>NW_027362763.1:864625776-865275568 GCF_046119375.1 Phyllobates terribilis | reverse complement strand
GCAGGTAGATTCTGGCGTGCGGTGGTGACTCGCCGGTCCACACCCCTGGGGTCCCTTCGTTCCTTGTTCCTGGAGCCTCCTCCGCTCCTCTTCCTTCCTTCTCCTTCCTACAGGCTCCGGCCGCTCTCTCAGGCCTGCCTGCGGAGCAGAGCCCCATGCAGAGGCCCTTACTCTGTCACTTCTTCTCTCTGAGCACAGAACTAAGATGGTGCCCACCTTTTATACCTCCTTCTCAGTGCACCCAGGAACTGCCCTCTCCCTCCTATGCACTACAGGGTCCCACTTCCTCAGTGTTCCCTCCCCCCCACTCCAGCCAGGGACAGGGACTGTCGTGCTCCGCTTGGAGCATATCGGTCGCCCTGCCCCCCGGAAATGTGGTGTAATGCATGCAGGTGTCAGGGTCCTGATCCACACTCCATCCTTACCTGGAAGTGAGATATCGCACATCTGGTTGAGATGCAATACCTCTGTAGCGACCGAACCCTCGGGGCGCTGCATTCCCCCCTGGTAAATCACAGCACATCTGTGGGCTGGAACAGAGCAAAAGACAATGCAAATTAGGACATGCAAAAATTTTTTTTTTTTTTTTTAAACTTTTCACACCATAAAACTGCCAACTGCACACAACTTCCCTTTATGGGAAACATCTTCTCTTTTCACCAACATATAAAACATTCTTTTTAGTAGAAAACATATAAAACATCATCAGCAGTATATCAACGGCGAAGTCTCTTTTCAACAGGTCACAGTTCATTCTGCGACCAGGTGTCCATTCTTCTTAAGGTGAAAACTTGGCAAAACTTTTGAACATGAGGGACCCGTTCATAAACCCTCAACGTAGGCCCTGGGCGTGGCTGCAGGGCATAGGTGATCCAGCCGTTGGACCACGTCTTCCGCCACGCCAAACGGGTTTTTGTTCTGAGGTTTGTTGTTGCAACGCTTATAAAACCAATAGAGGGCACTTTAGGAAGTGCAACTATTTACATGGATTGGCTGCTCCCAGTCCTCAGCCGGATAGCTCACAGAGGGTTGGCTGCTCCCAGTCCTCAGCCGGATATTACTGACCCGTTTCCGGGTAACTTTTAGCAAAACAACAGGTAACAGTCCCCAGCCGGAATGAACTTTTATCAAACTTTTTTTTTTTTCTTACCCTGACGGGTAACTATGTACAGTCAGGCTGTCGCTCATCAGTAGCGATGTCCCCCTTGTGGACGCTACTCCTCCTCGCCATACTCTTCAGACCTGTCCGGGTCCTCTGGGTAGCAGGGTTCAGGGTAGTGTTCTTCCTCTACCTGCTGGACATTGAGGGCGTACCACCCCCGCAGGCCTCGATGTCGGGTGTAGGACACCAGGTCCCCCGGAAACAGATCCCGTCCCCGGTGACGCTCGGGCAGGTGGCTCTCCACGCCCCTCCGGGTAGCAAACACGTCAGTGTCTGTGGTGGAGTCCCGGACGAACCCCCACCCCTTCTCCTGATGGAATTTAACCACAGTCCCGGTAATTTTGGTACCGCGTGCAGCTTGGGGGTTTCGGCGGGTCCGCATCTTCTCCTCCGCGCTCCGGGCCTGCAGCTGCTCCCTCTTCTGGCGCCGCACCTGCTCCTCCTTCTCCAGCTGCGCCACCTTCCGGCGACAGAATTCTCGCCTGCGGGCTGCGGCCGCCCGCGTCTCCTGCGAGAACCCCATCAGGTCTTCCCCGGTCTGGTCCCACTCAACCTGGACCTCCTCATCCAGGAGCTGGAGGACGGTGGTAGGCTGGGAAGCTGGAGGGAGTGGAGGAAGTGGAGCTAGGGCCTCCGTGGACGGATCCCTCCGTTGGCAGGGGTGGACCCATCTGTGCAGCAGGGGGACCGGCTCTCCCTCAGGACCGGTAAACTGGGCGTATAAGTCCGTGCCCAGGGGTGGTAGTATTGGGAGCGGGGGCGCTCGTGGATGGAAAGCGCCCGGGGGTATCAGGCCTTGCGACCTGGCTTGGGGCGGGCCGCTCCTGGTTGCACCCGGGGTCAGGGGGCACGGCCTGGGGCGTGGTCCGGCGGCTGTGCTCACGGCTTGGGGCCTGGGTGCCGGCGGCGGGAGCGGGGGAGGTGCAGCGACTCCTGGGACGTCTGGTTCCACGACGGGGTCCAGAGGCAGGTCTGTAGCATCAGGGCTGGTGGCAGGGGTGTCCCCCTTACCTGTTTACAGGGCTGCGCTGCTCCATGTTTCCGGCCGCCGCTCCTCGTCCTCAGGGGCTGGCCCGCTGTCCGATGCTGGCGGCGTCACTTGCTGCCGGGTTGCGACCCGCCGGGACATCTCCTCTCTCCATCCCGCTATGGCCTCCCGCTGCGCCTGGACCATCCTCCGGTCCAGATCCTCCAGTGCAGTCCGAAGGAACTCCGGGTCTTCTCCAGGGAGCTGAGCCATCAGCTCCGTGAGGCTGTACGGGACCGCTTCGGCCTGCAACAGGCCACCCGTCAGGGTACTCTAGTTGGTGCTTCTCGCCTTCTCCGGGTGTGGTCTGCCGAGACTGATCCAAACCACACCCTGCCCCCCGGTTTTCTTCTCCTTCCACCCCTGTTGGGGGTGGTCCCGGGGCAACCTGATGACAATCACTCTCAGGGGCAGCCCCCCCACGTTGATGGACATCTATACAGCCGCACTCAAGGCTGTTGGGGGTGGGCACCTTCTTTGGCGCCATTCTGGGACCTGGCCCACGATGGGAGGTGGCTTCTTGTTGTCTTTTGGCGGGCACATAATGGCGTCCGTTCTGCTGGGGCGGGCGCCACATTCAATACAGTAAAACAGTCTCTTTTCAGGCACGCAGTACCCGGTGGTTGCGGGCACGAAGTCCTGCCAAATGGCAATCTATATGCTGAATGTCCGACTACGCCACCCGTGGATTGCGGTAAGAGTGAACCGCCGCTGCAGGGCAGACCACTGAGGCTGGTGTTGTGGGTGCAGCAGAGGGTAGTACAACTCCCCACGGGAGGAGTATAGCCTCAGGGCAGCGAGTGCGGATGTTGGGGGTGATGGTGCACGGGAGCTGCAGTAACGACACAGAGTCCTGTAATGCAGTCCAGGGTATTTACTCACAGTTCTTTATCCACGTTACTCCAGTTGGTCATAACGTCCCATGTCGCACTGTGCTCACCAGGTGAGGGGCTCGGCCTACTCCCAGATAACTTTGGAGCGTTTCACAGGACCTCCTTTATGTGTCCTTTCTCTGGCCTGTCATACCCCACCAGTGACCTCGCTTCTGTCCGGCTGCCTCGGGACTTCTCGGGTAAACGTTGGTGCCGTTTCCCTGACCCTATGTGGTGCCTTCCTAGCAGGTGTAGCGAGGGGCTGCGCCACATTAAATGTCACAGCCTCCGGTTTCTAGCTGAGGATAGTTCTCCACCTCCACTAGTTTCGGGGACCGGTCTCCCCCTTTGGCCTGACCCCCCTGCGCAGGTAGATTCGGGTGTGCGGTGGCGACTCGCCGGTCCACACCCCTGGGGTCCCTTCGTTCCATGTTCCTGGAGCCTCCTCCGCTCCTCTTCCTTCCTTCTCCTTCCTACAGGCTCCGGCCGCTCTCTCAGGCCTGCCTGCGGAGCAGAGCCCCATGCAGAGGCCCTTACTCTGTCACTTCTTCTCTCTGAGCACAGAACTAAGATGGTGCCCACCATTTATACCTCCTTCTCAGTGCACCCAGGAACTGCCCTCTCCCTCCTATGCACTACAGGGTCCCCCTTCCTCAGTGTTCCCTCCCCCCCACTCCAGCCAGGGACAGGGACTGTCGTGCTCCGCTTGGAGCATATCGGTCGCCCTGCCCCCCGGAAATGTGGTGTAATGCATGCAGGTGTCAGGGTCCTGATCCACACTCCATCCTTACCTGGAAGTGAGATATCGCACATCTGGTTGAGATGCAATACCTCTGTAGCGACTGAACCCTCGGGGCGCTTCTCCTGCCCTTGCTGCAGCGGCTGCAGGTTTTAGGCCCTAATTTTTTTAAATGTGAACAGTCCTGATTGTGTCTCCATCTGCTGTTTTGGCTGTAGTGGAAGAGGTGTCATTCCTAATTCCACTATTTCTACTGTACTGAAATTGATGCCACTTTGGTGGTGTTAGGCCCTAATTTAGGGAAATGTGAACACTCCTGATTAGGTCACCATCTCCTGGGTTGGATGTAGTGGAAGAGGTGTCATTCCTAATTATACTATTTCTACTGTAGTGAAATTGATGACACTTCGCTGGTGTCTGACACTAATTTTTGGAAATGTGAAGAATCCTGATTGTGTCTCCATCTGCTGGGTTGGCTATACTGGAAGAGGTTTTGGTCTCAATTATACTACTTCTACTCCAGTGAAATTGACAACATTTCAGTGGTATCAGGTAATAATTTTTTTAAATGTGAACACTCCTGGTTAGGTCTCCATCTCCTGGGTTGGCTGTAATGGAAGAGGTCTCAGTCCTAATTATAACATACTCCAAGCGTAGATAAATATGTGGCCCAAGTAACCCAAATGACAACTCGACGCGTTTCTCCTTTAAAAGGTTCATCAGGAGTAGTTAACCAGGCAGAGTTTAAGTATAATTATCCAAAGCAACTTATCTGGATCCCATGCTTGTTTTGAGGAGTCCAAGGCGAATCCACTGCAATTCCAGTATCCTGATTGATATTGCGTAGGATATAGGGTGCCAACCTCCGCTGCAAGGTAGGGCCAGATAGTGCCAATACAGGGTTACGCACACCCCCTTTATTTTTTGAATTGTGCACTGATAGTGTGGTTTGTTGTTATTAATAATGAAAAAAAGATTTTAAGAGATATTTAATAACAGTTGAATTTTAATTTATTTAATAAGGTACAGTTTCTGTGAGCTTTGGTATTGACTAGTATTAATAGGACCTCTTTGCTGTGATATACAACTGTGAGCAGCCTGACTGGCCTAAATGTGCTTTCATGACCAATTCTCTGTATTTGTCTCCCATCACACATTTCTGTGATGTGATTGGTTGGCTATTGCAAAGGGAGCATCCAGCAGTGGAACTTGATGATTAGCGTGACCTTGTACATTCTGCATGGTAGATCATTTCTCAGACAATGATTAAAAACCTCATTGATAGCAGCCAAGGCACATAAATGTGTGTATATCTGCACATGGTGCTCATACTCAATAGTGAACACATCGAGATGTTTTGAAAGCTTTGCTTCCCTTTTTTCAACATTTGTATATCATTAACATGTCTAACGATCCTGCGATTTTCATAATTTAATAATTTCTGTGCATTGCACTCATACTCGATACTGAATAAATCGAGAAGTTATGAAAACTTTGTTTCCATTTTTTCATCATTTACACATTATTAACAAGCCTATCAATCCTGTGATTTCCATAATTCCATGACTTTTCCTTCATGGTGTTGCAATTTTACTGTTGAGTTGTGTGTATAGGATCATTATAAAAGTCGTTTTTCCTTTTAAAGTAAAATTACATGTTACATGAACTCTAATGTACTCTGAAAGTGCATTAGAAATTTCTAAACATGTACTTTCCCTTGTGGCATAATGTCTTCTAATAACTTAAATCTCTGTCAATTATGTATGAAGTATGATATGGAAAGTCATGAACAGCTCCAGCACACAGTGTGGAGTCCTTGAAATGCTTTTGTTGTACTATGATCAATTCCAGACGCCGGTCCGTGAAGGAAGGAAATGATTTCTTTGGCTTTTACATTCTACTGTTTCCAGAGTATGTTTCTCATCACATATTTAATGAATGATATCTATTTTGTTTCACACAGAAATCTGCTTATGTTGGAAGGAGATGGCAAGGATCACCTCATCCTAAATACTGGGTGGGAATATTCTCCATTCTCTAAAAACAACATTTTACATGTGCTTTAAGTGTGGCTAATGGGCGTTATTTTCTGAGATTTATAGTACTGTACTATTTTTATTTTAACACCTATAGAAAAATATATCAAATAAAAAATATTGTGTTTCTCCGAAAATAAGACAGGGCCTTACATTATTTTTGCTCCAAAATATGGGGTAGGGCTTATTTTTAGGGGATGTCTTTTTTCCCATGAACAACAATCCAGATCTATTCTTGAACAATTAAATCAACATTTATTCAAATATAATCATGTTATCACACACTTACTGCACATACACATGTATATACACACCACACTGCACATACACATGTATACATACACACTACACATACACATATTAATATATACGATGCACATACACATGTATATACACACACTACAGGTACACATATATACAAGCAAACATTGCATATGCACATGTAAATATACATGCACTACACTTACAGTACATGTCAGCCTGTCTCCTCTTCAGTCCCTCTAGACTCCAGCAGTAAAAGAACCTTTGGCAACATCGGGGTCACATGATCGTGATGTCACCAAAGGTCCGTAAGCAGTCTTAACCTCAGAATAGAAATGCTAGAGGCTCCTAAGAGAGTGGGGACCCTGAGAAATTGCTCAGTTTATCCCCCCCTTCTCACTAACACCAGCCATGAATACCAGCCAGTCTTCTAGACTCCTGCAGTTACAGGACTTTTGGTGACATCACTGTCACATGACTGTGATGTCACCAAAGGTCCTTAAGCAGTTTTAACCACTGAATAGAAATGCTGGGGGCCCCTAAGAGATTGAGGGCCCTGGGCAATTGACCAGTTTGTTCCCCCCAATGCGGGGCCTGACTGTAACTAGAGCTTATTTTTGGATTAAGGCTTATGTTTCAAGCATAATCCAAAAATCCTGTAAAATCATGCTAGGGCTTATTTTCGGTTTAGGTCTTATTTTCAGGGAAACATGGTAGAATAGACATAGATAGTTGTGTGAGATACAGTGGAAGCTAGTTTTGAAGGAGCTGACCACTTTGCTCCCATCAAAATATAGCAGATAAAGGGAGAAAGTGCACACCAAACGGCACATGAAAATGCTTCAAACATGATTTATTTATTAATTTCTCATGTTCAGTTTTGAGTATAGCACCCTTTCATCAGGCGTGTAGTAATGGATCAGTGGATATGTAGTATAGGATTCCTGTGTTCGGAGCAGACTTCCACAGGGGACACACAAGACAAAGACAGTGCTCCTGAATATTTCACTTGCAGCATGTGAGATACACAAGAGTATTTCCTGGTTTGCCCCATGGAGTAGTCCACCTCGAACCCAAGAACTGCCATCATAGGCGGATTATAATGAAGGCAATCTGGGTTACTGCCAATGGCCCTAGGCTCTGGGGGGGCCATGACCATATTGCCCTCAGCCTCTCCTGTGATGTGTAGTGCAATGAAGTCATCAGCCAGCGCGTGTCAATATGTACGCACTGGAAACAAGCAGAAGTGGAGCCTCAGGGACCAGAGCAGAGCACCGGGGAAACAGGAATGAGGTGAGTATGTGGATTTTTCTTTCATGAATATGTGTTCGGGATATGTGCCTATATATATGTGCTATGTGAGGGCTCGTACTGTATATAGGTTGCTATGTGGAGGGTTTATACTGTATATAGGGAGTTATATGGGGTTCATACTGTATGTAAAGGGCTATGTGAGGGCTTGTATTGTATAAAGGAGCTATGTGTGGGCTCATACTGTATATAGGGGGCTCAAACTGTATATAGGAGGCTATATGGGGGCTCATAGTGTATATATGGAGCTATGGGCGGGCTCATACTGTATATAGGGAGTTATGTTCAGGCTCATACTGTATATTGTAGGCTATATGGGGGCTCGCACTGCATATAGGGAGCTATGTGTGGCTCACACTGTAAATAGGAGGCTATGTGGGGCTCATACTGTATATACAAGGCCATGTGGTGTCTCATACTGTATATAGGGAGCTATTGCTGGCTCACTTTATATATGGAGCTATGTTCGGGCTGATACTTTACATAGGGAGCTATGTGCGAGCTCATACTGTATATAGGAGACTACATGGGGGTTCATATTATATATAGGGAGCTATGTGCAGGCTCATACTGTATACAGGGAGCTATGTGTGAGATCATAATTTATACAGGGAGCTATGTGGGAGCTCATACTGTATCTAGGGAGTTATGTGTGGGCTCATAGTGTATATAGGGGGCTCATACTGTATATAGGAGACTATATGGGGGCTTCTACTGTATATAGAGAGCAAATGTATGTAAAGGGCTATGTGACGGCTTGTACTGGATATAGGAGCCTATGTGTGGGCTCATACTGTATTTAGGGGGCTCATACTGTATATAGGAGGCTATATGGTGGCTTCTACTGTATATAGGGAGCTATGTGCGGGCTCATACTGTGTATTGGGAACTATGTACGGGCTCATACTGTATATAGGAGGCTATATGGGGTTCATACTGTATATAGGAAGCTATGTGCGGGCTCATACTGTATATAAGAGGCTATATGAGGGCTCAAATTTTATTAAGGACACTATATGGGGGCTCATATTGTGTATAGAGAGCTTTGTGGTGCTTAGGCTATGTGCACATGATCAGGATTTGAAGCAGAAATTTCCTGAGCATTTCTGCATCTCCTTGGCAGGAAAAATGCTGCGGAAAATTCAGCGCAGTTTTGACGCTTTTTTTTTATGCATTTTTTGAAGCGTTTTTGTAAATCAATGAATGCTTTCTGGAGCTAAATAAAGTTATTTGGTGGGACATTGCTTAACCCCTTAAGCCCCGCGGGTGGTTTGCACGTTAATGATCGGGCCAATTTTTACAATTCTGACCACTGTCACTTTATGAGGTAATTACTCTGGAACGCTTCAACGGATCCCCCTGATTCTGAGATTGTTTTTTCGTGACATATTGTACTTCATGATTGTGGAAAAATTTCTTCGATATCACTTGCGTTTATTTGTGAAAAAAACGGAAATTTGGCGAAAATTTTGAAAATTTTGCGATTTTCAAAATTTGAATTTTTAAGCTCTGAAATCAGAGCGATATGTCACACAAAAGAGTTAATAAATAACATTTCCCACATGTCTACTTTACATCAGCACAATTTTGGAACCAAAATTTTTTTTTGTTAGGGAGCTATAAGGGTTAAAAGTTGACCAGCGATTTCTCATTTTTCCAACAAAATTTATAAAACCATTTTTTTAGGGACCACATCACATTTGAAGTCACTTTGAGAGGTCTTTATGACAGAAAATACCCAAAAGTGACACCATTCTAAAAACTGCACCCCTCAAGGTGCTCAAAACCACATTCAAGAACTTTATTAACCCTTCAGGTGCTTCACAGGAATTTTTTGAATGTGGAAGAAAAAAATGAACATTTAACTTTTTTCACAAAAATGTTACTTTAGACCCAATTTTTTTTATTTTCACAGGGGTAACAAGAAAAAATGGACCCCAAAATTTGTTGTGCAATTTCCCCTGGGCACGCAGATACCCAAAATTTGGGGAAGAAACACTGTTTGGGCGCACGGCAGGGCTCGGAAGGGAAGGAGCGCCATTTGACTTTTTGATTGTAAAATTTTCTTGAATAATTAGCGGACACCATGTTCTGTTTGGAGAGCCCCTGTGTGCCCAAACTTTGGAGCTCCCCCACAAGTGACCCCATTTTGGAAACTAGACCCCCCAAGGCACCTTTCTAGATGCATAGTGAGCACTTGGAACCCCCAGGTGCTTCACAAATTGATTCGTAAAAATGAAAAAGTGAAAAAAAAAACACTTTTTCATTTTTACGAATCAATTTGTGAAGCACCTAGGGGTTCCAAGTGCTCACTATGCATCTAGATAGGTGCCTTGGGGGGTCTAGTTTCCAAAATGGGGTCACTTGTGCGGGAGCTCCAATGTTTGGGCACACAGGGACTCTCTAAATGCAACATGGTATCCGCTAACAAATTGAATGGAAAATCGGCTCAAATTGTTAGCGGACACCACATTGCGTTTGGAGAGCCCCTCTGTGCCCAAACTTTGGAGCTCCCCCACAAGTGACCCCATTTTGGAAACTAGACCCCCCAAGGCACCTTTCTAGATGCATAGTGAGCACTTGGAACCCCCAGGTGCTTCACAAATTGATTCGTAAAAATGAAAAAGTGAAAAAAAAAACACTTTTTCATTTTTACGAATCAATTTGTGAAGCACCTAGGGGTTCCAAGTGCTCACTATGCATCTAGATAGGTGCCTTGGGGGGTCTAGTTTCCAAAATGGGGTAACTTGTGGGGGAGCTCCAATGTTTGGGCACACAGGGACTCTCTAAATGCAACATGGTATCCGCTAACAAATTGAATGGAAAATCGGCTCAAATTGTTAGCGGACACCACATTGCGTTTGGAGAGCCCCTCTGTGCCCAAACTTTGGAGCTCCCCCACAAGTGACCCCATTTTGGAAACTAGACCCCCCAAGGCACCTTTCTAGATGCATAGTGAGCACTTGGATCCCCCAGGTGCTTCACAAATTGATTCGTAATAATGAAAAAGTGAAAAAAAAAACACTTTTTCATTTTTATGAATCAATTTGTGAAGCACCTGGGGTTCCAAGTGCTCACTATGCATCTAGATAGGTGCCTTGGGGGGTCTAGTTTCCAAAATGGGGTCACTTGTGGGGGAGCTCCAATGTTTGGGCACACAGGGACTCTCCAAATGCAACATGATATCCGCTAACAATTTGAGCCGACAATTTGTTAGCGGATATCATGTTGCATCATGTGCTTCACAAATTGATTCGTAAAAATGAAAAAGTAAAAAAAAAAACACTTTTTCATTTTTATGAATCAATTTGTGAAGCACCTGGGGTTCCAAGTGCTCACTATGCATCTAGATAGGTGCCTTGGGGGGTCTAGTTTCCAAAATGGGGTCACTTGTGGGGGAGCTCCAATGTTTGGGCACACAGGGGCTCTCCAAACGCAACATGGCGTCCGCTAACAATTTGAGCCGATTTTCCATTCAATTTGTTAGCGGACACCATGTCGCGTTTGGAGAGCCTGTGATGTGCCTAAACAGTGGAGCTCCCCCACAAGTGTCCCCATTTTGGAAACTATACCCCTCAAGGATTTTATTAAGGTGTATAGTGAACATTTTGAACCCAGAGGTACGGCACAGAATTTGTTTATATTAGGTCATCATATTGAATAAGTTGTCATTATTCTTGAGCGCAAGTGCTCGCTACTTGAGTTTGCATCGGGTACTCAGGTATGCACCATGTACAGCGTGTGCTTGAGTGACATGCTCGAGTACCTGCTCCGCATGTTTCACGGTTATTAGGTACCCAAAAAAAAACATGCGGGGATCGCTCGTGCATGGCAGGCAATCCCCGTAAAGTTTTTTGGCCGCGAAGCATATGGGGCAGAGACTCGAGCATGTCACTCAAATACCCACGATACTCAATGCATACCAGAGCACCCGATGCAAACTCAAGTAGCGAGCACTTGCTCTCAACACTAGTCACCATATCGTCATCTTTTTTTCTTACTTTTGAAAAAAATCCCAACCCCAGCCCTAGCCCTAGCACAACCCTAGCCCTAGCACAACCCTAGCCCTAGCACAACCCTAGCCCCAGCACAACCCTAGCCCCAGCACAACCCTAGCCCCAAACCCAGCCCTAACCCTAGCCCAATCCTAACCCAAGAGTTTATTTTTGACGCCGTTCCTTGTGCGGTATAAGTGATTAGACGACTTTATTCTTCGGGTCGGTGTGATTACAGCAATGCCAGAATCATATGGGGTTTTTATGACTGACAGCTGTCACACACTAAAAGACGCATTTTTTGTAAAATCTAGTTTTTGCATCGCCATATTTTGAGAGCTATAATTTTTCCAGATTTTGGCAGACAGTCATGTGACGGCTCGTTTTTTGCGGGATGACTTGACGTTGTTATTGGTGCCATTTTCAGGCACGTGACATTTTTTGATCGCTTTCTATTCCGATTTTTGGGAGGCAGAATAAACAAAAACCAACAATTCAGGAATTGTTTTTTTTTTTTTTTTATTCTGTTCCGCGTGTGGTAAAATTGATGAGGTAGCTTTATTCTTCGGGTCAGTACGTTTACAGCGGTACCACATTTGTATAATTTTTCTATGTTTTGGCGCTTATACACAATAAAAGCTATTTTATAGAAAAAAATATTTTTTAGCATCGCTTTATTCTGAGAGCTGAAACTTTTATATTTTTCGGCTGATGGAGCTGTATGGCGGCTTGTTTTTTGTGGGACGAGATGACGTTTTCAGCGGTATCATTTTTATTTATATGCGTCTTTTTGATCGCGTGTTATTCCACTTTTTGTTTGGCGGTATGGTGATAAAGCATTGATTTTGCTGCGTTTTTTTTTTTTTTTTTACCGTGTTCACTGAAGGGGTTAACTAGTGGGACAGTTTTATAGGTCAGGCGATACCAAATATGTGTACTTTTATTGTTTTTTTTTTATTTTTTTTATAATAATATTTATTGATGGGTACATTATATTTTTATTTTTGGTGTATTATTTTTTTTATTTTTTTATAATATTTTTGCACATTTTTTTTTTTTTTTCCACTTTCAGACAGTTTGTACACCTTATTACTTTGTCCCACTCTGGGACTTTCACTTTTTTTTTTCTGATCGCCTGCATGGCATAGGAATGGAGCACCATCCCTATGCCATGCAGGCTGTCAGAAGTGCACAGTGTTAAGATTGCTTGGAGATGCACTGCGCATGTCCAAGCAATCTTCCTGCTCTCTGGTGACCCGGATGTTGTCATGACGACATCGGGTCATCATGGCAACACCCAGGAAGCCGCTGCAGTCTGCGCTGGAAGCCGGAAGAGGAGGTGAGTATCGCCGATCACCTCCCCTTGCCCCCGCAATGCCGCGATCGATTTCGATCGACTTCGATCGCAGCATAGCGGGGATTAATGTGCTGGGAGCGGTGCAGGACCGCTCCCTGCACATAGTACCGGGTGTCAGCTGTGACAATCAGCTGACACCCGGCGGCGATCACGCCCGCACAGCCTTTGTGCGCGCGCGATCGCCATGACGTACTAATACGGGTCTGGCTCTTAAGTCCCAGGGCACAGACGCGTATTAGTACGTCAAATGTTATTAAGGGGTTAAACCCTTGGATTACCGTCAGAACTGGGGTGAGTATATTGGTTAATTTAAATGATTAAACGATTAAACAAATTTGACTTTAATTGAAACGCATCAAATCCGCAGGTATAAATATTATACCTGCGGATTTGATGAAGTTCAATTATAGTCAATGGGCGCAAATATGTGGTGGAAACGCCCGCACAATGGTCATGTTGCGGTTTTTACCGCAATGGTAATCGTGAGCGGAAATTTCTGCATCATGTGCACAGCACGTTAGGATTGACATTGCAATACCTGGCAGACCCATTAACAAGCGAAAACTCATGAAAATTGCTTTGTGTGCACATAGCCTTATACTGTATACATGGAGTTATGTTGGGGCTCATTCTGTATCTAGGGGGCTATGCGGGGCTTCATACTGTATGTAGGTAGCCATGTGGGGGCTCATACTGTATATTGGAGGCCATGTCTGGGCTCATACTGTATGTACAGGGCTATGTGGGGGCTCATACTGTTTTAAATGGGGTTGTGTGAGGGCTCATATTGTATGTAGGTGGCTATGTGAGGGCTTATTGTCTGGGACTATGAGCTCATCCTCATTGCAGTATGGCTTCCCTGATGAACCCCTGAATGAACAAAAGAGGGGAAAGACACGGATTGTCTATGTCCATTGAAACGTAAAATGATGAGATATATGAATGTTTTGTGGTTTTAATTGCACTGCCACTTGACTGGCCATTTATGATCTGAAGGGTTATTCTTTGTTTAACAAGGACATCATACATGTTTCTTCTTGGACTTTGTTGTTTTTTTTTCTGGTCAGATTGATGAAAAATATTGATGATATACCCCTCAACCCACATGTATCTATATTGTATATAGTTACAGTATACAGTGTATGTTATTACATATTATCTGATCACCTATTGAGGATGCCTGGTCAGTTAGGGTAGTAATGGGGCTACATAGGCTCAGTCGAAGAGGAGCTGGGGCATCATACCGTTTCAACTTAAGGTGCAACCCTCCGCTGACAGGGAGGGAATTGTGAAGGGCTAAATTAGTCCCTGTCTCCCCTCATTTATGATCTTTTTTTTAAATCACTGTTTTTCTGTGCAAATGTGTGCATTTATGCCTTTGTGTATTGGGATTTTAAACTAACTAAATAAAGAGAATTTTTTTCGTTTTTTTTTTATTGAGAGGGCTATGTGGGGGCTCATATTGCATGTAGGGGGCTATGTAGGGGCTCATACCATATATAGGGGGATGTCAGCAAACTTAATTATTAATATGTTAATATTAATATTGAGCAGAATTAATTTTAGCCTATGGTTTGACCTCCACAACAGTCACGGTCTGTCATGTGGCCCCTTGGGAAAAATAATCTCCCACCCCTGCTCTATTTTATATAGCACTATGTTATGTATAGTGCTATACATTAGGGGAAAAGGTGTGCAGTGCTATCTCTGTCGCTTCCCATCTACAGATGTGCACCTGAGCTCCTGTGTGTTACTCACATGACCTATTGCATTATCTATCAGAGGGGATCATTTGATATGTCACATGATACACTGAGTACCTGGGAGGCCCACACCTTCTAAACTGCCCGGGGACATGAATACTCTTAATCTGCCCCTTACTGAAATACTACATATTCACTGACCCTTTGCTATATGCCTGATGAAGGGTGTTATAACCAAAATGTTGCTATCTACTCCTATATCTATTGAGGTGTGAAATGTGAGAAATTGGTACATCACATTGGAAGAATTTTCCTGTGCCTTTGCTATTTAGTTCCTCTCTTTGTCTTCTGTATATAGAAATATATGTTTCATGTCAGGATGAATGTACTCGTGGAGGTTCAGGTTCATCGGGTTTGTCCAAATTTAGACCAAAGTTCGGTTTAGGCACAAGAACTTGACCCCGAACACCATAGAAGCCAATGGGGACCAAAACTTTTGGGCTGTAAAATGGTGTAGTAACAGCTAGGGGGCTGCAAAAGGAAGCAAAATGTGGGTAAGAGCAGGACAATTGCCCTGCAAACAAAAGGGAAATCCTTTAAAATAACATAGAATAAAAAAATATAAAAAATAATAATCTTGAACCAGGAGGTGGAGTAGTGGAGCAGTGCCTTGGTGTGTAGTTTACTGCATTTGTTAATAAATAAATGAAAAAAACAATATGGGGTCCCCCCTATTTTTAATAACCAGTCAAGGGAAAGCAGACAGCTGTGAGCTGGTCTTATTATGCTGGAAAGGGGCCAATATCCATTGACCTTCCCAGACTATTAATATCAACCCACAGCTGTCTATTTTGCCTTTGCTGCTAATTAAATATGGGATGACCCTAAAAAAATCACATGGGGTCCTCCTATTTTTAATAACCAGCTAAGGGAAAGCAGACAGCTGGGGATGATATTAATAGGCTGGGAATGTCCATGGATATTTGCCCCTTCCTAGCCTAATAAAACCAGCCCTCAGCTGCCCCAAAACTGGCGTATTCATTAGATGCAGAAATTCTGGCGCTTAGCCTTTGCTTTTCCCGCTTGCCCTGGTGCGATGGAAATCAGGGTAATAGTTTTTTGGGATGATGTCAGCTGTGCAATGTCAGCTGTCATCACCCCCAGGGGTTAGCAATGGAGTGGCGTCTATCAGACACCCCCATTACTAACCCCGTATTTAAAAATAAAAATACACACAAGAAAAAAAAGTATATTTGAATAAAGACTCTCCCACACATTCCCTGGAGTACCCATTTATTATTAAAAAATAATCCCAGCAGCTCCAATGTAATCCATTGTGGTTCCCACAACGTTCAACGATTCTCTCCTGCAACCTATGGAGCGTTGTTCTTTATTGCAATGTTGTAGCCGCCGTAAAAAAAAAACGTAATTCTGGTGATTCGAGTTCTTTTGTTGTTACGCCGTTTACCGATCAGATTAATTTATTTTATATTTTGATAGATCAGACTTTTATGAATTCGCCGATACCAAATATGTGTATTTTTTAATTATTATTTAATTTTTAACGAGGTGATTTGAACTATTGTAATTTTTTTTTGCATATTTTAAATTTACATATTTCAAAAAAAAAATTCTCACCTTTTACTTTACTTGTTAGTCCCCTTAGGGAATTTGAAGCTGCAATCATCTGGTCGCTTGTACTATACATAGCAGTACTATCTCCTATGAGTGCCAGCTAAACGCTGTTTTTTACAGGAGGATCATAATGACAGGTACAGGGGTCTTCAGTAGAAGCCCGGCTGTCATGACAACCCATTGGTGCCCCGCAATCTCTTCCTATAACCATCAGCAAGCTTTTTTCACCTCTCAACTGGAATTTTTGACCACTCTTTTGCAAACTGCTCCAGGTCTCTCATATTTGAAGGGTGCCTTCTACCAACAGCAATTTTAAAATCTCTCCAATTTAGATCCAGACTCATTGCTCGTCACTTCAGAACTCTCCAGCACTTTGTTTCCATCCATTTCTGGGTGCTTCTTGAAGTATGTTTGGGGCCATTGTCCTGCTGGAAGACCCATGACCTAGGATGCAAGCCCAACTTTCTGACACTAGGCACTATATTGCAACCCAAAATTCTTTGGTAATCTTTAGATTTCATGATGCCTTGGACACAGTCAAGACACCTAGTGCCAGAGGCAGCAAAACAACCCCAAAACATCTTTAAACCGCCACCATATTTGACTGTAGGTACTGTGTTCTTTTCTTTGTTGTCCTAATTCCGTTCTTGGTAAACAGTAGAATGATGTGCTTTACCAAAAATAATTATCTTGGTCTCATCTGTCCATAAGACGCTTTCCCGGAAGGATTTTTGCTTATGTACATTTTGGCAAACTGCAGTCTGCTTTTTTATGTCTCTGTGTCAGCAGTGGGGTCCTCCTGGGTCTCCTGCCATAGTTCACGCTGACACTGATGCGCCCTGAGCCTGAATGACAGCTTGAATTTCTTTGGAACTTGATTTGGGCTGCTTATCCAACACCCGGACTATCCTGCATTGCAACCTTTCTTCAAATTTTCTCAGATGTCCATGCCCAGGGAGATAAGCTGCAATTCAATGGGTTGTAAATTTCTTGATTATGTTGTGCACCGTGGACAAAGGAACATCAAGATCTCTGGGGATGGACTTGTAACTTTGAGATTGTTGATATTGTTCCAAAATTTTGGTTCTCAAGTACTCAGACAGTTCTCTTCTCCTCTCTCTGTTCTCCATTCTTAGTGTGACACACAGACACACAAGGAAAGAATTATATAAACTTCTCTCCTTTTCATGCCCAATTTGCCCTTTTTTCCCAAGTTTTTTTGTGCTATTCCAATACACTCAAAGGAAGTAAACGTGTATAACAAAACATGTAATTGCAATTAGTTTCTGGGAGAAATACTTCATTTTATGGAACAAATTCAAGGATGCCAACACTTTTGGCCATGACTCTATGTCTCCAATAATTTAAACAGGTGTGTCAAACATGTAATTGTAACGATTTAGTATAATAATTTTTGGTTAAGAAGATTAAATACCCTTAACCAAAAGAATGACGTAATAACAAACGCCAGGAGGTAGGTACACGACTTCCAAATGCGTCAACAGCCAAGAGCGTAGTTGTTAGGTGTAAAGTTGACTTTTAAAACAGGTATGTAAAATGTTCACCTTTCTTTGTGTTTTTTTATTGTTTACTTTCGTAACACTTGATCCAAATTACGGAATGCTAAAAAGCTAAGTTGCTACGTAGGTACATGCAAGTGAAGGATGATGTTGTAAAAGCAACAGTATTGTTGTGCCTTGTACAGTTGTTAAATTAGCCTAGTCAAACAAGGATGCTAAAATGTAAATGTTTCCTTTATTTAAAGATCTAAAAAGAATAAAATACAATAACATTCAGTGGGCCCTTGCAAAAAGGACATGAGAATAAACCATTCACATCCTAAAAGCATGCATCTTCAACAGGTCACTGTATTTAGTTAAGTGCACAGGTATAATCTTGGACTAATTGTGCAAAAAAATATATACATTCTTTTAAAACATGCACACTTTGAGAGAGAAAGTTGCATTTTAATTTCTGTCTTTTTCTTTTATCCTAAAAAACACCCTACCTTTACAAACAAAAAAAAAAAACAAAATAAATGCAATGATATCACTTATGGTTGTGTATCTTAAAAGTCAGGAAGAACACTTTATATGAAATATGTACCTTAATATTAGTAGTTTTCTTCAGCACAACAGTTAGCACTGATGGATCATAAACTCTTTTTTTTTTAGTAATGCATCAAAGATGAAAAAAAATGTTGCTATTAAGATGCTGTTCCTCAGTATATCACAGGACAGTCAATTAATAGCCTCACAGACTCTGTAGGTCCTGAACCTCCACATCATTTAAATCTGTGTATTATTAAGCACAGACTGAGACTACTGCTTCCCATTTTCTATTTTCTTTAGCGCTGCAGTTGTACACTACTACACTCTTTAGGCCTTTCTGTCCAACTGTATAATAATGGCCTTTTTTCCCCTTATATATCCATAGGCTGTAAACCCTAAAATGGCCACTGTTTTCACTGCCCACATATTTTATAGTATCTGTGATAGTCCTCCCTGACTGGCTATGTTAAAGTGGATTCAAAATGTATCGATTTGATCATCTTTTGTGTCAATTATTGTCCAGGAAGTTTGTACATTGACACATAACGCAATATGCTATGGAGTTATAGGCGCCTTTGCATCCTGCTATAAGCAAAGTTATTATCCTTTGTGGTAATGAACGGTATTTTGTTGTGTCTAATTCATACAAAATCCAGACCTTCATATGCCAGAGACATATAAATGTATAGCAGGGCAATGTAAAAGTCTGTAGGTGTTGTACAACAGTGTCACGCTCGCCTGTGGCGCATGTAGTTCATTGACCCACTGTGCCACGGGGCCAGGCTTGCCATAGCCAAGCAGCAACCTGGTATTCACTGGAGCTTCTAATGGTGGAGTCAGGCTTGAACTGCAGGTAGCCACCAGGTACTACTCCTAGGCAGTTCCCGGTACTGCAGATGCCGATCCCAGGGGTCCAGTTCGCTGGATGGAGAAACTTGAGCATAGTAACAGACAGGAAGGATTTGGAGACTGTTAGACAGTATGGACAATGTTTACAATGAGGATAGGTTCTTGTTGAGACACACTGGTGCAGCTTTAGGGTCACATATAAACTACACAGGACTACAAGGACAGTACAGGATAGGGAAATACAGGATGGGGGCCTGGCAGAATACAGTTGCATAAACATTAAGACTAACAAACTATAGGGGTTGCTCAGGCACCTCCCTATTGGGGAGGGTGTCTTCTATACATGATGCCTCCCAGATATTGGCTGAGTGCATGCGCTGCCCCTTTAAGAGTAGGGGAGCACGACGAAAACCTGTGCGGCGTGCACCGATGGAGACAAAGATGCACAAGGATGCTGCCGCCGCTGGGGTGATTAATATGCCAGCGTCCCCGCATGCAGGGAGTCGGGAAACCATGCAGGGGTGCCGGCAATGGGTGTTACAAACAGATTGTATTAATCTGTAACACATAGTATGCATGAGCCCAGTCCTCAACCTTTCATTTGACAATGTTATAAATAATAAATACCTTAGCATTGTCTGTAAAATATTATCTTTTACAGCAGCCTTTTTTCTGTTAATGAGCAAAGAACCCATCCTAATGTTTTTCCCTACCTCAAACCTTTCCTATTACTCATATTGCTTGTGCTCATAAATAGAATATTACACTTGGTTGAGATGAGTGAACGTCTTGATGTTCGATTTAGTCGACTAAACCCAAACATCAAAAAAGAGTTCGTGTTCCGGACCCCGAGTCCAAACACAACCCGGAACTGAGCCCCGAACATCAGTAGTTTCCCACGTCGTCATCTGTGTGACAGCGCGGGAAACAGGGGCTTTGATCGGCGGTAACATCGTTACCGCGGGTCAGAGCGCTGCGGGATCATGTTGTCAGATGTCGGTAAAAAGCTTATCAGGACTGATCAGACTACTTCTCCCATCAGCCTGCGCCTGCTCTCACTGTTAACAGCGAGCGCAAGATGCGCTGCTGAGAGGAGTGGTCTCTCATTAGCCGGTGCCTGTGCTGAGAGTAAAAAAAAAGTTAAAATTAATCAATAATTATTTAAATAAAAATTAAAATCACTTACACCTAATCCCCGATGCCCATGTCACCTGTAATAAACAAAAAATAATAAATCACAATAATCCTCACTTATCAGCTGTAATTCTGGTAATCCACATTGTCCCATGGCGATCGGATCATTGCTTGAACTGCCACATCCAGAGATGTGCCTGCTCTGTCTGGCAGCCAGCGATCCACTGACAGGAGCATCATCGCTCCCACAGTGTATTGCAATGAGCTGCCATGAGAGAGGTCACAGAATTCATCAGCTGATTAACTCAAGTGACCTATCTCACAGCAGCTCCGCGATAAACACTGCAGGAACGATGATGCTCCTGTCAATGTATCTCCGGATGTGGCTGTTCTATCAATGATCCGATCGCTGTGGGATATTCTGGATTACTTCATCATGTCGGACTGGTGAGGGATATGGTTGTTTTTTGGGTTTTTTTTTGTTATATCGCCGGCTGCCAGATAGAGCAGTCACATATCCTGATGTGGCTGTTCTATTATTGAGCTCTGCATAGGACACTCTGGATTATCTGGATTACGGCGGATAGGTGAGGATTATTGTGGTTTATTATTTTTTCTTTATTACAGGGGACATGGGCATCAGGGATTAGACGTTAAAGTGAGTATATGGTGTTTTTTTGTTTTTTTATTTTTTACAGGGAACAAGGGCATCAGCGATTAGGTGTAGGTGTGTATAATGTGTTTTTTAATTTTATTTAAATAATTATTAAATAATTAAAACTTTTTTTTCACTTTCATCACAGGTGCTGGTTGATTAGAGACTACTCCTCTCATCAGTGGTGCTTGTACTCGCTGTTAACAGTGAGAGTAGGCGCCGGCTGATGGGAGAATTAGTCTCATCAGCTAGCACCTGTGACCCATGCAAGCTTTTTACCACAGGTCACTGTCACAAAAATGTCAGATGTCAGCATGATCCCACAACACTGTGACCCGCGGTAACTATGTTACTGCCGATCAAAGCCATACATATGACAACGTGGAAAACCAGGGATGTTTGGGATTGGGATGACTTTTGCCACTTTCTGTGCAAAATGCTTGGGAATCTGAGCATGAATCCAAATGAGCAATGTACGTGTTAAATTTGAGATTGACGACGTTTTCTAAACATGTTCGCTCATCTCTAATTAACATACAGATTTTAAAAAATGCAAATACTTAAAATGCTAACCTGAATAAACTTTATGTGGAGCCACATTTGTTGAAATTAGTAATGAGCGAGCATGTTCGCTGCAGTGCTCGCCCAAGCATCTCACTGCTCGACATGCTCGGCGCTCGCCGAGTATTTCCGAGGTTGCTCGGGTCTCCTCCCTGCATGTTTGGTGCTCTTTAGAGCGCCAATGAACATGCAGGAATTGCCTGCCACTCACTGTAATGCCATAGCAATGTTGGTTGTGGCATTACAGTAATTGGCTGGACGCATAGTGTCATCAGGTCTATATCAGACCTGGTGCCGCCATGCTCGTCACAGTCACTCCAGAATCAGACAGTGTAGGGAGAGCTGCTGCTGAGCTAGGGAGAGATTTGCTTATTTCTAGTTAGTGTAGGTTTACCAAACTATATTAGAGACACATATCCATCTCAACAAACAGTCCTTCTGAGGACTAATCCATCTGCAGAGATATCAGGCAGGCAGTGTAAATAGGCAGGCAGGCAGTGTATATAGCAGACTGCAGTGCATATAGCACAAGAGGCTACATTCCAGTTCTGTCTGCTGCTGCTGTCATATTTCTAGAAATAGGCCCAGGTCTCAGAGGCCAGGAATACTTTTTTTGGATCTTAATGCTCATTATTTGCTTAAGAAGCAATCCAGAGAACACAGTTTTCCTGCACAATTTGCTTGTTGGTACTGCAGAATACAGCCAGGTCCTTTCCATATTACAGCGCTAAAAATCCAGCTATTTGAAACTGTATTTTCTCCATCACACGGATCACATATACGTTTTGCGAAAATACTGCCATTTCTGGCCTTAATTAAAAAAAAATTTCAGTGTGTCAGCAAAGTTTTGACACCGGTTTGCTGTTCAAAATAGTTACCTACAGGCCAGGTATTTAAAACTATGCTTTCTCCGTCACACGGATCACATATATATGTTCAGAAAATACTGCCATTTCTGGCCCCCATTAAATTTTTTTTTCAGTGTGTCACTAAAGCAATAGACACCAGATTGCTATTCAAAATAGTTACCTACAGGCCAGGTATTTAAAACTGTGTTTTTTCCGTCACACGGATCACATATACGTTTTCAGAAAATACTGCAATTTCTGGCCTTCATTAAAAATTTGTTTCAATGTGTCAGTGAAGCAATTGACACTAGTTTGCTGTTCAAAATAGTTATCTACAGGTCAGGTATTTAAAACTGTGGATTATCCGTCACACGGATCACATGTAATTTCGCTCCAAATTCAGTCATTTATAGTGAGCGTGGAAGATATTGTCCTCCATTTAAAATGGGCAAGGCACGTGGCAAGGGACGGGTAACTGGACGTGATGGTGATGATGGTGCATGTAGAGGCCGAGGCCGTGGGCAAGCTGAAATTGTGCCACAACAAACACCCACATCTTCTCGCTCGACTTTCCTGTCCCAAATAATAGGGGACCGCAGAACACCACTATTGAACACAGAGCAGTGTGAAAAGGTTATTGGTTGGATAGCAGATAATGCTTCCAGTCACTTAGCCACCACAACCACCTTGTCTTCCACACGGTCAAGTCTCAGTAGCTGTGAGTCGGGACCGCATATTCCTCACCCTGAACCTCCTTCCTCCCACCATGCCGAGTGCCCAGAGACAACTGATCCCACACTTGGACACTCTGAAGAGCTGTTCACTTTAGCATTAAAAGATTTGGGCCTCTTGCCCGGTCCACTTGAAGCGGGGCAAGAGGAGATCGCATGTAGTGATGCCCAAATATTTGAGCAGCCAGTCACACGAAGGTGACGGTGGGAAAGTGTCACAAGAGGTGGACGATGATGAGATACAATTGACAGAAAGTCAGGAGGAGGACCAGAGTGCGGAAGTGGAAGACGAGGTGCTGGATGATATAGCAACTGACCCAACCGGGCAGGAAGAAGCAGTGTGGTGGCCACAGAAAGAAGGCAGGCAACTGTTCCCCGTAACACCAACACAAAGGAAGTTGCCAGTACAACTGTTAGGTCTTCCCGAGTCTGGTTGTTTTTTAAAGACTCTGCCGATAACCCCAAAAAGGCCATTTGCACCACCTGCCAGGCCAGCATCAGCAGGGGTGGAAAATCGACCAGCCTCACCACCACCAGCATGATCAGGAACATAGCAGCAAATCACCTGACTTTGTGGGCCGAACCCCAGGGTCCAGGAGCAGTGTTTGCGGGTGGCACCATTTCTTTTTCAGCTGTTGTGCATGCAAGCCAATCCCCTGTCCATGGTGCATGCGAAGATGCCTCCTGCCCTGCATCTGTCATTGCACACTCTCAAGTAGCAGCATCAGGAAGCACGTCCACGTCCTTGTCCCAGCGCAGAGTTCAGTTATCCATACCCCAGTCCTTGGAACGCAAGCGTAAATACGCAGCCAACGCCCCACAGGCCACACTACTAAATTCCCACATTTCATTACTGCTTGCGCTCGAAATGTTGCCTTTTAGGCTCGTAGAGACGGAAGGATTCCGCAACCTGATGGCGGCAGCCGTCCCTCGGTTCCCAGCCGCCACTATTTCTCCCGGTGTGCGGTCCCCGCATTACACAAGCACATGTTCCAAAACATTAGCTGTGCCCTCAACAACGCAGTTACCGGGAAAGTCCACCTAACCACGGACAAGTGGACAAGTGCTTGTGGGCAGGAATGGTACAACTCGCTGACGGCACACTGGGTTAATGTAGCACCCTGAGGACTCGGCTGCTACAGGGGTATTGCACCTCGACCCAGAGGTGTGGTATTCCACTCCCGGGTAAGGATGGAGTGTGGAACTGAGCTTAGTAGGCTGCATGCACTACATACATCCCATTTCCGGGGGACAGAACAACGGTACTCCCACCAGTATATGTGCAGGTACGACAGCGTCTGTCCCTGGCTGGAGTGGGAGGGGGGTGGAACATCCCAGTAGTGTAGGGGCAGATAGGGGGAGTAGTCTGGGTAAAGCTAGGAGCCCATTGGGTGCTGGTCACCTGGGTTCACACATAGAGGGAGTATATAAGGTGGGCACCATCTTAGAATAGGGTCTTTAGTCAGAGAGAGGAGGAGCAGAGCAGAGGAGCTCAGCCAGGAGGGCTGACAGGGAGCTGTGGCTCCGGCTGGGCCCAGCTCCAGAGCAAAGCCTGCAGTGAAGAGAGAGAGGAGGAAGAAAGGCCCAGAGAAGCAGAGACAGAGGGAACCCTAAGATCCCAGAATCAGACCAGAAAGGGTGAAGGGTTGGCAGAAGAGGGCACCGGATCCCAAGCTGGCGGAGGCAGAAGTAACCCTTAACCAGGAACCAGAGGTCGTGGGCAAGTTTTGCCACGACCCTCACCATATCCACCAGGAAGGCACACCACGAGTAGGGCCAGGGAAGCCAGAGAAGGTTCAACCACTAAGAGGCCCGAGGGAGCTGGACAGAGGTGGATCCCTGGTGGGGACGGCCAGGAGAAAGAGAGTGAGAGGGAAGCTCAGGACCACGCTCCGGAACTGCCTGGGGGTTAGCCGAGTCCCGCACCTGGTGGACGCAGCACGGCTCGGGTGGTCACTCAAGGCCAGAGTGACTAAAGCAACATCAGTGAGTAAAAACCCTGAAACTGCATCTCCTGACTCTGCCTCTCCTTCCTGCATCATCACAACCCCCATCATCCACACGTGCTGCCCTGAGGCCATACCCCTCCCATTGGGGGTTATACCATCACTGCTGCACATATACCACCGGCCTCAGCGGACTGCTCTGCAGCGGCGGCTTCAAAGCCGCACTCAACGGGTGGCGTAGTCGACACTTAAACAACATCTACAAAGACTGCCACACACTTAGTTCGACACCCTGGGCACGGACCGGGTCACCGCCACAAGGACTACTACCCCCATACAGATCCGGCTCCGGGTATCCCTTGAACATGGCCCAGGGGGCGCGTCAACTTTGGCGTAGTCGGCAGGATAACGTGCCCGCAACCACCGGGTACTGCGTGCCTGAAGAAAAGTTCGCATTTACCTCAAAAAGAAGTCTCCCGCCGGTTCCGGAGGGTCCCCGCCATCGGACGCCATCTCGGATCGGTTCCCGCCATTTGCCCGTCATCTGCAGTCTTTTCCCGCCATCTGCAGTGTTTCCCGCCACTGGGAAGCGATTCCCGCCATCTAAGAAGATTTCCCGCCCTGGCAGAGCGGACGCCATTATGGGCGTGCCAGAGGGTGACAAGAGGCCACCTCCCATCGTGGGCCAGGACCAAGAATGGCGCCAAAAACGAAGACCGCCCCCACCAGCAGAGACTGCAATGATTGAGATGTCCGTCAGCGTGGGGGGTCTGCCCCTGGAACTGACAATCACCAAGTTACCCCAGGACCGCCCTCAGTATGGGCGTATACAGAACAAAACAGAGAAGATGGGAGCAGCTTGGGGGAGTCTAGAGAGAACACACCCGGAGATGGAGGGAGAGTCAGGCAGCACCGACCCTGTGGTCAGGAGCCTGTTGCAGGCCGCCACTCCAGAAGGCCTGCTGGAGATCCTGGCGCAGCTCCCCGGAGATCGGGAGCGTGCACAGACCGCGCTGGAGGGCCTCGCACGGAAGATGGCCCGGGTACAGCAGGAAGCGCTGGCGGAGTGGAGCAAGGAGATGGCCCAGCAGGCTGGAACCCGCCAGCGAGGCCCGCCACCCACGACAAGGAGCATGTCCGCCTCTGAGGAAGGTGCAGGAGGGACGACGGCCGGAGACGACGCCGCGGAGGGAGTTGAAGAAAAGGGAGCAGGTAATGGGGACGACAACACCCCGTGCCCGATGGTCGCAAGCCTGCCCCAGCTCCCCGTCGCAGAGCCCGAGACCCCACTCAACAATCACGTTGCTGCATCGTCACCGCTCCGAGCTAGGCCTCAAGCGGCAGGAGCCGCGGCCACGCCCCCTGCTACGTCATGCGCCTCGACTCAGAGCGCGGCCAAGCAAGAAGCGCCCCCGGCCTGGTCGCAAGGCCAAGTACCCCCGGGCGCCGCCGTCTTCACAGCGCCCTCTACCTCCATCATGCCACCGGCCTGGTCGCAAGGCCTGGTAGACCCGGGCGCCGCAGCCTTTAAAGCGCCCTTTGTGTTCAGGCTACCTTCGGCCTGGACGCAAGGCCAGGAGCCCCTGGGCGCCGCAAACACCACAGCGCCCTCTGCCTCCACAGCACCCCGTCTGGGCGAAGACCGCTCCGCACAAAACACCACCCAGGACGGGCTGCTCTTCGTGTGGCCACCTGAATATATTCACCCTCGATTCCGGAGGGAACGGCCTCTGGATGAGCCTCTAATTCTGGCTCCTGCGCCCGCCAAACTCGATCCGCTTCCGTTGGAGGACGCCCAATTTGAGTGGGACCCTACCGGTGAGGACCTGATGGGATTCACCGAGGAGACCCGGGCAGCCGCAGCCCAGCGTACGGAGTGCTGCCGACAACAATTGGAGGTTTTTGCTAAGGAGCGACGAGAGAGGCGGGTCCGCGAGGAGCGGCTCCAAGTCCAGAGCGCCGAGCAAAAGCGCCGGGCCCGCAGAAACCCCCGTACTGCCCACGGTCCCCGTGCCAGCGGGACTGTAATAAAATTCCAAATGGAGCACGGGTGGGGTTTTATACGGGACCACAGAACCCCCGGCGACGTCTTTGTCACCCGCAGAGACGTAGAAAGCCATCTGCCGGAGGGACACAGAGGTCGTGACCTTTACCTGGGTGATGAGGTCACCTTCACCCGGCACCAGTGTGCCAAAGGACCCTATGCCCTTCATGTACATCGCCTGACTGAGGAGGAGCTGCGGTGTGAGGAGGAACAAGAGGACCCGGACGGGTCTGAAGATCACCCTCAGGCAGGAGCAGGAGGACGTCGCCACTGATGTACAGTAGGAGCACTGTAAATAGTTACCCGTGAAGGTACAATAACTGTTGCCAGTAAGATATAGTCCCCGTTGGGACCAGTGAACTGTTTCAGTGTGTCCCATCTCCCCACAGGCTGAGGACTGTGAGCAGCCATCCCTTTTCCCCACTGGCCGAGGACTGAGAGCGGCCATATCCCTTGTAAATAGTTGCGCTTCTTAAAGCGCCCCCTACTGGTTTTATAGGAAACTGTTTTTTCTACCAGAGACTGTTGCACTTTACCCGGTCACAAGTTGCACCGTGGCCGGAGGAACAAGAATGTTAATAATGAAAAGTTTTATATGAAGAGTTTTATGCTGCTGATAATATATATAGTGTTTTATTTGTTTATGATGTTTTGAAAAAAAAAATTGTATGTTTTTGGATATTTTATTCTTTTACAGCCCGAGGACGTGCTGTGATTTACCAGGGGGGAATGTAGCACCCTGAGGACTCGGCTGCTACAGGGGTATTGCACCTCGACCCAGAGGTGTGGTATTCCACTCCCGGGTAAGGATGGAGTGTGGAACTGAGCTTAGTAGGCTGCATGCACTACATACATCCCATTTCCGGGGGACAGAACAACGGTACTCCCACCAGTATATGTGCAGGTACGACAGCGTCTGTCCCTGGCTGGAGTGGGAGGGGGGTGGAACATCCCAGTAGTGTAGGGGCAGATAGGGGGAGTAGTCTGGGTAAAGCTAGGAGCCCATTGGGTGCTGGTCACCTGGGTTCACACATAGAGGGAGTATATAAGGTGGGCACCATCTTAGAATAGGGTCTTTAGTCAGAGAGAGGAGGAGCAGAGCAGAGGAGCTCAGCCAGGAGGGCTGACAGGGAGCTGTGGCTCCGGCTGGGCCCAGCTCCAGAGCAAAGCCTGCAGTGAAGAGAGAGAGGAGGAAGAAAGGCCCAGAGAAGCAGAGACAGAGGGAACCCTAAGATCCCAGAATCAGACCAGAAAGGGTGAAGGGTTGGCAGAAGAGGGCACAGGATCCCAAGCTGGCGGAGGCAGAAGTAACCCTTAACCAGGAACCGGAGGTCGTGGGCAAGTTTTGCCACGACCCTCACCATATCCACCAGGAAGGCACACCACGAGTAGGGCCAGGGAAGCCAGAGAAGGTTCAACCACTAAGAGGCCCGAGGGAGCTGGACAGAGGTGGATCCCTGGTGGGGACGGCCAGGAGAAAGAGAGTGAGAGGGAACCTCAGGACCATGCTCCGGAACTGCCTGGGGGTTAGCCGAGTCCCGCACCTGGTGGACGCAGCACGGCTCGGGTGGTCACTCAAGGCCAGAGTGACTAAAGCAACATCAGTGAGTAAAAACCCTGAAACTGCATCTCCTGACTCTGCCTCTCCTTCCTGCATCATCACAACCCCCATCATCCACACCTGCTGCCCTGAGGCCATACCCCTCCCGTTGGGGGTTATACCATCACTGCTGCACATATACCACCGGCCTCAGCGGACTGCTCTGCAGCGGCGGCTTCAAAGCCGCACTCAACGGGTGGCGTAGTCGACACTTAAACAACATCTACAAAGACTGCCACACACTTAGTTCGACACCCTGGGCACGGACCGGGTCACCGCCACAAGGACTACTACCCCAATACAGATCCGGCTCCGGGTATCCCTTGAACATGGCCCAGGGGGCGCGTCATTAACATAGTGGAAGCCGGGACCCAGGATTGCGGGCCCTAGGTCAATCAGGGTTGCCCCCACAGTCTGCAGCTCCTGCACCTCATCCTCCTCAGCCTCCTGCTCCTCTTCAGCCTCCATCTCCGAAATGACCACATCAGTCACAAGCTGGAAGCACTGCAGCACTGCCTAGGCCAGGCGGCAACAGGCTGTGCTGAAGCTAATATGCTTAGGTGACAAACCGCACAATGCTGAAGAGTTGTGGACAGCTCTGAAAGAGCAGGCAGATCTGTGGCTCACACCGCTGAACCTACAACCAGGCATGGTCATGTGTGACAATGGCCAGAACCTGGTGGCGGCTCTGAGGCGAGGCGAGCTCACACACATACCTTGAATGGCCCATGTGCTTAACCTTGTGGTTCAGCGGTTTCTCAAATCTACCCGGAGCTGCCGGATCTTCTTGTTAAAGTACGCCGCCTGTGTGCCCATTTTAAAAAATTGGCTACAGCTTCTGTGGCACCTCAGGTCTGGTCGCCACAGTGGCAGCAATGTCATGTCTGAGAGCAGGTGGGAGGTTCCCTGGTTGGGGACAATTAGCATGCAGCACCTCCTGCCTCAGTCCAGGGAGGGGAGAAATCTGCCCTTTATAAACTGGATCTGGGGCGGGGTTAGAGAGACAAGCCAGAGACAAGTTCCAGACAAGGTTCCAGTGAAGTGGCAGATAGGGACAGGTCAGCAGCAGGCTGAGGAGTCCCTGTAGGCAGAGGAGGAACACGAGGCCCGGAGGGGAGCTAGCAGAGCTCATCCTCGCTGGAGACTTACAAAGCCGGACACTGGAGTCCGAGGCTGTGAGGGATATAAGCCCAGCAGCAGAAAACCACCACGCAGGGGACTTCAAGTCCTCTGGCCCAAGGAAGCCCGGAGGCTCAGCCACACGAGAGGGACCACTACTGCCCCGGAGGGGTGAGAAGCACGGAAGGCCCGAGTCGCCAGTCATACGGGTGAGAACAACACGGTACACTCAGAGACGTGGGCTACCACCACACTACAGCGGGATAGCCAAGAAAGAGTGAAGTCAGCACGGTAGGCCTACAAACTCCCCCTGACCAGCGGTATTTCCCAGTTGCTCTCAGACTGACCAGGCCTCCATTGTTAACCTGTATTCCGGAAGGGTCCCTTAATACCGCCAACAGTAAAGACCCTGAATTGCATGACAGACTCCGTGTGGTTACTGCTGCTCCCGCGCACCATCACCACCAACATCCCTGTTTACTGCCCTGAGGCTATACTCCTCCTGTGGGGTGTTATACTACCCTCTGCTGCACCCACAACACCAGCCTCAGTGGTCTGCCCTGCAGCGGCGGCTCACTCTGACCGTAATCCACGGGTGGCGTAGTCGGACATTTAATCACAAAACCCTATAAATAGACCGCCATTTGGGTTGACCACCCTGAGCCACGGAACCGGGTCCCCGCCACACAAGGACTACAACCCCCAGCATCCACAACGGGTCTGGTTCCAGGAATCCCCGCACACACACGGCCCAGGGGGCGCGTCAACTTTTTGGCATAGTCGGCAGGATTTCGTGCCCGCCACCAACGGGTACTGCGTGCCTGAAGAAAGACTGTAATACTTACCTTGGTGGAGTTTCCCGCCATCCGCAGCCGTTTCCCGCCATCCGCAGCCATTTTCCCGCCATCGCGCGCCATCTTTCGGACGCCACGCGGGAAGAAGAGGGGCGTGGATGACGAAAGCGCGCGAGAACTGGAGCCCCGCCTTACGCACGGACTCTGCGCAACGTCCTGAAAGGAGCCGAGCGGACGCTGACGTCACCAGGACGCGATGCAAGGTCCTCAACCCTGACGGTCGCCTGCGGAGCCGCGGCCTACAGAAGAAAAGCAACGGAAGGTAGGCCACGGTTGACTAGGGGGGAAGAAGATGTCAGAAGCGTAGGGAACTGCCACAGTAATGCCGTTCACGATGCCTTACATCACCGGGGCGGCCTGGTTGCCCCAGTACTCAGGGGAGTCGCATACCCTGAGCGACTTTAAAGAGAGACTGTATAGCCTATTCAAGGTATACCCCCTGACGGAGGAACAAAAAGTGAGCATACTGATAGGCCAGTTAACCGGCTCCGGCCCAACGAGAAGTAAAGTCCTGGTCAGTCAGGGACAAGGGGACCGTGAAGGAGATTTTAGCCCGTCTAAAGGACACTTTTGATACCCGCACCTCAGCAGAGATCAAAATTAGATTTTATGGGTGCAAGCAGCGGGCCCAAGACAGTATAAGAGACTATGCTTTGAATTTGCAAGAGGCCCTGAGAGCCATTAAGCAGGCAGACCCTGACAGTGTTCGGAATGCAGATAAACTGCTGACTGAACAATTCATTGAAGGTCTGCTGTCCAGCGCCCACTGAACCCAGTTACGCCTGATGGCCCTGCAGAACCCTGAGTTAGACTTTGCACAGTTTAAGGACAGAGCCATCCAGGTACTCCGAGAACCCGCACCCGGTGGTGTTGCGTCCTCCAGGTGCCCTGCTATCACTTATTACCAGGAGGCGGCGCCCCAGTCTACAGAACCTGCAGGAGCCAATGCACAGACTATGAATAGTACCCCGTCTACAGACCTGCACCATCAGGTCCAAGTACTGACCAAAAGCGTTGCCGCACTAACCAGGACTGTGCAGTCGTTACAGGTATCCTCTCCAGGAAAGATCCAGCTGGCTACCAGTCCGGAGGACGTCCCGTGGCGCCAACAGAAGAGGATCCCATCGTCCAGAGGGAAGCCAAACGACCGCTACGACCAGGATGGACAACCCATCTGCCGCCGCTGCAGCCAGCCAGGACATATTGCGAGGTACTGTAATTTAAACGAGCCCAACCAGGGGCAGAGGGCCAACCCTCAGGCGTAAGATCATCAGGCCCGTAAAACTGGCGTGACAAGTATGTGGGGGGACGACCGGTCTTGCCTGTGGTACTGGATGGCATTCCCATGAGTGCACTGTTGGACACCGGGTCACAGGTAACCACCATCCCCTATGTACTTTTCAAGCGGTACTGGAATGACATGGATATTACTCGCTACCCAGATAATAACTTGAGCATCATCGCCAGCAATGGTCAGCCCGTGCCGCAGGTGGGGTTCAAGGAGGTGACCATCAAAATTGGTAAAGTTGAACTGCCGGCGCAAGGACTGATTATTGTGGACATTGACCATCGTGAAAGTCACCCTAAAATAACCTTGGGTACTAACGTTATTGAAAATTGTCTTTCAGAGATCATTGTTATATTACAGCAGGTTGCAATGAATGCCAGCTCCAGCCAGCGGCGTGTCTTACAAAAAGAGATCAGAGCCCTGATGAAGCGGCAACAGGTAGAACTGTCTGGTGGTGAGATTGGTAGCGTTAGGATGAGTGACCCGTTCCCTATCGCCATGCCCCCAAAAAGTAAAATGATGATCTGCTGCCGGACTGCAATCGGGTGAAGAGGTAGAGACTACCAAGCTATGGTAGAACCCGTTTACTCGGACAGTAGGCCCACCATTTTGACAGCACGGGGGGTGGTCGATGTACGCCATGGGAGGGTACCAGTCCGCATCCTAAACATTGAGGAAAGAGAAGTATACTTGCCCCGGTATGCCACTCTAGCCACATTGTTCACCATTAACCAGAACTCTGTAAAGGCCGTGGAACCCTTGCCTCCATCCGAACCAGAGGAGGGTAACGGCTCCAAGAAACAAATGGAGGACTGGTGTCAGAAACTGCATGTGGGCACCGACATCACTCCCTCACACCAAAAGCAGGGAGTCTACCGGGTGGTTCAGGAGTACGAAAGGGTCTTTAGCAAACACCCGCTAGACTATGGGCAAGTAAAGGGGGTAGAACGCCAAATCCCCACAGGACTCCATCCACCCATAAAAGAGAGATACCGGCCTGTACCCCCTGCACACTATCAGAATGCCAAGGGTATGTTACGAGAAATGAAGGAGGCTGGGGTGATCAGGGATAGCTGTAGCCCATGGGCAGCTCCTCTAGTTCTGGTAAAAAAGAAAGATGGCACGATGAGGATGTGTGTAGACTATAGAAAGGTCAACAGAATAACACACAAAGATGCATACCCGTTACCTAGGATAGAGGAGTCTTTGGCTGCATTAAAATCTGCTAACTTCTTCTCTACTTTGGATCTCACTAGCGGGTACTGGCAGGTTCCTGTAGCAGAGTCAGACAAGGAGAAGACCGCCTTCACCACCCCGATGGGTCTCAGTGAATTCAACTGTATGCCGTTCGGACTCTGCAACGCACCAGGGACCTTCCAGAGGCTGATGGAGTGCTGCCTGGGGCACAAAAATTTTGAGACGGTCCTACTCTACCTGGACGATGTCATTGTGTATTCCAAGACCTATGCGGACCATCTGAAGCACCTGGCAGAGGTGTTCGATGCCCTGGCAGGCTTCGGCCTAAAGGTAAAGCCCTCCAAGTGTCATCTACTGAAGCCAAAAGTACAGTACCTGGGACACGTGGTGAGTGCTGACGGAGTTGCCCCAGACCCTGACAAGATCACGGTGATTAAGGACTGGCCAAGACCCTCCAGCATAAAGGAAGTGCAGCAGTTCCTCGGGTTGGTAGGCTACTACCGAAGAGTCATCTCCGGGTTCACCAAAATGGCAGCCCCTATGCAGGACCTCCTGTTAGGTCAGTCAAAGACTAAAAGTCAGAAGCCACCCTTTAAGTGGGACAAGCTGGAGGAGGAGTCTTTCCGCCAGCTGAAGATGGCCCTCACGGGGGATGAGATCCTGGCCTACCCTGATTACGGCCAGCCTTTTATCCTCCACACCGACGCCAGTAACGTGGGGCTAGGAGCTGTACTGTCCCAGATCCAGCAGGGCAGAGAACGGGTAATTTCTTATGCTAGCAGAAAGCTGAGACCCACAGAGAGAAACCCTGAGAATTATAGCTCCTTCAAGCTAGAGTTCCTGGCAGTGGTTTGGGCGGTCACCGAACACTTCAAGCATTACCTGGCTTCTTCTAAGTTCACTGTGTACACGGACAACAACCCTTTGACACCCCTGGACACTGCAAGACTTGGTGCCCTAGAGCAGAGATGGATGGCCCGGCTGTCCAATTATGAATTTACCATCAAATACCGGACAGGGTGCGCAAATGCCAACGCAGATGCATTATCCAGAATGCCTCACTTGCAGGACGGGGGAGAGGATACAGAAGAACTGGAAGTAATTGAACTCCCTGCATTCCGCCGTCATGGGATCACCCAGTGTTCCCACTGCATAAAGGAAAGGTGCTCTGCCATCGCTACGTTCAATCCCTTACCCCACCACGGCTGGGCAGAGACACAAGATAGTGACCCTGCAGTCCGCCCGGTAAAAGAGATGCTGACCCAGGCTGATGCCCACCTTGATCCGGATGCTCCAGAAGAGACCAAACAGCTGTGGAAGGAGAGGAGCAAGCTGTTTCTCTACGAGGGGAGGCTGTGCCGCAGAACCATCAACTCTCGAACACACGAGCTGGCCTGGCAGGTAGTGGTCCCAAGGCGGGATGGGGCTATGGTCCAAGAAGCATACCATAATGGAGCAGGGCACTTTTGATGGAAGAAGCTGGAGTTCCTGTTGCGTGAGCGGTTCTACTGGGTAGGCATGAGAGGGGCTATAGAGAGATGGTGCAGAGACTGCGGCCCATGCAACCTAAGGAGGAAGGACCGCGCCAGCCAGAAGACTCCCCTGCGGCCCATCATCACAAAGCTGCCCCTTGAGCTGGTGGCCCTGGACCACGTAAAGCTGGCTCCAAGCAGATCGGGATACGTCTACGCCCTCACAATTGTAGATCACTACTCCCGGTTCCTAGTGGTGGTCCCTGTCAAAGACTTAACAGCTCAGACGGCCGCCAGAGCCTTTCAGCAGCATTTCTGCCGCACACACGGGTATCCAGAGCAATTGTTGACTGATCAAGGCCCAGCGTTCGAGGCTGAAGTCTTCCAGGAATTCTGCAACCTGTATGGCAGCAAAAAGATAAGGACAACGCCTTACCATCCCCAAACCAACGGGATGTGTGAGAAAATGAATCAGGTAGTAATAGACCTGCCCAAGACGTTGCCCCTGGAGGAATGCAGCCTGTGGCCTGAGAAACTGCCGGATCTGGTGGACTTGTATAACCATATCCCAGTAAATTCTACCAACTGCACCCCAGCTTACCTAATGAGAGCAAGACCTGGTAAGCTGTCAATTGACCTGGAGATGGGAGTCCTGACACCCGAGGACACCTCACCAGAAGCAGACTGGGACACAGAACGACAGCAGCAGTACCGGAAAGTATAGGAGAGTGTGGAGCGAAGTCTGTCTCAAGCAAGGGAGAGGCAAGAGAGGAATTACAACCAGCATGCTCCTGCTGCTCCCCTGGCACCTGGAGAGCAGGTCTTGAAGAGGAAGAGACGGCTCCACAAGTTGGATGAGGGGTGGGAGAAAGACCCGTACACCGTACTGCCCTCAAGCCATGAAAACCCAAAGGTATGTGTTATTAGTAAGGATGGAGGAGAGACCACAGCCACTGTCTCCAGAGACCACCTGAAGAAGTGTCCCGAGCAGCTGCAAAGCGCTGATGAAGACCAAGATAGCCCTCAACCCGCAGAGGAAAGGGAAGAAATGGTCAGTACAGTGCTCGTAGAATTTCCCCGGTCCTGGACACAAATCAACAACTCTATAGTGGTACCCATCCTTACCTTTCTCCAGCCAGCCCCTCAAGGGCCTGCAGAAGAGCAAGTAGTGTTGGAAGAGCAAGTGGCCCCAGAGGCAGAAGAGTACATACCAGCAGCTCAGGAGAATCAACCCTCTGCTGGTAGTGAACCTGCCATGCCCGTGGTGAGCCAAAGAGTATGCAGAAAGCTGCCCAACCTACCCGTAACATCTGCAAACACCTCTAGTGCAGACACGAGCACACCCAGTACACAGGGGGTGGAAACAGGGGACCCGAGTAGAATATCACCAGACAGTGGGTTACGTAGGTCCAACAGGAGCACTAGGGGTCAAATACCAGCTTGCTGGAGAATTTAAATGTAATATAAATGCCTGTATATTGCAAATGTTTTATGTTTGTTGCCTGCGTACTAATTATGTTTTTCTAGTTCAATGGACTAACTGGTTATGGACAATGAATAACCCAGAACTGTACCTTGTACATAGTTGCACCGGGTAAGGTGCCCTCTTTTGAAGACGACCACAGAACACAAAACCCGTGGAGGTGGCTGAAGACGAGGTTCAGCTCCGGATCATCAAAGCCCTGTAGCCACCCCAGGGCCTACGTGGAGGGTTTGGGACGGGTCCCTCAAAGTGCATCTTGGGTGACAAGGACACCTGGTTACGGGAGCACCATGACCTAAAAAGACTAAAAACTTCTTGTATATATGTTACTGTATTGTTATTACCTGTTGTGATTTTTGCAAAATGCGTTTACTCCCGGAGTACTAAATTTCACTAGGGGGGAATGTGGCACCCTAGGTCTGGTCACCACAGTGGCAGCAATGTCATGTCTGAGAGCAGGTGGGAGGTTCCCTGGTTGGGAACAATTAGCATGCAGCACCTCCTGCCTCAGTCCAGGGAGGGGAGAAATCTGCCCTTTATAAACTGGATCTGGGGCGGGGTTAGAGAGACAAGCCAGAGAAAAGTTCCAGACAAGGTTCCAGTGAAGTGGCAGATAGGGACAGGTCAGCAGCAGGCTGAAGAGTCCCTGTAGGCAGAGGAGGAACACGAGGCCAGGAGGGGAGCTAGCAGAGCTCATCCTGGCTGGAGACTTACAAAGCCGGAAACTGGAGTCCGAGGCTGTGAGGGTTATAAGCCCAGCAGCAGAAAACCACCACGCAGGGGACTTCAAGTCCTCTGGCCCAAGGAAGCCCAGAGGCTCAGCCACACGAGAGGGACCACTACTGCCCAGGAGGGGTGAGAAGCACGGAAGGCCCGAGTCGCCAGTCATACGGGTGAGAACAACACGGTACACTCAGAGACGTGGGCTACCACCACACTACAGCGGGATAGCCAAGAAAGAGTGAAGTCAGCACGGTAGGCCTACAAACTCCCCCTGACCAGTGGGATTTCCCAGTTGCTCTCAGACTGACCAGGCCTCCATTGTTAACCTGTATTCCGGAAGGGTCCCTTAATACCGCCAACAGTAAAGACCCTGAATTGCATGACAGACTCCGTGTGGTTACTGCTGCTCCCGCGCACCATCACCACCAACATCCCTATTTACTGCCTTGAGGCTATACTCCTCCCGTGGGGAGTTATACTACCCTCTGCTGCAACCACAACACCAGCCTCAGCAGTCTGCCCTGCAGCGGCGGCTCACTCTGACCGCAATCCATGGGTGGCGTAGTCCGACATTTAATCGCAAAACCCAATAAATAGAATGCCATTTGGGTTGACCACCCTGAGCCACGGAACCGGGTCCCCACCACGCAAGGACTACAACCCCCAGCATCCACAACGGGTCCAGTTCCGGGTATCCCTGCACACACAGAGCTCAGGGGGCGCGTCACTTCCGCCGCCCTTGCCGTGTTTCAGCAGCGTTTACAGCTTCCGGCTCACAGACTGGTATGTGATGTCCCCACGCGTTGGAACTCTACACTGCAGATGTTGGGAAGGATTTGTGAGCAGAAGAGGGCAGTTGTTGAGTACCAGCATCAACAAGGCCATCGGTATTCAGTTCAGACTCCACGCATAAGACCTCAGGAGTGGACATGGATGTCAGACATATGTACCATCCTCCAAAACTTTGAGGACTCCACCAAGATGGTGTGCGGCGATGATGCCATAATTTGTGTCAACATCCCGCTTCTATGTCTTCTGAAACGCTCTCTGCTCACAATCAAAGAGGATGCATTGCAGGCGGAACACGATGACATGGAGCAAGAACCATACAGGGTGATTACGCAGCCCAGCCTCATCTCATCCCAACGTGAATTGGGTGACAATGAGGAAGAGGAGGAGGAACAGGAGCTAGTTTCAAGCACTATAGAAGGTACTACCTGCACAACTGTCATACCGTCTGTTCAGCGTGGATGGCCAGAGGACAGAGAGGAGAAGGAGGAGAGCATGGTCAGTCATCCTCTTGGTGAGGACACGGAAGTCTTTCCTGTTAGCAGTCTGGCACGCATGGCTGAGTTTATGTTACACTGCCTTTCCCATGACCCTTGTGTTCTCAAAATTTTGGGTGACAGTCATTACTGGTTGGTCAGACTTCTAGACCCACGCTACAAGGAGAACTTTATATCTCTTATTCCTGAGGCGGACAGGTCTACAAAAATGGGGCAGTACCAGAAAGCCCTTGTTGCCGAACTATTAAAAAAATTCCCATCTGAAAACGCTGGCGGCAGAGGTCACAGTTCGTTGGACAACCAAGGAGGCGAGAGAGACACAAATGCAATCCAGCAGAGGCAGGGGAACACTGTAAAAGTTCTGGGAGAGATTTCTCAGCCCCTCCCATCGCACAGGTCCTGAGTTGCGGGGTACTCTCACAAGGAGTGCAAAGTTTGGGAAGATGCTGAGAGAGTATCTTGCTGACCGTACCAATGTCTTCCGTGATTGCTCTGTGCCTTTTAATTATTTGGTATCCAAGCTGGATACGCAGAATGAACTGGCTCTCTATGCCTTGGAGGTCCGGGGCTGCCCTGCCACTAGAGTTTTATCAGAGCGGGTTTTTAGTGCCGCTGGTGGAATTATAACTGATAAGCGTGTGGCGCCCATGAAGGTTCAGTCGCCACAGAGGTACTGCACCTCACCCAGAGGTGTGGCATCTCCTTCTCTCAGGTAAGGATGGAGTACTGCCTGGGACCCTAACACCTGCTCTCAACACTACACTACTCCAGGCCGGCTGGAAGGGCATTATGCACTTCTTCTGCTGCCCTGTCCCTGGCTGGAGTGTGGGGAGCCAAAAGTGAGGGGGAACCAGTAGTGGGTGTGGGTGGAGGACGCAGACCAGGGGAGCACTTGAATAGGAGGTGTATATAAAGGGGAGCCATCTTAGTGAGGTAGTCAGTCAGTAGTGAGTCAGAGGAGGAGAAGTGAGAGGAGTAGGGGCTCTGCAGGAGCTCTGCTCGGGAGGCAGGCTCGGCTTGTCATGCCCAAGGCTGAGAGAGGAGTGGGAGCTAGGGAGGGAGGCTTCAGGAACAGAAGGGATCCCAGGGGGTACGGTGAGTGCAGGACGGCACCCGTACGCCCGAATCTGCCAGGCGTCAGAGGGATCAGGCCGCAAGAAGGGAACCGGTCCCTGGACTAGCCGAGTTACTTCAAGTCTCGGCTGGAAAACCGGAGGCTTCTGCACTTTCACGGTGCAGTTGCCACATTTGCACCTAAGCCGCCGAAAAGGGCACCAAGCAAGGTCCGGGAACTTCAAGTTGCCCAGAGGAATCTCAAGGTACCTAATCGGGACTTTGTGTGGCCGGGCGCAGTGCAGGAGGGAGAGACCCAGCGCGGGAAGTCGGCTAAGAAAGGAACATACAGAAAGGGGTCCCGTTAAGTGCTCTTGAAATACTTGGGAGAGTGCTGAACCCCTGCCTGGTAAATGCAGCGCGACGTGGGAGACGGTCACCTGTAAAGTGCCACCTGAGGAACCTAAATAACTGTGAGTAAACTCGGATGACTGCACCCCACTGTTTCTATCAGTTATTTCTACCACGCTATCGCTCCTGCACTACAACGCCCAGCATCACCATCTGCACCTACACTGCCCTGGAGCTGTGCTCTGCCTGTGGAGAGCCGCACCAACCCAGCAGCCATAACATCTGCTCCAGAGGTCTGCAGCAGCGCTGGTACTCATTACCAGGAGCCACAGGTGGCGTCACGAGACAAAACTGTTATTCATCCCTTCAAGTAACAAACCCCTTTTAAAGAGTGACATCCCACGAAGGTGAAGGCCTGGGTACCGAGTTTCCCCCATATCTCCCTGGGCGAGTCAAGCGCATCCGCCTCTCAACTGAAAATGCTGACAGGCTGACTCATCAAAATGAACAGGGCTGGATTGGGCCAGACTTCTCAACACACCGAATGATTGCAGCGTAACATAAACTCAAATACAGTGTCTTTTTCTGGGAGGTGTATTCCCATGCACCTCTTCACACCCACACATGGGTATACACTTCCTGACTTTGGCTATTTGCTCTTGTCCTCCTCCTTCTTCTCATCCTCCAACACCCACATAAGTTTTCTAAAGGGTGTTTATGATTCCCGTAAAAAAAAAAATATATATATATATATTTATATATATGTATATATATATATATATATATATACAGTATGTTCATGTATACCCCCCAGGGTTAAATGTTTGCCAGCCCATACACTTAGTGCATGGGCATAACAAGCATAGGAGACCCGTTCCTTTCTAATGGGAACATTTTTTTATGAGGCACTCTAAGTCTCTTACAAGGGGCATTGGAGTGCCTCTCAATTTTTGGCAGCCCTTGCATTCACTGCATAGGCCAACACTATGGGAGACCCTCTCATTTCTAATGAGAATTTGTCGCTACTGTGGCCCTGCTCTATGTGTCTTTAAATTCTTAGTGGGGTTTTTCTTAAATTTGGTCAGCCGTTGGACTCACTGCATACCCTATAACTGTATAGCAGACCCTCTCCTCTAATGGGAACATGTCGTACTTGTTACTGTGGCCCTGCTCTATGTGTCTTTAATTTCTTAGTGGGGTTTTTCTTAAATTTGGTCAGCCGTTGGACTCACTGCATACCCTATAACTGTATAGCAGACCCTCTCCTCTAATGGGAACATGTCGTACTTGTTACTGTGGCCCTGCTCTATGTGTCTTTAATTTCTTAATGGGGTTTTTCTTAAATTTGGTCAGCCGTTGGACTCACTGCATACCCTTTCTAATGGGAATTTGTCATTACTGTGGCCCTGCTCTATGTGTCTTTAAATTCTTAGTGGGGTTTATCCCAAATTTTGGCAGCCCTTGCAGTTACAGCATGGGCATTACCACTATAGGAGACGCGCTCCTTTATAATGGGAACATTTTTTTTACTGAGACTCTCATCTATGTCTCTTCAAAGGGGTTGCGTCCAAATTTTTGGCAGCCCTTGCAGTCACTGCATACGCAATAACAGTATAGGAGACCCACTTGTTAACAATGGAACAACAAAGCATAGCCGGCTGATGGCTCTCTAACAAGCGAGGGCCGACTGCTGGCCTTTTAAGAATAGTAAGGGCCGTCTGATGGCCCTATGAAAATAGGCTTTATGACTTTCAGAGTCCCTCCATCATAAATAAAACAGGATGTGTCTGATGATGTGTCACATACCACATTGCCAGATAAGGTTGTAAAATGTTAAAATGACATTTCCCGGTGAATGCATTTGTCTTAAGAAATAACGTAAAACAAACCCCAAAACAATAGGATCTTTCTTTAATATAAAAAACAGCGTCACCAATTTAACCTCAATGTAATCACATTGTTCAGCTCCTGCACCTCCTCCCCCATCTCTGAAATGTCCACATCAATCACAAGCTGACAGCACTGCAGCACTGCCTTGGCCAAGCGGCAACAGGCTGTGCTGAAGATAACATGCTTAATGCTTAGGTGACAAACCGCCCAGTGCTGCAGAGTTGTTGAAAGCTGTAACACAGCAGCCTGATCTGTGGCTCTCACCGCTGAACATAGAGCCAGGCATGGTCGTGTGTGACAATGGGCGGAACCTGGTGATGAAGAAATGAGAGCCGGAGTAGATAGGGTTTCCCTCTATGCCAGTCCTTTCACCGAGCTAAAGAATATGGCTGTGGTGAAATACAACTCCCACTGAGAAGCTGTTTCAGATTGAAAAACATTGTGCCCACCAGAGGATTTGATTCTGAGGACTCACCTTTCTCCCCCGCTCAAGAGCCCCATAACAGCTGCAAAGTTAGCGCTATCATGAACTCTCCTGAGGTAGAAGCCAGGGCACACCAGAGGATTCTCGGTGGGACCGTCCAACCCTGCCGAGAAGCAGTCCTGGCTAAGAAAAGTGTGGGGGAAGGTTCCCGGACACTCTATGGCTGCTTTTTTAATGTGGATGGGACGCGCTTATGCATGTTATTTCTCAAACCGCATTGCAGATCAGGCCATTGCCCAACTCTGTAGTAGTGTTGAGCCACCCCCGTAGTGTTCGAGTTCGGTTCGGTTCGTCGAACACCCGTGTGTTCGCCGAACTGTTCGTCGAACTGTTCGTCGAACACCTTCGAACACCGTTAAAACCAATGGCAGGCAAACAAAAACACATAGAAACACATAGAAAACACCTTCAAAGGTGTCCAAAAGCTGACAAACTGCTCAGAAGACACAACTAACACATGGAAAAGTGACAAGTACATATAGTCATGCGAAAAGAAAAGAGGTGGAGGAGTAAAAGGAGGGGGAGACACAGATATAGGCATGTCATGCCCTTCTAAAATCCAAAAAGTGAGAAGCCGAGACGGCCAGTCCGCTCCTGCCCGTGCCACCTCCGTGTCGCCGGGTTTGTGCCAGAGCCGCGGTGAACCCTGACGGCCAGCCCCCCTCTCCCAATACTGGTGCCTGTCCGCTGGTGGGTCGAGAGAGCCCCCCTGTGGTGGAGGCAGCTCTAAGCTTTTTAATTTAAATTGTCCCTCTAATTTGAATGAATACACTTTAAATCCATTTACAAGGATCTATTGGAGGGCAAGTCTCATGCCAGCAGCCGCGTAATTCCAGCTCCAGTAGCGTCCACTAAAGCTGCTGCAGTTAAAAAGCTTTTATAAGGATCGAGCTCGGCTGTCCACCGCAAGGCATCCTAGTGCCAGTCCCAGCCCCTATGCCTTGGGGTGCCTCCTGATGCTCTTCACTAAGTATCCCGTGGTCCCGAAGCATTTCCTTTGAAAAAATTAAGTGTCCAAACTACAGGTGGTGTAGCTTGCTTAACAGCCGGGATAATCCGCTGACTAGCAGACACTGCTACTAGGCACAAAGTATTTCCTGGGCTAGATGCAGTTAAAAATTTGTAAGTAGATACTCTCGTTGGATGCTGAGAAAGCATTCCATAGAGTCTCCTGGCACGCCATATATGATTCTCTTAAAAAGCTTGGGGTAGGGGTCTAGGGGACCCTTTTATAGCCAAAATCACGGCCCTGTATCACAATACGTCACCTAGGCTGAAGATAAATGGAACTGTAGCACCGAGGGCTCGGTTGCTACAGACGTATTGCACCTCACCCAGAGGTGTGATATCTCACTCTCAGATAAGGATGGAGTGTGGATCAGGACCCGACACCTGCATGCATTACACCACATTGCCGTGGGGCAGGGCGACCAATATGCCCCTGAGATGGGCACGACAGTCCCTGTCCCTGGCTGGAGTGGGGGGAGGGAACACTGAGGAAGGGGAACCCTGCAGTGCAGGAGCAGGGAGGAAGCAGTTCCTGGGTGCATTGAGAAGGGAGTATAAAAGGTGGGCACCATCTTAGTTCAGTGCAGAGAAGTCTGAGCAGAAGTGGCAGGGAGCAGGGGCTCTGCATGAGCTCTGCTCCGGAGGCGGGCCTAGTAACAGAGGCCCAGGCCTGCAAGAGGGAGAAGGAAGGAAGAGGAGCGGAGAAGGCTCCAGGAACGAGGAATGAAGGGATCCCAGGGGTGCGGACGGGCGAGTCGCCACCGCACGCCCGAATCCACCTGCGTGGAGGGGTCAGGCCAAAGGGGGAGACCGGTCCCCGAACTAGTGGAGGCAGGAAACGACCCTCAGCTAGAAACCGGAGGCTCTGACATTTTATGTGGCGCAGCCCCTTGCTCCACCCGCTAGGAAGGCACCACATAGGGTCAGGGAAACTGGCGCCAAGTTTACCAAGAGGAGGCCCGAGGCAGCCGGACAGAAGTGTTGGTAAGAAAGGCCAGACAAAGGACACACAAAGGGGGTCCTGTGAAGCGCTCCAAAGTTATCTGGGAGTTGTCTGAGCCCCTCACCTGGTGAGCACAGTACGACGTGGGCAGCCGTTACCTGCAGACGTGGTCTGGATAATAAGAACTGTGAGTAAAGGCCCTGAACTGCATCACTGACTCCGTGTCGTTACTGCTGCTGCCCTGCACCATCACCCCCATCCTCCGCATACACTGCCCTGAGGCTATACTCCTCCCGTGGGGAGTTATGCTACGCTCTGCTGCACCCACAACACCAGCCTTAGCGGTCTGCCCTGTAGCGGCGGTTCACTCTGACCGCAATCCACGGGTGGCGTAGTCGGACATTTAAACATCAAAACCACATAAATAGTTCCGCCACTGGTTTGACCGCCCTGAGCCACGGAACCGGATCGCCGCCACGAAGACTACAACCACCAGCATCCACCAAAAAGGGTCCGGCTCCGGGTGTCCCAAGGCCCAGGGGGTGCGTCAGAACATTTTCATCACCTTTCACAATCACCAATGGGACAAGGCAGGGATGTCCTCTGTCCCCTCTCTTATACATCCTAGTGACGGAGCACCTGCTCTCATCAATTCGCCATAACCCCAATATTAGGTGGATTGAGGTGGGAGGCACCGAGTACAAGTGCTCTCTATTTGCTGATGATGTCCTAGTATATATCACTCAATCACATATATCCATCCCTGCTGTTATGGCTGAAATAGATCACTTTGTTACATGGTAAAATTTTAAAATCAATGCAGCGAAGTCTGAGGCCCTCGATGTCTCCCTCCCTAAATCCATATAGGATTCCATCCAGTCCAACTTTCCCTTTGCCTGGCCCTCACAGGGTATCAAATACTTAGGAATTCCTATTCATAGAGACCTCTCCCATCTATGTTATCTTAATTTTGGGCCCTTTATTGAGCAATTCCATACAGACCACGGTTGGCAAGTTAGAACTGTAAGATTCACTACGTGAACCACTGGTGTTTTGTGGAAAAGCACATGTACACCGCGTTCCAAATTATTATGCAAAAAGTGTTTAGGAGTGATAAGGGAAGAATTTGTTTGTTTGTCAGTTAAACTCATTGATGGTGATGTGTGTCAGGGCTCTTTATATCACTGTAAGCAATTGCAGACACCTGTGCTAATTAGTTTGGCAGGTGTGTCCAATGAAAGGCAAGACTACTTAAGAAGGCTCTCTCACATTATTAAGCAGCCTACATTTTCTGCCAAAATGGGAAAGAAAAAGGATGTGTCGGTTGCTGAGAAGCAACAAATTGTGGAGTGTTTAGGTCAAGGCATGACTACAATCAACATTGTGCGATGATCAGGATGAAGTGTCTTGGCAATCAAGAAGTATGTAGCTGATTCACAGTACACACGTGTGCGTGCTGATAGGGGCAAATTGAGGACTCTTTCCTACAGGCAATTACGTCAGGTTGAAAGAGCAGCGGCAAAAAAGCCTTGTCATAGCAGCAGACAAGTTTTTGAAGCTGCTTGTGCCTCCAACGTCCCCCGAACAACAAGATGCAGGGTCCTTCAGAGGTTTGCAGCTGTGCATACGCCATCCTGTCGACCTCCTCTATCCACTTCACACAAGCAGAAACGGCTCCAGTGGGCCAAACATTACATGAAGACTGATTTCAAAACTGTTTTGTTCACGGATGAGTGCCGTGCAGCGCTCGATGGTCCAGATGAATGGAGTGGAGGATGGCTGGTTGATGGACACCCCACGCAAACACGGCTACAGCGCCAACAAGGAGGAGGTGGAGTAATGTTTTGGGCTGGAATCATGGGGAGAGAGATTGTCGGCCCCTTTAGGATCCCTGAAAGTGCTAAAGATGAACTCCATAATGTATGTGGATTTTCTCAAACAGCACTTCCTGCCATGGTTCAAGAAGAAGAACCGTGTATTTCACAGCAAGATCATTTTTCTGCATGATAATGCACCATCTCATGCTGCACATAAAACATCTGCATCTCTGGCTGATATGGGCATAAAAGGGGACAAACTTATGGTGTGACCCCCATGCTCCCCTGACCTCTACCCCATTCAGAACCTTTGGAGCATCATTAAAAGGAGTGTCTATGATGGCGGGAGGCAGTTCACATCTAAGCAACAGCTCTGGGAGGGTATTCTGTCCTCATGCAAAACAATTGAAGCAGAAACCATCCAAAACCTGACAAATTCAATGGACGAGAGAGTTCAGAAGCTCCTTTCGAACAAGGGGTCCTATGTGAAAATGTAACATCACCTAGAATAAAGTTTTGAGTTGAAAACTGTTTGATTTCAGTTTCTAACAACCTGCTAATGCTTATAATTTCAAAAATGACCATTTTTTTGGTCTTTATTAAAATGAAAAGGTTGATCGAAAAGTTTGGGGGATCTAAGAGTGTGGCAACCCAGTAGTCATGATTACTTCGAATTCTGACAATATGAGGGTCATGCTGCAGGTAGTGCAGCAAGAAGGCACTTATGTGTCTTGCGCATCTCGGAGCCCCAAAATTATTTTCCGGGCTAGATGCAGCTAAAAATTATTTTTAATTTTAAATCTGGTGAAGCTTATTATAGATGGCCTAATAGGATCAGTGCTGCACACTGCTACAAAGCCCAAATTATTTTCCAGTCAAGATACAGATAAACATGATTAGTAATTTGAAAGCTTAAAACGGTTGGTAGGGTGATTTTAACCAATCATCAAGCTTTTACTCTCCCCAGGATGACACAGGGGTAGAAAAGTCGTTTCGGATCCATGATTTGTTCATCTTTATGAACGTGAGTCTGTCTACATTATCAGTGGAGAGCCGCGTGCGCTTATCTGTCAGCACACCACCAGCAGCGCTGAACACACGTTCAGACAGAACGCTGGCTGCGGGGCATGACAAGATCTCCAAGGCGTAAGTGGCTAGCTCCGGCCATTTATCCAGATTGGAAGCCCAAAAAGAGCAAGGGTCCAGTGACACAGTCGTGGCTTCAATGTTTACTTGGAGATACTCCTGTACCATCGTCTCTAGGCGTTGACTATGTGTCAGACTTCTTGTCTCCTGTGGCCTTGCAAAGGATGGGCTAAAAAAGTGGTGAAATGATTCCGCAAAATTGATGTTACCAGCAGATACTGTGGTTCTGTTACGGTTTGAGTGCTGAACACTTGACGGTCCCACGGTTGGCAAGTTGGAACTGTGAGATTCACTACGTGCACCACTGGTATTTTGTGGAAAAGCACATGTAAGATTCTGCAACAGTCTCTGCTGATACTCCTGCATGCGTGCATCCCTTTCTATGGCAGGAATAATTTCTGCAAATTTACTTTTGTACCGGGGATCTAACAGTGTGGCAACCCAGTAGTCAGGATTATTTCTAATTCTCACAATTCGAGGGTCATGTTGCAGGTAGTGCAGCAAGAAGGCACTCATGTGTGTTGCGCATCCAGGAGCACCAAGTCCCTGTTGTGTTGGTGGCGAGGTAACAATCATGCTTCCTTCCTCTGTCCTCTCCCCCCAACCTCGCACAACAGAAATGTGATCAAGGTCTCCCTCATCTGATGAGTCTTCCATCAGTTCGTCCTCCACTTCTTCCTGGGCTCCTGCACCTTCCTCACTAGTTTGGCTGCTACCATGCGCCCTGGTAAAATCATCTCCCCCACCCTCACATGCCTGCCGCCCTGGTGCTGCCGACCGTCTGGACCTTGCAGATGTTAGCCCTTCCGCATACAACTCCTCCTCCTCTACTTCCTCCACCTCCTCTTGTGCCACCACCTGACTCCGAATTCTGTTTAACATGTGCTACAGCATGTAAATCACCGGAATAGTCATGCTGATAATGGCATCGTCAGCACTAAACATCTTCGTCGCCATTTCAAATCTGTGCAGAAGGGTGCATAGGTCCCTGATCTGAGACCACTCCTCCAGCGTGATTTGCCCCACCTCTGAATCTCGTTGGCCCAGGCTATACGTCAGAACGTATTGCACCAGGGCTTGTCGGTGCTGCCACAGTCGCTGCAACATGTGCAGAGTTGAATTCCACCGGGTAGGCACATCGCATTTTAGCCGGTGAAGTGGCAGGCCCAACGACTTCTGTAGAGATGTAAGTCGCTGAGCTGCGGGATGCGAACGGCGGAAGTGAGCACACAGCGACCGTGCCCTCTGCAGAAGGCCATCTAGTCTGGGATAGTGGGCTAAAAATTGCTGGACAACCAGGTTCAACACGTGAGCCATACAAGGCATGTGTGTGACATTGCCCCGGCGAAGGGCCGCACCCAGGTTTGCAGCATTGTCGCACACGGCCTTCCCTGGTTTCAGGTCCAGTGGAGACAACCATTCATGAAATTGGTTCTCCAGAGCTGACCACAACTCCTCAGCTGTGTGACTCACATTTCCCAGACATTTCAATGTAAAAACCGCCTGATGACGTTGAGCCCTACTGCCAGCATAGTAAGGAGGTGTGCAGGATCCCTTCTGTGCAGTTAGAAAGCTTGTGGCATGACCAGACAGGCTTTGGGTGCAGGTGGAAGACCGAGAGGAGGTTGAGGAGGCAGAAGCAGTGGAGGAAAAATGACATAAAGAGGATTGACGCACAACTCGTGGGGACGGCAAGACTTGGACAGCAGCCCCTTGTCCTGCTGTCACCATAGTTACCCAGTGCCCAGTCAGCGACATGTAACGCCCCTGTCCATGCCTACTCGTCCAAGTGTCTGTGGTGAAATGCACCCTGTCACACACAGAGTTTCTCAAAGAAGCGGTGATGTTGTGTGCGACATGCTGGTGGAGCGCAGGCACACCTTTCTTTGAGAAGTAGTGCCGACTGGGCATCTGGTACTGGGGCACTGCGACGGACATAAGGTCTCGAAAACCCTCTGTGTCCACCAGGCGGAAAGGCAGCATTTCTGTAGCCAAGAGCTTGCAGATGGTGAAATTCAACCTCTTAGCTTTCTCATGGCTAGGAGGAAATGGTCTTTTACTTGTCCACATCTGAGGGACCGAGGGCTGGCTATTGTGCTTAGACGGGGTTGATAAGGGTGTCCCCGGCAAACTGCCGGTCTGTGAGGAAGATGCAGGCGGACATGTTAGGTTGCCTTGATCCAAAGGTGGTGCTATCGATGTCGGACAGAGCTCAAGACCAGCTGGTGTTACCACCTCCAAAGAAAATGATGACCTGCCAATCACGCTGGCTGTTGCGGGTAAAGAGGTGGCAGGTCTGCGCCCCAAAACAGGTGTGACTGCTGTCCCCCCAGTCACAGAGGATGAAGAGGCCGCGGATGCACAAGATATGGCAGACGGTGGTTGGCCCGGCCGGCTAGACCGCATTGTAGCACACTGAGCTTCCCACTGCAACTTATGCTTCATGTCCATGTGCCGGTTCATGCATGAAGTACTCAAACTATGCATTTTTTGCCTCTACTTAGCTTTTGCTGACAAATGTTACAGATAACACGAGTTGGGTTATCTTTATCGATCTGAAAAAATGCCCAGGCTATGCAAGGCTTAGCACCCATGCGACCTGAAGAGCCACCACGACTTGTGGTGAGAGGCAGAGTTGTGTTTGAGGATGCAGTTGTTGACGTGCTTCCAGTACTACGTCTCTGTCCAGGAAGGCGCAACCTGACCTCGTCGTCACTAGCATCTTCCTCCACCTCCTCTGCTGACCTCATCTCTTGGCTGACTGTGGGTTGACAGTAAGTGGGATCTCCGACCTCATCATCATCACCCTGTGCGTTATCACACCCGTCGTCCTCAGAGCCAACCTGTTCCTGCCCTGACAAAAAACTAAAGTTGTCGCTCCAATCAGGTATTTGAGTCTTATCATCGTCTTCCTCATTGTCTCCACCAACAGGAGTTACAGTTTGGGAATGAGGGTCTACATTATGGTCAGAACCTTCTGCGTCTGGTCCTGGATCCGACTCATAAAGATTCTGGGCATCAGTGCAGATCATTTCCTCGTCTGGATTCACAGAAGCGCTGGAGTCGACCTCTGATTCCCAGGCTATAGTATGAGTAAACAGCTCTGCAGACTCAACCATCTGTTCTACCTCATACTCAGACGGGCAGCTGGAGATTTGGGAGCTGTGAGGAAGCAAGTGCGATTTGGGTGACACCTTTGAGGACTGGAGTATTTGTGATGTTGAAGTTGATGTGGAGGAGAGCCCACTTAAAGGAGCACTTGATATCCGTTGAAGCACCTGCTGTTTTTGTGCCTCATCTGGAATTTGTAGCGATTGGCGTGGCCGTAAGAAAGGGATCTTATCACATTGTCCGCTAAAAGAAGTAGACATTTTAGTTTGGCTGGAAGATGGTCTTTCTTCTGCACCTACCCCACGGACACAACCTTTTTTCCCCTTCCCAACACGCCTATTCCCCTTTCCACCAGCAGCAGGCCTTTTTCCACTCATTTTGGTGGTTAACTAATTCACAACTCTGGAGTTGTTTGCACAAAAAAACAATGGATGGTAACCGAGCAGAGCTGAGTGGCCAAACTGTGGTATTAGGCCAAAACTATTGGCTGGGTTAGATGCAGAAAAAAATTATTTTTAATTTGCAACCTGATGGAGGTCAGTATAGATGGACTAATAGACCAAGTCCCACACACCGCTAGAAGCCCAAATATTTTTTCAGAGCTAGATGCAGAAATTTTTTTTATTCAATTTGCAACCTGATGGAGGTCAGTATAGATGGACTAATAGACCAAGTCCCACACACTGCTAGAAGCCCAAATATTTTTTCAGAGCTAGATGCAGAAAAAAATTATTTTTAATTTGCAACCTGATGGAGGTCAGTATAGATGGACTAATAGACCAAGTCCCACACACCGCTAGAAGCCCAAATATTTTTTCAGAGCTAGATGCAGAAAAAAATTATTTTTAATTTGCAACCTGATGGAGGTCAGTATAGATGGACTAATAGACCAAGTCCCACACACCGCTAGAAGCCCAAATATTTTTTCAGAGCTAGATGCAGAAAAAAATTATATTCAATTTGCAACCTGATGGAGGTCAGTATAGAAGGACTAATAGAACAAGTCCCACACACTGCTAGAAGCCCAAATATTTTTTCAGAGCTAAATGAAGAAAAAAAATATTTTTAGTTTGCAACCTGATGGAGGTCAGTATAGATGGACTAATAGACCAAGTCCCACACACTGCTAGAAGCCCAAATATTTTTTCAGAGCTAGATGCAGAAAAAAATTATATTCAGTTTGCAACCTGATGGAGGTCAGTATAGATGGACTAATAGAATGATGCTATGCCCAAAAGATTTTACTTCACTAGGTGCAGTAAAAAAATTGGTATTCTATACACAGGTGGTATATCTTGCAACACAGATAGGCTACTCCACTGACTAACACACTCTGCAATAGGCCAAAAAGGATTAGCTTTGCTAGATTCAGCCAAATGCTGTGAAAAAAACTTGCACAGCACTGGCACAGACCTGCCTGGCAAAAACTGATAGGAACTGATGTAACCTAGTCCTGAAAAGGACTCCAATTACAATTAGTCTTTACTCCCACAATCTATCTATTTAAGAGCACAGACCTGCCTGATAAAAGTCGTAGGAAATGCTGTAACCTAGTCCTTAAAAGGACTGCAATCACAACTATTCCCTACTCCCAAGCTATCTGTATATTTGTGCGAAAATTGGCTTGAAATTAACAAGGTATAGCGCACACAGCAACAGCGGTGCCGTCTAACACGCAGCTGCAGCAGTGAGAAAATGGTGGCGACGGGGAAAATGGCTTGGTCTTATAGGGCAAGGACATGTGACATACACTGCCAATCACACATGCCCTTGCTTGTGTGAAAAAAAGCACTTCGCTCCGTGTGTGCGCTGCTGATAGGCTGACAGATTGCACCTCCCCACTGCAAATGCGGGAAAGAGAAAAAAAAATGGAGATCTTCATTGTTCCTGCAGAGAGCCATCCCCTGCCCCTCCCCCCGCCCCGCTGTACACTCAAACTGCGTATTAACATTAATTTTCATCATTACTGAGAAAAAATCCAGTTATGATTTTGGTGCACGAACAGTTATCGAACATAACCTCGAACAGCCGAATTTTTCTCAAATTGTTCGTGTTCGCCGACCGGCTCGAACACCGCCCAAAACAGCTCGAATTTGAGATTGGCGAACAGTTCGAGTAGAACAACGCTCATCTCTACTCTGTAGTCATGAAATTAAATGCGCAGAGAAAGATGTTTGTGTGTCAAAGCACCACCGACAAGTGCGAGTTGATGTTGGACGGGCTGCCATTGCTTCTGCAACAAGCTGCATTAGAGGACTTCCTGGAAGAAATGACACCCAGAGTAGATATGGTTTCCCTCTATGCCAGTACTTTCACGAGCTAAATACAACTCAGCAAAAAAATCTGTGGACTGGCTCCGTACTGTCCCTGGCCACATTCACCTGTCCACATGTTTGTGGTTAGGCGGTCCTTCCCAGTAAGTGCACTGGGGAGGGCACGGGTAACGTTGTGGGACCCGTGCTTGTGGAAGGCGGAGACGATGCCGGGAGAAATAGTGGCGGCTGGGGACCGAGTATGGACACCCGGCCGCCGCCGGCATGATGTTATGAAAAGCTTCCGCCTCCACGAGCCTAAAAGGCCGCATTTCAAGTGAAAGCAGCTTTAGAGGACTTCCTGGGAGAAATCACGGCTGGGTAGATATGGTTTCCCAAGTCCTTTCACCAAGCTAAAAATATGGCTGTGGTGAAATACAACTCAGCAAAAAAAGCTGTGGACTGGCTCTGTACCGACCCTGGCCACATTCACCTGTCCACGTGTTTGTGGTTAGGCGGTCCTTCCCAGTAAGTGCACTGGGAAGGGCACGGGTAATGTTGTGAGAACCGTGCTTGTGGAAGGAGGACACGATACCGGGAAAAATAGTGGCGGCTGGGGACCGAGTATGGATACCCGGTCTCCGCCGCCATAAGACTGTGGATAGCTTCCGCCTCCACGAGCCTAAAAGGCCACATTTCAAGTGCAAGCAGCTGTCAAAAATTTGGCAGTATAGTATTGCAGCCTGTTGGAGGGTGGGTAGGGATAACTGAACGCTACACTGGGACAAGGACGTGGACGGTGATTGTTGCAAGTCTGCAATGACAGGTGCATGGCGGGAGGCATCTTCCCATGCGCCAAGGATCACTTATGATAGGCACACTTTTAGGCAGTGACCTGGGAGTCAGAGATGCTTCCAGAGGTCTTCCCCATGCTGTTCCCATGTCTTTTCAGCACTGTATGCATGTGTCTGATGAAGTGTCACACACCACACGGCCAGATAAGGTTGTAAAATGTTCCCGTTGATCTGGGCAATTTTTAGGCCCTCTGCAGGGGGAGCCGCCTTAAAAATACTTGAGTTTCCCATAGACTTACATTGGGCTCGTTGCTTGGGTCGAGCACCCGAGTATTCCAATTTGCTCGACCCAAGCAACGAGTACCCGAGCATTTTAGTGCTCACTCATCACTAGTTGAAATATGAGGGAATAAAAACATGAGTACTTTCATATGGTCAAAGTTAAGTGGATGTATAACCCTTTACAAATAGTCCTATTTTCTTAGCCATGCAGTCATCATGCAAACATTTGCAGCTTAGCAACTTGGTAGCACACATTTTTCTTTTCTCTTTTTTTTTTTTCATTTTTCCCCCCTAACTTTCCAAGAGCCATCATTTTTTTTCTTTTTCTTTCAAAATAGCCATTTGAGGGTTTGAATTTTGTTGTTGTTGCAAAATGAGTTGTCGTTATGAATGGCATCATTTACTTTACCATATAATGTGCTGAGAAACATGAAACATTCTACCTAGGTGAAAATTTTTAAGAAAAATTCTACAATTTTTGCCATTTATTTTTACAAGTTCACTTTGCAGTAAACACATGGGAAAGTATGATTATAGTGATACCAAATTTCTTTAGTTTTTATGTAAAGAAAAACAATCCAGTCATATTAATATTTTATTAGTTTGGACTGTTACACATGCTGCGATACCAAGCCATACTGCTACACCATGCTGCAAGACTTAAAACTGCGATCGCATGAATGCTTGTACAATGCACTATGCAAATTGCCTCTTCAGAGAGAAAGAGGACTTGAACTCTATAGCTTCACTTGTTGGAAGCAGCAATCCTACAAGTCACAATTGACCCTTTAACGAGTCTTGCAATATGAATTAGGATAAAAGCCAAGTCAGAATGTCAATTTGCAGACACGGTGTTTCGGGCTATTGGCCTTCATCAGTGCAAAGTATGAGAACTGATTTGGCTATGTGGTGAGAGGCTCTGGACTGAGGTCTAAGGGGTAAAGTTTCTCCATGTACAATGCACTGCAATGTTTCAGCCTTGCAATCTTTTGGAAAATTAACAATCCTCTATGAAGCTCAACCACAGCCAGTGGCAAACATGACAGACACAAATTGCAACACCATCTGTCTGCACCCTACAATGACACAGTAGGGGGAAGCAATGGTTGATCAAATAGACCCCTCATAAACCAACTGCTTAAATGACTTAAATGTAGGTATCCAAATTGCTAGTGACATTTAAAAAGTAACTGCTGCAAGCTAGCAGAGCTAGGGATTAATGAACCATCTGGTTATTTTAAAAGTTGATGTTGACATGAAAGGGTACCTCCAATTACTGCATTCTCCTAACGTAAGTTTAGAAGTGGCTTGCAGGAGAGTTGTCAGTTTGATCAGCTAGGCAATCTTTTGTATAATCTGGGGATAGTCCTGCTTGTTAAAGTATGTAATTGACAAGAAACCTACCTGGAAGTTGTGGGCCCATTAGTTTACAACAGACTTGACCTGGGCTAAACTGAGGCATGGGAAGCCTGATGGTCTCTGGTTTTCACCTTTTAACCTCTGAACAGAGATCTAGACTTCGTTGCATTATTTCCGAGGAAAATAATTCATGGTAGACGCCATTAGCTGCAACTGAAAATTGATGTGCACAAAGATATAGAGCCAAGATGAGCTGAGGTTACAGTAGGCAGAATTCTGTTGATACTGTCTGTGGTCAAGCAGAAGGTCAGGGTAGGCCATTTCTTGGTAGACAAGCAATAAGTCTGAACTTAAAGTATCAGAAATCAAGGTCAGACTATAGCCAGGTCAGCAAATGGAAGACAATACAGATATACACCTTTGCATAGACAGCTACTAAAAATACGTTATTACTTATGCAAGGACCATTGGAGAAGGGTTCACTAACTACCCTGGGTCAGCAGAGGATTGGTTATGGAAGATGGTCTAGAACAGGGGTCTCAAAGACCGGACCCGCGGGCCGTAAGAAACAGCTGGAGGGGCCGCATGTGGCACATAGACCCCGTAACATCAGCGTCCCAGCGCAGCGTCGTATGACGTCGCAGATGTCAGCTGCTGGCCTCTGATAGGCCGGCGGCTGGCACTGGTATTGCTGTGCAGAAAGCCGGTCTCTGCGCTGCAATACACTGCACTACAGCGCTGATGTCGGCGGCTGCTGGAGAGAGCCGCGATCGCTTCGGGGTCTATGTGCCTGCGGGCCACAGGTGCAGAAAGGATGCCGAGGGAACGGAGGACAGGTGAGAATCTTTTTTTTTCTCTGTCATGTGAAATACCGCACAGGGGACCTGTGCGCAATATGGGGGGACAGGGACCCTGTGCGCAGTATGGGGGGGCACTGTGCGCAGTATGGGGGGACGGGGACCCTGAGCGCAGTATGGGGGGACGGGGACCCTGAGCGCAGTATGGGGGCACGGGGACCCTGTGCGCAGTATGGGGGGATGGGGACCCTGTACGCAGTATGGGGGGACGGGGACCCTGTGCGCAGTATGGGGAGGGGGACCCTGTGCGCAGTATGGGGGGGCCCTGTACGCAGTTTGGGGGGGGGACCCTGTGCGCAGTATGGGGGGGACCTGGATGGGGGATATGTCTGCAAGATAAGGACCAGGATGGAGGACCATGTCTGCAATATGGGGGACCATGTCTGCAATATGGGGGACCATGTCTGCAACATGGGGGACCTGGATGGGGGACCATGTCTGCAATATGGGGGACCTGGATGGGGGACCATGTCTGCAATATGGGGGACGTGGATGGGAGACCATGTCTGCAATATGGGAGACCATGTCTGCAATATGGGGACCTGGATGGGAGACCATGTCTGCAATATGGGAGACCATGTCTGCAATATGGGGGACCTGGATGGGAGACCATGTCTGCAATATGGGAGACCATGTCTGCAATATGGGGGACCTGGATGGGGGACCATGTCTGCAATATGGGGACCATGTCTGCAATATGGGGGACCTGGATGGGAGACCATGTCTGCAATATGGGGACCATGTCTGCAATACGGGGGACCATGTCTGCAATATGGGAACCATGTCTGCAATATGGGGGACCTGGATGGGAGACCATGTCTGCAATATGGGGGACCATGTCTGCAATATGGGAACCATGTCTGCAATATGAGGGACCTGGATGGGAGACCATGTCTGCAATATGGGGGACCTAGATGGGAGACCATGTCTGCAATATGGGGGACATGGATGGGAGACCATGTCTGCAATATGGGGGATCTGGATGGGAGACCATGTCTTCATTATGGGGGACCTGGATGGGAGACCATGTCTGCAAGATGAGGACCAGTTCAAAAGGTGTATAGAAAATAAAATGGTATCACTAAAAATGTCACTTTGTCATGCAAATAATGCGGCCCCCCAAATTAAATGTTTTTCTGTGTGCGGCCCATAGGCCCAGCTGAGTTTGAGACCCCTGGTCTAGAATGTGCACTAGTCTTCTAAGAGAAAAAGGAGCCATGGCAATAAAATTGTTAATGTACTTGCAAGAGGGGGAATTTAGGGGCTTCATGGAGAAACCACATTATGACAGGTGGATCGCCTACTGGTCCTTACTATAGATCTTAGTTTAGTAATCCAAATAAATATACAAGACATTTTAATGACAAAAGAAAAGTAGTGATGTTGAAAGCAGAACAATGCATCTAAAAGGATTTGAAGGTAGCAGACTGTTTTCTACAATGTACAAATTAAAAATATTAAAAAAATGCTGCAAGCAAGTTGTCATTCAGGCTGATGACCCCTCTAGAATGTTCTTTTAACCGTTTTTATTCCCTAGCACGCAGCTGAGACTTAATGACACATCTATGTGTTTCATCTTGCAGCACAAAATTATGTAAAGATGATTATGTGCATGTAAACAGATAGTGTCCTTTGCTTAGTGATATTTTCCATGATGTGAGCAGCTAATCGAATGTTCAAGTTTATTAGCAGCTCTCTCGATACATACTAATCAATCATGGAGCTGAGTAAACAGATGCAAAGGCTAAACAGATGGTGTTTCTTCACCCAACCGCACTATCACAAGGCCTTTTTCCCTTCTGGATAGATACAAATAGCCTGACCTTCCATCATGTGGTTTATTATAGCCACAATCATAAACACTTCACAAGATTACCATTCGTTTATTTCTTCTAAGCGTGATCTTATAATATGGATGAGAGAGACGTTTAGTAGCGCAGATAAAGGGGATGTTCTTAAGCCTTTCACAAATCACAGTGGTGTAACTTTGCCCTTTAGTTCTTTTGTAGTTTGAGCATTTTTTAGAACTTAGGAGCCCATGGAGGTTTAACTGTCTTTACATGGGCTAATGCTTCTCACTGGCACATGGCATCCCTTCTGAAATGCTGCTATTTCAGCTTCTGATCAAAGTCCACACTAGCTAAATTGCTGGGGAGGTGAACTGAGTGACACAATTCAATGGCCCAGAACAGAGGAGGCCAGCCTGTCACCATAGCCACTAGAAAAACTAGCCTTGTATAAGTCAACATGCTGAATGTCTGTTTCCAGTTTCTCTAACAGATTACCTTTAAAGTGTTTTAATAAAATTAGTAGCAAAGCATAATACATGACAATACTGATGCAAATGTTGATAACAAGGGGATTATATACACTGCTCAAAAAAATAAAGGGAACACTCAAATAACACATCCTAGATCTGAATGAATGAAATATTCTCATTGAATACGTTGTTCTGTACAAAGTTGAAAGTGCTGACAACAAAATCACACAAAAATCATCAATGGAAATCAAATTTATTAACCAATGGAGGCCTGGATTTGGAGTCACCCCCAAAATTAAAGAGGAAAAACACACTACAAGCTGATCCAACTTTGATGTAATGTCCTTAAAACAAGTCAAAATGAGGCTCGGTATTGTGTGTAGCCTCCACGTGCCTGTATGACCTCCCTACAACACCTGAGCATGCTGCTGATAAGGTTGCGGATGGTCTCCTGTGGGATCTCCTCCCAGACCTGGACTAAAGCATCCGCCAACTCCTGGACAGTCTGTGGGGCAACGTGACGTTGGTGGATGGAGCGAGACATTATGTCCCAGATGTGCTCAATCGGATTCAGGTCTGGAGAACGGGCGGGCCAGTCCATAGCTTCAATGCCTTCCTCTTGCAGGAATTGCTGACACACTCCAGGCACATGAGGTCTGGCATTGTCCTGCATTAGGAGGAACCCAGGGCCATCCGCACCAGCATATGGTCTCACAAGGGGTCTGAAGATCTCATCTCGGTAGCTAATGGCAGTCAGGCTACCTCTGGCGAGCACATGGAGCACTGTGCGGCCCTCCAAAGAAATGCCACCCCATACCATTACTGACCCACTGCCAAAGCGGTCATGCTGAAGGATGTTGCAGGCAGCAGATCACTCTCCATGGCGTCTCCAGACTCTGTCAAGTCTGTCACATGTGCTCAGTGTGAACCTGCTTTCATCTGTGAAGAGCACAGGGCGCCAGTGGTGATTTTGCCAATCCTGGTGTTCTGTGGCAAATGACAAGCGTCCTGCACAGTGTTGGGCTGTGAGCACAACCCCCATCTGTGGCCGTTGGGCCCTCATACCACCCTCATGGAGTCGGTTTCTAACCGTTTGTGTAGACACATGCACATTTGTGGCCTGCTGGAGGTCATTTTGCAGGGCTCTGGCAGTGCTCCTCCTGTTCTTCCTTGCACAAAGGCAGAGGTAGTGGTCCTGCTGCTGGATTGTTGCCCTCCTATGGCCCCCTCCACTTCTCCTGGTGTACTGGCCTGTTTCCTGATAGCGCCTCCAGCCTCTGGACATTATGCTGACAGACACAGCAAACCTTCTTGCCACAGCTCGCATTGATGAGCCATCCTGGATGAGCTGCACTACCTCAGCAACTTCTGTGGGTTGTAGAGTCTGTCTCATGCTACTACGAGTGTGAAAGCACAACCAACATTCAAAAGTGACCAAAACATCAGTCAGAAAGCATTGGTACTGAGATGTGGTCTGTGGTCCCCACCTGCAGAACCACTCCTTTATTGAGTGTGTCTTGTGTCTTAATAATTGCCAATAATTTCCATCTAATGTCTATTCCATTTGCACAACAGCATGTGAAATTGATTGTCAATCAGTTTTGCTTCCTAAGTGGACAGTTTGATTTCACCGAAGTTTGATTTACTTGGAGTTATATTCTGTTGTTTAAGTGTTCCCTTTATTTTTTTGAGCAGTGTATAATATATATACAGACCAAAAGTTTGGACACACGTTCTCATTTAATAATTTTTCTGTATTTTCATGACTATGAACATTGTATATTCACACTGAAGGCATCAAAACTATGAATAAACACATGTGGAATTATATAATTAACAAAAAAGTGTGAAACAACTGAAAATATGTCTTATATTCTAGGTTCTTCAAAGTAGCCACCTTTTGCTTTGATGACTGCTTTGCACACTCTTGGCATTCTCTTGATGAGCTTCAAGAGGTAGTCACCGGAAATGGTCTTCCAACAATCTTGAAGGAGTTCCCAGAGATGCTTAGCACTTGTTGGCCCTTTTGCCTTTACTCTGCGGTCCAGCTCACCCCAAACCATCTCGATTGGGTTCAGGTCTGGTGACTGTGGAGGCCAGGTCATCTGGCGTAGCACCCCATCACTCTCCTTCTTGGTCAAATAGTCCTTACACAGCCTGGACGTGTGTTTGGGGTCATTGTCCTGTTGAAAAATAAATGATGGTCCAACTAAACGCAAACTGGATGGAATAGCATGCCGCTGCAAGATGCTGTGGTAGCCATGCTGGTTCAGTGTGCCATCAATTTTGAATGAATCCCCAACAGTGTCACCAGCAAAGCACCATCACACCTCCTCCTCCATGCTTTACGGTGGGAACCAGGCATGTAGAGTCCATCCGTTCACCTTTTCTGCGTCGCACAAATACACGGTGGTTGGAACCAAAGATCTCAAATTTGGACTCATCAGACCAAAGCACAGATTTCCACTGGTCTAATGTCCATTCCTTGTGTTCTTTAGCCCAAACTAGTCTCTTCTGCTTGTTGCAGTGGTTTCCTAGTAGCTATTTTACCATGAAGGCCTGCTGCACAAAATCTCCTCTTGTTGAAGAGATGTGTCTGCTGCCAGAACTCTGTGTGGCATTGACCTGGTCTCTAATCTGAGCTGCTGCTAACCTGTGATTTCTGAGGCTGGTGACTCAGATAAACTTATCCTCAGAAGCAGAGGTGACTCTTGGTCTTCCTTTTCTGGGGCAGTCCTCATGTGAGCCAGTTTCTTTGTAGCGCTTGATGGTTTTTGCAACTCCACTTGGGGACACTTTCAAAGTTTTCCCAATTTTTTGCACTTACTGACCTTCATTTCTTAAAGTAATGATGGCCACTCGTTTTTCTTTACATAGCTGCCTTTTTCTTGCCATAATACAAATTCTAACAGTCTATTCAGTAGGACTATCAGCTGTGTATCCACCTGACTTCTGCACAACACAACTGATGGTCCAAACCCCATTTATAAGGCAAGAAATCACACTTATTAAACCTGACAGGGCACACCTGTGAAGTGAAAACCATTTCCGGTGACTACCTCTTGAAGCTCATCAAAAGAATGCCAAGAGTGTGCAAAGCAGTCATCAAAGCAAAAGGTGGCTACTTTGAAGAACCTAGAATATAAGACATATTTTCAGTTGTTTCACAATTTTTTGTTAAGTATATAATTCCACATGTGTTAATTCACAGTTTTGATGCCTTCAGTGTGAATGTACAATTTTCATAGTCATGAAAATATAGAAAAATCTTTAAGTGAGAAGGTGTGTCCAAACTTTTGGTCTGTACTGTATATGTATGTAATATATACATATATATTCAGTGGGGAAAAAGTATTTAGTCAGCCACCAATTGTGCAAGTTCTCCCACTTAAAAAGATGAGGGAGGCCTGTAATTGACATCATAGGTAGTCCTCAACTATGAGAGACAAAATGAGAAAACCAATCCTGAAAATCACATTGTCTGATTTGGAAAGAATTTTTTTTTAAATTTTGGTGGAAAATAAGTATTTGGTCAATTACAAAATTTCATCTCAATACTTTGATATATATCCTTTGTTGGCAATTACAGAGGTCAAACGTTTTCACAAGGTTGGCACACACTGTTGCTGGTATGTTGGCTGATTCCTCCATGCAGATCTCCTCAAGAGCAGTGATGTTTTGGGGCTGTCGCTAAGCAACACAGACTTTCAACTCCCTCCGAATGTTTTCTATAGGGTTTAGATCTGGAGACTGGCTAGGCCACTCCAAGACCTGGAAATGCTTCTTACGAAGTCACTCCTTCATTGCCCTGGTGGTGTGCTTGGGATCATTGTCATGCTGAAAGACCCAGTCATGTTTCATCTTTAATACCCTTGCTGATGGAAGGAGGTTTGCACTCAAAATCTCACGATACATGGCCCCATTCATTCTTTCATGTACATGGATCAGTCATCCCGGTCCCTTGGCAGAGAAAAATCCCCAAAGCATGATGTTGCCACCACCATGCTTCACAGTAGGTATTGTGTTCTTTTGATGCAACTCAGCATTCTTTCTCCTCCAAACACGACGAGTTGTGTTTCTACCAAACAGTTCTACTTTGGTTTCATCTGACCATATGACATTCTCCCAATACTCTTCTGGATCATCCAAATGCTCTGTAGCAAACTTCAGACGGGCACGAACATGAAATGGCTTAATCAGGGGGACACGTCTGGCATTGCAGGATCTGAGTCCCTGGCGGCATAGTGTGTTACCGATGGTAGCCTGTGTAACGTTGGTCCCAGCTCTCGTTATTCACTAGGTCCCCCCGTGTGGTTCTGGGATTTTTGCTCACCGTTCTTGAGATCATTTTGACCCCACGGGGTGAGATCTTGTGTGAATCCCCAGATCGAGGGAGATTTTCAGTGGTCTTGTATGTGTTCCATTTTCTAATTATTGCTCCTACAGTTGATTTCTTCACACCAAGCTGCTTGCCTATTGCAGATTCAGTCTACCCAGCCTGGTGCAGGGCTACAATTTTGTTTCTGGTGTCCTTTGACAGCTCTTTGTTCTTCACCATAGTGGAGTTTGGAGTGTGACTGTTTGAGGTTGCGGACAGGTGTCTTTTATACTGATAACAAGTTCAAATAGGAGCCATTACTACAGGTAATGACTGGAGGACAGAGGAGCCTCTTAAATAAGAAGTTACAGGTCTGGGAGAGACAGAAATCTAGCTTGTTTGTAATTGACCAAACACTTATTTTCCACCAAAATTTGAAAAAATTATCTTTCCACATCAGACAATGTGATTTTCAGGATTTGTGTTCTCATTTTGTCTCTCATAGTTGAGGTCTACCTATGATGTCAATTACAGGCCGCTCTCATTTTTTTAAGTGGGAGAACTTGCACAATCGGTGGCTGACTAAATGCTTTTTCCCCCACTGTATATATATGTTTTTTTAGGGTTTCACTCACATTTGGCAGCGGTGTCAGGTAGTCACAGGCACAAAGTCTCTTGGTACAAATGAGAGATTTATTTTAGTCCATAAATCTCTCCAACATAACCAGTAACAGCCTTGTATCCTCACAAAGGAGTAAAGTAAACAAAACAGTCCATATAAGTGACACAGGCTATGGAGCCCTGGTCAGCTTCTTGCAGAGCTGATCAACACACCAGAGGTGTTTTCACCTTAACTCCCAGACTCTAGGGTCTAATTGTTATGATTATATAACAACTCACACGGGAACATAGGTAAAACACTAAAAACTGCAACTGACCCAGCTGGTTCCTATACAGACTAGAGATTCTGACCTTGCAGTCCCTAGTGGTTTCTAATTGGGCTGGAATAGCCGTAATACAGACTAAATGATGGCAGCTCGGAACTTTGCTGCCTAAAAAACACTTCATGTTCCTCCTAAGAAATTGGAGGGCAGAGCAGGGTGCAATTTACCTACAGAAGGGAAGGAGTGCTGATATAGAAAGTGATCCCAGAGTGAGTTAAAACAAACAACAAAGTTCAAAATGAAAAGATAAGGTAAGTACTGCTAGAGAGTATTAGACCTACTTTCTAAACAAGAAACAGAAGATAGGTGCAGGGTGAAAAGAGTAATCAGCAGAGAGATAAACCCTAGTTGGTCTTTCACTGACTGACATAAACAACAGCTGTAAGGTTGTATTGCTGGACATCTAAATGTGATCTCACCAGCAGGAAATAACAGCAGGGAGGAAGTATATATATAGTCGCACCTGAAAGGTGATTGGGCAGACAAATGAATAAATGAAAACACCTGTTAACCTAAAAAGACTAAAGAAAGGATAACAGACAATAAACGCCGGGAGAAAATGTGTAAGTGCTGAGGCTCAATGGATAGAGAAGCTGACCACAAAGCACAGGCTCAAGAGATTGAATCCAGAAGCATGACACTGAGTAGTACACACAAGCTTTTGCCCTTGAACACACAGACACTTGTGATCAGCTCAGCTGCTCTTTTAAATTGCCCTTTTAATGTGGCTGTGAAGATGGAACAGTGGTCAGACAAAATGGAGGAGCTGATCAAGCACCTGGTCCAAAGCCAGCACCAGCAACACCAACAGCACCTGCAACAGCTGCAGCATCACCAGGAGCCACTACAGCAGCAGCAGCTGCAGCAGCACCTGAAGCAGCAGCAGTACTGGGAGCATCAACAGTTGGCACAACAGGAGACAAGTAAGATGCTTATGCAACAGCTCCAACAGAGTCGACAACAGCAGGAGCAGCAGATTGATTTACTCACAGAGGCGGTTCATGGCACGGCAGCGGCTCTGACTCCAATGTCAGCTGATGATTTCTTTGTCTGGAAGGCGATGAGGAGAGCCTTGCAAAAAACTACCACGGGTGACAACATAGAGGCCTTTTTAACCATTTTGAAAGGGTCACCAATAGGGAGAAACTCCCTTCAGAGCAATGGGCAGATGTCCTGGCGCCATACTTTACAGGGGAGCCACAAAAAGCCTTCTATGATTTGGCCTTACAAGATGCCAAAGTATATGAAAAATCGAAAACAGAAATTTTGGCGCACTTGGGGGTGACAATGTCTGTCAGGTCACAATGAGTCCTCCGCTGGGTATAGCACCGTGACAAACCCCCTCACTCCCAAATGTTTGATCTGATGCACCTCATCCAAATATGGTTACAGCCGGAGTCCTCTACACCAGCGCAGATGGTCGAGCGAGTTGTAATGGACCGGTTTGTGCACTCCTGATGCAGACTTGGGTTTCCCAGGAAGATCCCCGGAACGCCGATGACATGCCATACTGGGGGGTGGAGATTAAAAAGGGGGTGGAGCATCCAAAGTCCAAGGGGGTGGAAGAGGTCATGCCAAGGCCCTCATCGGGGGGATGTAATTTGCTGAAGATGTCACTGCCCAGGTCATATAGCAGCCCATTGTCCCCTGACCACCGATCAAATAGACTGTAGCATGGAATGCCGGTGTTCCTTCTACACATATCCAGCTTGCAGTGTGGACTGTCCACCCGGCGAGAGGCCCCACGCTTGTCCTGTAAAAGTGAATGGCCTGCAAATGACTGGACTACTAAACTCAGGGAGTTTGGTGACCCTCGTGAGTGCCACACTCCCTCTCCAATTGATCCCTGGGAAGTAGGTTAGCATTTGCAACATTCACAGGGATGCTAAAGACTAGTGTTGAGCCACCCCTGTAGTGTTCGAGTTCGGTTCGCTTCGTCGAACACCCGTGTGTTCGCCGAACTGTTCGTCGAACTGTTCGTCGAACACCTTCGAACACCGTTAAAACCAATGGCAGGCAAACAAAAACACATAGAAACACATAGGAAACACCTTCAAAGGTGTCCAAAAGCTGACAAACTGCTCAGAAGACATAACTAACACATGGAAAAGTGACAAGTACATATAGTCATGCAAAAAGAAAAGAGGTGGAGGAGTAAAAGGAGGGGGAGACACAGATATAGCCATGTCATGCCCTTCTAAAATCCAAAAAGTGAGAAGCCGACACGGCCAGTCCGTTCCTGCCCGAGCCACCTCCGTGTCGCCGGGTTTGTGCCAGAGCCGCGGTGGACCCTGATGGCCAGCCCCCCTCTCCCAATACTGGTGCCTGTCCGCTGGTGGGTCGAGCGAGCCCCCCTGTGGTGGAGGCAGCTCTAAGCTTTTTAATTTAAATTGTCTCTCTAATTTGAATGAATACACTTTTACAAGGATCTATTGGAGGGCAAGTCTCATGCCAGCAGCCACGTAATTCCAGCTCCAGTAGCGTCCACTAAAGCTGCTGCAGTTAAAAAGCTTTAATAAGGATCGAGCTCGGCTGTCCACCGCAAGGCATCCTATCGCCAGTCCCAGCCCATATGCCTTGGGGTGCCTCCTGATGATCTTCACTGAGTATCCCGTGGTCCCGAAGCATTTCCTTTGAAAAAATTAAGTGTCCAAACTACAGGTGGTGTAGCTTGCTTAACAGCCGGGATAATCCGCTGACTAGCAGACACTGCTACTAGGCACAAAGTATTTCCTGGGCTAGATGCAGTTAAAAATTTGTAATTAGAAACTCTCGTTGGATGCTGAGAAAGCATTCCATAGAGTCTCCTGGCACGCCATATATTATTCTCTTAAAAAGCTTGGGGTATGGGTCTAGGGGACCCTTTTATAGCCAAAATCACGGCCCTGTATCGCAATACGTCACCTAGGCTGAAGATAAATGGAACTGTAGTACCCTGAGGGCTCGGTTGCTACAGAGGTATTGCACCTCACCCAGAGGTGTGATATCTCACTCTCAGGTAAGGATGGAGTGTGGATCAGGACCCGACACCTGCATGCATTACACCACATTGCCGTTGGGCAGGGCGACCAATATGCCCCTGAGATGGGCACGACAATCCCTGTCCCTGGCTGGAGTGGGGGGAGGGAACACTGAGGAGGGGGAACCCTGTAGTGCAGGAGCAGGGAGGAAGCAGTTCCTGGGTGCATTGAGAAGGGAGTATAAAAGGTGGGCACCATCTTAGTTCAGTGCAGAGAAGTCTGAGCAGAAGTGACAGGGAGTAGGGGCTCTGCATGAGCTCTGCTCCGGAGGCGGGCCTAGTAACAGAGGCCAAGGCCTGGAAGAGGGAGAAGGAAGGAAGAGGAGTGGAGAAGGCTCCAGGAACGAGGAACTAAGGGATCCCAGGGGTGCGGACGGGCGAGTCGGAGGGGTCAGGTCAAAGGGGGAGACCGGTCCCCGAAACTAGTGGAGGCGCGAAACGACCCTCAGCTAGAAACTCGAGGCTGTGACATTTTATGTGGCGCAGCCCCTCGCTGCACCCGCTAGGAAGGCACCACATAGGGTCAGGGAAACTGGCGCCAAGTTTACCAAGAGGAGGCCCGAGGCAGCCGGACAGAAGGGTTGGTAAGAAAGGCCAGACAAAGGACACACAAAGGGGGTCCTGTGAAGCGCTCCAAAGTTATCTGGGAGTTGTCTGAGCCCCTCACCTGGTGAGCATAGTACGACGTGGGCAGCCGTTACCTGCAGAAGTGGTCTGGATAATAAGAACTGTGAGTAAAGGCCCTGGACTGCATCACTGACTCCGTGTCGTTACTGCTGCTGCCCTGCACCATCACCCCCATCCTCCGCATACACTGCCCTGAGGCTATACTCCTCCCGTGGGGAGTTATGCTACGCTCTGCTGCACCCACAACACCAGCCTCAGCGGTCTGCCCTGCAGCGGCGGTTCACTCTGACCGCAATCCACGGGTGGCGTAGTCGGACATTTAAACATCAAAACCACATAAATAGTTCCGCCACTGGTTTGATCGCCCTGAGCCACGGAACCGGGTCGCCGCTGTTATGATCTGCTACAAGCACTAAGTAAAGAAAGGAGATCTGTCCCTACAATAGAACTAAGCTAGATCCCTGCGATGTAACGGGGAACCTGATCCTGCGATCAGACCAGCTAAAGTCCTCGGCTAGTCTGTACGAAGACCTATAGATGCAAGGGAGGGATCCCTACAAGAACTAGGGACTGAGATAAAGTTGGACACCTCCTAGCAGAAATTGTAGCAGTAAAAGACAAACACACAACATAGAACATAAAGGTCCGAAGACCTAGCTAAACTGACTGAGAAAGGTAACTAAGCACCAGGCTAACTTAAGAGTAGAAATTACAATGAAGTCCAGCAAGGCCAGGAGGGCGGAGCAGGATTAAATAGGCAAAAAAGGTCATGTGTCCAGCAAGATAGAAAAAAACTAACAGGAGAGTTCTAACAACTGCTCTCATCAATTCGCCATAACCAAAATATTAGGTGGATTGAGGTGGGAGGCACCGAGTACAAGTGCTCTCTATTTGCTGATGATGTCCTAGTATATATCACTCAATTTACATATATCCATCCATGCTGTTATGGCTGAAATAGATCACTTTGTTACATGGTCAAATTTTAAAATCAATGCAGCGAAGTCTGAGGCCCTCGATGTCTCCCTCCCCAAATCCATACAGGATTCCATCCAGTCCAACTTTCCCTTTGCCTGGCCCTCACAGGGTATCAAATACTTAGGAATTCCTATTCATAGAGACCTCTCCCGTCCATGTTATCTTAATTTTGGGTCCTTTATTGAACAACTCCATACAGACCACAGTTGGCAAGTTAGTAACTGTAAGATTCACTACGTGAACCACTGGTGTTTTGTGGAAAAGCACATGTACACTGTGTTCCAAATTATTATGCAAAAAGTGTTTAGGAGTGATAAGGGAAGAATTTGTTTGTTTGTCAGTTAAACTCATTGATGGTGATGTGTGTCAGGGCTCTTTATATCACTGTAAGCAATTGCAGACACCTGAGCTAATTAGTTTGGCAGGTGTGTCCAATGAAAGGCAAGACTACTTAAGAAGGCTGTCCCACATTATTAAGCAGTCTACATTTTCTGCCAAAATGGGAAAGAAAAAGGATGTGTCGGCTGCTGAGAAGCAACAAATTGTGGAGTGTTTAGGTCAAGGCATGAATACAATCAACATTGTGCGATGATCAGGATGAAGTGTCTTGGCAATCAAGAAGTATGTAGCTGATTCACAGTACACACGTGTGCGTGCTGATAAGGGCAAATTGAGGACTCTTTCCTACCGGCAATTACGTCAGGTTAAAAGAGCAGCAGCAAAAAAGCTTTGTCATAGCAGCAGACAAGTTTTTGAAGCTGCTGGCGCCTCCAACGTCCCCCGAACAACAAGATGCAGGGTCCTTCAGAGGTTTGCAGCTGTGCGTACGCCATCCTGTCGACCTCCTCTATCCACTGCACACAAGCAGAAACGGCTCCAGTGGGCCAAACATTACATGAAGACTGATTTCAAAACTGTTTTGTTCACGGATGAGTGCCGTGCAACGCTCGATGGTCCAGATGGATGGAGTGGAGGATGGCTGGTTGATGGACACCCGACGCAAACACGGCTACAGCGCCAACAAGGAGGAGGTGGAGTAATGTTTTGGGCTGGAATCATGGGGAGAGAGATTGTCGGCCCCTTTAGGATCCCTGAAGGGGTAAAGATGAACTCCATAATGTATGTGGAGTTTCACAAGCAGCACTTCCTGCCATGGTTCAAGAAGAAGAACCGTGTATTCCACAGCAAGATCATTTTCATGCATGATAATGCACCGTCTCATGCTGCACATAACACATCTGCATTTCTGGCTGATATCGGCATAAAAGGGGACAAACTTATGGTGTGACCTCCATGCTCCCCTGACCTCTACCCCATTCAGAACCTCTGGAGCATCATCAAAAGGAGTGTCTATCATGGCGAGAGGCAGTTCACATCTAAGCAACAGCTCTGGGAGGGTATTCTGTCCTCATGCAAAACAATTGAAGTAGAAACCATCCAAAACCTGACAAATTCAATGGACGAGAGAGTTCAGAAGCTCCTTTCGAACAAGGGGCCCTATGTGAAAATGTAACATCACCTAGAATAAAGTTTTGAGTTGAAAACTGTTTGATTTCAGTTTCTAATAACCTGCTAATGCTTATAATTTCAAAAATGACCATTTTTTTGGTCTTTATTAAAATGAAAAGGTTGATCGAAGAGTGTGGGGGATCTAAGAGTGTGGCAACCCAGTAGTCAGGATTACTTGGAATTCTGACAATCTGAGGGTCATGTTGCAGGTAGTGCAGCAAGAAGGCACTTATGTGTCTTGCGCATCTCGGAGCCCCAAAATAATTTTCCGGGCTAGATGCAGCTAAAAATTATTATTAATTTTAAATCTGGTGGAGCTTAGTATAGATGGCCTATTAGAATCAGTACTGCACACTGCTACAAAGTCCAAATTATTTTCCAGCCAAGATACAGATAAACATGATTAGTAATTTTAAATCTGGTGGAGCTTAGTATAGATGGCCTAATAGAATCAGTGCTGCACACTGCTACAAAGCCCAAATTATTTTCCAGCCAAGATACAGATAAACATGATTAGTAATTTGAAAGCTTAAAAGGGTTGGTGAGGTGATTTTAACCAATCATCAAGCTTTTACTCTCCCCAGGATGACACAGGGGTAGAAAAGTCGTTTCGGATCCATGATTTGTTCATCTTTATGAACGTGAGTCTGTCTACATTATCAGTGGAGAGCCGCGTGCGCTTATCTGTCAGCACACCACCAGCAGCGCTGAGCACACGTTCAGACAGAACGCTGGCTGCGGGGCATGACAAGATCTCCAAGGCGTAAGTGGCTAGCTCTGGCCATTTATCCAGATTGGAAGCCCAAAAAGAGCAAGGGTCCAGTGACACAGTCATGGCTTCAATGTTTACTTGGAGATACTCCTGTACCATCGTCTCTAGGCGTTGACTATGTGTCAGACTTCTTGTCTCCTGTGGCCTTGCAAAGGATGGGCTAAAAAAGTGGTGAAATGATTCCGCAAAATTGATGTTACCAGCAGATACTGTGTTTCTGTTACGGTTTGAGTGCTGAACACTCGACGGTCCCACGGTTGGCAAGTTGTAACTGTGAGATTCACTACGTGCACCACTGGTGTTTTGTGGAAAAGCACATGTAAGATTCTGCAACAGTCTCTGCTGATACTCCTGCATGCGTGCATCCCTTTCTATGGCAGGAATAATTTCAGCAAATTTACTTTTGTACCGGAAATCTAACAGTGTGGCAACCCAGTAGTCAGGATTATTTCTAATTCTCACAATTCGAGGGTCATGTTGCAGGTAGTGCAGCAAGAAGGCACTCATGTGTCTTGCGCATCCAGGAGCACCAAGTCCCTGTTGTGTTGGTGGCGAGGTAACAATCATGCTTCCTTCCTCTGTCCTCTCCCCCCAACTTCGCACAACAGAAATGTGATCAAGGTCTCCCTCATCTGATGAGTCTTCCATCAGTTCGTCCACCATTTCTTCCTGGGTTCCTGCACCTTCCTCACTAGTTTGGCTGCTACCATGCGCCCTGGTAAAACCATCTACCCCACCCTCACATGCCTGCTGCCTTGGTGCTGCCGACCGTCTGGAGCTTGCAGATGTTAGCCCTTCCGCATACAACTCCTCCTCCTCTACTTCCTCCACCTCCTCTTGGTGCCACCACCTAACTCCGAATTCTGTTTAACATGTGCTCCAGCATGTAAATCACCGGAATAGTCATGCTGATAATGGCACCGTCAGCACTAAACATCTTCGTCGCCATTTCAAAACTGTGCAGAAGGGTGCATAGGTCCCTGATCTGAGACCACTCCTCCAGCGTGATTTGCCTCACCTCTGGATCTCGTTGGACCAGGCTATACGTCAGAATGTATTGCACCAGGGCTTGTCGGTGCTGCCACAGTCACTGCAACATGTGCAGAGTTGAATTCCACCGGGTAGGCACATCGCATTTTAGCCAGTGAAGTGGCAGGCCCAACGACTTCTGTAGAGATGTAAGTCGCTGAGCTGCGGGATGCGAACGGCGGAAGTGAGCACACAGCGACTGTGCCCTCTGCAGAAGGCCATCTAGTCTGGGATAGTGGACTAAAAATTGCTGGACAACCAGGTTCAACACGTGAGCCATACAAGGCACGTGTGTGACATTGCCCCGGCGAAGGGCCGCACCCAGGTTTGCAGCATTGTCGCATACGGCCTTCCCTGGTTTCAGGTCCAGTGGAGACAACCATTCATGAAATTTATTCTCCAGAGCTGACCACAACTCCTCAGCTGTGTGACTCACATTTCCCAGACATTTCAAAGTAAAAATCGCTTGATGACGTTGAGCCCTACTGCCAGCATAGTAAGGAGGTGTGCAGGATCCCTTCTGCGCAGTTAGAAAGCTTGTGGCATGACCAGACAGGCTTTGGGTGCAGGTGGATTACCAAGAGGAGGTTGAGGAGGCAGAAGCAGTGGAGGAACTGTGAGATAAAGAGGACTGACTCACAACTCGTGGGGACGGCAAGACTTGGTCAGCAGCCCCTTGTCCTGCTGTCACCATAGTTACCGAGTGCCCAGTCATCAACATGTAACGCCCCTGTCCATGCCTACTCGTCTAAGTGTCTGTGGTGAAATGCACCCTGTCACACACAGAGTTTCTCAAAGAAGCGGTGATGTTGTGTGCGACATGCTGGTGGAGCGCAGGCACACCTTTCTTTGAGAAGTAGTGCCGACTGGGCATCTGGTACTGGGGCACTGTGTCGGACATAAGGTCTCGAAAATCCTCTGTGTCCACCAGGCAGAAAGGCAGCATTTCTGTAGCCAAGAGCTTGCAGATGGTGAAATTCAACCTCTTAGCTTTCTCATGGCTAGGAGGAAATGGTCTTTTACTTGTCCACATCTGAGGGACCGAGGGCTGGCTGTTGTGCTTAGACGGGGTTGATAAGGGTGTCCCCGGCAAACTGCCGGTCTGTGAGGAAGATGCAGGCGGACATGTTAGGTTGCCTTGATCCAAAGGTGGTGCTATCGATGCCGGACAGCGCTCAACACCAGCTGGTGTTACCACCTCCAAAGAAAATGATGACCTGCCAATCACGCTGGCTGTTGCGGGTAAAGAGGTGGCAGGTCTGCGTCCCAAAACAGGTGTGACTGCTGTCCCCCCAGTCACAGAGGATGAAGAGGCCGCGGATGCACAAGATGTGGCAGACGGTGGTTGGCCCGGCCGGCTAGGCCGCATTGTAGCACAATAGCTTCCCACTGCAACTTATGCTTCATGTCCATGTGCCGGTTCATGCATGACGTACTCAAACTATGTATTTTTTGGCCTCTACTTAGCTTTTGCTGACAAATGTTACAGATAACATGAGTTGGGTCATCTTTATCGATCTGAAAAAATGCCCAGGCTATACAAGGCTTAGCACCCATGCGACCTGAAGAGCCACCACGACTTGTGGTGAGAGGCAGAGTTGTGTTTGAGGATGCAGTTGTTGACGTGCTTCCAGTACTACGTCTCTGTCCAGGAAGGAGCAACCTGACCTCGTCGTCACTAGCATTCTCCTCCACCTCCTCTGCTGACCTCATCTCTTGGCTGACTGTGGGTTGACAGTAAGTGGGATCTCCAACCTCATCATCATCACCCTGTGTGTTATCACACCCGTCGTCCTCAGAGCCAACCTGTTCCTGCCCTGACAAAAAACTAAAGTTGTCGCTCCAATCAGGTATTTGAGTCTCATCATCGTCTTTCTCATTGTCTCCACCAACAGGAGTTACAGTTTGGGAATGAGGGTCTACATTATGGTCAGAACCTTCTGCGTCTGGTCCTGGATCCGACTCAAAGATTCAGGGCATCAGTGCAGATCATTTCCTCGTCTGGATTCACAGAAGCACTGGAGCCGATCTCTGATTCCCAGGCTATAGTATGAGTAAACAGCTCTGCAGACTCAACCATCTGTTCTACCTCATACTCAGACGGGCAGCTGGAGATTTGGGAGCTGTGAGGAAGCAAGTGCGATTGGGGTGACACCTCTGCGGACTGGAGTTTTTGTGATGTTGAAGTTGATGTGGAGGAGAGCCCACTTAAAGGAGCACTTGATATCTGTTGAAGCACCTGCTGTTTTTGTGCCTCATCTGGAATTTGTAGCGATTGGCGTGGCCGTAAGAAAGGGATCTTATCACATTGTCCGCTAAAAGAAGTAGACATTTTAGTTTGGCTGGAAGATGGTCTTTCTTCTGCAGATGTTACTGTTGCTTTAACACCTACCCCACGGGCACAACCTTTTTTCCCCTTCCCAACACGCCTATTCCCCTTTCAACCAGCAGCAGGCCTTTTTCCACTCATTTTGGTGGTTAACTAATTCACAACTCTGGAGTTGTTTGAAAAAAAAAACAATGGATGGGAACCGAGCAGAGCTGAGTGGCCAAACTGTGGTATTAGGCCAAAACTATTGGCTGGGTTAGATGCAGAAAAATATTATATTCAGTTTGCAACCTGATGGAGGTCAGTATAGATGGACTAATAGACCAAGTCCCACACACTGCTAGAAGCCCAAATATTTTTTCAGAGCTAGATGCAGAAAAAAATTATATTCAATTTGCAACCTGATGGAGGTCTGTATAGATGGACTAATAGACCAAGTCCCACACACTGCTAGAAGCCCAAATATTTTTTCAGAGCTAGATGCAGAAAAAAATTATATTCAATTTGCAACCTGATGGAGGTCAGTATAGATGGACTAATAGACCAAGCCCCACACACTGCTAGAAGACCAAATATTTTTTCAGAGCTAGATGCAGAAAAAAATTATATTCAATTTGCAACCTGATGGAGGTCAGTATAGATGGACTAATAGACCAAGTCCCTCACACTGCTAGAAGCCCAAATATTTTTTCAGAGCTAGATGCAGAAAAAATTATTTTTAATTTGCAACCTGATGGAGGTCAGTATAGATGGACTAATAGACCAAGTCCCACACACTGCTAGAAGCCCAAATATTTTTTCAAAGCTAGATGCAGAAAAAAATTATATTCAATTTGCAACCTGATGGAGGTCAGTATAGATGGACTAATAGAACAAGTCCCACACACTGCTAGAAGCCCAAATATTTTTTCAGAGCTAGATGCAGAAAAAAAATATTTTTAATTTGCAACCTGATGGAGGTCAGTATAGATGAACTAATAGACCAAGTCCCACATACTGCTAGAAGCCCAAATATTTTTTGAGAGCTAAATGCAGAAAAAAATTATATTCAATTTGCAACCTGATGGAGGTCAGTATAGATGGACTAATAGACCAAGTCCCACACACTGCTAGAAGCACAAATATTTTTTCAGAGCTAGATGCAGAAAAAAATTATATTCAATTTGCAACCTGATGGAGGTTAGTATAGATGGACTAATAGAACAAGTCCCACACACTGCTAGAAGCCCAAATATTTTTTCAGAGCTAGATGCAGAAAAAAATTATATTCAATTTGCAACCTGATGGAGGTCAGTATAGATGGACTAATAGACCAAGTCCCACACACTGCTAGAAGCCCAAATATTTTTTCAGAGCTAGATGCAGAAAAAAATTATATTCAATTTGCAACCTGATGGAGGTCAGTATAGATGGACTAATAGAACAAGTCCCACACACTGCTAGAAGCCCAAATATTTTTTCAGAGCTAGATGCAGAAAAAAATTATATTCAATTTGCAACCTGAATGAGGTTAGTATAGATCGATTAATAGACCAAGTCCCACACACTGCTGGAAGCCCAAATATTTTTTCAGAGCTAGATGCAGAAAAAATTATATTCAATTTGCAACCTGATGGAGGTCAGTATAGATGGACTAATAGAACAAGTCCCACACACTGCTAGAAGCCCAAATATTTTTTCAGAGCTAGATGCAGAAAAAAATTATATTCACTTTGCAACCTGATGGAGGTCAGTATAGATGGACTAATAGAACAAGTCCCACACACTGCTAGAAGCCCAAATATTTTTTCAGAGCTAGATGCAGATAAAAATTATTTTTAATTTGCAACCTGATGGAGGTCAGTATAGATGGACTAATAGACCAAGTCCCACACACTGCTAGAAGCCCAAATATTTTTTCAGAGCTAGATGAAGAAAAAAATTATATTGAATTTGCAACCTGATGGAGGTCAGTATAGATGGACTAATAGAACAAGTCCCACACACTGCTAGAAGCCCAAATATTTTTTCAGAGCTAGATGCAGAAAAAAAATAGATTCAATTTGCAACCTGATGGAGGTCATTATAGATGGACTAATAGAATGATGCTATGCCCAAAAGGTTTTACTTCACTAGGTGCAGTAAAAAAATTGGTATTCTATACACAGGTGGTGTAGCTTGCAACACAGATAGGCTACTCCACTGACTAACACACTCTGAAATAGGCCAAAAAGGATTAGCTTTGCTAGATTTAGCCAAATGCTGTGAAAAAAACTTGCACAGCACTGGCACAGACCTGCCTGGCAAAAACTGATAGGAACTGATGTATCTTAGTCCTGGAAAGGACTGCAATTACAATTAGTCTTTACTCCCAACCTATCTATTTAAGAGCACAGACCTGCCTGATAAAAGTCGTAGGAAATGCTGTAACCTAGTCCTTAAAAGGACTGCAATCACAACTATTCCCTACTCCCAAGCTATCTGTAGATTTGTGCGAAAATTGGCTTGAAATTAACAAGGTATAGCGCAAACAGCAACAGCGGTGCCGTCTAACACGCAGCTGCAGCAGTGAGAAAATGGTGGCGACGGGGAAAATGGCTGGATCTTATAGGGCAAGGACATGTGACATACACTGCCAATGACACATGCCCTTGCTTGTGTGAAAAAAAGCACTTCGCTCCGTGTGTGTACTGCTGATAGGCTGACAGATTGCACCTCCCCACTGTAAATGTGGGAAAGAGAAAAAAAATGGAGATCTTCATTATTCCTGCAGAGATCCATCCCATGCCCCTCCCCCCGCCCCGCTGTACACTCAAACTGCGTATTAACATTAATTTTCATCATTACTGAGAAAAAATCCAGTTATGATTTTGGTGCACGAACAGTTATCGAACATAACCTCGAGCAGCCGAATTTTTTTCAAACCGTTCGTGTTCGCCGAACTGCTCGAACACCGCCCAAAACAGCTCGAATTTGAGATTGGCGAACAGTTTGAGTCGAACAACGCTCATCTCTACTAAAGACTATTCGGTGGCCAGAGTGGTTATTGAAATGGCCAGAGGTACTGACTCCTATGAGGTCGGTATGGTCCCGGATTTGTTGCACTCAATTATCATAGGCCGGGACTTTGTGCTGTTTTGGGAATTGTGGGTGAGAGGAGGAGACCTCGATTGCTCAGGTAAGAAACGGGTTGGCCCTAAAAAAGTCTCACCAACCCCAGAGTCTGACAGGTTTCCCTTCTGTGTAATGGGAGAAGAAAAAAAAGTAGTTTCCCCTGAGGCAGACATTACTGAGACAAGGGTGGCCAGAGAAAAATGTGGGTTCATCCAACATAGGAACCTATCTCTAAAAGAAGCATTCAATAAGGTAACAGTCATAAACAGCATAGCTGTTAGGCCGGTACGCAGGAAAGGGCATGGCCGGACGCCTCGAGAAAGCCCTTCTTCTGCGTACCGGCCTAACATTAGCAAAGGAGTCGGGGGCTGATACCAGGTTTCCCTATTTCCTGTTGAGTGGGGACTTATTGTACCAGGTTTCCATAATAATAATAATAATTTTTTACTTATATAGCGCCAACATATTCTGCAGCACTTTACAATTAAGTAGGGACATGTACAGACAATATACAATGAATCACATTTCAACAGTTACATGAGGAGAGAGGGCCCTTCTTTCAAGCTTACAATCTATATGAAGGTGAGGGAGGAGATAGAGGAGCAATTGTTGATACCAGGACCCTATAGACAAAGGGTGTTAGACAGGGCCCATTTACAAGTCTTCGGTGGCCACCTGAGGGTGGACAAAACTCAAGAATGGGTCATGCAGAGTTTCCATTGGCCTAGATGTCACAGTGAAATCCTAAGCTATTACATGTAGTGATGAGCGAGCACTAAAATGCTCGGGTACTAGTTGCTCGGGTTGAGCAAAGTGGAATACTCTGGTGCTCAACCCGAGCAACGAGCCCAATGTAAGTTTAGGGGAAACTCAAGCAGTTTTCAGGCAGCTCCCTCCGACGGTCTGCAGAGGGCATAAAAATTGCCCAAATCGATGGGAACAGTGCTCAAATGACATGGGGACAACACGGGGAAGACCACTGGAAGCATTTCTGACTCCCAGGTCACTGCTGTCAACAACGTTGTCAAAGGTATTACGCCACTTTTACGGAATCACAATAAAACATACCAAAACAAAACCAAAATGGATTTTACTGGGAAATAAGTTAAGGAACTTTTCCATGACATGTACAATGTATATAAAGCAAAATAAATAACCAAAAACAAAAATACTCCTCCACACCTTGGGCTATATTCAAACGTAGCATTTTTTATGCGTTTTTGCAGTTTTGCATTGCTTAGAACAAAGACAAGTGCATTCACAAGGAAATGTAATTTTAACATTTTACAACCTTATCTGGCCATGTGGTGACACATCATCAGACACATGCATACAGTGCTGAAAAGACATGGGAACAGCATGGGGAAGACCTCTGGAAGCATTTCTGACTCCCAGGTCACTGCCTAAAAGTGTGCCCATCATAAGTGATTCTTGGCGCATGCGAAGATGCCTCCTGCCATGCAACTTTCACTGCAGACTTGCAACAATCACCGTCCACATCCTTGTCCCAGTGCAGCGTTCAGTTGTCCCTACCCAATTCCTTGGAATGCAAGTGCAAGTATGCAGCCACCCACCCACAGGCTGCAATACTATACTGCCAAATTTTTGACAGCTGCTTGCACTTGAAATGTGGCCTTTTAGGCTCGTGGAGGCGGAAGCTTTTCATAACCTCATGCCGGCGGCGGCCAGGTGTCCATACTCGTTCCCCAGCCACCACTATTTCACCCGCTATCGTCTCCGCCTTCCACAAGCACGGGTCCCAGAACATTACCCGTGCCCTCCCCAGTGCACTTACTCAGAAGGACCGCCTAACCACAAACACGTGGACAGGTGAATGTGGCCAGGAACGGTACGGAGCCAGTCCACAACTTTTTTTGCTGAGAGTAGTATTTAGCTCGGTGAAAGGACTGGCATAGAGGGAAACCGTCATTTCTCCATCACCAGGTTCCGCCCATTGCCACACACGACCATGCCTGGCTGTATATTCAGCAGTGAGAGCCACAGATCCGGCTGCTGTGTTACAGCTTTCAACAACTCTGCAGCGTTGGGCAGTTTGTCAATTAAGCATTAAGCATGTTATCTTCAGCACAGCCTGTTGCCGCTTGGCCAAGGCAGTGCTGCAGTGCTGTCAGCTTGTGACTGATGTGGTCATTTCGGAGATGGAGGAGGAGGTGCATGAGCTGAACAATATGATTACATTGAGGATAAATTGGTGATGCTGTTTTTTATACTAAAGAAAGATCCTATTGTTTTGTTTTTTTTACATTATTTTTTAAGACAAATGCATTCACCGGGAAATGTCATTTTAACATTTTACAACCTTATCTGGCAATGTGGTGTGCTACACATCATCAGACACATCCTGTTTTATTTATGATGGAGGGACTCTGAAAGTAATAAAGCCTATTTTTATAGGGACATCAGATGGCCCTTATTAGTCTTAAAAGGCCAGCAGTTGGACCTCGCTATTGTTAGAGAGCCATCAGCCGGCAATGCTTTGTTGTTCCCATTATTAACAAGTGGGTTTCCTATACTGTTATTGCATATCCAGTGACTGCAAGGCCTGCCAAAAATGTGGACGCAACCCAATACCCCTTTGAAGAGACATAGAGGAGGTTCTCAGTAAAAAAAAGTGTTACCATTATAAAGGAGCATGTCTCCTATAGTGGTAATGCCCATGCTGTAAGGGCTGCCAAATTTGGGAAAAACCCCACTAAGAATTTAAAGACACACAGAGCAGGGCCACAGTAACAGGTACGACATGTTCCCATTAGAAAGGAGAGGGTCTGCTGTACAGTTATAGGGTATGCAGTGAGTCCAACGGCTGACCAATTCAAGGAAAAACCCCACTAAGAATTTAAAGACACTTAGAGCAGGTCCACAGTAACGACAAATTCCCATTAGAAAGGAGAGAGTCTCCCATAGTGTTGGCCTATGCAGTGAATGCAAGGGCTGCCAAAAATTTGGAGGCACTTCAATGCCCTTTGGAAGCGACATGCAGGAGGGCCTCATAAAAAAATGTTCCCATTAGAAAGGAGCGGGCCTCCTATACTTGTAATGCCCATGCACTAAGTGTATGGGTTGACAAACCTTTACCCCTGGGGGGTATACATGAACATACTGTACAAAAATTTTTTTTTACGGGCATCATAAACACCCTTTAAAAAAATTATGTGGGTGTTGCATCACGGCCCACGGTCACCCTGGTGATATGGTGGTGGAGGATGAGGAGAAGGAGGAGGACAAGAGCAAATAGCCTAAATCAGGAAGCGTATACCCATGTGTGGGTGTGAAAAGGTGCATGGGAATACACCTCCCAAGAAAAGACACTGGATTGGAGTTTATGCTACGCTGCTATCATTCGGTGGTGTTGAGAAGTCTGGCCCAATCCAGCCCTTGTTCATTTTTATAAGAGTCAGCCTGTCAGCATTTTCAGTTGACAGGCGGATGCGCTTATCAGTTATAATTCCACCAGTGGCACTAAAAACCCGCTCTGATAAAACGCTGGCGGCAGGGCAGGCCAGGACCTCCAAGGCATAGAGAGCCCTTTCATTCCACGTATCCAGCTTGGATACCCAATAATTATAAGGCACAGCAGAATCACGGAGGACGTTGGTTCGGTCGGCAAGGTACTCCCTCAGCATCTTCCCAAACTTTGCACTCCTTTTGAGAGTACCCCATGCCTCAGGGCCTGTGCGATGGGAGGGGCTGAGAAAACTCTCCCAGAACTTTGACAGTGTTCCCCTGCCTCTGCTGGATTGAAGTTGTGTCTCTCTCGCCTGTACTCCTTGGTTTTCCAACGAAGTGTGCCCTCTGCCGCCAGAGTTTTCAGATGGGAATTTTTTTAATAGTTCCGCAACAAGGGCTTTCTGGTACAGCCCCATTTTTGTAGACCTGTCCGCCTCAGGAATAAGAGATATAAAGTTCTCCTTGTAGCGTGGGTCTAGAAGTGTCACCAACCAGTAATGACTGTCACCCAAAATTTTGAGAACGCGAGGGTCATGGGAAAGGCAGCATAACATAAACTCAGCCATGCGTGCCAGACTACTAACAGGCAAGACTTCCGTGTCCTCACCAAGAGAATGACTGACCATGCTCTCCTCCTCCTCCACTCTGTCCTCTGGCCATCCACGCTGAACAGACGGTATGACAGCTGTGCAGGTAGTACCATTTATAGTGCATGAAACTAGCTCCTGTCCTTCCTCCTCCTCTTCCTCTTCCTCAATGTCACCCAATCCACGTTGGGATGAGATGAGGCTTGGCTTTATGTAATCACCCTGTATGGTTCCTTGCTCCATCTCATCGTGTTCAGCCTGCAATGCATCCTCTTTGATTGTGAGCAGAGAGCGTTTCAGAAGACAGAGAAGTGGGATGGTGACGCTAATTATCGCGTCATTGCCGCTCACCATCTTGCTGGAGTCCTCAAAGTTTTGGAGGATAGTACATATGTCTGACATCCATGTCTACTCCTGAGGTCTTATGTGTGTAGTCTGAACTGAATACCGATGGCCTTGTTGATGCTGGTACTCAACAACTGCCCTCTTCTGCTCACAAATCCTTCCCAACATCTGCAGTGTACAGTTCCAATGCGTGGGGACTAGTGTTGAGCCACCCCCGTAGTGTTCGAGTTCAGTTCGGTTCGTCGAACACCCGTGTGTTCGCCGAACTGTTCGTCGAACTGTTCGTCGAACACCTTCGAACACCGTTAAAACCAATGGCAGGCAAACAAAAACACATAGAAACACATAGAAAACACCTTCAAAGGTGTCCAAAAGCTGACAAACTGCTCAGAAGACATAACTAACACATGGAAAAGTGACAAGTACATATAGTCATGCGAAAATAAAAGAGGTGGAGGAGTAAAAGGAGAGGGAGACACAGATATAGGCATGTCATGCCCTTCTAAAATCCAAAAAGTGAGAAGCCGATATGGCCAGTCCGCTCCTGCCCGTGCCACCTCCGTGTCGCCGGGTTTGTGCCAGAGCCGCGGTGAACCCTGACGGCCAGCCCCCCTCTCCCAATACTGGTGCCTGTCCGCTGGTGGGTCGAGCGAGCCCCCCTGTGGTGGAGGCAGCTCTAAGCTTTTTAATTTAAATTGTCTCTCTAATTTGAATGAATACACTTTAAATCCATTTACAAGGATCTATTGGAGGGCAAGTCTCATGCCAGCAGCCGCGGTAATTCCAGCTCCAGTAGCGTCCACTAAAGCTGCTGCAGTTAAAAAGCTTTTATAAGGATCAAGCTCGGCTGTCCACCGCAAGGCATCCTACTGCCAGTCCCAGCCCCTATGCCTTGGGGTGCCTCCTGATGCTCTTCACTAAGTATCCCATGGTCTCGAAGCATTTCCTTTGAAAAAATTAAGTGTCCAAACTACAGGTGGTGCAGCTTGCTTAACAGCCGGGATAATCCGTTGACTAGCAGACACTGCTACTAGGCACAAAGTATTTCCTGGGCTAGATGCAGTTAAAAATTTGTAATTAGATACTCTCGTTGGATGCTGAGAAAGCATTCCATAGAGTCTCCTGGCACGCCATATATGATTCTCTTAAAAAGCTTGGGGTAGGGGTCTAGGGGACCCTTTTATAGCCAAAATCACGGCCCTGTATCGCAATACGTCACCTAGGCTGAAGATAAATGGAACTGTAGCACCCTGAGGGCTCGGTTGCTACAGACGTATTGCACCTCACCCAGAGGTGTGATATCTCACTCTCAGGTAAGGATGGAGTGTGGATCAGGACCCGACACCTGCATGCATTACACCACATTGCCGTGGGGCAGGGCGACCAATATGCCCCTAAGATGGGCACGACAGTCCCTGTCCCTGGCTGGAGTGGGGGGAGGGAACACTGAGGAAGGGGAACCCTGTAGTGCAGGAGCAGGGAGGAAGCAGTTCCTGGGTGCATTGAGAAGGGAGTATAAAAGGTGGGCACCATCTTAGTTCAGTGCAGAGAAGTCTGAGCAGAAGTGGCAGGGAGCAGGGGCTCTGCATGAGCTCTGCTCCGGAGGCGGGCCTAGTAACAGAGGCCCAGGCCTGGAAGAGGGAGAAGGAAGGAAGAGGAGTGGAGAAGGCTCCAGGAACGAGGAATGAAGGGATCCCAGGGGTGCGGACGGGCGAGTCGCCACCGCACGCCCGAATCCACCTGCGTGGAGGGGTCAGGCCAAAGGGGGAGACCGGTCCCCGAACTAGTGGAGGCAGGAAACGACCCTCAGCTAGAAACCGGAGGCTCTGACATTTTATGTGGCGCAGCCCCTCGCTACACCCGCTAGGAAGGCACCACATAGGGTCAGGGAAACTGGCGCCAAGTTTACCAAGAGGAGGCCCGAGGCAGCCGGACAGAAGTGTTGGTAAGAAAGGCCAGACAAAGGACACACAAAGGGGGTCCTGTGAAGTGCTCCAAAGTTATCTGGGAGTTGTCTGAGCCCCTCACCTGGTGAGCACAGTACGACGTGGGCATCCGTTACCTGCAGACGTGGTCTGGATAATAAGAACTGTGAGTAAAGGCCCTGAACTGCATCACTGACTCCGTGTCGTTACTGCTGCTGCCCTGCACCATCACCCCCATCCTCCGCAAACACTGCCCTGAGGCTATACTCCTCCCGTGGGGATTTATGCTACGCTCTGCTGCACCCACAACACCAGCCTCAGCGGTCTGCCCTGTAGCGGCGGTTCACTCTGACCGCAATCCACGGGTGGCGTAGTCGGACATTTAAACATCAAAACCACATAAATAGTTCTGCCACTGGTTTGACCGCCCTGAGCCATGGAACCGGGTCGCCGCCACGAAGACTACAACCACCAGCATCCACCAAAAAGGGTCCGGCTCCGGGTGTCCCAAGGCCCAGGGGGTGCGTCAGAACATTTTCATCACCTTTCACAATCACCAATGGGACAAGGCAGTGATGTCCTCTGTCCCCTCTCTTATACATCCTATTGACGGAGCACCTGCTCTCATCAATTCGCCATAACCCCAATATTAGGTGGATTGAGGTGGGAGGCACCGAGTACAAGTGCTCTCTATTTGCTGATGATGTCCTAGTATATATCACTCAATCACATATATCCATCCATGCTGTTATGGCTGAAATAGATCACTTTGTTACATGGTAAAATTTTAAAATCAATGCAGCGAAGTCTGAGGCCCTCGATGTCTCCCTCCCCAAATCCATATAGGATTCCATCCAGTCCAACTTTCCCTTTGCCTGGCCCTCACAGGGTATCAAATACTTAGGAATTCCGATTCATAGAGACCTCTCCCATCTATGTTATCTTAATTTTGGGCCCTTTATTGAACAACTCCATACAGACCACGGTTGGCAAGTTAGAACTGTAAGATTCACTACGTGAACCACTGGTGTTTTGTGGAAAAGCACATGTACACTGCGTTCCAAATTATTATGCAAAAAGTGTTTAGGAGTGATAAGGGAAGAATTTGTTTGTTTGTCAGTTAAACTCATTGATGGTGATGTGTGTCAGGGCTCTTTATATCACTGTAAGCAATTGCAGACACCTGTGCTAATTAGTTTGGCAGGTGTGTCCAATGAAAGGCAAGACTACTTAAGAAGGCTCTCTCACATTATTAAGCAGCCTACATTTTCTGCCAAAATGGGAAAGAAAAAGGATGTGTCGGCTGCTGAGAAGCAACAAATTGTGGAGTGTTTAGGTCAAGGCATGACTACAATCAACATTGTGCGATGATCAGGATGAAGTGTCTTGGCAATCAAGAAGTATGTAGCTGATTCACAGTACACACGTGTGCGTGCTGATAAGGGCAAATTGAGGACTCTTTCCTACAGGCAATTACGTCAGGTTGAAAGAGCAGCGGCAAAAAAGCCTTGTCATAGCAGCAGACAAGTTTTTGAAGCTGCTTGTGCCTCCAACGTCCCCCGAACAACAAGATGCAGGGTCCTTCAGAGGTTTGCAGCTGTGCATGCGCCATCCTGTCGACCTCCTCTATCCACTTCACACAAGCAGAAACGGCTCCAGTGGGCCAAACATTACATGAAGACTGATTTCAAAACTGTTTTGTTCACGGACGAGTGCCGTGCAGCGCTCGATGGTCCAGATGGATGGAGTGGAGGATGGCTGGTTGATGGACACCCCACGCAAACACGGCTACAGCGCCAACAAGGAGGAGGTGGAGTAATGTTTTGGGCTGGAATCATGGGGAGAGAGATTGTCGGCCCCTTTAGGATCCCTGAAGGCGCTAAAGATGAACTCCATAATGTATGTGCATTTTCTCAAACAGCACTTCCTGCCATGGTTCAAGAAGAAGAACCGTGTATTTCACAGCAAGATCATTTTTCTGCATGATAATGCACCATCTCATGCTGCACATAAAACATCTGCATCTCTGGCTGATATAGGCATAAAAGGGGACAAACTTATGGTGTGACCCCCATGCTCCCCTGACCTCTACCCCATTCAGAACCTTTGGAGCATCATTAAAAGGAGTGTCTATGATGGCGGGAGGCAGTTCACATCTAAGCAACAGCTCTGGGAAGGTATTCTGTCCTCATGCAAAACAATTGAAGCAGAAACCATCCAAAACCTGACAAATTCAATGGACGAGAGAGTTCAGAAGCTCCTTTCGAACAAGGGGTCCTATGTGAAAATGTAACATCACCTAGAATAAAGTTTTGAGTTGAAAACTGTTTGATTTCAGTTTATAACAACCTGCTAATGCTTATAATTTAAAAAATTACCATTTTTTTGGTCTTTATTAAAATGAAAAGGTTGATCGAAAAGTTTGGGGGATCTAAGAGTGTGGCAACCCAGTAGTCATGATTACTTCGAATTCTGACAATATGAGGGTCATGCTGCAGGTAGTGCAGCAAGAAGGCACTTATGTGCCTTGCGCATCTCGGAGCCCCAAAATTATTTTCCGGGCTAGATGCAGCTAAAAATTATTTTTAATTTTAAATCTGGTGAAGCTTTAGTATAGATGGCCTAATAGGATCAGTGCTGCACACTGCTACAAAGCCCAAATTATTTTCCAGTCAAGATACAGATAAACATGATTAGTAATTTGAAAGCTTAAAACGGTTGGTAGGGTGATTTTAACCAATCATCAAGCTTTTACTATCCCCAGGATGACACAGGGGTAGAAAAGTCGTTTCGGATCCATGATTTGTTCATCTTTATGAACGTGAGTCTGTCTACATTATCAGTGGAGAGCCGCGTGCGCTTATCTGTCAGCACACCACCAGCAGCGCTGAACACACGTTCAGACAGAACGCTGGCTGCGGGGCATGACAAGATCTCCAAGGCGTAAGTGGCTAGCTCCGGCCATTTATCCAGATTGGAAGCCCAAAAAGAGCAAGGGTCCAGTGACACAGTCGTGGCTTCAATGTTTACTTGGAGATACTCCTGTACCATCGTCTCTAGGCGTTGACTATGTGTCAGACTTCTTGTCTCCTGTGGCCTTGCAAAGGATGGGCTAAAAAAGTGGTGAAATGATTCCGCAAAATTGATGTTACCAGCAGATACTGTGGTTCTGTTACGGTTTGAGTGCTGAACACTTGACGGTCCCACGGTTGGCAAGTTGGAACTGTGAGATTCACTACGTGCACCACTGGTATTTTGTGGAAAAGCACATGTAAGATTCTGCAACAGTCTCTGCTGATACTCCTGCATGCGTGCATCCCTTTCTATGGCAGGAATAATTTCTGCAAATTTACTTTTGTACCGGGGATCTAACAGTGTGGCAACCCAGTAGTCAGGATTATTTTTAATTCTCACAATTCGAGGGTCATGTTGCAGGTAGTGCAGCAAGAAGGCACTCATGTGTGTTGCGCATCCAGGAGCACCAAGTCCCTGTTGTGTTGGTGGCGAGGTAACAATCATGCTTCCTTCCTCTGTCCTCTCCCCCCAACCTCGCACAACAGAAATGTGATCAAGGTCTCCCTCATCTGATGAGTCTTCCATCAGTTCGTCCTCCACTTCTTCCTGGGCTCCTGCACCTTCCTCACTAGTTTGGCTGCTACCATGCGCCCTGGTAAAACCATCTCCCCCACCCTCACATGCCTGCCGCCTTGGTGCTGCCGACCGTCTGGACCTTGCAGATGTTAGCCCTTCCGCATACAACTCCTCCTCCTCTACTTCCTCCACCTCCTCTTGTGCCACCACCTGACTCCGAATTCTGTTTAACATGTGCTCCAGCATGTAAATCACCCGAATAGTCATGCTGATAATGGCATCGTCAGCACTAAACATCTTCGTCGCCATTTCAAAACTGTGCAGAAGGGTGCATAGGTCCCTGATCTGAGACCACTCCTCCAGCGTGATTTGCCCCACCTCTGAATCTCGTTGGTCCAGGCTATACGTCAGAACGTATTGCACCAGGGCTTGTCGGTGCTGCCACAGTCGCTGCAACATGTGCAGAGTTGAATTCCACCGGGTAGTCACATCGCATTTTAGCCGGTGAAGTGGCAGGCCCAACGACTTCTGTAGAGATGTAAGTCGCTGATGCGAACGGCGGAAGTGAGCACACAGCGACCGTGCCCTCTGCAGAAGGCCATCTAGTCTGGGATAGTGGGCTAAAAATTGCTGGACAACCAGGTTCAACACGTGAGCCATACAAGGCACGTGTGTGACATTGCCCCGGCGAAAGGCCGCACCCAGGTTTGCAGCATTGTCGCACACGGCCTTCCCTGGTTTCAGGTCCAGTGGAGACAACCATTCATGAAATTGGTTCTCCAGAGCTGACCACAACTCCTCAGCTGTGTGACTCACATTTCCCAGACATTTCAATGTAAAAACCGCCTGATGACGTTGAGCCCTACTGCCAGCATAGTAAGGAGGTGTGCAGGATCCCTTCTGCGCAGTTAGAAAGCTTGTGGCATGACCAGACAGGCTTTGGGTGCAGGTGGAAGACCGAGAGGAGGTTGAGGAGGCAGAAGCAGTGGAGGAACTTTGACATAAAGAGGACTGACGCACAACTCGTGGGGACGGCAAGACTTGGACAGCAGCCCCTTGTCCTGCTGTCACCATAGTTACCCAGTGCCCAGTCAGCGACATGTAACGCCCCTGTCCATGCCTACTCGTCCAAGTGTCTGTGGTGAAATGCACCCTGTCACACACAGAGTTTCTCAAAGAAGCGGTGATGTTATGTGCGACATGCTGGTGGAGCGCAGGCACACCTTTCTTTGAGAAGTAGTGCCGACTGGGCATCTGGTACTGGGGCACTGCGAAGGACATAAGGTCTCGAAAATCCTCTGTGTCCACCAGGCGGAAAGGCAGCATTTCTGTAGCCAAGAGCTTGCAGATGGTGAAATTCAACCTCTTAGCTTTCTCATGGCTAGGAGGAAATGGTCTTTTACTTGTCCACATCTGAGGGACCGAGGGCTGGCTATTGTGCTTAGACGGGGTTGATAAGGGTGTCCCCGGCAAACTGCCGGTCTGTGAGGAAGATGCAGGCGGACATGTTAGGTTGCCTTGATCCAAAGGTGGTGCTATCGGTGTCAGACAGCGCTCAACACCAGCTGGTGTTACCACCTCCAAAGAAAATGATGACCTGCCAATCACGCTGGCTGTTGCGGGTAAAGAGGTGGCAGGTCTGCGCCCCAAAACAGGTGTGACTGCTGTCCCCCCAGTCACAGAGAATGAAGAGGCCGCGGATGCACAAGATATGGCAGACGGTGGTTGGCCCGGCCGGCTAGGCCGCATTGTAGCACACTGAGCTTCCCACTGCAACTTATGCTTCATGTCCATGTGCCGGTTCATGCATGAAGTACTCAAACTATGTATTTTTTGGCCTCTACTTAGCTTTTGCTGACAAATGTTACAGATAACACGAGTTGGGTCATCTTTATCGATCTGAAAAAATGCCCAGGCTATGCAAGGCTTAGCACCCATGCGACCTGAAGAGCCACCACGACTTGTGGTGAGAGGCAGAGTTGTGTTTGAGGATGCAGTTGTTGACGTGCTTCCAGTACTACGTCTCTGTCCAGGAAGGCGCAACCTGACCTCGTCGTCACTAGCATCTTCCTCCACCTCCTCTGCTGACCTCATCTCTTGGCTGACTGTGGGTTGACAGTAAGTGGGATCTCCGACCTCATCATCATCACCCTGTGCGTTATCACACCCGTCGTCCTCAGAGCCAACCTGTTCCTGCCCTGACAAAAAACTAAAGTTGTCGCTCCAATCAGGTATTTGAGTCTTATCATCGTCTTCCTCATTGTCTCCACCAACAGGAGTTATAGTTTGGGAATGAGGGTCTACATTATGGTCAGAACCTTCTGCGTCTGGTCCTGGATCCGACTCATAAAGATTCTGGGCATCAGTGCAGATCATTTCCTCGTCTGGATTCACAGAAGCGCTGGAGTCGACCTCTGATTCCCAGGCTATAGTATGAGTAAACAGCTCTGCAGACTCAACCATCTGTTCTACCTCATACTCAGACGGGCAGCTGGAGATTTGGGAGCTGTGAGGAAGCAAGTGCGATTTGGGTGACACCTTTGAGGACTGGAGTATTTGTGATGTTGAAGTTGATGTGGAGGAGAGCCCACTTAAAGGAGCACTTGATATCCGTTGAAGCACCTGCTGTTTTTGTGCCTCATCTGGAATTTGTAGCGATTGGCGTGGCCGTAAGAAAGGGATCTTATCACATTGTCCGCTAAAAGAAGTAGACATTTTAGTTTGGCTGGAAGATGGTCTTTCTTCTGCAGATGTTACTGATGCTTTAACACCTACCCCACGGACACAACCTTTTTTCCCCTTCCCAACACGCCTATTCCCCTTTCCACCAGCAGCAGGCCTTTTTCCACTCATTTTGGTGGTTAACTAATTCACAACTCTGGAGTTGTTTGCACAAAAAAACAATGGATGGTAACCGAGCAGAGCTGAGTGGCCAAAATGTGGTATTAGGCCAAAACTATTGGCTGGGTTAGATGCAGAAAAAAATTATTTTGAATTTGCAACCTGATGGAGGTAAGTATAGATGGATTAATAGAACAAGACCCACACACAGCTAGAAGCCCAATATTTTTTCAGAGGTAGATGCAGAAAAAAATATATTCAGTTTGCAACCTGATGGAGGTCAGTATAGATGGACTAATACAACAAGTCCCACACACAGCTAGAAGCCCAATATTTTTTCAGAGGTAGATGCAGAAAAAAATATATTCAGTTTGCAACCTGATGGAGGTCAGTATAGATGGACTAATACAACAAGTCCCACACACAGCTAGAAGCCCAAATATTTTTTCAGAGGTACTGTAGATGCAGATAAAAATTAGTTTTAATTTGCAACCTGATGGAGGTCAGTATAGATGGACTAATAGAGAAAGTCCGACACACTACTAGAAGGCCAAATATTTTTTCAGAGCTAGATGCAGAAAAAAATTATATTCAGTTTGCAACCTGATGGAGGTCAGTATAGATGGACTAATAGAGAAAGTCCGACACACTACTAGAAGGCCAAATATTTTTTCAGAGCTAGATGCAGAAAAAAATTATGTTCAGTTTGCAACCTGATGGAGGTCAGTATAGATGGACTAATAGAGAAAGTCCGACACACTACTAGAAGGCCAAATATTTTTTCAGAGCTAGATGCAGAAAAAAATTATATTCAGTTTGCAACCTGATGGAGGTCAGTATAGATGGATTAATAGAACAAGACCCACACACAGCTAGAAGCCCAATATTTTTTCAGAGGTAGATGCAGAAAAAAATATATTCAGTTTGCAACCTGATGGAGGTCAGTATAGATGGACTAATATAACAAGTCCCACACACAGCTAGAAGCCCAATATTTTTTCAGAGGTAGATGCAGAAAAAAATATATTCAGTTTGCAACCTGATGGAGGTCAGTATATATGGACTAATACAACAAGTCCCACACACAGCTAGAAGCCCAAATATTTTTTCAGAGGTACTGTAGATGCAGATAAAAATTAGTTTTAATTTGCAACCTGATGGAGGTCAGTATAGATGGACTAATAGAGAAAGTCCAACACACTACTAGAAGGCCAAATATTTTTTCAGAGCTAGATGCAGAAAAAAATTATATTCAGTTTGCAACCTGATGGAGGTCAGTATAGATGGATTAATAGAACAACACCCACACACAGCTAGAAGCCCAATATTTTTTCAGAGGTAGATGCAGAAAAAAATATATTCAGTTTGCAACCTGATGGAGGTCAGTATAGATGGACTAATACAACAAGTCCCACACACAGCTAGAAGCCCAATATTTTTTCAGAGGTAGATGCAGAAAAAAATATATTCAGTTTGCAACCTGATGGAGGTCAGTATAGATGGACTAATACAACAAGTCCCACACACAGCTAGAAGCCCAAATATTTTTTCAGAGGTACTGTAGATGCAGATAAAAATTAGTTTTAATTTGCAACCTGATGGAGGTCAGTATAGATGGACTAATAGAGAAAGTCCGACACACTACTAGAAGGCCAAATATTTTTTCAGAGCTAGATGCAGAAAAAAATTATATTCAGTTTGCAACCTGATGGAGGTCAGTATAGATGGATTAATAGAACAAGACCCACACACAGCTAGAAGCCCAATATTTTTTCAGAGGTAGATGCAGAAAAAAATATATTCAGTTTGCAACCTGATGGAGGTCAGTATAGATGGACTAATACAACAAGTCCCACACACAGCTAGAAGCCCAATATTTTTTCAGAGGTAGATGCAGAAAAAAATATATTCAGTTTGCAACCTGATGGAGGTCAGTATAGATGGACTAATACAACAAGTCCCACACACAGCTAGAAGCCCAAATATTTTTTCAGAGGTACTGTAGATGCAGATAAAAATTAGTTTTAATTTGCAACCTGATGGAGGTCAGTATAGATGGACTAATAGAGAAAGTCCGACACACTACTAGAAGGCCAAATATTTTTTCAGAGCTAGATGCAGAAAAAAATTAGATTCAGTTTGCAACCTGATGGAGGTCAGTATAGATGGATTAATAGAACAAGTCCCACACACAGCTAGAAGCCCAATATTTTTTCAGAGGTAGATGCAGAAAAAAATATATTCAGTTTGCAACCTGATGGAGGTCAGTATAGATGGACTAATACAACAAGTCCCACACACAGCTAGAAGCCCAAATATTTTTTCAGAGGTACTGTAGATGCAGATAAAAATTAGTTTTAATTTGCAACCTGATGGAGGTCAGTATAGATGGACTAATAGAGAAAGTCCGACACACTACTAGAAGGCCAAATATTTTTTCAGAGCTAGATGCAGAAAAAAATTATATTCAGTTTGCAACCTGATGGAGGTCAGTATAGATGGACTAATAGAGAAAGTCCGACACACTACTAGAAGGCCAAATATTTTTTCAGAGCTAGATGCAGAAAAAAATTATATTCAGTTTGCAACCTGATGGAGGTCAGTATAGATGGATTAATAGAACAAGACCCACACACAGCTAGAAGCCCAATATTTTTTCAGAGGTAGATGCAGAAAAAAATATATACAGTTTGCAACCTGATGGAGGTCTGTATAGATGGACTAATACAACAAGTCCCACACACAGCTAGAAGCCCAATATTTTTTCAGAGGTAGATGCAGAAAAAAATATATTCAGTTTGCAACCTGATGGAGGTCAGTATAGATGGACTAATACAACAAGTCCCACACACAGGTAGAAGCCCAAATATTTTTTCAGAGGTACTGTAGATGCAGATAAAAATTAGTTTTAATTTGCAACCTGATGGAGGTCAGTATAGATGGACTAATAGAATGATGCTATGCCCAAAAGATTTTACTTCACTAGGTGCAGTAAAAAAATTGGTATTCTATACACAGGTGGTATATCTTGCAACACAGATAGGCTACTCCACTGACTAACACACTCTGCAATAGGCCAAAAAGGATTAGCTTTGCTAGATTCAGCCAAATGCTGTGAAAAAAACTTGCACAGCACTGGCACAGACCTGCCTGGCAAAAACTGATAGGAACTGATGTAACCTAGTCCTGAAAAGGACTCCAATTACAATTAGTCTTTACTCCCACAACCTATCTATTTAAGAGCACAGACCTCCCTGATAAAAGTCGTAGGAAATGCTGTAACCTAGTCCTTAAAAGGACTGCAATCACAACTATTCCCTACTCCCAAGCTATCTGTATATTTGTGCGAAAATTGGCTTGAAATTAACAAGGTATAGCGCACACAGCAACAGCGGTGCCGTCTAACACGCAGCTGCAGCAGTGAGAAAATGGTGGCGACGGGGAAAATGGCTTGGTCTTATAGGGCAAGGACATGTGACATACACTGCCAATGACACATGCCCTTGCTTGTGTGAAAAAAAGCACTTCGCTCCGTGTGTGCGTTGCTGATAGGCTGACAGATTGCACCTCCCCACTGCAAATGCGGGAAAGAGAAAAAAAAATGGAGATCTTCATTGTTCCTGCAGAGATCCATCCCCTGCCCCTCCCCCCACCCCGCTGTACACTCAAACTGCGTATTAACATTAATTTTCATCATTACTGAGAAAAAATCCAGTTATGATTTTGGTGCACGAACAGTTATCGAACATAACCTCGAACAGCCGAATTTTTCTCAAATTGTTCGTGTTCGCCGAACGGCTCGAACACCGCCCAAAACAGCTCGAATTTGAGATTGGCGAACAGTTCGAGTAGAACAACGCTCATCTCTAGTGGGGACATAATACACCAGTCTGTGAGCCAGAAGCTGAAAACGCTGCTGAAACACGGCAAGGGCGGCAGAAGCTGTAGCTGACTTTCTAAAATGGGCACACAGGCGGCGTACTTTAACAAGCAGATCCGGCAGCTCCAGGTACCACTGAACCACGAGGTTAAGCACAAAGGCCAGAGATGGTACGTACGTGTGTGAGCTCGCCTCACCTCAGAGCCGCGACCTGGTTCCGGCCAATGTCACACATGACCATTCCTGGCCGTAGGTTCAGCGGTGTGAACCTCAGATCTTCCTGCTCTTTCAGAGCTGGCCACAACTCTTCAGCATTGTGCGGTTTGTCACCTAAGCATATTAGCTTCAGCACAGCCTGTTGCCGCCTGGCTGAGGCAGTGCTGCAGTGCTTCCAGCTTGTGACTGATTTGGTCATTTCGGAGATGGAGGCTGAAGAGAAGGAGGAGGCTGAGGAGGATGAGGTGCAGTATCTGTAGACTCTAGGGGCAACCCTGATTGACCCAGGGCTCGCAATCCTTGGCTTCGGGGGGACATGTTCCGTCCCAAGGTCCGACTGGGTCCCGGCTTCCACTATGTTAACCCAGTGTGCCGTCAGCGAGATGTACCGTCCCTACCCACAAGCACTTGTCCACGTGTCCGTGGATAGGTGGACTTTACCGGTAACAGCGTTGTTGAGGGCACGGCTAATATTTTGGGACACGTGCTTGTGTAATGCAGGGACAGCACACCGGGAGAAATAGTGGCGGCTGGGATCCGAGTACCAAGGGATGGCTGCCGCCATCAGGTTGTGGAATTCTTCCATCTCCACAAGCCTAAAAAGCAACATTTCGAGAGCAAGCAGTCGTGAAATGTGAGAATTTACTATTGTGGCCTGTGGGGCATTGGCTGCATATTTGCGCTTGCGTTCCAAGGACTAGAGTATGGACAACTGAGCGCTGCGCTGGGAGAAGGACATGGACGTGCTTCCTGATTCTGCTACTTGAGAGTGTGCAACAACAGGTTCAGGGCAGGAGGCATCTTCGCATGCACCATGGACAGGGGATTGGCTTGCATGCACAACAGCGGAAGAAGCAAAGGTGCCACCCACAGACATAGTTCTTGGACCCTGGGGTTCGGCCCACTTGTTCGGGTGCTTTGCTACCATGTGCCTGATCATGCTGGTGGAGGTCAGGCTGGTCGTTTTGCCACCGCTGCTGATGCTGGCCTGGCAGATGGTGCAAATGGCATTTTTGAAATTATCGGCAGAGTCTTTAAAAAACAACCAGACTCGGCAAGACCTAACAGTTGTACTGACAAGTTTCCTCGTGTTGGTGTTACGGAGAACGGTTGCCTGCGTTCTGTCTGCGGCCACCACACTGCTTCTTCCTGCCTTTTGGGGTTCTCTGCCCCCCCCTGTGTGCTGCTGTCCTCGCTCTGCATGTCCTCCTGCCAGGTTGGGACAGTTACTATATCATCCACCACCTCGTCTTCCACTTCCACACCCTGGTCCTCCTCCTGACTTTCTGGCAATTGTGTCTCATCATCGTCCACCTGTTGTGACACTTTCCCACCGTCGCCTTGGTGTGACCGTGGCTGCTCAAATATTTGGGCATTGCTACACACGATCTACTCTTGCCCCTCTTCAAGTGGACCGGGCGAGAGGCCAGAATCTATAAATGGAAAAGTGAACAGCTCTTCAGAGTGTCCAAGTATGGGATCAGTTGTCTCTGGGTACTTGGCATGGTGGGAGGATGGAGGATCAGGGTGAGGAATATGCGGTCCAGACTCACGGCTACTGAGAGTTGACCGTGTGGAAGACAGGGTGTTGGTGGTGGTGGTGGAAAAGTGACTGGAAACATTATCCGCTATCCAACCAACAACCTTTTGACACTGCTCTGGGTTCAATAGTGGTGTACTGCAGTCCCGTAGAAATTGGGACAGGAAGGTCAGACGAGAAGATTTCGGCTTGCCCATGGCTGTGTCTTCGGCCTCTGCATGCACCATTACCATCATGTCCAGTATCCCATCCCTTGCCATGTGCCTTGCCCATTTTAAATGGAGGACAGTATCTTCCACGCTCACTACAAATGACTGAGTTTGGAGCGAACTTATATGTAATCCGTGTGATGGAGAAAACAGAGTTTTAAATACCTGGCCTCTAGGTAAGTAGTTTTAACAGCAAACTGCTGTGAATTGCTTCACTGACACACCAAAGGAAATTTTTAATGGAGGACAGAGATGGCAGTATTTTCTGACAATGTATATGTGATCCGTGTGACGGAGAAAACAGAGTTTTAAATACCTGGCCTGTAGGTAAGTAGTTTGAACAGCAAACTGCTGGGAATTGCTTCACTGACACACTAAAGGAAATGTTTAATGGAGGCCAGAAATGGCAGTGTTTTCGGACAACATATATGTGATCCATGTGATGGAGAAAACAGAGTTTTAAAAACCTGGCCTGTAGGTAAGTAGTTTGAACAGCAAACTGCTGTGAATTGCTTCAATGACACACTAAAGGAAATTTTTAATGGAGGGCAGAAATGGCAGTATTTTCAGAAAACGTATATGTGATCCGTGTGACGGAGAAAACAGAGTTTTAAATAACTGGCCTGTAGGTAAGTAGTTTTAACAGCAAACTGCTGTGAATTGCTTCTTACACACTGAAAGAAATGTTTAATGGAGGCCAGAAATGGCAGTATTTTCTGACAACATATATGTGATCCATGTGATGGAGAAAACAGAGTTTTAAATAACTGGCCTGTAGGTAAGTAGTTTGAACCTCAAATTGCTGTGAATTGCTTCAATGACACACTAAAGGAAATGTTTAATGGAGGCCAGAAATGGCAGTATTTTCTGACAACGTATATGTGATCCGTGTGACGGAGAAAACAGAGTTTTAAATACCGGGCCTCTAGGTAAGTAGTTTGAACAGCAAACTGCTGTGAATTGCTTCACTGACACACTAAAGGAAATGTTTAATGGAGGCCTGAAATGGCAGTATTTTCTGACAATGTATATGTGATCCGTGTGACAGAGAAAACACAGTTTTAAATACCTGGCCTGTAGGTAAGTAGTTTGAACAGCAAACTGATGTGAATTGCTTCACTGACACACTAAAGGACATTTTTAATGGAGGCCAGAAATGGCAGTATTTTCTGACAACAAATATGTGATCCGTTTGGCCAAAGAAAACACAGTTTTAAATAGCTGGTTTTCTTGCGCTCTAATATGGAAAGGACCTGGCTGTATTCTGCAGTGCCAACAAGCAAGTGGCGCAGAAAAAAAGGGTTCTCTGGATTGCTTGTTAAGCAAATAATCAGGATTAAGATCCAAAGAAAAGTATTCCTGGCTGCTGAGACCTGAGCCTTTGTATAGAAATATCTAACAGCAGCAGAAGGCAGAATTGGAATGGAGCCTCTTGTGCTATATGCACTGCAGTCTGCTATATACCCTGCCTGCCAGCCTATATACACTGCCTGTCTGATATCTCTGCAGATGGATTAGTTAGTCTTCAAAAGGACTGTTTGTTAAGATGGATATGTGTAATGTACGTTTTTTCTCCCTACACTACCTAATACATAAGCAAATCTCTCCCTGACGCAGCAGCACCTCTCCCTACACTGTCTGATTCCGGAGTGACTGTGACGTGCATGGCGGCGCCAGGTCTGATATAGACCTGATGACGCTGTGCGGCCAGCCAATCACTGTAATGCCCACAGCCAACATGGCTGCGGCATTACAGTGCATGGCAGGCAATCCCTGCATGTTCACTGGCTCTCTAAAGAGCGCCAAACATGCAGGGAGGGGACCCGAGTTCCCGCCCGAGCAACCCGGAAATACTCGGCAAGCGCCGAGCATCTCGAGCAGTGAGATCCTCGGGCGAGCACCGAGCAGTAGCGAGCATGCTTGTTCATCACTAATTACATGTCCTGTCCCACCTGCCAGTTAAACGCAAACAACTCTCCCTTCCAAAATCCTCCTGTATCTATCTATCAAGGCAGTACCACAGATAAACCACATTGAAACTCTATGTTGGATGAACAGACCAGAAGAGGACCCTAAGGGTGTCACCATGGCAGAGACACTGTCACTGGCCCAGAAACAACAGTGCCGAGAACTTCTTCAGTGGAACCAGGACCTGTTTTCGGAGTTGCCAAGACCAATGTAGGTTGGTGAACATGGAATCCTGATGGAACCACTTGTGCAGGTGAACCAATAGTCATATAGAATCGCCCAAGTCCATCACAAGGTTATTTCGAAGGAAGGGGCTAAATTTGATACCCTGCAACGATGAACTTGGCTTGGGGTCAGCCAGATACATCACCTCTCTGGACCTAACAAAAAGTTACTGGCAAATCCTACTCTCTCAACGTGCCAAGAAGAAGACGGTCTCTTTTACACCTGACAGTTGATTCCAGTATACCAGAAGCTCATTCGGGCTGTAAAGAGACCCAGCCACCTTCCGGAGGGCCATTGATCGAATCTTAGCCGCTCAGGAAAAGTACGCCGCACCTTACCTCGACAATATTGTGATATTCAGCCTGGATAGGGGAATTCATCTGCAGAAGGTCCAGGCTGTGCTGGGTGCATTGAGGAAAAGGGGGTTTACCACAAACCCTAAGAAGTGTGCCATAGGGAAAAAGAAGGGAAAATACCTGGGCTACATCGTTGGAAGAATCAAAGTAAAGCCGCAAGTGAATAAGTTGAAGGCAGTCCAAAATTGGCCCAAACCGGTCTCCAAGGATCAGGTTCAGGCATTTCTGAGAATGGTGGGATGCTATCAGCAGTGTATCCCAAATTTCACCATGATAGCCGCACCCCTGACCAACCTTCTTAAGGGCACGAAGACATCAATGGCCAAATGGCATTCCAAGAGTTGAAACTCAGGGCTACAGGTCTTCATGTTTCATGTGGAAAATGAGAATGTTAGCTCCAGTAATAAATGTTAGCTCCAATAATATAAACATAGGAAAAATGTTCCAGAATAAGAAGTGATTAAACACCTGTATAAACGGAGGAGGTTAGAGAACAAATTCCCTGCCTTTTAGAGCATTTGGTATGGGGTGGGTCTGGAGGCACAAGCTCTGGAGCTGTTTTTGTCATGTAAAGGAAAGCTAAACATTGGGTTATTTTGTTCCTGAAGCAGACAGTTACTTGTAGCAACAAGGACTGTGCCATATGTTATGTTTTGTTTTGCTGTTAGGCCGGGAAGGCTGTGTTTGTTTTGCTAACATTGCCATGGTTTATGCAGTTCCCTTAATAAACCACAGAAGATTTAAAGAGACAGTATTCCTGTGTCTACCTGTATGTGCAACCAAGTGAGCCGATCTACTACAATATATATATACACTGCTCAAAAAAATAAAGGGAACACTTAAACAACAGAATATAACTCCAAGTAAATCAAACTTCTGTGAAATCAAACTGTCCACTTAGGAAGCAACACTGCTTTACAATCGATTTCACATGCTGTTGTTCAAATGGAATAGACAATATATGGAAATTATTGGCAATTATCAAGACACCCTCAATAAAGGAGTGGTTCTGCAGGTGGGGACCACAGACCACATCTCAGTACCAATGCTTTCTGGCTAATGTTTTGGTCACTTTTGAATGTTGGTTGTGCTTTCACCCTCATGGTAGCATGAGACAGACTCTACAATCCACAGAAGTTGCTCAGGTAGTGCAGCTCATCCAGGATGGCACATCAATGCGAGCTGTGGCAAGAAGGTTTGCTGTGTCTGTCAGCATAGTGTCCAGAGGCTGGAGGCGCTAGCAGGAGACAGGCAAATACACCTGAGATGTGGAGGAGGCCATAGGAGGGCAAAAACCCAGCAGCAGGACCGCTACATCCACCTTTCTGCAAGGAGGAACAGGAGGAGCACTGCCAGAGCCCTGCAACATGACCTCCAGCAGGCCACAAATGTGCATGTGTCTGCACAAACAGTTAGAAACCGACTCCATGAGGGTGGTATGAGGGCCCGACATCCACAGATGGGGGTTGTGCTCACAGCCCAACACTGTGCAGGATGCTTGGCATTTGCCACAGAACACCAGGATTGGCAAAGTCGCCACTGGCGCCCTGTGCTCTTCACAGGTGAAAGCAGGTTCACACTGAGCACATGTGACAGACGTGACAGAGTCTGGAGACTCCGTGGAGAGCGAACTGCTGCCTGCAACAACCTTCAGCATGACCGGTATGGCAGTGGATCAGTAATGGTGTGGCGTGGCATTTCTTTGGAGGGCCGCACAGCCCTCCATGTGCTCGCCAGAGGTAGCTGCCATTAGGTACCGAGATGAGATCCTCAGACCCCTTATGGGACCCCTGGGTTCCTCCTAATGCAGGACAATGCCAGACCTCATGTGGCTTGAGTGTGTTAGCAGTTCCTTCAAGATGAAGGCATTGAAGCTATGGACTGACCCGCCTGTTCCCCAGACCTGAATCAGATTGAGCACATCTGGGACATTATGTCTCGCTCCATCCACCAACATCACGTTGCACCACAGACTGTCCAGGAGTTGGTGGATGCTTTAGTCCAGGTCTGGGAGGAGATCCCACGGGAGACCATCCGCAACCTCATCAGGAGCATGCCCAGGCATAGTAGGCAGGTCATACAGGCACGTGGAGGCCACACACAATACTGAGCCTCATTTTGACTTGTTTTAAGGACATTACATCAAAGTTGGATCAGCCTGTAGTGTGTTTTTCCACTTTAATTTTGGGGGTGACTCCAAATCCAGGCCTCCATTGGTTAATAAATTTGATTTCCATTGATGATTTTTTGTATGATTTTATTGTCAGCACGCTCAACTTTGTACAGAACAAAGTATTTAATGAGAATATTTCATTCATTCAGATCTAGGATGTGTTATTTGAGTGTCCCCTTTATTTTTTTGAGCAGTATATATATATGACTCGTATTTGGGAAGTGTAAAGGAAATGCTACATGGTTTTCTAAATATTTTATAAAATAAATCTGAAAATTGTGACGTCTTTTTGTATTCAGACCCCTGTAGTCTGATATCCCTAAATAAAATCCTGAGTTACCAATTGCCTCCAGAAGTCTCATAAGTAATAAATTGAGTACACCTGTGTGTTATACTGTATATTCTCAGTATAACTACAACTGTTCTGTGAAGGCCACAGAGGTTTGTTTGAGAACGTTAGGGATCAAACAGCATAATGAAAACCAAGTAACACACCTGACAGGTCAGAGATAAAATTGTGTGGAAGAGAAAAGCAGGGTTAGGTTACAAACAAAATAGCCCAAGCTCTGAACCTCACATGGAGCACTTTTCAGTCCATCATTCAAAAATTAAAGGAGTATGGCACAACTGCAAACCTACCAAAACATGGCCGTCTACCTAAACTGACATATAAAACTTTCTGGTGGGAGAATCTGTCAACAAAACAACAATTAGACATATACTCCGCAATTCTGGCCTTTAAGGAAGAATGGCAAGAAGAAAGCCATTTTTAAAGCATGCCATAAGAAGTCCTATTTGCAGTTTGAAAAAACCAAGTAGGGGACACACATAGCATGTGGAAGAAGGTGCTCTGATAAAATTAGAGCAGAGAAGAGTGGAAAAGGCTGCCACGAGAGGTGGTGAGTTCACCTTAAATAGAAGTCTTCAAACAGAAGCTGGACAGACATCTGTCTGAGATGGTTTAGTGAATCCTGCATTGAGCAGGGGGTTGGACAAGAAGACCCTGGAGGTCCCCTCCAACTCTAACATTCTATGATTCTATGATTCTAAGAACTTTTTGGCTAAATGAAAAATTATATGTGTAGCAGAAAAGTAACGCTGGATATCTTCCTGAAAACATCATCCCCACCATCAAACATGGTGGTAGCAGCATAACGCTGTGGAGATACTTTTCTTCAGCTGGGACAGGAAAGCTGGTCAGAGTTGATGGGAAGATGAATGAAGCTAAATACAGGTTAATCCTGGAGGAAAACCTGTTAGAGGCTGTAAAAGACGTGAGACTGGGACATAGGTTCACCTGCCAGCAGGGCTATAACCCTAAGCATACTGTCAGACCTACAATGGATTGGTTTCGAAAAAAGCATATTCATGTATTTGGCACAATCACAGTCCAAACCTAAATCCCATTAAGAATCTGTGGCAAGACTTGAAAATTGTGGTCTCTGCCTTCTGCCTCCTTCCAGAGACACCGACTCACTCACCGCTGTGGCCCTCATCCTGCAATTCCTTGTCCTGCTGATGCCTGGGGTGCATACACCATGTGCAGATCCCTGGACACTGTGCTTTGAGTTCAGCTGATGAAAAATGGGAAAACAGCAAAAAGCCAATGGTACTCACCAGCCAAGGTGTAAAAAAAATGAAAAATGCACACCAAGACGCAGCCAGCCCCCTTTGGTAAGAAAGAGGTAACACAGGTGCAGAATGTCTCATCCCCTCTCACTGGAGGAGTGACTGCCTAGCACTAATACTGCACACAGATGAAACTTGCAATAGGGTGCAATTCACACACTTGTGGCACTGTGCCTAGTCAGCATCCTATTACACGCCCCTCTAATTCGATTAGGTGGGATGCCGGGCACCCTATCCATGCATCGCAGAGGTGCAAAGCCCCCAATTCACAAGGTCACCATTAATGAGCCTGGCTGCGCCCTGGCAGATAAAAAAGTGCAAAAATATCATATGAGGTATTATTTAATATTTTGGCCAAAATACGTAAGCTCGCAACCCAAACGTCAAGGGTCCTCACAATTTTGGGAGTCCCTACTCTATCATTAAAAACAAACAGCATAGCCAGAACAATAAACAGAATTTTTTAAAAAAATTCCAAAGTTAAATTAGAAAACAGCAAAAAGACAATGGTACTCACCAGCCAAGGTGTCAAGAAAAATGTAAAATGCACACCAGGACTCAGCCGGCCCCCTTTTGTAAGAAGGAGGTAACATAGGTGCAGAATGCTGATGAACAATCACTCTCATCCCCTCTCACTGGAGGAGCGACTGCCTAGCACTAAGACTGCACACAGACTTCTGAGAATGTGTTACGCACACGCCCGGACTGACTGGCATGAGCGTGGTTAGTGATCCCACTTGTCCATGAACCGAGGAGTCCCTGGAGGGGCGTGACTAAGTATCAACTTGGTCCGACCAAGGTCGCACAGCGGCTCAGTCGACTCTGTGAACCAGGGAGGAATTGAGCAGAGGAACCAGGTGGTACTCCAGGAGAGACCCCGGTCACAACTGTTGACCCACACCAGGGAATGCAGAACAGGCAGGTTAGGCTGGCATACAGACAGGTAGGTATTGACAGGCACGGCTGGTATGCAGACAGGTGGGTACTGGCAGGCACGGCTGGTATGCAGACAGGTGGGTACTGGCAGGTAGGAACGCAGGCAGGATAAGGACCAGTACAGACTGGGATACAGGAACAGAGCCGCAGGTGCGGTAGACAAGCAGAGCAGAGCAAAACCCGCATATGCGGTAAACAAGCATAGCAGAGCAAAACCCGCAGGCTCGGTAGACAAGCAGAGCAGAGCAAAACCCACAGGTGCGGTAGACAAGCAGAGCAGAGCAAAACCTGCAGGTGCGGTAGACAAGCAGAGCAGAGAAAAACCCGCAGGTGCGGTAGACAAGCAGAGCAGAGCAAAACCCGCAGGTGTGGTAGACAAGCAGAGCAGAGCAAAACCCGCAGGTGCGGTAGACTAGCAGAGCAGAGCAAATACACATAAGGTACTTACAATGAAGTAGCGAGTGGACACTAAACTCACAAACAGAAGTACAGAGACAATGAGTTGGAGTTAGGTGCAGGTTCAGACACTGCAGGAAAAGGGAAGATACAGACATAGAGACAAACAAGTAACGGGCTAGGACACTTCAGACAGGAACTGAACCAGGAACAAGATACAGGATAGCAGAAACAGACTAGAAGTCACAAATACAGGTAAAGGGCCTGGGTATACAGCCCCCAGGGTGGCGGAACAGACTAGAAGATACAGGGAACAGGCCTGGGTATGCAGCCCCCAGGGTGGCGGAAACAGACAAGATACAGGACAGGACCTGGCAACTCAGTTGCACAGATCACACTGAAAGAAAATGTTGCTCATGCACCTTCTACTGGGTGGAGGGGGTTTAAGTATCCAGTGACTCACAGCAATAGGCTGGGGATGCATTAAGACTGTGCACACAGTAACTATAAGAAACAGGCAGTAACCACGCTGCCGCCCTAAGCAATCAGACAAGAGACATGCACACAGCAGGTACTGGAGCAAAGTGTGCAGCCTGAACTGATAGGTAAGATGGCGGTCTTGCATGGTGGGAGGAGGTAAGCCATGCCAGCACGCCACCAGGGATGTTACAGAATGATTGTTTATCAGCATTCTGCACCTGTGTTACCTCCTTCTTACAAAAGGGGGGCAGCTGTGTCCTGGTGTGCATTTTTCATTTTTCTTAACACCTTGGCTGGTGAGTACCATTGCCTTTTTGCTGTTTTCTAATTTGACTTTGGAATTTGATGAAAATTGGGATCAAAAACAAAAGTGTTGCGTTTATATTTTTGTACAGTGTAAATATTAAGGAAACAAATAAATAAATGTCAAGTGACAACAAGAATATATATGCAAAAAAATATATAAACAAATTCTATATACAAATAATAAATAAGATGTTGACCAAAATTAATTATATAATGCCACTCATAAAATAACCCAGGATGGTAAATAAAGACATGATATGAAAGTATATGCATGATACAGGCTAAGTGAGCATGCCCCAGACCCCTCACACAACTACACTGTAGTGAATTGAGTGAGGCAGGACACTTCTAGTCGGAATGTGACCAGAAGTATGCAGATTGCATACTTGAGGTCACATGACTGTCCACTCCTGATGCCGTCACCGGAAAATCCTCACAGCATGCAGTGCGCACTGTGCATGGATTCACAAGTCTACAGTCAGACAGAGTGACTGCAGACTTGTAGCCTAAGGCCAGACAAACCCTTTAAGGTACTGACGGCATCAATTTTATTATTTGGACGGGTTCATAACTTGATTGTAGAATTGAATGATAGGTAAAGTTTGGTGGATATAGCTACTGTAGATACTATGTTTTGGTTACAAGATTAGGTTTACAGCAAACAGTGTGGATTGGCTGGGAGGTACTGAAAAATAATGACTGAATTTTGTCTTTTATTTTACGTAAAATGTTTCAAAGTGTTGAAAGCAATCAAGCAGTTGGCTTCTGAGTACCCATAACTCCATGATATGGCTTCATCACTCAAAACTTTAAACCAAAATACTAACTGTTCTTCTGTTCTTCGCTTATTCACACATCAGTATTTTGTCAGTATTTTGCATCAGTGTTTGTATATCAAAACCAGGAGTGGAACATACAGAGATAAACTATGATTGAAAGATTGACACCTGTTCTGTGTTTTGGAGACTCTCCTGGTTTTGACATACAAACACTGATGGAAATACTGATCAAAAATACTGATTCGTGAATAAAGCCTTTAAGAAAGAGTTTTAGTGTCCTTCATCTACTTCTAGACTTTAACAGAGCTATGCCCTTAAAAATTTGTTGACAAAGTAACTCCATCATCAACACCTATTTGTGTATGTCTGTTTCCCTCATTGATGATCAGTAAAACAATTTATCTTGCATAAAAATCTCTTAAGGAATGTCTTCAATTAAATATAAAACTATTTGCCTTTAAAGTCATCTTTATTCTGTTCTAATGTATCGCTAGAAATTAAATGCAGTGACAGATGTTCTAGCAAATCAGCTGATAACTGTATTGCTATGTGATTTAAGCATAATACTTTGCATTATGTCAAGAGCCGACCTGACTGTGCAGGCAGTACGTCACTGCTTAATCTCATTGTAGAATAGATAATATCTCACAGCTAAATGTAATTTAAATCCAAATTGAATTCTCTATAAAAGCAATTGTAGCCAATTGAACTAATCCTTCACTATCTGCCCAAGCTAGTGTTATCTGCATCAAAATGAATTTACTGCTACTTAAGTGTGTAAAGGCCTAGTCTACGTAGTGAATAGCATAAGATGAAGCTTGTAGAAGAAAATTAAATATGTATGAACATACTTGTTGACAGCAGCATTTTTACTTGCAGTTAGTGTAATATTTTTAGCAGTTAGACATATATCAGACAGTAATGCTATATGCAATATGTTATATGCTTTAGGTCCAGTAATTAAAGAAAAGTATCTTTTGTTAACAATATTCTTATATCTGTCTTAATGGTGTCATATTTGATACACAAATTCTACATACATTCTGTTACGAACACTGCCCACTCGCTGCCCATGTGACCCGAATGTGAGTGTAAAGGGGGGCTTCACTTCTCACACTCACTCATCCACTCACCTTACAATGAGCTAAGGGCATCGATCAATCAAATTTCCAGTTCACGTAATTGCACCACACTTCTTGCTGCCGCCACTTGCTATTTTGATAGTTGACACACTAGTTCACATGCACACCCTGTTTTCCCAAGCACCTGATAGATACACTTTTTGCACTTTGACATACACAAAGTAACACAACTAAGTTATACTTTCTCTCTTGGGTTTATGGGTACGGCCAGAGGTGAATCTAGGTTCCCTGGCACCCGGGGCAAGAATTCAGTTTGGCGCCCACCTCTCCCCCAAGCACATATGCGATTTGCACCCTTAGGCCACAGCCTCACTATCAGTATTTGGTCAGTATTCGGTCAGTATTTTTTCTCAGGAGTGGGAGCCAAAACCAGGTGAGGAACAATCAGAGAAAAGGTATAATATAAAAAACAAGTGCACCAATTCTGCATTTATCACCTACTCCTGGTCTTGGCTCCCATTCCTGAGAAAAAAATACTGACCAAATACTGGGGTCGTGGCCTTAGTCACGTGGCGACGAGCTGCTCTCCCTAATTCAATGTTCAGTGAGAAACTGAGAGAAGCAGGAAGATAAGCTCGTTGTCACCTGACCGTAAACATGAAAATCACATATGAGTGAAGTGACCTTGTGATGACTGCTGGAACCTGCAAGCAGAGCTGAATCCTGACAGTGAGTATATTACATGCTTTTCACACTGGCATGCTACAATGCTTTATTTTATAATTAAAGGGCTTGTCCAGGTTTGAGATGGAAGTCTGCAGTCGCTCTATGTGACTGCAGGCTTCTGAATTCTAACAGCGCATGCATTACACCCCTTTAGGATTCTCCCTTGCCGATGGCAAAAGTGGACGGTCATGTCAGCACAATTATGCGACTTGTATACTTCTGGCCACATTCCGACTAGACGTGTCTGGCCTCGCTGAATTCATTTTCATTGCGTGAGGCCACGCATGTCTAGTCAGCATGTGACCGTATGTATGCAAATCGCTGGCATCAGAATCCTGACAGCATGCAGGGCGCACTGTGAGAATTCAGAAGTCTGCAGTCACATAGAATGACTGAAGACTCATCACAAACTTGGACAATCTCTTTAATGCTCCTAGCATGAAATGAATAAAAATATGAGAATGAGTCAGTATCACAAAAAATATTTCCATCCAGGTACCTTACAGATGAAGTTCTCTGACTGGAGTTGTTCTCTTTCTTTTCTTCTTTATCTTGTGCAGACTCCATGATGACGTTTTCAACTCATCTCTGCAGACTTCAATTTTCTCCGGGCTTCTGCAGCACATCCCCACATGATGCCCTTAAAGTTAGCAGTGTCATTACAATACTCCTGAATAAAGAAATCACAACACTGAGCCCCTGAATAAATAATTGCCCCTCACTATATTCCCTGCACAAAATATGACCCACACACTGTCCCTTTTATGGTACATGCCCTCCACACTCCCCTCTCCTTTCCATACTGGGCCCCCTCTTCACATTGTCCTCTCACACTGTGTCCCCTCTAAAGGGCCCAGTCTCTATACTGTGCCTCTTCATCACACTCCCCCTCTTTGGCATACTGTCCCCTCCTGGCTGTGCCCTTACACTGTGTCCCCAAGTTACCTCCCCCTCGACAATACTCAGTCTCTATTCTGTGAAAACTCACACTTTCTCCCCATACTGTCTCCTCACACTATTCCCCCACAATTGTCTCCTCACATGTTTCCCCCTCCCTCCTCATACTGTTCCTTCTCACGTCCCGCTACTGACCATACTGTTTCCTCACATATTAATCCCCTCGTTCTCCATACTGCTTCCTCACACATCCCCCCGACTCCCCATACCTTTTCTGAATACATCCCATCATCCTCGCTCCCCATACTGTGTCTGCACCCATCCCTCCACTCACCATACTGTGTCTGCACCCATACCCCTCTCGCTTCCTACACTGTGTCCACATACATTATCCCCCTTCGCTCCCCATACTGTGGTCGCACCCATCATCCCCTATCTGTGTCTGCATCAATTCCACCACTCACCATACTGTGTCTGCACCCATCCCCTCTCATACATTTCCCACTAGCTTCTCATACTGTGTCAGCACCCCCCAACTCTCCATACTGTGTCCGCACCATTCCCCACTTACCATATTGTGTTTGTACCATCCCCCCACTCACGATACTTTGTCTTCACCCACCCCCATACAGTTTCCTCATACATGCCCCCCATCTCACCCCCTGCTCCTCATATGGTGTCTTCAAATTTCTCTCGCTCCCCATATTGTGTCTGCACCTATCCCTTCCTTGCTCCCCAAACTAGTGTCCTCCAATCTCCCCATTACAATAAATCTCCCCAACCCTTTCCCCGTTACACTTAATCTCCCCCCACACACTAAATCACCCATTCTAAACCACCTCCACACACTAAATCACCCCCACACACTAAATACCCCCATCCTAAATCACCCCCACACACTAAATACCCCCATCCTAAATCACCCCCACAAACGAAATACCCCCATTCTATATCATCTCCACAAACTAAATACTCCCATCCTAAATCACCCCCACAAACTAAATACCCCCATCCTAAATCACCCCCACAAACTAAATACCCCCACATACTAAATACCCCCATCCTAAATCACCCCCTCGCACTAAATACCCCCATACACTAAATACCCCATACTAAATCACCCCTTCACACTAAATACCCCCCACAAACTAAATACTCCCATCTTAAATCACCCCCACACACTAAATACCCCCATCCCAAATCTCCCCCCACACACTAAATACCCCCATCCCAAATCTCCCTCCACACACTAAATACCCCCATCCCAAATCTCCCTCCACACACTAAATACCCCCATCCCAAATCTCCCCCCACACACTAAATACCCCCATCCCAAATCTCCCTCCACACACTAAATACCCCCATCCCAAATCTCCCCCCACACACTAAATACCTCCATCCCAAATCTCCCCCCACACACTAAATACCCCCATCCCAAATCTCCCCCCACACACTAAATACCCCCATCCCAAATTTCCCCCACACAAATTGAATACCCCATCCTTAATCCCCCCACCTTACACTGAATGTTTGGTGTCTTCAGCTCCAGTGTTGAGCATCTGCCACCAATGCGCTACTCTGTCTCTGCAGTGCAGATGAGTGACGTCAGCAGCATGATCACATGACATGATCACGCTGCTGACGTCGCTCTGACTTGGCGGTCAGAGCTGCAATTGTATGATGTAGGCCGAAACGTTGGCACATTAATTTGTCTCAAAGGCTGAGACAATAAAATTATTATAATTATTCATTCTACAAAAGTGCTGAAGGTTTATTTTATTGTTGGATTTTGTTTCAGTCATGGGGCGGCGCCGGTACTGGTTCAGAAGCTGCTCTGAGAATGCAGAGCGTCGGCTGTAACCACGCCCCTGGCCCTCACTGACACTGGCTCTGCATTGGGGCCGACTGTCAATCAGGACTGGAGGTGCAGTTATGGACGCCGCTCTGTATATACAGAGTAGTGACTGAACCAGAGACGACGCTGCACAGTGACTGAAACCGAATGCTGCCAGGGAAAATAAAGTTCATTTTGTCCCCGCAGTATTCGGCTACATTTAGTTGCCGGCAGGTTAGTAACGCTATTATCCTGCAGATTAAGCACATTTCTGCAGGTTAATAGCATTTTTGCTGGTGACAGGTTCCTTTTAATAAACAAAAATGACAAAAAGATAAAATAATAAAATGACATACAGATAAGGATAAAACAGTATTAAAAAAAATGGGATAAGGAAGGCCCTTTCAGATTAGATCAGTGAGTGATTTTTTGCAGCGGAGATCACTGCAGAAATTAGGAGAGAACTTCAATTCATATTGTGTCTCTTGGATACAACAGTGAGTGTTTCTAGATGAGATATTATAGAGGGTCTCATCCACACCCCTCATCCCTTCTTCCGGTCCATTGAGAGGAGGATGGCTAATTGTATGCACGGAAAGATGGTGTCACGGGTTTACAGCGATAGAGAGGAGCCAGAAGACCTCAGCATCTGAGTTCACGTACTCCTGCATTGAATAGAAGCATTCCTCCCTCTTATTAAATGGTGCTAGTTTCTTTCAACAGTGCAGGGGTTAAACTGCTCAGCCTTGAGTCTCTATAGCTTCCTTTTTGGAAGTTCTCAGTGTTATGATCTGCTACAAGAACTAAGGAAAGATAGGAAAACTGTCCCTACAATAGGACTAAGCTGATTCCCTACGATGCAGCGAGCAACCTGTTCCTTGTGAACAGACCCGCCTTCGTCCTCAGCTAGTCTGAACGCAGACCTATAGATATAAGGGAGGGATCCCTAAAAGTACTAAGCAGAAGTTGTAGCGGAGCAAAAAGAAAAACAGACAAAAATACTTAGAGGTCCAAGGACCAAGCAAACTATAGAGATAGGTACAAAGCACCTGGCAAGATTAAGAATCAAAGTAACACTGAAGTCCAGCAAAGCCAGAAGGGCGGAGCTGGAATAAATAGGCAGCAGGTCATGTGACCACAAAATAGAAAAAAACTAACAGGAGGGTTCTAACACTCAGCTGTTCAATATCAGCCACTCCCCCTTCCTATATAGTCTCATCTCTGGCAATCTGGATTGCCGGTGTTAAGTCTTGTACTGCCTGGTGAAGGAGTGTTGGATTTGGTGTTTGGTAGAGGCATTTAAGGAGAGTTGTTTTGTGACTGTTGCTTGGAGTTTTGGCTGTGTGCATAGTCCTTTCCTTTTCTATTTTTGTTTACCTTCCATATCCCTTTCATGTTTCCCACTGTTGTCAGTGAGTGCATATTTTGTATGTTTGCTTTTTCATTTAGCCCTGTAGGTCCTTTTCTTGTTTGTCTGGTTTGTGTATTTACATACACTAATCCTCCCCACTTCCCTGGGTTGGGGAGGGGACAGATAAGGGCTGATTCAGGAGTACAGCAAGGTACATTGTCCCAGCATCTTCACCATCAGGAGCAGGGGAGCAGGGGTAGCTATGGTGCCCCTAGCGTTAGGGACAGGGTAGGAGCCCCTGGTCCCGGGTTATTAGATAACAGTATCATGACAGATGGGTGCAAACACAGACTTCTATTTCATATCTTATTTTCCCACATTAACCTCCAAGTGAAATAATATGACCGCCACAGTTTTGAGCGTACTTTCACCATCCCCGACACACCAAACATGACTATGATATTTCAATAATTTGGGTTAATCACATTTCTGTGGTTTCCCAAAGTCAAAAATCCTGGTCCATGAACCCACTGAAGAGATTATGTCCCCTGATCCCCTGATCACAGATATATCTGAGGATGGAATTGATATCAGATTATTGTCAATATGGCATGGAGATATTGTATTTTCATTGTCCCTAGAGACTTGCCGCCTATCTTGGTGGCAATTATCACTTCCCACATATCTTAACATCTCTATACTAATACTTCTTTGCTTCTTTTCTGTTCCCATGCTAGCTGTAGGAAAATAAACGCCCGACCAGCTATGATGGCCAGGTCACATGTGCGTCGGTCGACAGGGGTAGGGGTACTCGGATACCGGGATGGATGGGTTACTTCTGTGGGGATCACGGTTGGTCGATTCCCCGTTCCGTGCCCTGGACCGTCAGTAAAGGGATGTGGTCAGGATGATGGGAGAATTGTGTCCTGACGCCTCTTGTGGTAACTGGTAAAGTCGGTTATCAGCGCTGTGTATGGTTGCTGAGGTGATCGGCATATGGCTTGTATGAATGCTATAGGCAGTAATGTCAAAGTAGGCACACACACACATTAAGTCTTTGTTTCAGTACCTTTCTTTTACTGATGTCCGGTAACAGGTACAGTTCAGGAGGGTAACCAGGTTTTCGGTGCAGGTAGAGATATTCACTCTGGAGATTTGTGAGGCCTCCTCTAACAATGTGTGCGCTTTTTGGGATCAGTCCTGCCTTAAGCTGAACCTGCCACCTTTTACTTTCTTTGGGGTCCTTCTCCACAACTGACAATGATGACCTTTGCTTGGGGCTACCAATTCTCTTTCTGGGCCCCTGGTCCTATACTTGGTCTAGTTTGGCAACTCTTTCCCCTTCTTCTTCAGGGGAAGTAGATCCTCCTGATCTGTCCGGGTTTTCTATGCTATTCCTGAATTAATAGCAATCTCGGACTCCGGTGTCCGGGTGAGCTAAAGGGATAATAGTTTTATCTCTTCTTTCTCCTTCTAGCCTCCGTCCCTCTCTCTAGGGCGCTTCACAACACGGACCGGTTTCCTAGTTCAGGGCTTAACTGGTCCTCAGCCAACAGCTCTCTGTGTCTCTCCTCCTTCATCCCTCACAAGACCAACTGCTGCTTTGCTGTCTTCCTGGAAACTGACTCCTCCCCTCAGACCTGGGGTGTAAGGTGTTGTGTGTGCCCAAGTGTACATCTCTCCCTGCACCTATGGATCCTGTGGTAATCCCGCGCAGGGGTGCCACATTATGCTTTCTTGAACATTATGAGGGGCGTTCATTAAAGATGTCCCGTAACCCACTTCCTGTGGACTGAGAGCAATGAAACTTGGCACAGTTATCAGTCCTTCTCTACATAGGTGCCAGTTAGGACACACACTTCTCCCATCTCATTAAGAAACTCGCTTGAAGAAGTTGACAGGTTGCTCCCAAAGCCACGTTATGACTTCGGAAATCAGAGTCTCAACATCTGGAAAATGCTTGCACTTCAAAAATAACTTCATTGTTGGAAAAAGGTGGATGTCCGAAGGTGCGAGGTCTGGTGAATATGGGAGCTGCGGTAGAATTTCAAAGCCACAGGAGTATGTTTCCATTTGAGTGCATGGTCTTGCATTTGGTGAGCATGCCACGTCTCTTGGTTTTGATGACCTCCTGCAATTTACGCAGCAGTGAAGCATGGTATGCCCCAGTAATCATGGTACTCTTTGCTAGGAAATCCATAAATACCACTCCGTGCTGGTCCCAAAATACTGTGAGCTTAACCTTGCCTGCCGAGGGTTGGGCACGTGCCTTCTTTGGAGGCAGTGAGTCATGATGCTTCCATTGCATCGACTGGACTTTAGTCGGACTTTAGTGATGGACCCAGCTTTCATCCTGTGTGATTAGTCTGTTCAAAAAGGTCCTCCTGGTTTCCATGGCACAACGTCAATAGAGCCTGAGAGCATTCGACTTGTTCCTGCTTCTGGAATGGTGTGAGCAGCTGGGAAACCCAACAGGCGGATACCTTATGCACGTGAAAATGGTCTTGGATGATTTTTTTCACGGACTCCACACTAATCTTGACATATTGAGATAGGTGGGGAATGGTTATGCGGCGATTTTTCAAAATGGCGACCTCCACTTACTGGATGGTGTGTTCATCAATAGCAGAGTGCGGTCGCCCTGGAATTGGAGCTGTTTGCACCGAAGTCTGACCACATTTCAATTGACGATACAAGTTCTTGACTACATCATATGATGGGGAATCATCAGCATAAACCTCTTTCATCTTATCGACCGTCTCCTTTGGTGTGCAGCTTTTCAAGTAAAGGAACTTGATGACTGCTCTATATTCCACTGGGTCCATTATCAAACCTCACGCCACTTCAGCACCTGTAAAATCAAGACCGTTATCAGTTCTGAGTTGCAAATTGGCACGTAACCTATAGAGACTTATATCATTACACATGTGAAGTTTCAGAGTCCTGTGATAAATAGAAGTGGGTCAGGGGAAATCTTTAATGAACGCCCCTCGTATTTTAGATAGGACATCACATCTACAAACAATAGTGAATGACTCTGACCCGAAGAACCATAACATATACATGAACGTATAATAACATAATTGCACATGTGTCCTGTAGGGGACTGTTTCACTCCTTAAATGATGAGCCCTTAAATTCGGCGCATGTAGTATTTCCTCATATAAAGCATTACAGCTGTTGCAGGGATGAACGAAAGTGATTGGTCTTATAAATTGTAGCTCCGGTTGGACCCTATTGATTATAACATTTTCCCATATGCTATTAAAGATATACCTCTTTAACATTAATTCAACAAGCAACAATTAAACTGTATTGTTTATAGAAATGTTTCCCTATACGCATCGGACCACTTATTTGTAGTTTTTGCTTGCCATTCAGTGCATGCATAAGCTAGATAACCTCTTTTTCACCTTTTAATTATTTATGACGAATTGTTTATTTAATGATCTCTTAATGTCCTAATGATGAATTAACCCCATTACTCAGATATCTAACAATAATAATTTCAGAAACAAAATATTGATGGTAAATGCCTCATAGGTAAAAATAAGAAATCTACAAAAACAGAGTAATTAGCCCAGTGCAAGCAAATGTTTAAATGTGTTAACAGCAAGCTAGGACCAGAGGGAAATGTAATTCTTTGCTAATCAAAGTAAGCAAAAGCAGACTACGTCAATAATTTTAGGGTCAATGATTAGATTTGTTTCTGTCAAGTATTGCGTGAGGACTCAAATTGCTTAAATTGACAAAGGAAGAAAGAGAACTTTGGAGTGAATAATTAAGAATTAATAATTGACTAATTCTACTGATTAAATGTGGCTGATTTTTAAGCTTGCCAGCGTTACTAAAATATGCAAATGCAATGCTATATTATTATTACTGACCAGATATTATTCAACCACAGTACTGCTGTAAGCTGCGCAGCAGACATTTTTTTGTATCATATTGTGTACAACTCAATTATTTATATATGCAAATCTGTATTTTATGTATATGGTTTGTATTAATCTTGAAAGGGTTGGCATGAATACATTTTTGGGGTTTTGTGTGAAATTATGCCTAATTTTTTGTGTTGTTCCGATACACACAAAGGAAATAAATATGCGTATAATAAAATGTGTAATTGGAATAATTTTCTGGATGAAATACTTAATTTTCAGGAACAATTTCAAGGGTGCAAACACTTTCGGCCATGACTGTATGTGGTCAGCTCTTCAATAAATGTGAAACAACTTCTTTGCCAAATTCCTTGAAAAACAGCGTGTACGTGTGCCTAGAAGAACTAATGCTGTTTGAATACATAGGATGGTCACACTAAATAGTGATTTGATTTAGATTGATCTCTTGTTCATTCACTTTGAAAATTGTTAATTGATAGAAAAAAAAATGAACTATTAGCACTTCTGTTTTTAAAGCATTCTTTTTTCCACACCAGTCTAAAACTTTTGCACAGTACTGTGTATATATATGGTTCTTCGTATTGGTATGTAAAATGGCCCTACAGGATGTGTTTTCCCCTCATATATACCTATAGGTACAGGAAAACCTGGCTTTAATGTCAAATAAAAGGTCTTCTAAACCTAAAACTACGGTAAGGCTGTGTAATCTGTAGACAGTCTGTTTAGAGCCTGGGAATAGCGCTTAAAATGTTTACTTTTATATTGCAAAAAAAAGCAAATAGTTTTTTCAGCTGCCAGTCATCTCTATAGTCAAACACGAAGTATTGGGGTATATGTTGATGCCTTTGACATATGTAAAAGATGTCTTTCCTTATTTCTTGAAGATAGAAAAGATTCAAAAGGGAAAACTAAAGATATGTTCTTCCTGCCCTTTTCTCTTGGCTCAACATGTGTGTTGTGCAATTACCAGCTTTTGAAGAAAACACACTTTTGTGATCAGTCTCATGCGTGGCCACTCAGAAGTTGTGATGTGTTTCATGACAAAGTCTTTAACAAATTGAAGAAGGTTAGGAGGATAGATGTAGTACATTTTTAAATCAAGGGTGGAATTTTTGGATATTTTAAATTGTTTAAAGTCTAACTTTACAGCATATTCCATGTATTGAGTCATAAAAGAGGTCCCTTGCTTAGGACCACTTTTTGTGAGCCAATGTGAGGAGCCATTGACAAGTAGCAACACTCACTCTATCTATAATGTCATCCGTATAAGAGATCTTTTGTACTAAATTTGAAATCAATATATAAATATTGGTCCATGGATTTGGGTGTTGCCTTTGCTTGGGATTTGGGACTTTTTTCTCTGAATCAGAATAGAAAGCCATTGACAGGCAGGAGCTCTCACTCTAGAAAATGGGAGTTTCCTGTGTATTACAGTGGGTACGGAAAGTATTCAGACCCTTTAAATTTTTCACTTTTTGTTTCATTGCAGCCATTTGGTAAATTCTAAAAAGTTCATTTTTTTCTCATTAAAGTACACTCTGCACCCTATCTTGACTGAAAAAAACAGAAATGTAGACATTTTTGCAAATTTATTAAAAAAGAAAAACTGAAATATCACATGGTCATAAGTATTCAGACCCTTTCCTCAGTATTGAGTAGAAGCACCCTTTTGAGCTAGTACAGCCATGAGTCTTCTTGGGAATGATGCAACAAGTTTTTCACACCTGGATTTGGGGATCCTCTGCCATTCTTCCTTGCAGATCCTCTCCAGTTCCGTCAGGTTTGATGGTGAACGTTGGTGGACAGCCATTTACAGGTCTCTCCAGAGATGCTCAAATGAGTTTAGGTCAGGGCTCTGGCGGGGCCAGTCAAGAAAGGTCATAGAGTTGTTCTGAAGCCACTCCTTTGTTATTTTAGCTGTGTGCTTAGGGTCATTGTCTTGTTGGAAGGTGAACTTTCAGCCAAGTCTGAGGTCCAGAGCACTCTGGAAGAGGTTTTCATCCAGGATATCTCTGTACTTGGCCACATTCATGTTTCCTTCAATTGCAACCAGTCGTTGTAATGAAACAAAGAGTGAAAAATTTAAAGGGGTCTGAATACTTTCCATACCCATTGTACATGTATTACATCTTAAGCTGGCCATACATATGAGATAGCTGTCAGCCAAACATTAGCTGTCTGTCCCAAATATCCCATACAAATGAGCGCTCAGCCGAACAGCAAGTATTTTCAACTGGAAAAGAGTAGAAAGTCGCTGTCAGATAACTCTGCAGTTAAAATTCTAACTGCTTTATTATTTCTGGTCGACCTGTCCCACTGTATTTGACAGGTTAAACCAACTTTTATCCAATGTGTAAGAGGGGAATTTAATGGCACTATGTTATGCTATTCCTGGAGTGGCTTGGAGTGGCCACGGTAGGAAAAATACATAGTTGGCTGTATCTTCAAATGATCACAATGATGGCTCTCAGACTGCAGGGTTTTTCCAGTTATGAGACAACTCCTTGAAGTGTTTGTGCTACATTATGTGCTTTTTTAATAGAATTGGTAACTATTTTTTTTCATTTATTATGCTCACGTATATAGTGCCATCATATTGCACAGCACTTTATAAATATTATCATCAATATTCCCATTGGGGCACACAATCTAATTCAGGGAGAACATACAAACTTTTCTCCGATGTTGCCCTTAGTGGGATTTGGACTCTGGACCCCAGCGCTGCAAAGCAACACTGCTAACCTCTAAGCCACATTTCTATCATATACAATTGAACAGATATTTCAGAGGCTTTAAAGATAAACTTGTATTTATTGTTATATAGATCCTTATTTACAGTGAGCATGATAAAATAAAAGTTACTTTATAAAGTTTTTAAATGAGATAATACGGTGATATTAGCTGTTGGCAAAACAAGATCAAAATGTCTTTTATGGCCATACCTCAATGATCTCAGTACTTAGGACCTGCCTTTTACTCTTGTATTTTTCCACAACAGATGCATTATTGCTTATGCTGCAAGTTAAACTCCTTTGTATACAATTAACATATATTGTTCTGATGCAAAACAGTACATTTTTAAATCATTTTTATGTGGCAAACACATTTCTAGCACTTTTATTTCAGAAGCATTAAGCAGATGTCTCCCGTGAGACTAGAAAGAAGCTGAATAATAACTTATTTTTATATTGCACTGTCATCGTATGTTTTGCTTTACATATTAGAATATTAAATTCGCAGTAAACCGTACCCTGAAGAGCATACTGTTGGCGTCTTGCTAAACAATACCAAATGTCTTTGCGAACAATTATGTAATTTTTATTTACAACTATATACTGGAAGTAAAATTATTTGGTTTTATGCAATCTTTTTGCCAAGTGCAGAAAATTAGGTGGTGACTATCGCTCATGTGAGGAAATGTCTCATATGAGTCATCATCTTCCTTGGCAATGTTATTAAAGAAAGGGCGTATTAGTTTGGAAAGACTTTGTGTGGCTGAAAGAACAAGTCACTGCTGCTCAAAATGTGAAGAACTGCAGAAAAATAAAAAGTCTTTAAATGACCAGCGGCTTTCACCTTCATTGAGTGCAAGGAGCTAGTATTAGGAAACATTGCTATTTTCCAGCTACGAAGAACCGAGGAGAGAAAGAATAAAAATAAAAATAAACCTTACTTTTCTCAAGAGATATTCCAGATTAAAACGATGGGTGAAGTTTTCTCCAAAGCCTGAAACTTAAAAAAAATGTGGCTGCTTTTTTCCTGCAACAGTGCCACACTTGTCCACAGGTTGTGTGTGGTACTACAGATCATCCAAAGGAACTGAGCTGCAATAACAAATACAACCCATGGTGCATGTGGCTGTTTTTAGAAGAAAGCAGACATGTTTTCTAAATCTATTCAACCCCTTTAAAGTGTCATCTAGTGATGAGAACAAGTGCTCGTTACTCGAGTTTGCCTAGGGTGCTTGGGTATGCACTGAGTATTGCGGGTGCTTGAATGACATGTTCGCGTCCCTGCACCCACATGTTTTGTGGCTGTTTGACAGCCTTAAAACATGCGGGCAATGCCTGACAAACACAGCCAATCCCCGCATGTTTTGTGGCTGTCTAACAGCAGCGAAACATGCAGGCGCATGGAGTTGAAATTGTCACTCGAGCACCCGCGATACTCTGTGCATACCTGATCACCCTAGGCAAACTCGAGTACCGAGCACTTGAGCTTGTCACTAGTGTCGTCCACTTAAATAGGATTAGAAGCATGCCTAGATATAGTATGATATTCTAATAGGTTTCTATGAAGCATATAAATGTCAAAAAAGTGATTTTTTTACATACATTTGATGTACAATTGTCATATAGAAAAGATGCAAAAGATTTCAATTAACAGATCCAAATGTGTTGCATACATCTGTATGGAATAGTGTACACCAGGGTTCCCCAACTCCAGTCCTCAAGGCCCACCAACAGGTCATGTTTTCAGGATTTCCTTAGCATTGCACAGATGATGGAATTATTGCCTGTGCAGGTGATGGAATTATCACCTGTGTAATACTAAGGAAATCCTGAAAACATGACCTGTTGGTGGGCCTTGAGGACTGGAGTTGGGGAACCCTGGTGTACATCACTTGCAGGACACTCCTGATTCATTAAGAAGCGTGCGTTTCTTAATGAATCAGGAGTATCTGATTCCAGCAGCCCCTCATCAAGACCAACGAGGAAATCTCCAGTCTTGATGAATTGGGGTCTTTGTGTTGCCTGTTTTTGCACTTACAGGGCTTTCCTTCTTACCGCTGCTTCTTGCTAAACTAGGCATTTATGTTAGGAAGAACTAGGGGACAAGTTTGACAGCAAGATCAGACTACACTGGATTAGTTTGTTTGTTTCTAGTTTGTATCTATGGGCACATACAATCTATCTGAATAAGAGCTGTAGATACTATACAGTACTTTTTAGAGATATAGGCTCCGACTCACTAAGACTGGTGCTTTGGACGCTAGTCTTAATGAATGTCGTGCAGGAATAAGATGTGGCAAACTCATTAAGAGGCTTTTCAACACTGTTGATTGATCCTTCATACCCTATTTGTGAAAATCAATAACATATACAGATCATTAGAAGGTGTTAGGGGCCATTTACATTAGTTGATAGGTGATAGGTGGCACTTAAAGGGAATGTGTCACCAAGTTTTTGCTACCTCATCTGAGAGCAGCAAAATGTAGAGACAAAGACCCTGATTCCAGCAATGTGTCACTTAATTTACTGGGTGCAATAGTTGCGACACAATCAGAGTTCTTAGATATAGCAGAAATAGCTCAGAAAGCTAAGCCCGCCCAAACCACATCTCTCTATGTATATTGCCTATTGACCTTGAGCTGCTTATTACAGAAGGGGGCATGGTCGACTTAGCAGGAGGTTGAAATCTAGTCCGGGCAGTGATAATCACCTGGTCATAAAACCTTCATTGAAAGTAAACAACAGCACACATATAGCAAAATATACCAACCAGTGTTTTTAGAATCAATTCTTTTTGTTTATGAATATCTAATCAGCATGGAGAGTCTCTGCTTAAAACATAACTTTTAATGTAATGTTTAAAAACAGGGAATTCCCAAACAAAAAACACCTTATACATAAACAAAAATCAAACGTGTGAGTATCTATCATAAATCACATGGATTAGTAACTGTGGCAAGTGAATAATACTTTTGGATTTCAAATCTTAAAATATGATCCAGCACACTAATTAAATTCAGTCTGGGTTTTTTTTCACGTCCAAGAGAAATAATCTAAGTCTGAATGCTTTACACAATTTTCTAAGTAAAGCTTCTCCAGAATTGCAATTGGATGAAGAATACAAGTATTTACTAAAACAAACATATCAGGAGAGCAGACAGATCCTCTTAGTGCAGTAATGTGTTTACTTAGCTTACTGTTATAGGTTGGAAACCATTCATTATAATAAATATTATCATAGAGGACATCTGGAAGGGGCCAAATATTTTTCTCAGTCCTAACGTAATTTTGCAATCGACTAATGTTAAAAAAAAATGTGGGGTTGACACATCCATGTTTTGTATATTTTTTTTGTAGACTGTGCATCCACAAGAAAATCATATTCATTTCTTATCTGAATCACAGATTAAAATCACCCATACAGGCCTATGGGTCCATGAAAATAATAGATAGCTCTGGGATGCTATCCGTGTTCTGTCTGTTTTTAACATAGTAATGGGTAGGAGAAGCTTTAAAACTTTAGAATTATTGTTTTTCTTGGCATACGAGAAAATCTCAGCTTGATGTTTTGAAACCATTCATTTTTTTAAATGCTATAATAGAGGACATCTTAAAGGGGACAAGTAATTTTCTCAGCCCTTACCTAATTTAGCAATAGACTAATGTTTAAAAGGGAATCTATCATCAGGCTTTGGCTATTTAATCTGAGAGCAGCATAATGTAGAGGCTGAGAACATGATTGATTACAGGGATGTGTTTCTTATTAGGCTAAGTGCTGTAGTTTCAAAAAACTAGTGTTTTATCAGCAGGAGATTATTACTACAGGATGAGGCCTCAGGTGCAAGCCAGTCCAGTTAATTTGTGCAACCGAGCCCCCACCACTAATTGGCAGTTTACTGACAATGCACAGTGTACACAGGAAACTGCTAATCAGGAGAGTGGATAGGGTTATACAGAGTTCAGCATTTTGACCACTGCTGCAGCTACAGCAGAGAAAACAATGATTCTATCAAAACTGCATTAAGCAGTCCAGTAAGTGATACATCGCTGGAATGAGAGTCACTGGTCCTACATCATGCAGCTCTCAGATTACACAGCAAAATCCTTCTGACAGATCTCCATTCACAAACAGCTTTACCGTTACATGCACCTTCCATCGATCTTCATAATTGTGACTGTGTAATGGAAATGCGTCATTCTTTTGCTGGTGTCATCTAACAGTAGCTTTTTACAGAGTGGGCTAGCAATAAACATACTAAATTCATCTAATGATGTCAATCATTGAAAACAGGGCTGCAAAGTTCAAGATCACTTTATGCTTCAGAGGTAATTCTCCTTGGTAAAACCACCAGAGAGGAAAGTATTATACAGAAGTTATGGATGTTTAATAGTGATGAGCAAGCATGCTCGCTACTGTTCGGTACTCGCCTGAGCATCTCACTGCTTGAGATGCTCTGAGCTCACCGAATATTTCCGGGGGTTGCTCGGCGGGAGCTCGGGTCCCCTCCCTGCATGTTTTGCGCTCTTTAGAGAGGGATTGTCTGCTACACACTGTAATGCTACAGCCATGTTGGTTGTGGTAATACAGTGATTGGTCTATATCAGACCTGGCGCTGCCATGCTCGTCACAGTCTACTCCGGAATAAGGCAGTGTAGGGAGAGGTGCTGCTGAGCTAGGGAGAGATTTGCTTGTTTCTTAGTTAGTGTAGATATTCCACAAGATTCTCTACATATCCATCTCAACTGACAGTCCTTCTGAGGACTAATCCAGCTGCATAGATATCAGTGATAATCAGGCATGCAGGCAGTGTATGTGGCAGACTGCAGTGCATATAGTAAGAGGATCCATTCCAGTTCTGTCTGCTGCTGGTGCTTTTACAGATATTTCTAGAAATAGCCCTAGGTATCAGGTGCCAGGAATAATTTTTTTGGGGATCTTAATCCTGATTATTGGCTTAAAAAGCAATCCAGAGAACAGCATTTTTCTGCTCCATTTGCTTGTTGGCACTGCAGAATACAGCCCAATCCTTTCCATATTACACCACTAAAAATCCATCTATTTAAAACTGTGGTTTGTCCGTCACACAGATCACATATAATTGCGCTGAAAATTCTGCCATTTCTGGCCTCCATTGAAATTTGGTTGCAGTGTGTTAGCGAAATTATTGACACCAGTTTGCTTTTAAAAATAGTTACCTACAGGCCAGCTATTTAAAACTGTGGTTTATCCGTCACACGTATCACATATGAGTGCGCTGAAAATTCTTCCATTTCTGGCCTCCATTGAAATTTTGTTGCAGTGTGTTAGCAAAGTTATTGACACCAGTTTGCTGTTAAAATAGTTACCTACAGAATACCACAATTGAACACAGAGCAGTGTGAAAAAGTTATTAATTGGATAGCAGATAATTTTTCCAGTCACTTAGCCACCACCACCACCCTGTCTTCCACACGGTCAAGTCTCAGTAGCCGTGAGTCTGGACTGCACATTCCTTACCCTGATCCTCCTTCCTCCCATCATGCCGAGTGCCCAGAGACAACTGATCCCACACTTGGACACTCCAAAGAGCTGTTCACATTTCCATTTGTAGATTTGGGCCTCTCGCCCAGTCCACTTGAAGCGGGGCAAGAGGAGATCACATGTAGCGATGCCCAAATATTTGAGCTGCCACGGTCACATGAAGGCGACAGTGGGAAACTGCCACAAGAGGTGGACGATGATGAAACACAATTGCCAGAAAGTCAGGAGGAGGACCAAGGTGCGGAAGTGGAAGACGAGGTGTTGGATGATATAGTAACTGACCCAACCTGGCAGGGGGACATACAGAGCGAGGACAGCAGCACCCAGGGGGAGGGAGGCATAGCACCACAACAAGCTGGAAGAAGCAGTATGGTGGCCGCAGACAGAAGGCGGGTAACCGTTCCCCTTAACATCAACACAACGCAAGTTGCCAGTACAACTGTTAGGTCTTCCCGAGTGTGGTTGTTTTTTAAAGACTCTGCCAATTACCCCAAAAAGGCAATTTGCACCACCTGCCAGGCCAGCTTCAGCAGGAGTAGCAAAACTACCAACCTGACCACCACCACCATGATCAGGCACATGGCAGCAAAGCACCCGACTAAGTGGGCCGAACCCCAGGGTCCAGCAACAGTGTCTGCGGGTGACACCACTGCATGTTCCGCTGTTGTGCGTGCATGCCAATCCCCTGTCCATGGAGCATGCGAAGATGCCTCCTGCCCTGCACCGGTCGTTGAACACTCTCAACTGGCACCATCAGCAAGCACGTCCACATCCTTGTCCCAGCACAGTGTTCAGTTCTCCCTACCCCAGTCCTTGGAGCGCAAGCGCAAATATACAGCCAACGCCCCACAGGCCACACTACTAAATTCCCTAATTTCACGACTGTTTGCGCTCGAAATGTTGCCTTTTAGGCTCATGGAGGCGAAATCTTTCAGCAACTTATTGCGGCAGCCATCTCTCGGTACTCGGTCCCCAGCTGCCACTATTTCTCCCAGTGTGCCATCCCCGCATTACACGAGCACGTGTCCCACAACATTAGCCGTGCCCTTAACAACACAGTTACTGGGAGAGTCCACCTAACTACGGACACGTGGATAAGCGCTTGTGGGCAGGGATGGTACATCTTGCTGATGGCATACTGGGTTAATATAGTGGAAGCCGGGACCCAGTCAGACCTTGGGACGGAACACGTCCTCCCGACGCCGAGGATCGCGGGCCCTGGGTCAATCAGGGTTGCCCCCACATTCTACAGCTCCTGCACATCCTTCTCCTCTTCAGCCTCCATCTCTGAAATGACCACATCAGTCGCAAGCTGGAAGCACTGCAGCACTGCCTCGGCCAAGCAGCAACAGGCTGTGCTGAAGCTAATATGCTTAGGTGACAAACCACAAAACACTGAAGAGTTCTGGACAGCTCTAAAAGAGCAGGCAGATCTGTGGCTAACACCACTGAACCTACAGCCAGGCATGGTCATGTATGACAATGGCCGAAACCTGGTGGCGGCTCTGAGGCGAGGCGAGCTCACACACGTACCATGCCTGGCCCATGTGCTTAACCTCGTGGTTCAGCGGTTTCTCAAATCCTACCCAGAGCTGCCAGATCTGCTTGTTAAAGTACGCCACCTGTGTGCCCATTTTATAAAGTCACCTACAGCTTCCACCGCCCTTGCCGTGTTTCAGAAATGTTTGCAGCTTCTGACTCACTGACTGGTGTGTGATGTCCCCACGCATTGGAACTCTACATTGCAGATGTTGAGAAGGATTTGTGAAGAGAAGAGGGCAGTTGTTGACTACCAGCATCAAGAAGGCAGTCAGTATTCAGTTCAGACTCCACACATAAGACCTCAGAAGTGGACATGGATGTCAGACATATGTACCATCCTAAAAAAACTTTGAGGACTCCAACAAGATGGTGAGCGGCGATGATGCCATAATTAGCGTCACCATCCCGCTTCTCTGTCTTCTGAAGTGCACTCTGCTCACAATCAAAGCGGATGCATTGCAGGCAGAGCACGATGAGATGGAGAAAGGAACCATACAGGGTGATTTCACACAGCCCAGCCTCATCTCATCCCAATGTGGATTGGGTGACAGTGAGGAAGAGGAGGAGGAGGAGCTAGTTTCATGCGCTATAGACGGTACCACCTGCACAACTGTCATACTGCCTGTTCAGCATGGATGGTCTGAGGAGAGGGAGGAGGAGAAGGAGAGCATGGTCATTCGTCCTCTTGGTGAGGACACGGAAGTCTTCCCTGTTAGCAGTCTGGCACTCATGGCTGAGTTTAAGTTACGCAGCCTTTCCCGTGACCCTCGTGTTCTCCAAATTTTGGGTGACAGTCATTACTGTGACACTTCTAGACCTATGCTACAAGGAGAAGTTTCTATCTCTTATTCCCGAGGCGGACAGGTCTACTAAAATGGGGCAGTACCAGAAGGCCCTTGTTGCGGAATTATTAAAAAAATTCCCATCTGAAAACGCTGGCGGCAGAGGTCACAGTTCGTTGTCAACCAAGGAGTACAGGCGAGAGAGACACAACTCCAATCCAGCAGAGGCAGGGGTACACTGTCAAAGTTCTGGGAGAATTTTCTCAGTCCCTCCCATCTTACAAGCCCTGAGGCGTGGTGTACTCCCACAAGGAGAGCAAAGTTTGGGAAGATGCTGATGTAGTACCTTGCCGACGGTACAAACGTCCTCCATGATTCCTCTGTGACTTATAATTATTGGGTATCCATGCTGGACACATGGCATGAACTGGCTCTCTACACCTTGGCGGTCCTGGACTGCCCTGCCACTAGAGTTTTGTCAGAGCTGGTTTTTAGTGCCACTAGTGGAATTATAACTAATAAGCGCACCCGCCTGTCAACTGAAAATGCTGACAGGCTGACTCTTATATTAATGAACAGGGGTTGGTTTGGGCCGGACTTCTCAACACCACTGAATGATAGCAGCGTAACATAAACTCAAATCCAGTGTCTATTTTTGGGAGGTCTATTCCCATGAACCTCTTCACACCTACACATGGGTATATGCTTCCTGATTTTGTCTATTTGCTCTTGTCCTCCTCCTTTTCCTCATCCTCCATCACCATATCATTCACCACCATATCTACAATATCACCTCCTCTACGTGTCTTGCAAGGGGCATTGGAGTTCTTCCAAATTTTTGGCAGCTTTTGCATTCAGTGCATAGGCAAACACTGTGGGAGACCCACTTCCTAATAATGGGAACATTTTTTCATGAGGCCCTCTACGTCTCTTCCAAAGGGCATTGGAGTGCCTCCAAATTTTTGGCAACTTTTGCATTCACTGCATAGGCAAACACTATGGGAGACCCACTTCCTAATAAAGGGAACATTGTTTTTAGGAGGCTCCAAATTTTTGGCAGCCCTTGCACTCACTGCATATGCAATAACAGTGTAGGAGACCCACTCGTTAATAATGGCAACAACAAAGCATAGCCGACTGATGGCTCTCTAACAATAGCGAGGGTCAACTGCTGGCCCTTTAAGAATAGTAAGGGTTGCCTGATGGCCCTATAAAAATAGGTTTTGTGACTTTCAGAGTCCCTCCATCATAAATGAAACAGGATGTGTCTGATGATGTTTCACACACCACATTGCCAGATAAGGTTGTAAAATGTTAAAATTACATTTCCCGGTGAATGCATTTATCTTGGTTGAAAGCAATGCAAAAGTGCAAAAATGCATCAAAAACGCTACATGTGAACATAGCCCAAGGTGTGGAGGAGCATTTTTGTTTTTGTTTATTAATTTTGCCTTATATACAAGTCATTACCCTGGAAAGGACGTTCCTTAACATATTTCCCAGGAAAATCCAGTTTGATTTCGTCTTTGTATGTTTTATTGTGAGTCCGTAAATGTGGCATAATAGCCCTGACAACATTGTTGACAGCAGTGACTTGGGAGTCAGAAATGCTTCCAGGGGTCTTCCCCATGCTATTCCCATGTCTTTTGAGCACTGTTCCCATAGATTTGGGCAATTTTTAGGCCCTCTGCAGACTGCCGGGGGAAGTCGCCAGAAAAATGCTCGCGTTTCCCATAAACTTACATTGGGCTCGTTGCTCGGGTCGAGCACCCGAGCATTCCAATTTGCTCGACCCGAGCAACGAGCTACTGAGCATTTTAATGCTCGCCAATCACTAATGTCTAAAGCTTTGTGGCAACAAAAACCTGAAAAACTGCCTGTTATTGGCTCAAAATATATATTTTTGGCGCAAGCTTCTTCAAAATTAATTAAGATGTGCCACAGCTGAAAAGCCGAACGCCTGATAATTAGCATGCATTTATACAAGTGTATAGAAATTCAATTTCTGTTGGTTAAGTAAATCATTGGTGAAAAACCCTGAAGCCAAAAATCTTTGTTAGGCTTCATAAATTCATTAGAGCTGGAAAAATGTTAAAGTTACAGAGGTTTTTAAAGGTTGAATATTTTATATAATGCTTTCTGATTCTACTGAACTTTCCTTTATCCACTCATAATAAAATAGACACTGTTATTGAGTGTGGGAACAGGAATAACAATTGAAGTAATAATTGGGTTTTACATGGCTCATTTTATTCAAACTGTATTCTAATGTGTAGCCGTCAAGAAGCACATAGTCACTTCTGAAAAAGGCATAAGACAGGCACGTATTTTGTCCCATTGGATTATGATTTTTATTTATGTATTCATATAGTGCATTTGTAAAATTCTCTCAGTTTTTGGAAGCTTTGTAATTTGTTGATTATGACTTTCTGTGTCCTGATATACTACATTATGCATTCACTGTTTTATGCCATCTTTTAAGGCTTTTGTTAGGTTTCTGATTTTGATATTGTAATTATTTGCAGATGGATTTATGATGGATAGCTCCTGTAAAGCGAATCTGATCAGTTTCTATGAGAAAGCAAGTTCCAGACTGGATCAGAGTAACATTATGGATCTTCTCTGTCTGGACTTTTCAAAAATATTTAGGTTTGAGAGTCATCAGTGGTTGATACCTTTTAATGGCTAACTAAAAAGATGGTAACAAATTGCAAGCTTTTGAAACTACTCAGGTCTCTTCATCTAGGTAATGGTGAAACAAATGGGTTAATTCTGCGCTGCCAAGTAGAAAGTATGAGAGATGCCAGTCCGAGTGTAAGTGGTTTATTTAGTCAATGCGTTTCGAAGTGTACAAACTTCGGGTTCTGTTGATTTCCATTATTAATAAAGTTGTTTGCAACCATCCCCATAACAGAGGGATTTATGTAAGCTGGAAGCTTGGGTTGAAAATGGCAGTTGAAATTTAATGTAGATAAATGTAAAGTCAGAGGAAATAAAATGTATAAGTATACTGTTGTACATATTTTCAAAAGTTGTCAGGTACAGTTATGAAATGAAGCATTTCTTAATGATTTTGACTTCCTTAATTCAAATCTGACAATGAAAACATTTTACAAGTTGACTCTTGTTTCTATGATATCAAAGAGTTTTCCTTTTACTGCTACATATAATTAATACATACAAGTTTCAGTATTTTGAAACATTATTATTTTTGCAAATATAAAGATGCAGAATATTTTGTTATGACACTTTTCTGATATTTATTTAAAGGAAACTTAGCAACAATTCATATCTCTAAAACATTCCTAAATATTATTGCAAATTATAAAGAGTAACATATTGTGTATAAATATGTGACTCTTCAGATTTTGTGTTATACTAGCCTGATGAAGAGACCTGAGTAGTCTCGAAAGCTTGCAATTTGTTACCATCTTTTCAGTTAGCCATTAAAAGGTATCAACCACTGAGGACTCTCAAATCTAAATATTTTTCTAAAGAGTAACAGAAATTCCCCTAAAAATGTGGTCCTCATTTAGTGACAACTCTTTTTTGCTTGTCCCTTGTACTCCTGCATCATCTCTCACAATTGTCCAATAGAAATCTGCAAGCATTGATGGATTTCATCTTCCTTGATATCTTTTCATGATAGCCGCAATATCTTGGTGAAATCTCTCACCGTGCTCATCGCTCACTGCTTCTCAGTTTGATGGAAATTAAGTCTAAATGCGAATGTAAGAAATTAATCTTTGAGGACATATTACAGCCTAGATCCTTATATGTTTTGAGATTTTCCACCAAACTCGTCACAGATATCTGCTCTTGAATTTCCCAAAAAACTGGTTACCACTAATGCGATTGCTGCCCATGTAACCTTTTCTTTGCCCTGAAACAAACTGAGAAACTCCTCATCTTGAAGAAGCTTATGAATCTGAGGTCCAATAAAGACTCCTTCCTGTATCTTTGCTTCACTCAACCTTGAAAATGTATCAATGAGATACTTGAATGCGTTTTTATTGTTATCCATTGCCTTTACAAAGTTATTCATTGTCAATGGTGGTATGGCTGGATGCAAGACATATTTACTCCCTGGATGATGTAAATGTCAGAGAGGCTAGTCTCTTTTATTGTAGTGATATTCTCTTGCACAACTATCCCACTCACACAGAAAGCAGCAGTACTATGTCTATCCACCCTGGACACCAAGTAAGAGGGAAACCACCTTTAAGTCACCACAGTGGGGACACAAAAGTTGGTCATAGTTCAGGTACCTCAACAGCTGTTATATGTTGTCATAGGATTCTTTCATGCGGACTGCATAACCAACTGGAATTGAAAGTAGCACATTACCATTATGTGGCAAGATAGCATTTAGGCTTGTTTTAGACGAATCAATGAAGAGTCTCCATTACTCTGGAATATGACTTATCGCCAAAGCTTCCATTAAACTGTTGATGTTGTTGCTTGCCACAAGATTGCCCTCCATGAAGAAGTATTGGACAAGATCTTTATCTAGGTTGCGAAACAAAGAAATCCAAACATCGCATAGGGGATTCCACTGCTGTAGCCTGGAACCTAGGAGCTCAGTCTTACTCTTGGGCAGATCCAAAGCTCTAACAAGATGGTTCAGTTCACTTTAAATTATACAATAGGGTGTGGTTCATTTGAGGTTGCTGACAGAAAGCCTGGGCCATGAGAGGAAGATGCTTTATGATACCAAACGTCCTCTTCTTCCTCACTTGACTCGACTGAAAATGTTTCTTGTGCTTTTGGAACCGGCAGTTCTTGCGTATGTGGTACTGGGCGTATTGCAGATGGAATTTTTGGACACTGTAAAGTTCACTTCTTCTTCCTTGAAACTCCTTTCCTAGTGGGGGGCACCATGCAGAAATAGCAATAAGTAATGTAGTTGGTTGGCTCTCTCCAGATCATTGGGACTGCAAAAGGCATAGATTGCCTCTTCTTATGTAAACACTGGGTAAGATATGATGCACATCTATTGCAGCAAATGTGTGGTGCCCAACTTTTCTCTTTGTCTCCTGTTCGACAGCCAAAATACAGGTTGTATACTTTCCTTATCATGGTAGTCAAGCTTTGTCTTTGTGATGCAAAAGTGACTTTTCCGCATATGAAGCAAAAACTAATCACTTTGTTAATGCAAGAACAAGGCATATCTGGAAGAACATATACAAACATGTCAATATGCTAAAGAACTTTAGCATATCTTTGAAAATTCTTGGAGAACAGGAGAAGTCCCAGAAGACTGGAGAAGAGCAAATGTTGTTCCTATCTTCAAAAAGGGGAAGAAGGTGGACCCAGGGAACTATAGGCCGGTGAGTCTGACTTCTATACCAGGAAAGATCTTTGAACAAATTATTAAACAACATGTATGTAAGTACATGGATAAGAATGAAGTGATTAACCAGAGCCAGCATGGGTTTGTAACTAACAAGTCATGTCAGACTAACTTAATTTCCTTCTATGACAGAATCACTGACTGGGTGGATCAGGGAAATGCTGTAGATATAGTATATCTTGACTTCAGCAAAGCATTTGACAAAGTATCTCACACCATCCTTATTGAAAAAATGACCAAGTATGCAATGGACCTGGCAACTGTTAGGTGGATTCATAACTGGCTTAGTGATCGGACTCAAAGGGTGGTTGTAAATGGCTTCACATCCAGCTGGGTGAATGTCTCAAGTGGGGTACCACAGGGCTCCGTCCTGGGACCTGTATTGTTCAACATCTTTATCAATGATTTAGATGAAGGAATTGAGGGTAAACTGATTAAATTTGCTGATGACACAAAGCTAGGAGGGATAGCTAATACTAGAGAAGAGAGAGAGAGGATTCAAAAAGACCTAAATAAACTGGAGCAGTGGGCAGCAACCAACAGAATGGTTTTTAACAGGGAAAAATGCAAAGTACTACATCTGGGCAATAAAAATGAAAAAAGCATATACAGAATGGGAGGAATAGAGCTAAGCAACAGTACATGTGAAAAAGACTTAGGTATACTAATAAATCATAGACTGAACATGAGTCAACAGTGTGATGCAGCAGCAAAAAAGGCAAATACAATTCTGGGATGTATTAACAGAAGCATACAGTCTAGATCACGTGAAGTCATTATCGGTCTTTACTCCTCTTTGGTCAGACCTCATCTGGAATACTGTGTACAGTTTTGGGCACCACATTTTAAAAAAGACATAGACAAACTGGAGCAAGTTCAGAGAAGAGCGACCAGAATGGTGACTGGTCTGCAAACCATGTCCTATGAGGAACGGTTGCAGGATTTGGGAATGTTTAGCTTGCAAAAAAGAAGACTGAGAGGAGACTTAATAGCTGTCTACAAATATGTCAAGGGCTGTCACATTGTAGAAGGATCATCTTTATTCTCATTTGCACAAGGAAAGACTAGAAGCAATGGGATGAAACTAAATGGGAGGAGACACAGATTAGATATTAGAAAAAACTTTTTGACAGTTAGGGTGATTAATGAGTGGAACAGGCTGCCACGAGAGGTGGTGAGTTCCCCTTCAATGGACGTCTTCAAACAGAGGCTGGACAGACATCTGTCTGTGATGATCTAGTGAATCCTGCTTTGAGCAGGGGGTTGGACCAGATGACCCAGGAGGTCCCTTCCAACTCTACCATTCTATGATTAACTAAGCTAAGAAATCCTAAAACTGTATACCCTGCACAGAGAGCATTTATAAAGGTAGGTGATGCAACAGCTGGATTACGTCATGGGAGCTGAGCTGACATTTTTTGATTGGTCACCCTAAGATGATAGAATACTAAAAGTTCAATATACTAAATATATGATATAATAGACTAGCTACTATCAATGCAATAATTATGATAAAATAAAAAATACACAATTTTCTGTAAGTCTGTATGAAAGAGCCAATCTGCAAATTTAAGCATCATATTAGTTTTCGGCACCACAGAATTAGTGGAGTTCAACTATTTTCGTCTATGAACCAATTTGACTGTAGAACAGTGTTAAGTACAAAATTGTAAAACACTGGGTAAAACTGGCACTGAAAAAGACTTGGGCTTGCAGGTGGACAGCAAACTCAACTTTAGTGACTAGCGCCAGGCTGCTGCTGCCAAGGCAAACAAAATAATGGGATACATTACCAGAGTCATAGATGCTCATGACAATAACATAGTTTTTCCTCTATACAAGTCACACTTATATTTTCATCTTTTACATTTTATAAATTACAAAAAGGAAAATGGGCCTATGCAAAAGATTGGGCACTCTTAGAGATTTGTGTGCTCAGATAACTTTGACCAAGGTTTCAGGCTTTAATTAGCCTGTTAGGGTTATGGCTTGTTCACTATCATCATTAGGAAAGGCCAGGTGATGCAAATTTCCCAGCTTTATAAAAACCCAGCCTCCTCTAACCTTGTGCCAAAAACAGCAGACATGGGTTTTTCTAAGCAGCTGCCTTGAATTCTGAAAATGAAAATGGTGGAGGCCCACAAAGCAGGAGAAGGCTATAAGAAGATAGCAAAGCGTTTTCAAGTTGAACTTTCTTCAGTTCGAAATGTAATTAAGAAAAGGTAGTTCACAGGAACAGTGGAGGTCAAGAAAATATTCAGTCAGAGCTGCTTGCAGGATTTCTAGAGAGACAAATCAGAACCCTAGCTTGACTGCAAAAGACCTTCAGAAAGATTTAACAGACTCTGGAGTTGTGGTACATTGCTTTACTGTTCATGGACACCTGCACAAATATGGCCTTCATGGAAGAGTCATCAGATGAAAACCTCTCCTCAATCCTCACCTTAAAATTCAGTATCAGAAAAATGCAAAATACCATCTTAACTAGTCTGATGCATTTTGGAACTCCTGTGGACCGATGAGGTTAAAATAGAACTCTTTGGCCACAATGATCAAAGGTACAGTACAGACCAAAAGTTTGGACACACCTTCTCATTTAAAGATTTTTCTGTATTTTCATGACTATGAAAATTGTACATTCACACTGAAGGCATCAAAACTATGAATTAACACATGTGGAATTATATACTTGACAAAAAAGTGTGAAACAACTGAAAATATGTCTTATATTCTAGATTCTTCAAAGTAGCCACCTTTTGCTTTGATGACTGCTTTGCACACTCTTGGCATTCTCTTGATGAGCTTCAAGAGGTAGTCACCGGAAATGGTCTTCCAACAATCTTGAAGGAGTTCCCAGAGATGCTTAGCACTTGTTGGCCCTTTTGCCTTCACTCTGCGGTCCAGCTCACTCCAAACCATCTCGATTAGGTTAAGGTCTGGTGACTGTGGAGGCCAGGTCATCTGGCGTAGCACCCCATCACTCTCCATCTTTGTCAAATAGACCTTACACAGCCTGGAGGTGTGTTTGGGGTCATTGTCCTGTTGAAAAATAAATGATGATCCAACTAAACGCAAGCCGGATGGAATAGCATGCCGCTGCAAGATGCTGTGGTAGCGATGCCGGTTCAGTATGCCTTCAATTTTGAATGAATCCCCAACAGTGTCACCAGCAAAGCACCCCCACACCATCACACCTCCTCCTCCATGCTTCACGGTGGGAACCAGGCATGTAGAGTCCATCCGTTCACCTTTTCTGCGTCGCACAAAGACACGGTGGTTGGAACCAAAGATCTCAAATTTGGACTCATCAGACCAAAGCACAGATTTCCACTGGTCTAATGTCCATTCCTTGTGTTCTTTAGCCCAAACAAGTCTCTTTTGCTTGTTGCCTGTCCTTAGCAGTGGTTTCCTATCGGCTATTTTACCATGAAGGCCTGCTGCACAAAGTCTCCTCTTAACAGTTGTTGTAGAGATCTGTCTGCTGCTAGAACTCTGTGTGGCATTCACCTGGTCTCTAATCTGAGCTGCTGTTAACCTGCGATTTCTGAGGCTGATGACTTGGATAAACATCCTCAGAAGCAGAGGTGACTCTTGGTCTTCCTTTCCTGGGGCAGTCCTCATGTGAGCCAGTTTCTTTGCAGCGCTTGATGGTTTTTGCAACTGCACTTGGGGACACTTTCAAAGTTTGCCCAATTTTTCGGACTGACTGACCTTCATTTATTAAAGTAATGATGGCCACTCATTTTTCTTTATTTAGCTGCTTTTTTCTTGCCATAATACAAATTCTAACAGTCTATTCAGTAGGACTATCAGCTATGTATCCACCAGACTTCTGCACAACACAACTGATGGGCCCAACCCCATTTATAAGGCAAGAAATCCCAATTATTAAACCTGACAGGGCACACCTGTGAAGTGAAAACCATTTCCGGTGACTACCTCTTGAAGCTCATCAAGAGAATGCCAAGAGTGTGCAAAGCAGTCATCAAAGCAAAAGGTGTCTACTTTGAACAACGTAGAATAAGAGACATCTTTTCAATTGTTTCACACTTTTTTGTTAAGTATATAATACCACATGTGTTAATTCATAGTTTTGATGCCTTCAGTGTGAATGTACAATTTTCAAAGTCATGAAAATACAGAAAAATCTTTAAATGAGAAGGTGTGTCCAAACTTTTGGTCTGTACTGTATGTGTGGAGAAAAAAGGGCACATAATTTCAGGAAAAGAACATCTTGCTCACCATTAAGCATCGAGGTGGATCAATCATGCTTTGGAGTTGTGTTGCAGGTAATGGCACGGGGAACATTTCATGGGTAGAGGGAAGAATGGATTCAATGACATTTCCACAAATTCTTGATGCAAACATGACACCATTTGTAAAAAAGCTGAAGTTGAAAAGAGGATGACTTCTACAAATGGATAATGATCCTAAACACACATCAAATTCCATAATAGATTACCTCAAAAGGCGCAAACTGAAGGTTTTACAATGGTGCTCACAGTCCCCTGTTCTGAATCATTGGAAATCTGTGGCTAGACCTCAATATAGCAGTGTATGCAAGAAGACCCAGAAATCTCACAGAACTGGATGAATTTTGCAAGAAAGAATGGATAAAAATCCATCAAACAAGAATTGAAAGCTTCTTGTCTGGCTACAAAAAGAGTTTGCAAGCTGTGATACTTGCAAAAGGGGGTGCTACTAGGTACTAACCAAGCTGGGTGCTCAAACTTTTGAATCGACCAATTATCCTTTTTGTAATTTTTAAAATGTAAAAAATGACAAAAGATAGATCTTTTTTTTTACCTAAAATACAAAGTAAATGTGTCATCTTTAACTTTAGACCTTTGAGAGATCATTTAATATTCAACTTGCTTAACTGTTCACAATAAAAGTAATTTTGACCAGCGGTGCCCTCACTTTTCCATGCCACTGTGTAAAATCCCTGATGGCGTGCTGGCATGGCTTATCATCTCCTATCATGCAAGACCGCCAACTTACCTACCAGTCCAGGCTGCGCACTATGCTCCTCTACTTGCTGTGTGCATGTCTCTTGTCTTCTGGCTTAGGGCAGAGGCGCTGGAACTTCCTGATTCTTAAAGTTACAGTGTGCACAGTCCTAATGCATCCCCAGCCTATTGCTGTGAGTTACTAGATACTTAAACCTCCTCCACCCAGTGGGAGGTGCCTGAGCAACGCTTTCTTACAGTGTGTTCTGTGCAACTGTGAGTTGCCAAGTCCTGTCCTGAATCTTGCCTGTATCTGCCACCCTGGGGGCTGAGTACCCAGGCTTGTACCTGTGTCATGTATCTTTCCTGTTCTGCCACCCTGGGGGCTGAGTACCCAGGCCCATTACCTGTATCTGTGACTTCTAGTCTATTTCTGCCACCCTGGGGGCTGAATGTTCAGGCTCGTTCCTGTATCTCATTCCTGTGTCAGTTCCTGTCTGAACTGTGTCCTAGACCGTTACCTGTTGGTCTCTATGTCCGATTCTTTCCTTTCCCTGCAGTGTCTGAACCAGTACCTAACTCCAACTCATTGTCTCTGTACTTCTGTTTGAGTTCCACTCGTTACTTCTTAGCAAGTACCTTGTGTATATCTGGCTCTGCTTTCCTGTTTCCCTGTCTGTTCCATTTGAACAGAGCCTTGCCCTGTCTGGCCACTCCTGCGGCATTCCCGCTTGTCCGCACCTGCGGCTCTGCTCTGACCTGCCCTGTTCTGCTTCCCATCCTCACCTGCAGCTCAGTTCTGCTCTGCCCTGCTCCGCTTCCCGTCCACACCTGCTATTCTGCTCTGCTCCACTTCCCGTCTGCACCTGCGGTTCTGCTCTGCCCTGCTCCACTACCCGTCCATACCTGCGGCTCTGCTCTGCCCTGCTCCGCTTCCCATGCGCACCTGCAGCTCTGCTCTGCTCTGCCTTGCTCCTCTTCCCGTCCGCACGTGCGGTTCTGTTCCTGTATCCCAGTCAGTACTGGTCCCTATCCAGCCTGTTTACCTACCTGCCAGTACCCGCTTGTCTGCATACCAGCCGTGCCTGCTAGTATCCGCCTGTCTGTATATCAGCCGTGCCTGCCAGTAACCACCTGTCTGCATACCAGCCAAACCTGCACGTTCCTGCATTCCCCAGTGTGGGTCAACAGTGGTGTGACTGGGGTCTGACCTGGAGCAGCACCTGGGCCACTTCCCTCGTCCCTCCTCAGACCACGGAGTTGATTAAGCCGCCGTGCATCCATGGTCGGATCCGGTGAGGCCCGTAGTCACGCCCCTCCAGGCACTCCTCGGTTCGTGGCCCAGTGGGACCACTAACCATACTCACGCCAAACAGTCCGGGCGTGAGCGTAATATACTGTACATGTATATATATGAGTGTACATATATACAGTGTTTGTATATGTAAATAAAGAAAGGAGAACATGTGAGTATTGCGGCAATAAAAACATCATTTCATTGGATACAAAGTACATGATAAGACATTCCAATAACTTCATATAAATAGAATGGGAGGTAAAAAGTGCAAGGTGCCAGGCAAACCAGGGACACCTAAATTCTATGGGTTCAGAGATATGTGACAATAGATATAGATCAGTAAAGGTATTAATAGTGCAATATGAATGACAGGAGAGTTCCCTAAGGCTGGGAAGGTCTAGATGGACCAGGGCATGTGGAAAATTCCCTTCTGGTGGACAGCCTATTATACCACTTCCAGTACTGCCACTCACCTAAAAAGTTCAGACTATAAAGTCCACTGATCCAAAGGAGTCCCTGGTGTGCAGGTGGTGATGAAGCAGACGCGCCTCGATGCACGTTTCGTCTGCCTTTTTCAAGAGACGTGTGTACTAAGGTGCCACAAGGACCTTCTTAATATGTTCCCCTAAGTGAGCATGTGACCACAATAATGAAAGCCTATTGGGGGTTTAGCAGCGCGTGAGTCTGGAGCCCCGTCGCGCGAGCCTCGGCCATCATGCTCACCGCGCGTGCTCCAGCGAATGCGTCACTGGCACATCGCAGGAGCACGCCGGCAGCATGGAGACAGCCGGGCCCGGGTACGAGGGAACGGAGGACCGCGACGCATGCGCACACCCCCTTCAGGGTGAGTGACTATGGCAACAAAGATGCGCTGCCGCAAGTCACATGCAAGGGAGGGGGTTACTACTCCGGAGGGGAGGGGGAGCGAGAGGGAAAAAGGCCTGCCTTGGTGTGGGGGACGCCCAGATCCAATAGACATAAAATGATAGATGAATACATACACACAGTGGTGGGGACATATACATAATGAAGCTGTGTCCCAAACAAAGCACAGGTGATGAGGAGCCCCCCACATCCTCAGAAAATACATACACATTGGACAAGAAAAATGCAAAAAAAACAAATATTGCAATAATATTACAGTAAATTAAAGGATCAGTAGTGTCCAATTCGACTCAAACATGTCCAAAGAGAGGGAGGGGGGAGGAAGGCATCATCCCAGCGTCCTCCAAGGTAGTCAGATAATATCCCATAGTATAACTCCGGGCTAGGGTCAGGCACTTGAGAGCTTATCAAGAAGTTGGCACTAATTAAGGAATGTGAAGAAACACAAAAAATGAAAATTAAAAACAGGAATAAAAACAACAAGCTAAAAATAACACCACGTAAGGACCAAATCCAGGCAGGGAGGAGCAGGAGATCACCAAAATGACAACTCACCCCTAGAGGAAAGATGAGAATCCCAAATTCTCATTTAGGCCCTGCGGGGCCATGGTATCCAGGATGGTAATCCATCTAGCCTCCTTTGGAGCCAAGAGTTGCTTGGCATTTCCTCCCTGGGAGCCCAAATGTACCACGCCTATTCCACATATTTTTAACGTGCGCGGATCACGTGTTTGTATATGTGTGTATATGTATATATGTGCTCAAAGGTTTACATACCCTGGCAGAATTTTTCCTTTCTTGGCCTTGTTTCAGAGAATATAAACGATAACAAAAAAACTTTTTCTCCACTCATGGTTATTGGTTGGGTGAAGCCATTTATTGTCAAACTACTATTTTTTCTCTTTTTAAGTCTTAATGACAGCTAAAAACATCTAAATTACCCTGATCAAACATTCACATACCCCAGTTGTTAATACCGTGTATTGCCCCCTCTAACATCAATGACAGCTTGAAGTCTTTTGTGGTAGTTGTGGATGAGGTTCTTTAATTTTTCAGATGGTAAAGATGCCCATTCTTCTTGGCAAAAAGCCTCCAGTTCCTGTAAATTCCTTGGCCGTCTAGCATCAACTGCGCTCTTGAGATCTCCCCAGGAGAAGCCTATGGCCAAGCAGTCAGGGCACAGGGGCGGTGATGAAGAGATGCACACGCCCCCTGACGAAGGGACATCTGAAACGCGCGTCGGGGCTACAGCTCCACGTGTGCATCTCTTCATCACCGCCCCTGTGCCCTGACTGCTTGCCCATAGGCTTCTCCTGTGACTAATACACTGGTACGTATAGTGAGGGCCCTTATGGGCTCTATATTGTTGATACATGGCTATCATCATTATATATATCTACTATTAAGGGCATACTACAGTACTATATGTATATATATATATATAGAAAAAATTAATGTATTGGGCTATTGGTGAGAATTCACCTTGCAAATTTTCTACTATGTATTTTAAAATGCAGCACGTGGACCTGTCGGTCTAAGGTTCACTCCTATTGTACCTGTACCGTACCCCCCCCCCCGTTATCGTTCCCTAATAAACTTTGATATATTTTTATATTGATGGCTTATTGATCATTTTTTGCTTTTACTATTGCTTTATAAAAACAACAAGATAGAATGTTGGCTTACTGAAGACTCTGAGAACCAGTATAAACTGGTTCTTTGGGGGTAGTTTTCAGATTCTATGGTTTACAGCTTTTATGCTGTTAACTTGCATGTCCTTTTTGGTAATGTACCTAAACTTGCCTATTTCTGTGAGTACAATAAAGCCCCCTGCCTTTCTGCATTAGATAGACAAGGTTTGTATGCTGTGACTAAGGCTCCTGTGTATGCTCTTGTCTCTGTTGCATCGTTCCCTAATTTGACCAGCACCAACAGATCTGGAGACTAGTGATGAGTGAACGTGCTCGCCACTGCTCGGTACTCATCCAAGCATCACGGTGCTCGACAAGCTCGGCGCTCGGCGAGTATTTCCGGGTTGCTCAGAATTGAATTCGAGACTCCTCCCTGCATGTTTGACGCTACGCACTGTAATGCCGTAGCCATTTTGGTTGTGGGCATTGGCTGGCCGCACAGCATAATCAGGTCTATATAAGACCTGGCACAGCTATGCTCGTCACAGTCAACCCCAGAAACTCACAGAGTAGGGAGAAGTGCTGCTTATTCAGGGAGAGATTTTCTTGTTTATAGTTAGTACAGGTATTCCACAACATATATATATATATATATATATATATATATATATATATATATATATATATATATATATATCCATCTGACCTAACAGTCCTTCTGAGGACTAATCCATCTGCATATATTCAGTGGTGAAAGCAGGAATTAGGCAGGCAGGCAGTGTATGTGGCAGACTGTAGTGCATATAGTGCAAGAGGGTCCATTGAACGTCCTGTTAGCATAGGTATTCCACAACCTATATATATAATTATCTCAACTAACAGTCCTTCTGAGGACTAATCTAGCTGCATATAATCAGTGCCAGGCAGGAGTTAGGCAGGCAGGCAGTGTATGTGGCAGACTGCAGTGCATATAGCCCAAGAGGGTCCATTGAATGTCCTGTCTGCTGCTGCTGTAATAATTACAGATATTTGTAGACATAGTCCCAGATATCAGGGGCCAGGGCATTTTTTTTCTCTTAATCCTGGTTATTTGCTTAACCCTAGAACGCATACCTGGGGCCTCGCAGGCTCGCCCTGTTAATTGTTTTTAAAAAGCAATCCAGAGTACACCATTTTTCTGCTCATTTGCTTGTTAGCACTGCAGAATACAGCCAGGTCTGTTCCATATTTGAGCGATAAAAATGCAGAAATTTGAACTGAATGTGGAAAATATTGGCCTCCTTTTCCATTCTGTTGCAGTTTGTTGGTCAAGCTATTCACACTAGGTGTCTGTGAAGAATAGCATTAGTAAATTACAGGCCTGCTATTTAAAATGTGGTTCTCTGTCAGACATGTCACCTATAAAAGTGTTCCAACATCAGCCAATTCGGCCTTCCATTTCGCTGCAGTGCGTTGGTCAAGCTATTCACACTAGATCTCTGTGTAGAATAATATTAGTAAATTACAGGTCTGCTATTTAAAACCGTGGTTCTCTGTCAGACGTATCACATATAACTGCGTTCCAAAACCAGCCATTTCTCGTGAACATGGAAAATATTGTTATCCATTTAAAATGGGCAAGGTGCGTGGCAAGGGACAGGGAAGGGGACGTGATGGTGCATAAAGAGACTGAGGACGTGGTCGTGGGCAAGCTGAAATTATGCCACAAAAAGCACCAACATCTTGTTGCTCGACCTTCCTGTCCCAATTATTAGGGGACCGCAGTACACCACTATTAACACAGAGCAGTGTCAAGAGGTTGTTGGTTGGAGAGTAGATAATAATTCCAGTCACTTTGCCACCACCACCACCCTGCCTTCCACACGGTCTCAGTAGCCATGAGTCTGGACCCCATATTCCTCACCCTGATCCTCCTTCCTCCCACCATGCCGAGTGCCTGGAGACAACTGATCCCACACTTGGACACACAGAAGAGCTGTTCACTTTTCCATTTATAGATTCGGACCTCTCTAGTGGCCAGCTTCAAGCTAGTCAAGAGAAGAACGCGTGTAGCGATGCCCAAATATTGGAGCAGCCATGGTCACACAAAGGCAATGGAGGAAAAGTGCAATTACTGTCACAAGAGGTGGACGATGATGATGAGACACAATTGACAGAAAATCGGGAGGAGAACCAGGGTGCGGAAGTGGAAGACGAGGTGGTGGATGACATAACTGACCCAACGTGGCAGGGGGAAATACAGAGCGAGGACAGCAGCACACAGGGGGAGGGAGGTATAGCACCACAACACGCAGGAACAAGCAGTGTAGTGGCTGCAGACACAAGGCGGGAAAGCGTTCCTCGTAACGCCAACACAACGGAAGTTGCCAGTACAGCTGTTAGGTCTTCCCGAGTCTGGTTGTTTTTAAAGACTCTGCAGATAACCCCAAAAAGGCCATTTGCACCACCTGCCAGGCCAGCTTCAGCAGGGGTAGCAAAACAAGCAGCCTGACCACCACCAGCATGATCAGGCACATGGCAGCAAAGCACCCGACTAAGTGGGCCAAACCCCAGGGTCCAGCAACAGTGTCTGCAGGTGACACCACTGCTTCTTCCGCTGTTGTGCGTGCACACCAATCCCTGTCCATGGTGAATGCCAAGATGCCTCCTGCCCTGCATGTGTTGTTGCACACTTTCAACTAGCACCATCAGCAAGCACGTCCTCATCCTTGTCCCAGAGCAGCGTTCAGTTGTCCCTACCCCAGTCCTTGGAACGCGGCCAATGCTCCACAGGCCACACTACTAAATTAACACATTTTGCGAATGCTTTCACTCGAAATGTTGCCTTTTAAGCTCGTGGAAACGGAAGCTTTCAGCAAACTGATGGCTGCGGCCGTCCCTCGGTAAATGCCACTATTTCTCCCGGTGTGCCGTCTCCGCAATACAACGGTGTGCCTCCAAATTTTTGGCAGCCGTTGGATTCACTGCATAGGCAAACAGTATGGGAGACCCACTTACTAATTATGGAAACATAGTTTGCAGGAGACCCTCCGACCTCTACATCTCTTGCAAGGGACAATGGAGTTCCTCAACATTTTTGGCAGCCGTTGCATTCACTCCATATGCAAACAGTATGGAAGACCCACTCCTTTTTTAATGGGAACATGTCATACTCGTTACTGTGGCCCAGCTCCATGTATCTTTAAATTGTTAGGGTTTTTCCTAAATTTTGGCAGCCATTGGACTCACTGCATACCCTATAACTGGATAGCAGACCGTATCCTTTCTAATGGGAAGATGTCATTACTGTGGCCCACCTCTATGTGTCTTTAAATTGTTAGTGGGGTTTTTCCTAAATGTTGGCAGCCGTTGGACTCCCTGCATACCCTATAACTGGATAGCATGCCCTCTCCTTTGTAATGGGAACATGTCGATACCGTGGCCCAGCTCTATGTGTCTTTAAATTGTTAGTTGGGCTTTTCCTAAATGTTGGCAGCCGTTGGACTCACTGCATAACCTATAACCGTATAGTAGACGTTCTCCTTTGTAATGGGAACATGTCATTACTGTAGCCCAGCTCTATGTGTCTTTAAATTGTTAGTGGGGTTTTTCTTAAATTATGGCAGCCGTTGGACTCACTGCATACCACATAACTGTATAGCAGACCCTCTCCTTTCTAAAGGGAACATGTTGTTACTGTGGCCCAGCTCTATGTGTCTTTAAATTGTTAGTGGGGTTTTTCCTAAATGTTGGCAGCCGTTGGACTCAGTGCATACACTTTAACTGGATAGCAGACCCTTTCCTTTCTAATGGGAACATGTCATTACTGTGGCCCAGCTCTATGTGTCTTTAACCGCTTCCCGACCGCCCACTGTAGATAAACGTCCGCGCTGCCTGGGCTCTGTGCAGCGCGGACGTTTAAAAACGGTGGGTGGTCCCGCAGCGCTCAGGACCCCCAGGTTCCTGCAAGCGCTGCAGGAGCAGTGCAGAGCGCTAGCTCTGACAGGGAACATCATCGGGACCTGATTGGATCAGGTCCCAGTGATGTTAACCCTTTGCTGTCTTCTATATGCCGCGATCTATAGTGATCGCGGCATAGAGAAGACAGCAGGAGGAGAGGGGGTTGTCCACTTACCTCTCCGACGACCCCTGATACCATCCAGGACCTTGGGTTGCTATGGCAGCTGGAGGTCACATGACCGCCTCCAGCTCTGCCATATATGGTGTCCTGCCTGGCTCAGCCTGCAGCTGAAGCCAGGCAGGAGACTCTGACTGTGAAACAGTCAGTGAAGATCTCATGTAATGTTATATATGTCTATTACATTACATGAGATCAGGGATCAGAAAAATAAAAATTAATGTCCCATACAGGGACTAAGTAAAAATGTAAAAAAAAGTAAAATGTTTTGAAACTGTTAAAAAAAAAAATACAAAATAAATTGAAATAAATAAATAAAATATTAAACCGATAAATCCGTATATTTATGCAAAAATAAAAAAAGTACACATATTTGGTATTACCGCGTCCGAAACAACCCGAGCTATAAAACTGTCACACTAATTAACTCCTTCTGTGCACACCGTAATAAAAATAAATAAAAAACGGAGCAAAAACTATGCTTTTTCCTCATATCGCCAAACAAAAAGTGGAAAAAAATGCGATCAAAAAGCAAAATGGAAATAAAAATGGTACCGCTGAAAACGTCATCTTGTTCTGCAAAAAAAAAGCCACCATACAGCTCCATCAGCCGAAAAATAAAAAAGTTATAGCGCTCAGAATAAAGCAATGCAAAAAAAATATTTTTTCTATAAAATTGTTTTATTGTGTAAAAGCGCCAAAACATAAAAAAAATATACAGTAAGTGTAGTATCGCTGTAAACGTACTGACCCGAAGAATAACGCTGCCTGATCACTTTTACCACACGCAGAACGGCATAAAAAAAAAACCTCAAAAAACAATTCCTGAATTGTTGGTTTTTGTTAATTTTACCTCCCAAAAAACGGAATAGAAAGCAATCAAAAAATGTCCCCTACCAAAAATGGTACCAATAAAAATGTCAACTCGTCCCACAAAAAACAAGCCATCACATGACTCTGTTGGCCGAAATATGGAAAAATTATAGCTCTCAAAATATGGCGATGCAAAAACTAGATTTTGCAAAAAAAAAGCGTCTCTTAGTGTGTGACAGCTGTCAGTCATAAAAACCCGATATAAATCTGGTATCTCTGTAATCGCACCGACCCGAAGAATAAAATAATCTAATCAGTTATATCACACTAGGAACCGCGTAAAAAAATAAATAAAACCAATTCTTCACCTGCTATTGATTTGTTTATTATGTCTCCCTAAGATCGCAGTATGGCTCGGCACACATTTATCCTGCGCTCTGCGCTGAGCACTTACGCCAGAGTTTCCGTGTAAATCTCTGAAATATGTGATTCAGCTGGAACCCATGACGGAAGATTCCCTGTAATGAGGCAGATATAGGCCACTGTGGATGCCGTCTGGCCTGTGATTCCACGGTGTCATTTGTTTTAGGCGTGCATAAAAGTGCGGTTGGCCACAGTTTTGTGCACTTCTGAAAAAAAGGACACCACTAAACAGAGGCCAGACGGAGTCCAGAGTAACTCAGCTGCCTCATTACAGTGAATTGATCCGGCAGGGGTATCATCTGAATTACATCACTTGGAAATTTAGATGGAAACCCCGATGTAAGTGCTCAGCCTAGAGCGCCGAATAAATGTTACGTAAAATGTTCCCAATAAAAGCTTCAACTCAGTCCTCAAAAAAAGCTAGTCCCCACTCAGGTCCATCATCTGTTAAAAATATAAGGGACTTCCAAGTTACTGGTAGCAGAAAGGCTCTGGAAAAGCAAAATGGCCCTTGCCCCCCTAAAGAAATTCAGAAAATGTTGTGCTCCCAAATCCAAATGCCTATTCTACAATAATTTGTTCTCCAATTGTCAAATAGTGCTCCGTCCCCCCCAGATCTCGCCGTATGACTGAGTGGTACGATACAGCCACATATGGGGTATTGCCACTTTTAGAAGAAATTGTGTGACACATTTTGGCACCATTTTTACCCATTGCCCTGTGTGAAAATGTAAAATCTGAGGGTAAAACATTTTTTTGTGGTAAAAATATAATTATGCTTTTTTCACTGCCCAATGGTATAAATTTAAAAATTAAAAAATACTCACTACTTCCCTAGATGAATTCCCTGAGAGGTGTAGTTTACAAAATGGGGTCACTTGTGGGGGTTTCTGCTGTTTCGGCATGTCAGCGACTCTTCAAATGTGACATGGTGTCTGCTGCCTATCCCAGCCAACATAGCGCTCCTTTCTCTTCCGAACCCTGCCGTACACCAAAGCAGTGGTTTTCCCCCACATATGGGGTATCAGCGTACTCAGGAGAAATTGCACAACAAATTTCATGGTGCAATTTATCCTATTACCCTTATGATAATGCAAAATTAAGGGATGGAAAACGTTTTTGTGGGAAAAATGTGAAAATTTCATTTTTACAGCTGATTATTATAAACTTCTGTGAAGCACCCTGGGGTTCAAGGTGCTCACCATACATCTAGATAAGTTCCCTAAGCGGTCTAGTTTCCAAAATGGTGTCACTTGTGGGGGGTTTCCACTGTTTAGGCACATCAGGGGCTCCCCAAATGCAACATGGCGTCCGCTAATTATTCAAACAAATTTTACATTCAAAAAGTCAAATGGCGCTCTTTCCCTTCCAAACCCTGCCGTGCGCCCAAACAGTGGTTTGCCTCCACATATGGGGTATCGGCGTGTTCACGAGAAATTGCTCAACAAATTTCATGGTGCAATTTATCCTATTACCCTTATGATAATGCAAAATTAAGGGATGAAAAACGTTTTTGTGGGAAAAATGTGAAAATTTTATTTTTACAGCTGATTATTATAAACTTCTGTGAAGCACCCTGGGGTTCAAGGTGCTCACCACACATCTAGATAAGTTTCCTAAGCAGTCTAGTTTCCAAAATGGTGTCACTTGTGGGGGGTTTCCACTGTTTAGGCACATCAGGGGCTCCCCAAATGCAACATGGCGTCCGCTAATTATTCAAACAAATTTTACATTCAAAAAGTCAAATGGCGCTCCTTCCCTTCCAAACCCTGCCGTGCACCCACACAGTGGTTTTCCTCCACATATGGGGTATCGGCGTGTTCAGGAGAAACTGCACAACAAATTTCATGGTGCAATTTATCCTATTACCCTTATGACAATGCAAAATTAAGGGATGAAAAACGTTTTTGTGGGAAAAATGTGAAAATTTTATTTTTACAGCTGATTATTATAAACTTCTGTGAAGCACCTTGGGGTTCAAGGTGCTCACCACACTTATAGATAAGTTCCCTAAGGGGTCTAGTTTCCAAAATGGTGTCACTTGTGGGGGTTTCCACTGTTTAGGCACATCAGGGGCTCCCCAAATGCAACATGGCGTCCGCTAATTATTCAAACAAATTTTACATTCAAAAAGTCAAATGACGCTCCTTCCCTTCCAAACCCTGCCGTGCGCCCAAACAGTGGTTTGCCTCCACATATGGGGTATCGGCGTGTTCAGGAGAAACTGCACAACAAATTTCATGGTGCAATTTATCCTATTACCCTTATGATAATGCAAAATTAAGGGATGAAAAACGTTTTTGTGGGAAAAATGTGAACCTTTTTTTTTTTTACAGCTCAATATTATAAACTTCTGTGAAGCACCTTGGGGTTCAAGGTGCTCACCACACATCTAGATATGTTCCCTAAGGGGTCTAGTTTCCAAAATGGTGTCACTTGTGGGGGGTTTCCACTGTTTAGGAACATCAGGGGCTCTCCAAACGCAACATGGCGTCTGCTAATTATTCAAACAAATTTTACATTCAAAAAGTCAAATGGCGCTCCTTCCCTTCCGAACCCTGCAGTGCGCCCAAACAGTGGTTTTCCCTCACATATGGGGTATCAGCGCGCTCAAGAGAAATTGCTAAATAAATTTGGGGGTCCATTTTTTCCTGTTACTCCTGTGAAAATAAAAAAATTGGGTCTAAAGTAACATTTCTGTGAAAAAAGTTAAATGTTAATTTTTTTCTTCCACATTCCAAAAATTCCTGTGAAGCACCTGAAGGGTTAATAAAGTTCTTGAATGTGGTTTTGAGCACCTTGAGGGGTGCAGTTTTTATAATGGTGTCACTTTTGGGTATTTTCTGTCATAAAGACCCCTCAAAGTGACTTCAAATATGATGTGGTCCCTAAAAAAATGTTTTTGTAAATTTTATTGGAAAAATGAGAAATCCCTGGTCAAATTTTAACCCTTATAGCTCCCTAACAAAATAAAATTTTGGTTCCAAAATTGTGCTGATGTAAAGTAGACATGTGGGAAATGTTATTTATTAACTATTTTGTGTGACATATCTCTCTGATTTAAGGGTATGAAAATTTAAAGTTTGAGAATTGCAAAATATTCAACATTTTTGCCAAATTTCTGATTTTTTCACAAATAAACGCAAGTGATATCAAAGAAATTTTACCACTATCATGAAGTACAATATGTCACGAAAAAACATTCTCAGAATCAGGGGAATCCGTTGAAGCGTTACAGAGTAATTACTTCATAAAGTGACAGTGGTCAGAATTGAAAAAATTGGCTCGGTCACGAAGGCAAAAACAGACTCTGGTGCGAAGTGGTTAAATTGTTAGTGGGGTTTTTCCTAAATGTTGATAGCTGTTGGACTCACTTCATACCCTATAACTGAATAATACATACAGTTCATGGACGTAGCAGTAGTTTATGTCCCATATGGGAGTCATCAATATTATGCTCAATAAGTATTTTCATATCCAGGACTACTAGGATGTGGACATATAATAGGCTAAATCGTAAGCAAAACATATGTTAGAAACAAGGAGAGAAATAAACGATCAAAAAGCCATAGATATATAAATGTATCAAAAATTTATTAAACACATAGTAGCAAAAAGGGGTAAAATACAAATACCATGGACAAAAACCACAATCCACGTGTTAAATATATCATTGTATAGTTACAAAATTGCAAAATAGATAGTCACTATCACAGCCCCATATTCAAAAGTACAATCAGTAGGTGTCTATTAGAAAGTAATCATGTGCCCTTAGACATAACAATAGTATTATTCATGTAGTAATCTCATATACAGCCATAGAAGCCCCACTATACATACCAATGGAAAGCAAGGGGAGATCTGTGAGCAGACAGTCAGGGCACAGGGGCAGAGGACAGGCTACACACGTGGAGCAGGAGCCCCGACGCGCGTTTCGGATGTCCCTTCGTCAGGGGGCTTGAAGACATGTGTGGAGGATCCACTTTATATCGGCATACCGCAGTGCCGAAAACCGGAAGTGACCGGAAGTGACGCATGCGTCACCATGGAGATCGCGACGCCAAACGGCGTCCGCGTCACATGACAAACGGCGGCAGGCCACACGTGACCCGACGCCGGAAGGCACCAGAGACGCGGAGAGCCGGTCAGCGTCTAGAGTCCATAGTGCGCATGCGTGCAAGGTCAGTTCACAGAATATATACAGGAATAAAACAACACATATATATGCTATGATTTGGGACAATATGAAAACAAGTATCTATCAGAACATATAAATTACATTAGACCGCACATCCACAGCATGACCATAAAAGGATATACATGGTATGGTATGGTAGCATAAAGTCACTGTAGTGGCCCCAAGGAGTTGGAACACAAAATAGTATTACCAATTATAGCATAGAGGGAGAACATCAACCTAATAGATCTACATCAATTTATATATATATTTTCCTTAGTGATGGCCATATATCATCCACAGATTACAAAGTATCACATACCACAGATATACATCTATATAAAGATCATGCAGGATCCATATTTTATGTCATAAAATAAAATACATGACTAATTGATATATTAAGACAACAAAATAGACGGCATTATCCCAAGTGAGCGGTTAGCATCTCATAGCCGTAGGTTTTCACGCTCTGTATTGTGTAGTTAATTCGATCCACTGAGACTGTCCCAATTCATAGTGTGAAAAAGCATACAAAAACAAAGCAAGATCCTAGACAACACAAAAAACATAGATTAAAACCATATAAAAGAATAATAATAAACAAAGAATATCCATAGAACCTGTTAGGACGGTATAATCATGGTCACATATAACAAAGTAATGTGATAAGCAGGTGCAGAAGGCAGATGATCAGAGAAAAGGTGCATAGCTAATATTTTCATTCAGTCCTACTGGGTGGAGGGTATTCAAGGTCCAGATCCAACGGGACTCAAGTTGGGCCAACTTCTGTCCGATTTTTCCCCCTCGTATATTGGGTATAATTGAATCAATCCCCCTAATCCTAAAAACCGAGGCATCACAATTGTGGTAGATTTTGAAATGGCGCGGTATAGTCTTAAGGGTGGATACATCCGTGTGGTCGGCAGCAGCAATAATCCCCAACACATGTTCGCGAACCCGAATCTTGAATTGCCGGGTAGTCATCCCTACATATAGTAATCCACATGGGCATGTAGCCGAATATATCACATATTTGGTGGTACATGTGATAAATTTTTTGATCTTGTAGATTTTGGACCCATCTGATCCCAAGAACGTATCGCAACGTTCAACATTTGGGCATGCCACACACCGACCACACGGAGCACACCCAGATCTCCCGGGCTGTCCGTCCAAAAATGTGCCACCCCCAGAGCCCTCATAATGTGACCGTACTAGATAATCACGAAGATTCCTAGACCGTCTAGTGGTGATTGATGGTTTGTCCGAGATAAACCTCGAGATAATCGGATCAGCCTTCAAGATATGCCATGATTTAGATAGTATTCCTCTAAGACAAGGGAATTGGGAGTTAAAACTCGTGACAAATCTAACTTGCCCGGAGTTGCATCTCCTATTTTTGTTGTCATATAGTAAACTATTTCGGGAAGTGTGCTTGGCCCTATTATACGCCCTTTTAATCATACGTCGGCTGTATCCTCGAGCGAAAAACCTATCACTCAACTCCAACGCCTGTCTCTCGAAGTCATCATCCGTGGAGCAGATCCTCCGAATGCGGAGAAACTGACCCACGGGTACCGACCGAATAACATGTCCAGGGTGTGAGGAAGAGGCATGCAATAGCATATTAGTAGATGTGGGTTTACGGTATACAGAAGTTTGTATGCAGTTATTATCATCTCTCTTTAAGGACACATCAAGGAATTCAATCTGATGGTAATCAAATTGATATGTTAAGTGGATATTACGGTTATTCTCATTTAAGTGTTTCATGAATGCATCCAATGAAGCTATATTCCCCTGCCAGATCAGAAGGACATCATCGATGTACCGCGTCCAAAGAAGGACGCCGCCCATCGATTCACCAAGATCTGACAGGCTGAGGTCCCTTTCCCACAGCCCCAGGAACAGGCAGGCGTAGGCCGGAGCAAAGGCCGCGCCCATGGCTGTCCCCTGGAGCTGCAGGAAAAAGGACCCCTTAAAAACAAAAAAGTTATGATGAAGGGCAAATTGAAGGAGTTCGAGGATAAGATCCCTAAGTGGGCTTGGTAAAGTTGATGTACCCAAAAAGAATTTTACGGCTGCAAGTCCGTCCACGTGTCTAATGTTGGTGTACAATGACTCAACATCCGCAGCCACCAGTACAGTGTCATTCTCAATATGTAAGCAATCCACTCTCCTCAATAGTTCACCTGTATCTTTCAAAAAGGATGGCAGACTCTCCACCAGCGGCTGCAGATGTGAGTCAATCCACCTACCAACATTCTCCAAGAAGTTCCCCTCTCCTGAAATAATAGGGCGACCTGGGGGGGCAACAGCATCTTTATGAATTTTCGGTAGTAGATACAATGTAGAGATTGTTGGCTCAGATACAATCAGAGCGGCAGCCAATTCCTTCGTGATAGTACCCTCATCTACTGCCCTGTAGACAATAGATTTAAGTTCCGTCATATATGATGTTAAGGGATTGTATGTAAGTTTTTTATAGCATAATTTGTTATTTAGCTGACGATATGCCTCTTTCTCATACATTGACTTTGGCCAGATAACAATATTGCCCCCCTTATCCGCCGGTTTTATCAATATGTCAGGTATTTTCTGTAATGCACTAAGTCTTACACGTTCGTCTCTTGTCAAATTGTCGCGGCGGGCCCCAAAACGGGACAAAGCCCTGAGTTCCCCCGAGACAATCCGAACAAAGAGATCCACGTTGGCACAGGTCGCCATGGGGGGGAACTTCCTGGAGCGGGGACGTATAGACTCAGGGATCTTACCTCCTATAGGAGTATTATGTTCAGAAGATAATTCCTCCAATGTCCTCAGCGCTGCCTGTTCCTCCTCTGTTGGGAAAAGATCATTGAGACCACCATCAAAGAAGTGTTTCTTAAAGATCAAAGATCGAGCAAAAATATGCAAGTCTTTTATTGTGGAAAATATATCAAATTGTGCAACCGGTGCAAAAGATAGCCCCCTACTCAATAAGGAGTGATCCGACTGAGTCAGTATATAATTACTGAGGTTAATTACCTTAGTATTATTCCTCTTATAATCAGGAGATTTAGAGTCATGACGTTTGTATGGATGGAAGCTGACATCCCGCAGCCTTTTATTGGAGGTCCCGGACCTTGTCAGCATAGATGAAGAGGAAGTCTCAGAACACCCACTTATCGATGTAGCGGAAGAATTCGAAAATTTCCGCAGAGAGTTAGGTATCTGCACTCCAGTCTTACGCCAAAAATATATCTTCTTCTGGTGGTAGTCCTTCAGATCTCTATTAAATTTAGATATCTGTAAATCATGTATCTTTTTAACTGTAGAATCTAGGATTTTGTCAATCTGAGAATCAAAGTTGGCAATCTTCTCAGATGGATAGCAGGATCTAATTTCAGCCTGGGCCATATCAATTTGTCCATCTAATTCCGAGATGGATCTAGCGTTTAAGTCTATTAGGAGCTGCAAGAGGGACATGGAGCATTTAGTGCATGTCTCCTCCCATTTATTAATAAAAAGTTCATCATCCACCGGAAATGTGGGAGTAACCCGGATCCGCAGTCCTCTTGGGATCATCTGTCGACCAATATATTTTCCCAAGAATGCCCTATTCCACCACAGTTTAGTTCTTTTGATTAGTAGATTTTGAATCATTATAGATTTATCTTCCCATCCCCGATCATCTGCCTCCTGCACAACCGTCACATCACCCCCAAATGCTTGCTCAAATTGGGACAGCCAGGACTTTTCCTTAGCCCTGTAATCCATAATACCAGAACAAAGAGCACCTGTGCAGAACACAGCAAACGTTAGATAATACATACAGTTCATGGACGTAGCAGTAGTTTATGTCCCATATGGGAGTCATCAATATTATGCTCAATAAGTATTTTCATATCCAGGACTACTAGGATGTGGACATATAATAGGCTAAATCGTAAGCAAAACATATGTTAGAAACAAGGAGAGAAATAAACGATCAAAAAGCCATAGATATATAAATGTATCAAAAATTTATTAAACACATAGTAGCAAAAAGGGGTAAAATACAAATACCATGGACAAAAACCATATTTAACACGTGGATTGTGGTTTTTGTCCATGGTATTTGTATTTTACCCCTTTTTGCTACTATGTGTTTAATAAATTTTTGATACATTTATATATCTATGGCTTTTTGATCGTTTATTTCTCTCCTTGTTTCTAACATATGTTTTGCTTACGATTTAGCCTATTATATGTCCACATCCTAGTAGTCCTGGATATGAAAATACTTATTGAGCATAATATTGATGACTCCCATATGGGACATAAACTACTGCTACGTCCATGAACTGTATGTATTATCTAACGTTTGCTGTGTTCTGCACAGGTGCTCTTTGTTCTGGTATTATGGATTACAGGGCTAAGGAAAAGTCCTGGCTGTCCCAATTTGAGCAAGCATTTGGGGGTGATGTGACGGTTGTGCAGGAGGCAGATGATCGGGGATGGGAAGATAAATCTATAATGATTCAAAATCTACTAATCAAAAGAACTAAACTGTGGTGGAATAGGGCATTCTTGGGAAAATATATTGGTCGACAGATGATCCCAAGAGGACTGCGGATCCGGGTTACTCCCACATTTCCGGTGGATGATGAACTTTTGATTAATAAATGGGAGGAGACATGCACTAAATGCTCCATGTCCCTCTTGCAGCTCCTAATAGACTTAAACGCTAGATCCATCTCGGAATTAGATGGACAAATTGATATGGCCCAGGCTGATATTAGATCCTGCTATCCATCTGAGAAGATTGCCAACTTTGATTCTCAGATTGACAAAATCCTAGATTCTACAGTTAAAAAGATACATGATTTACAGATATCTAAATTTAATAGAGATCTGAAGGACTACCACCAGAAGAAGATATATTTTTGGCGTAAGACTGGAGTGCAGATACCTAACTCTCTGCGGAAATTTTCGAATTCTTCCGCTACATCGATAAGTGGGTGTTCTGAGACTTCCTCTTCATCTATGCTGACAAGGTCCGGGACCTCCAATAAAAGGCTGCGGGATGTCAGCTTCCATCCATACAAACGTCATGACTCTAAATCTCCTGATTATAAGAGGAATAATACTAAGGTAATTAACCTCAGTAATTATATACTGACTCAGTCGGATCACTCCTTATTGAGTAGGGGGCTATCTTTTGCACCGGTTGCACAATTTGATATATTTTCCACAATAAAAGACTTGCATATTTTTGCTCGATCTTTGATCTTTAAGAAACACTTCTTTGATGGTGGTCTCAATGATCTTTTCCCAACAGAGGAGGAACAGGCAGCGCTGAGGACATTGGAGGAATTATCTTCTGAACATAATACTCCTATAGGAGGTAAGATCCCTCAGTCTATACGTCCCCGCTCCAGGAAGTTCCCCCCCATGGCGACCTGTGCCAACGTGGATCTCTTTGTTCGGATTGTCTCGGGGGAACTCAGGGCTTTGTCCCGTTTTGGGGCCCGCCGCGACAATTTGACAAGAGACGAACGTGTAAGACTTAGTGCATTACAGAAAATACCTGACATATTGATAAAACCGGCGGATAAGGGGGGCAATATTGTTATCTGGCCAAAGTCAATGTATGAGAAAGAGGCATATCGTCAGCTAAATAACAAATTATGCTATAAAAAACTTACATACAATCCCTTAACATCATATATGACGGAACTTAAATCTATTGTCTACAGGGCAGTAGATGAGGGTACTATCACGAAGGAATTGGCTGCCGCTCTGATTGTATCTGAGCCAACAATCTCTACATTGTATCTACTACCGAAAATTCATAAAGATGCTGTTGCCCCCCCAGGTCGCCCTATTATTTCAGGAGAGGGGAACTTCTTGGAGAATGTTGGTAGGTGGATTGACTCACATCTGCAGCCGCTGGTGGAGAGTCTGCCATCCTTTTTGAAAGATACAGGTGAACTATTGAGGAGAGTGGATTGCTTACATATTGAGAATGACACTGTACTGGTGGCTGCGGATGTTGAGTCATTGTACACCAACATTAGACACGTGGACGGACTTGCAGCCGTAAAATTCTTTTTGGGTACATCAACTTTACCAAGCCCACTTAGGGATCTTATCCTCGAACTCCTTCAATTTGCCCTTCATCATAACTTTTTTGTTTTTAAGGGGTCCTTTTTCCTGCAGCTCCAGGGGACAGCCATGGGCGCGGCCTTTGCTCCGGCCTACGCCTGCCTGTTCCTGGGGCTGTGGGAAAGGGACCTCAGCCTGTCAGATCTTGGTGAATCGATGGGCGGCGTCCTTCTTTGGACGCGGTACATCGATGATGTCCTTCTGATCTGGCAGGGGAATATAGCTTCATTGGATGCATTCATGAAACACTTAAATGAGAATAACCGTAATATCCACTTAACATATCAATTTGATTACCATCAGATTGAATTCCTTGATGTGTCCTTAAAGAGAGATGATAATAACTGCATACAAACTTCTGTATACCGTAAACCCACATCTACTAATATGCTATTGCATGCCTCTTCCTCACACCCTGGACATGTTATTCGGTCGGTACCCGTGGGTCAGTTTCTCCGCATTCGGAGGATCTGCTCCACGGATGATGACTTCGAGAGACAGGCGTTGGAGTTGAGTGATAGGTTTTTCGCTCGAGGATACAGCCGACGTATGATTAAAAGGGCGTATAATAGGGCCAAGCACACTTCCCGAAATAGTTTACTATATGACAACAAAAATAGGAGATGCAACTCCGGGCAAGTTAGATTTGTCACGAGTTTTAACTCCCAATTCCCTTGTCTTAGAGGAATACTATCTAAATCATGGCATATCTTGAAGGCTGATCCGATTATCTCGAGGTTTATCTCGGACAAACCATCAATCACCACTAGACGGTCTAGGAATCTTCGTGATTATCTAGTACGGTCACATTATGAGGGCTCTGGGGGTGGCACATTTTTGGACGGACAGCCCGGGAGATCTGGGTGTGCTCCGTGTGGTCGGTGTGTGGCATGCCCAAATGTTGAACGTTGCGATACGTTCTTGGGATCAGATGGGTCCAAAATCTACAAGATCAAAAAATTTATCACATGTACCACCAAATATGTGATATATTCGGCTACATGCCCATGTGGATTACTATATGTAGGGATGACTACCCGGCAATTCAAGATTCGGGTTCGCGAACATGTGTTGGGGATTATTGCTGCTGCCGACCACACGGATGTATCCACCCTTAAGACTATACCGCGCCATTTCAAAATCTACCACAATTGTGATGCCTCGGTTTTTAGGATTAGGGGGATTGATTCAATTATACCCAATATACGAGGGGGAAAAATCGGACAGAAGTTGGCCCAACTTGAGTCCCGTTGGATCTGGACCTTGAATACCCTCCACCCAGTAGGACTGAATGAAAATATTAGCTATGCACCTTTTCTCTGATCATCTGCCTTCTGCACCTGCTTATCACATTACTTTGTTATATGTGACCATGATTATACCGTCCTAACAGGTTCTATGGATATTCTTTGTTTATTATTATTCTTTTATATGGTTTTAATCTATGTTTTTTGTGTTGTCTAGGATCTTGCTTTGTTTTTGTATGCTTTTTCACACTATGAATTGGGACAGTCTCAGTGGATCGAATTAACTACACAATACAGAGCGTGAAAACCTACGGCTATGAGATGCTAACCGCTCACTTGGGATAATGCCGTCTATTTTGTTGTCTTAATATATCAATTAGTCATGTATTTTATTTTATGACATAAAATATGGATCCTGCATGATCTTTATATAGATGTATATCTGTGGTATGTGATACTTTGTAATCTGTGGATGATATATGGCCATCACTAAGGAAAATATATATATAAATTGATGTAGATCTATTAGGTTGATGTTCTCCCTCTATGCTATAATTGGTAATACTATTTTGTGTTCCAACTCCTTGGGGCCACTACAGTGACTTTATGCTACCATACCATACCATGTATATCCTTTTATGGTCATGCTGTGGATGTGCGGTCTAATGTAATTTATATGTTCTGATAGATACTTGTTTTCATATTGTCCCAAATCATAGCATATATATGTGTTGTTTTATTCCTGTATATATTCTGTGAACTGACCTTGCACGCATGCGCACTATGGACTCTAGACGCTGACCGGCTCTCCGCGTCTCTGGTGCCTTCCGGCGTCGGGTCACGTGTGGCCTGCCGCCGTTTGTCATGTGACGCGGACGCCGTTTGGCGTCGCGATCTCCATGGTGACGCATGCGTCACTTCCGGTCACTTCCGGTTTTCGGCACTGCGGTATGCCGATATAAAGTGGATCCTCCACACATGTCTTCAAGCCCCCTGACGAAGGGACATCCGAAACGCGCGTCGGGGCTCCTGCTCCACGTGTGTAGCCTGTCCTCTGCCCCTGTGCCCTGACTGTCTGCTCACAGATCTCCCCTTGCTTTCCATTGGTATGTATAGTGGGGCTTCTATGGCTGTATATGAGATTACTACATGAATAATACTATTGTTATGTCTAAGGGCACATGATTACTTTCTAATAGACACCTACTGATTGTACTTTTGAATATGGGGCTGTGATAGTGACTATCTATTTTGCAATTTTGTAACTATACAATGATATATTTAACACGTGGATTGTGGTTTTTGTCCATGGTATTTGTATTTTACCCCTTTTTGCTACTATGTGTTTAATAAATTTTTGATACATTTATATATCTATGGCTTTTTGATCGTTTATTTCTCTCCTTGTTTCTAACCTATAACTGAATAGCAGACCTTCTTCTTTCTAATGTGAACATGTCATTACTGTGGCCCAGCTCTATGTGTCTTTAAATTGTTAGTGGGGTTTTATTTAAATTTTGGCAGCTGTTGGACTCACTGCATACCCCATAACTGAATAGCAGACTTTCTTTTTTCTAATGTGAACATGTCGTTACTGTGGCACAGTTCTATGTGTCTTTAAATTGTTAGTTGTGCTTTTCCTAAATTTTGGCAGCTGTTGGACTCACTGTATACCCTATAACTGAAAAGCAGACCTTCTTCTTTCTAGTGTGAACATGTCATTACTGTGGCCCAGCTCTATGTGTCTTTAAATTGTTTAGTGGGTTTTTCCTAAATTTTGGCAGCTGATGGACTCACTGCATACCCTATAACTGGATAGAAGACCCTCTCCTTTCTAATGGGAACACGTCATTACTGTGGCGCAGCTCTATGTGTATATAAATTGAGTATATAAATTGCTAGTGGGGTTTTTCCTAAATGTTGACAGCCGTTGGACTCACTGCATACCCTATAACTGGATAGCATACCCTCTCCTTTCTAATAGGAACATGTCATTACTGTGGCACAGCTCTATGTGTATATAAATTGTTAGTGGGGTTTTTCCTAAATGTTGACAGCCGTTGGACTCACTGAATACCCTATAACTGGATAGCAGACCCGCTCCTTTCTAATGGGAACATGTCGTTACAGTGGCCAAGCTCTTTGTGTCTGTAAATTGTTATGGGGTTTTTTCCTAAATGTTGGCAGCCGTTGAACTCACTGCATACCCTTTAACTGGATAGCAGACCCTCTCCTTTCTAATGTGAACATGTCATTACTGTGGCCCAGCTCTATGTGTCTTTAAATTGTTAGTGGGTTTTTCCTAAACTTTGGCAGCCGTTGGACTCACTTATTACCCTATAACTGGATAGAAGACCCTCTCCTTTCTAATGGGAACATGTCGTTACTGTGGCCCAGCTCTATGTGTCTTTATATTGTTAGCGGGGTTTTTCCTAAATGTTGGCAGCCGTTGGACTCACTGCATACCCTATAACTGTATAGCTGACCTGCTCTTTTCTAAAGGGAACATGTCTTTATTGTAGCGTAGCTCTTTGTGTCTGTAAATTGTTAGTGGAGTTTTTCCTAAATGTTGGCAGCCGTTGGACTCACTGCATACCCTTTAACTGGATAGCAGACCCTCTCCTTTCTAATGGGAACATTTCATTACTGTGGCCCAGCTCTATGTGTCTTTAAATTGTTAGTGGGGTTTTTCCTAAATGTTGGCAGCCATTGGACTCACTGCATACCCTATAACTGGATAGTAGACCCTCTCCTTTCTAATGGGAACATGTCATTACTGTAGCCCAGCTCTATGTGTCTTTAAATTGTAAGTAGGGTTTTTCCTAAATGTTGGCAGCCGTTGGACTCACTGCATACCCTATAACTGGGTAGCAGTCCCTCTTCTTTCTAATGGGAACATGTCATTACTGTGTCACAGCTCTATGTGTCTTTAAATTGCTAGTGGGGTTTTTCCTAAATTTTGGCAACCGTTGGACTCACTGCATACCCTATAACTGGATAGCAGACCCTCTCCTTTCTAATGGGAGCATGTCATTACTGTGGCCCAACATTTTTTTTTACCGAGACTCTCCTCTATGTCTCTTCAAAGGGGTATTGGGTTGCGTCCAAATTTTTGGCAACCCTTGCAGTCACTGCATACACAATAACAATATAGGAGACACACTCTTTAATAATGGGAACAACAAAGCATAGCCGACTGCTGGCCCTTTAAGAAAAGTAAGGCTGTAAAATTAGTGTTTGTGACTTTCAGAGTCCCTCCTTCATAAATGAAACAGGATGTGTCTGATGATGTTTTACACACCACATGGCCAGATGAAGTTGTAAAATGTTAAAATGACATTTACTGGTGAATGTATTTTCACCATTGAAAGCAATGCAAAAGTGCAAAAACTCATCAAAAATGCTACGCGTGAACATAGCCCATGGTGTGGAGGAGCATTTTTGTTTTTGGTTATTTATTTTGCCTTATATACAAGTCATTACCCTGGAAAGAATGTTCCTTAACATATTTCCCAGGAAATTCCATTTTGGTTTAGTTTTTGTATGTTTTATTGTGAGTCCATAAAAGTGCCATAATACCTCAGACAACATTGTTGACAGCAGTGGCCTGGGAGTCAGAAATGCTTCCAGGGGTCTTCCCCATGCTGTTCCCATGTCATTTGAGCACTGTTCCCATCAATTTCGGCAATTTTTAGGCCCTCTGCTGACCGCAGGTGGGAGTCGCCGGAAAAATGCTCGACTTTCCCATAGACTTACATTGGGCTCGTTACTCAGACTGAGCAGTCGAGCATTCCAATTTGCTCGACCCGAGCAACGAGTACCCAAGCATTTTAGTGCTCGCTCATCACTATTGGAAACCTCTTTTGTGTCCCTCCAAATCATGTCGCCCAGGATAGGGTTTCTAAAAAAGTTCTTAACCTCTTCTTGACTTGGCCAATTTCTGTTTTTGCATTTTCTTTGTTTTGTCCCCTTCTTTCAAGAACTATAATTTTTCCATCCACATAGATGTATGAGGTCTTGTATTTTTGCAGGACTAGTTATACTTTTGAAATATACAATTAATTTGACCACATACTGTACTGCAGAACTGTAAAAGAAACCAAGTGCGGTGAAATTGTGAAAGAAATGAAATTCTGACAGTTTTTTGAGAATTATTTATATGGTGTACATTGTGTGATAAAAGTGACCTGGTAACACGATTGTACAAGTCAGCACAATTATGGCAATACCAAACTTGTCCAGATTGTTTACAAATTTAGTGATGAAAAAAAATCTGAAATTTGTACAACAAAAACATTTTTGATTGTGTCGTCATTTTAGAGACCAGTAATTTCTCTGGACGATGGGCTATGAGAGGGCTTGTTTTTTACAGAGCGAACATCATTTTTATTGATATCATTTTCATGCAAATATGAGGTTTCTTACTGAATTTTTCTGCTGCCCCGCGGTGACCAGAAAATTGTAATTTTGGCATTTCAAATTTTTTTCATTTTATGGAGTTTGTTGATTGGATTAATTAGTTTTATAAATCGGTATATCAGGCTCTTATTGAAGTGTCAAAATGACGTATGTATTTTTAAAATTATTTTTAATGGTGTATAATGGGGTGATTTGAATTTTTATGTTTGTTTTTTTTTTACTTTCTAGTGTATTTGTTAGTCTCCTAACAAATACACTAGAAAGTAAAAAATTTGAACCTGCAATCATCTGCTTGCTTGTATTTTATACAGCAATGCTTTAGTTTCATTTCTTCGTAAGAAACGCCAGCACTTATTGTGAATTTGAAGGGCAGGCCCTTCCTGCTCTTCTCCAAAGTTAACAAAGATGCTTCAAACGGATGTGAAAATTTTTTTGAGATTTTTCAAATACATTTTCCCCAGTATTATGGCATAAAAGCTTTGCTAAATCGCCTCTTTGTGTCTAATAATAAAATTGAGAGTGCACAGAAATGTTTTATGGACCCACAGCAGTTGAAAGGGAATAAATCAGAACAAAACCTTTTATTGAAATCAAGTTTTTACATTAAGCATAGTTTTACAAAATTAGTGGGTTTTTTCAATCTTCCCAAAATACAAAAATATTTCTACTTTTACTACATATACTGAATAATTAATTTTCTAGCATTAAAGGAGTTGTCTACTACTTTCACATTGATGCCCTATCCATAGGATAGGGCATCAATGTATAATCGGCCTTGGTCCCTCACATGGCACGCCCGCCGATCAGCTGTCATCGGCGCCGGCGGCCGCAGGCCGGAAGTGCTTGTCTGCGGTGCTTGGCTGTCAAGTTGTAGTGACCGGCGCTTGTTATTGCACATCCGCCTCCTATTCAATTGAATGGGAGGCGGATGTGCAGTACCCCGCTGCAGCCACTACAACTTGACGGGCAAGCACCGCAGGTATGCACTTCCGGCCTGTGGCCACTGCCACCGATAACAGCCAATCGGTAGCGGCGGCCGCAGGCTGCATACATTGATACTGCCTATGGATAGGGCATCAATGTGAAAGTAGTGGACAACTCCTTTAATCTCATTATCATCACAGATAAGGTGACAGTGAAAGATAACACGACTGTAATGTAAAGAACACAAAATTATACCTTTACCAATTCTGTGGAATAAGACATCAGATAACAGATATCATGGTATCATTTTATGCATCTTTCTATGACTTACATGCCCATATAGACGGCTTAGGCGGGTTGATTCTAGTAACAGATTCCATTTGAAGTGCAACAGTTGTTTTAATTATTTTCTGATTTTTTTATATACAGTTGAAGCCAGAAGTTTACATACGCTATATAAAAAGACACATATGCATGTTTTTCTCAATATCTGACATGAAATCAGAATAAACCTTTCCCGTTTTAGGTCAATTAGGATTACCATGATTTTTAATATTTACCAAATGCCGTAATAATGAGTGAGAGAGAATGTTTTAAGCATTTTTATTACTTACTGCAAAGTCAAAAGTTTACATACACTAAGATTACTATGCCTTTAAACAATTCTGGACTGCCCATATGATGATGTCATGTGTTTTGAAGCTTCTGATTTTTTGGCAACATGTGAGTTAATTAGAGACACACTTGTGGATGTATTTGAATGCACACCTGAAACACACTGCTTCTTTATATAGCATGGAAAAGTCTAAAGAAATCAGCCAAGATATCAGGAAGAGAATTGTGGACTTGCACAAGTCTGGCTTATTCTGGGGTACAATTTCAAGATACCTGAAGGTGCCTCGTTCGTCTGTACAAACAATTATATGCAAGTACAAACAAGGTGGAAATGTCCATCCATCATACCACTCAGGAATGAGACGGGTTCTGTGTCCCAGAGATGAACGTTCTTTGGTCCAACATGTGCATATCAACCCAAGGACAAAAGCAAAAGACCTCGTGAAGATGATGGCGGAAGCTGGAAAGATTGTGTCAATATCCAAAGTGAAACGAGTACTGTATCAACATCGGCTGAAAGGCCACTCTGCCAGGAAGAAGCCATTACTCCAAAAGAAGCAAAAAAAAAAGATTAATGTTTGCAAATGCACACAGGAACAAAGACCATAATTTTTGGAGACATGTCCTGTGGTCTGATGAAACTAAAATTTAACTTTTTGGGCATGATGACCATTGTTACGTTTGGAGGAAAAAAGGAGAAGCTTGGAAGCCTAAGAACACCATCCCAACTGTGAAACATGGTGATGGCAGCATCATGTTGTGGGGTAGTTTTGCCGCAGGAGGGACTGGTGCACTTCCCAAACTAGATGGCATCATGAGAAAAGAAGATTATGTGTCAATACTGAAACAACATCTCAAGACATAAGCCAGGAAGTTAAAGCTTGGCCGGAAATGGGTTTTCCAAATGCACAATGACCAGAAGCATACTGCCAAAATGGTAAGAAAGTGGCTTAAGGATAACAAAATCAATATTTTAAAGTGGCCATCACAAAGCCCTGATTCCAATACTATTGAAAATTTATGGGCAAAGCTGAAAAGGCAGGTGCGAGAAAGGCGACCTACAAACCTGGATCAGTTACACCAGTTTTGTCAGGAGGAATGGGCCCAAATTCCGACCAACTATTGTGGGAAGCCTGTGGAAAGATATCCCAAACATTTGACCCAAGTAATTCAGTTTAAGGGCAATGGTACCAAATGCTAATGAAATTTATGTAAACTTTAGACTTTTCAGTAATAAAAATGCCTTAAAACATTCTCTCTCTCTCATTATTCTGGAATTTGGCAAATATTAAAAATTATGGTAATCCTAATTGACCTAAAACGGGAAAGGTTTATTCTGATTTCATGTCAGACGTTGAGAAAAACATGCATGTGTCTTTTTATATAGTGTAAGTAAACCTTCAACTGTATATACAAATATATATAAAACAAGAGTATGCATAAAAATAAGCAACTTTGCAATATATCATATCAGAAAAATATGCTTATTGCTCCACCTAGGCTGATCTTTTATTCTTAATATTCTGAATTCACAGGTGAAATCTTTCTTCAGATCATACATTTCTCATAACTGAAATAGGGGATGACAGTTGCTGCTCATGAAATTCTATGGAGAGTGGAGGGGATAAGAAAGGGGAAGAGCTCTTGGCAGACACTTGTTTTTCTGCAAGTTCTTCCGAAAAGACAATTACATTTTAAAGTATATATCATTAAGAATTTCACCTAAAGCTGTTATTTTTAAGACCTTAGGAAAAAAATCGGAGTGACTCTCCTTATATCTCACTGTTACTGCCTAGTAATCAATTTAATTTTTCCAAATAAAATTAAACACCTTAAGGACCATACGGTTAAGTTAGCCTATAGGTTAGCTTATTGCTTTAAGAGATTCTTCAATATTATTGTGACTTGAAAGTTTTTCTCATTTCGGCTGATAAATATTAAAGACAAAGTGAAGAAGGAAAGTTATGCAGGAAAATCTAAATGGAATGTACTTTTCAATGGTTGATTGCTTATAGGATCACATTCTGCATAGCTAAACATCTCTGTTTCATAAAGCAGATTTAGTTTGACTATTCTCCATTCAGGATAATTATTAGAGGAAATATAAATCACTGATGTCTGCTATTCATGCTTTTTCCTTTGGCTGTTTTCCAATGAAAACACTATATTCCAAAAAAGTTGACTCTAGGTCACATGTCATATGAATACTAAGTAAGTATGTAAAACATTTGCATGAGGGCAAATACATATAATCTATAATAAAATATTTTACTTATACAATATTATATAAGCTAGTTATCATGACCGGACCGGGACTAAAATCTAGCCCCAACATTTGAAAGCACACAGACCCACTTGTTTTTCTTACTGTTTAGTAAATTTGGTAATTATTTGATTGCAAGGCCTCATTCAGACATCATTTTTTGTCATAAGATTTTTATCAATGGTTTCCATTGATATAACTAATACCTATAGTCTATAAGACTTTTTAAGTGTTATTTTTTCAGATCAACCAGTCCACATAAAATTATAGAGACTTGTCTGATTTTGATCCAAGTCTTAGATCAAAATTGCTAATGTAAGTCTATGGGTCTGTTAAAAAGTTGGATAGAACTCGGAATCCATTTGTGTACTAACCATTTTTCATGGACTGTTTGACGGTAGAAGCTTGAGAAATCTCCATTAACTTTTTTTTCATCTGAGAAAAATTGCTGAAACCCTTACAAAGCTCTTATAATAAAAAATGACACATTGACCTAATTCTGATGACACTCTAATAGTGAAGAGCGAGCACTAAAATGCTCGGGTACTTCCTGCTCGGGTCGAGCACATTAGAATACTCGAGTGCTCAACCCGAGCAACAAGCCCAATGTAAGTCTATGGGAAACTCGAGCATTTTTTAGGCGGATCCCCCCGGGGGTCTGCAGAGGGCATAAAAATTGCCCAAATCGATGGGAACAGTGCTCAAATGACATGGGAACAGCATGGGGAAGACCCCTGGAAGCATTTCTGACTCCCAGGTCACTGCTGTCAACAACGTTGTCAGAGTATTACGCCACTTTTACGGACTCACAATAAAACATACAAAAACGAAACAAAAATGGATTTTCCAGGGAAATATGTTAAGAAACATCCTTTCCAGGGTAATGACTTGTATATAAGGCAAAATAAATAACCAAAAATAAAAATACTCCTCCACACCTTGGGCTATGTTCACATGTAGCGTTTTTGAAGCAGTTTTTGCACTTTTGCATTGCTTTCAACCAAGACAAATGCATTTGACTCGCCCCCTGGGCCATGGGGCACTCTAATCCGGGCAATAGGGAAACGGTGGGAGTAGTAGTGGCAACCCGGTTCCATGGCTCAGGGTGGTCAGGCCAGTGGTAGTCCGTTATGCGCTGATGATTATGTCCGACTACGCCACCCGTGGATTGCGGTTATTAGGAACCGCCGCTGCATGCAGACCGCTGGGGCTGATGAGGTGTGCAGCTAGGGTAGTGTGACTCCCCACGGGAAGAGTGCGGCCCCAGGGCAGTATAATGGATGGTGGGAGTGATGGTGGTGAGAGTCCCAGTACCGGTAGTGCTGGAGGCGCGAAGGAGCACACAGACAACAGGCTGCAGTCCAGGGTCTTTACTAAAACAGGTAAACTGACCCATAAACAGTCCCGGCTAGGAGGGGACCTGGATGTCTGAGAGCAATGGGGAAATTGGCCCTGGTCAGGGTGAGGGTGTAGGCCTACCGTGCTTTCTGTTCTCCTTCTGGCTATCTCCTCCTGATAGGGTAACAGCCCACGGTCTGAGCTCACCGTGTATTCTCGCCTGTATGGCCTGTAACGTGGGTTCCTTTCTGCTCCCGGCCTGGTACGGCTTTACTGGTCCCTTCTGTTGTGGCAGAGCCTCCAGGCTTCTTAGGCCAATGAATATACAGTGCCTTGTGGACTGGTTATCTGCTGTAGGATGTGGAATCCTCCCAGCCTCAGACACCAAAGTCTGGTGAATTAAGTCCTTTATCTGCCAAGACAGGCTCACTTCGCCTCTTGTCTCTGGCTTGTGGCTCTCCTCCTGCCACACTTCCTCTTAGGTGCAATACAACTGTCCCTCTCTGCTCTGGACACTTCTCAGTGCTGAGACAGGTCGTCCAGTTCTCTCTAACCCTGCCCCCAGCACCAGCTTTTATAGGGGCAGCCTGCTCCCCCTACTGGCCTGAGACAGGAGGTACTGCATGCTAATGTTCCCCTGACTAGAGAACCTCCCCCTTGCTCTCAGACACAGCTTTATTAGATTTTGTGGCATCCAGGCCAGGGTGACACACATTCACCAGGAAATGTCATTTTAGCATTTTACAACCTTATCTGGCCATGTGGTGTGTGACACATTATCAGACACATGCATATAGTGCTGAAAAGACATGGGAACAGCATGGGGAAGACCTCTGGAAGTATCTCTGACTCCCAGGTAACAGCCTAAAGTGTGCTCATCATAAGTGATCCTTGGCACATGCAAAGATGCCTCCCGCCATGCACCTGTCATTGCAGACTTGCAACAATCACTGTCCACGTCCTTGTCCCAGTGCAACGTTCAGATGTCCCTACCCCATTCCTTGGAATGCAAGCACAAGCCACAGGCTGCAATACTATACTGCCAAATTTTTGACAGCTGCTTGCACTTGAAATGTGGCCTTTTAGGCTCGTGGAGGCGGAAGCTGTTCACAATCTTATGGCGGCGCCGACCGGGTATCCATACTCGGTCCCCAGCCGCCACTATTTGCCCCGGTGTCGTCTCAGCCTTCCACATGCATGGGTCCCACAACATTACCCGTGCCCTCCTCAATGCACTTACTGAGAAGGACTGCCTAACCACAAACACGTGGACAGGTGAATGTGGCCAGGAACTGTACGGAGCCAGTTCACAGCTTTTTTTGCTGAGTTTCACCACAGCCATATTATTTAGCTTGGTGAAAGGACATAGGAAACCATATCTACCCAGCTGTCATTTCTCCCAGGAAGTCCACTAACCATGCTTTCACTTTAAATGTGGCCTTTTAGGCTCGTGGAGGCAGAAGCTTTTCATAACCTCATGCCAGCGGCGGTCGGGTGTCCATACTCGGTCGACAGCCGCCACTGTTTCTACCGGTGTCATCTCCGTCTTCCACAAGCACGGGTCCCACAACATTACCCGTGCCCTCCCCAGTGCACTTCCTGGGAAGGCCCGCCTAACCACATACACATGGACAGGTGAATGTGGTTAGGGACAGTACGGAGCCAGTCCACAGCTTTTTTTGCTGAGTTGCATTGCAGCACAGCTATATTCTTTAGCTTGGTTAAAGGACTTGGGAAACCATATCTACCCAGCTGTCATTTCTCCCAGGAAGTCCTCTAAAGCTGCTTTCACTTGAAATATGGCCTTTTAGGCTTGTGGAGGCGGAAGCTTTTCATAACCTGATGCCGGCGGCGGCCGGGTGTCCATACTCGGTCCCCAGCCGCCACTGTTTCTCCCGGTGTCATCTCCGCCTTCCACAAGCACGGGTCCCACAACATTACCTGTGCCCTCCCAAGTGCACTTACTGTGAAGGACCGCTTAACCACAAATACATGGACAGGTGAATGCGGCCAGTGACGATATGGAGCCAGTCCACAGCTTTTTTTGCTGAGAGTTGTATGGAGGGAAACCGTATCTACTCTGGGCATCATTTCTCCCAGGAAGTCCTCTAAAGCAGCTTTTGCAGAAGCAATGACAGCCCGTCCAACATTAACTCGTACTTCTCGGTGGTGCTTTGACACACACACATCTTTCTTTGCGCATTTAATTTCATGACTACAGAGTTGGGCAATGGCCTGATCTGCAATTGGGTTTGAGAAATAACATGCATAAGCATGTCCACTCCACATTAAAAAAACAGCCATAGAGTGTCCGGGAACCTTCTTCCACACTTTTCTTAGCCAGTGCTGATTCTCGGCAGGGTTGGACGGACACACCAGAAAACCGGAGACTCCTCCGGTGGGCCCTGGCTTCTCCTTCAGGAGAGTTCATAGTGCCAAGGTGAGGCCATGATGATGATAGAAGCCACCATCTGCTTAGTCTTCTATTAATTGGAATGCAAGCGCAAGTATGCAGCAAGCCATACACCCACAGGCTGCAATACTAAACTGCCAGATTTCTGGGCAGCTGCTTGCACTTGAAATGTGGCCTTTTAGGCTCGTGGAGGCAGAAGGTTTTCACAACATCATGCCTCATGCCTCGTGTCCATACTCAGTCCTTAGCTGTCACTATTTCTCCCGGTGTTGTCTCCGCCTTCTACAAGCGTGGGTCCCTGAACATTACTGCTGGTACTTTTCTGTGGGAATTTGCTTGCCTCCTACCAACCTGGAATATTTCCAGTAAACTATGGTACGACGCCATGGTATTAGCACTTCCCCCAGTAACAGTAGCGAAGCCATCCCCAATTTCCTTCCCAGGAATTCTATTTGGTAGACTGAGTGGCTGCCCAAATACATTAGTTTCTCACAAAGGAGCTGAAGATAGAGTGGCAGTAGGTGCAAGTTTCTCCAGCCTGTTAGATATTAGAGGGTGAACGGCAGCACATTGGATCAGTGGAAAGCACTGAAGCCTTGCAGTGCTGGGATCCTGGGTTCAAATCCCAGCAAGGACAACATGTATGTTCTCCCCATGTTTGCGTGGGTTTCCACCTCAGTAAAAAAGCAGCCATAGAGTGTCTGGGAACCTTCTCACACACTTCTCTTAGCCAGGACTGCTTCTCGGCAGGGTTGGACGGTCCCACCAGAGAATCCTCTGGTGTGCCCTGGCTTCTACATCAGGAGAGTTCATGATAGAGCTAACTTTGCAGCTGCTATGGGGCTCTTGAGCGGGGGAGAAAGGTGAACCCTCAGAATCAAATCATCTGGTTGGCACAATGTTTTTCAATCTGAAACAGCTTCTCAGTGGGAGTTGTATTTCATCACAGCCATATTCTTTAGCTCGGTGAAAGGACTGGCATAGAGGGAAACCGTATCTACTCCGGCTGTCATTTCTCTGTCACCAGGTTCCGCACATTGTCACACTTGACCATGCCTGGCTGTATGTTCAGCGGTGAGAGCCACAGATCAAGCTGCTGTGCTACAGCTTTCAACAACACTGCAGTGCTGGGCGCTTTGTCACCTAAGCTTTAAAAATGTTATCTTCAGCACAGCCTGTTGCCGCTTGGCCAAGGCAGTGCTGCAGTACTTTCAGCTTGTGACTGATGTGGTCATTTCGGAGATGGAGGAGGAGGTGCAGGAGCTGAACAATGTGATTACATTGAGGTTACATTGGCGACTCTTTTTTTATACTAAAGAAAGATCCTACTCTTTTTTTTTTATGTTATTTTTTAAGGCAAATGCATTCACCGGGAAATGTCATTTAACATTTTATAATCTTATCTGGCAATGTGGTGTGTGACACATCATCAGACACATCCTGTTTCATTGATGATGGAGTCCAACGGCTGACTAAATTTAGGAAAAATCCCACTAAGAATTTAAAGACACATAGAGCAGGGCCACAGTAACAAGTACGACATGTTCCCTTTAGAAAGGAGAGGGTCTGCTATAAAGTTATAGAGTATGCAGTGAGTCCAACGGCTGACCAAATTTAGGAAAAAACCCACTAAGAAATTAAAGACACATAGAGCAGGGCCACAGTAACGACAAATTCCCATTAGAGAGGAGAGAGTCTGCTATACAGTTATAGGGTATGCAGTGAGTCTAACGGCTGACCAAATTTAGGAAAGACCCCACTAAGAATTTAAAGACACATAGAGCAGGGCCACAGTAACAAGTACGACATGTTAGCATTAGAAAGGAGAGGGTCTGCTATAAAGTTATAGGGTATGCAGTGAGTCCAATGGCTAACCAAATTTAGGAAAAACTCCACTAAGAAATTAAAAACACATAGAGCAGGGCCACAGTAACGACAAATTCCCATTAGAAAGGAGAGAGTCTGCTATACAGTTATAGGGTATGCAGTGAGTCCAACGGCTGACCAAATTTAGGAAAAACCCCACTACCAATTTAAAGACACAGAGCAGGGTCACAGTAACAAGTACGACATGTTCCCATTAGAAAGGAGAGGGTCTGCTATACAGTTATAGGGTACGCAGTGAGTCCAATGGCTGACCAATTTTAGGAAAAACCCCATGAACAATTTAAAGAGACATGGAGCAGGGCCACAGCAACGACAAATTCCCATTAGAAAGAAGAGAGTTTCCCATAGTGTTGGCCTATGCAGTGAATGCAAGGGCTGCCAAAAATTTGGAGGCACTTCAATGCCCCTTGGAAGAGACATGGAGGTCAGAGGGCCTTCTCAAAACAATGTTCCCATTCTTAGGAAGTGGCTCTCCCATAGTGTTGGTCTATGCAGTGAATGCAAGGGTTGCCAAAAATTTGGAGGCACTCCAATGCCCCTTGGAAGAGACGTGGAGGAGGGCCTCATAAAAAAATGTTCCCATTAGAAAGGAGCAGGCCTCCTATACTTGTAATGCCCATGCACTAAGTGTATGGGCTGACAAACATTTACCCCTGGGGGATATACATGAACATAGTGTATAAAAAAAATTTTTACGGGCACCATAAACACCCTTTAAAAAAATTATGTGGGTGTTGCATCACGGACCACAATCACCCTGATGATATGGTGGTGGAGGATGAGGAGAAGGAGGAGGATAAGTGCAAATAGCCAAAATCAGGAAGCGTATACCCATGTCTGGGTGTGAAAAGTTGCATGGGAATACACCTTCCAAGAAAAGACAATGGATTTGAGTTATGCTGCTATCATTCAGTTGGTGTTGAGAAGTCTGGCCCAATCCAGCCCTTGTTCATTTTTATAAGAGTCAGCCTGTCAGCATTTTCAGTTGACAGGTGGATGCGCTTATCAATTAAAATTCCACCAGCGGCACTAAAAACCCGCTCTGATAAAATGCTGGCAGCAGGGCAGGCCAGGACTTCCAAGGCATAGAGAGCCAGTTCATTCCATGTATCCAGCTTGGATACCCAATAATTATAAGGCACAGAGGAATCACGGAGGACGTTGGTAGCATGGGTTTGTAACTAACAAGTCATGTCAGACTAACTTAATTTTCTTCTATGACAGAATCACTGACTGGGTGGATCAGGGAAATGCTGTAGATATAGTATATCTTGACCTCAGCAAAGCATTTGACAAAGTATCTCACACCATCCTTATTTAAAAAATGACCAAGTATGGAATGGACAAGGCTACTGTTAGGTGGATTCATAACTGGCTTAGTGATCGGACTCAAAGAGTGGTCGTAAATGGCTTCACATCCAGTTGGATGAATGTCTCAAGTGGGGTACCACAGGGCTCTGTCCTGGGACCTGTATTGTTCAACATCTTTATCAATGATTTTGATGAAGAAATTGAGGGTAAACTGATTAAATTTGCTGATGACACAAAGCTAGGAGGGATAGCTAACACTAGAGAAGAGAGAGAGGATTGAAAAAGACCTAAATAAACTGGAGCAGTGGGCAGCAACTAACAGAATGGTTTTTAACAGGGAAAAATGCAAAGTAATGCATCTGGGCAATAAAAATGAAAAAAGCATATACAGAATGGGAGGAATAGGGCTAAGCAACAGCACATGTGAAAAAGACTTAGGTATACTAATAGATCATAGACTGAACATGAGTCTACAGTGTGATGCAGCAGCAAAAAAGGCAAATACAATTCTGGGATGTATTAACAGAAGCACACAGTCTAGATTGTAATGCACACGCCCGGGCTGAGCGGCGTGTGCGTGTGATTCCACTGGACCGTGCCGGAGAGTGAATGCCTGGAGGGGCGTAACTAGGTATTCACCCGATCCGACCAGGGTCGCACGACGGCATACGACTCCAGTGCACCAAGGAGGAACCGAGCAGAGGGACCAGGTGCTACTCCAGGACAGACCCCGGACACGGCTGTTGACCCACACAGGGGAATACAGGAACAGACTGGTTAGGCTGGCACACAGACTGGTGGGAATAGGCAGGCATGACTGGTATGCAGGCAGGCGGGTATGCAGGCAGGGGGGTACAGGCAAGCACGGCTAGAGTGCAGACAGGAAGGCACTAGCAGGTAGGAACACAGGCGGGATAGGACCCAGTACACACTGGGACTCTGGAACAGAACCACAGATGTGGCGGACAAACACAGCAGAGTGAGGCCGCCCAGAGAGGTGAGCGAGAGCAGGGCAGGACGAGACCGCCCGGAGCGGTGAGCAAGAGCAGGGCAGGACGAGACCGTCTGGAGCGGTGAGCAAGAGCAGAGCAGGACGAGACCGCCTGGAGCGGTGAGCAAGAGCAGAGCAGGACGAGACCACCTGGAGCAGTGAGCAAGAGCAGAGCAGGACGAGGCCGCCTGGAGCGGTGAGCAAGAGCAGAGCAGGACGAGGCCGCCTGGAGCGGTGAGCAAGAGCAGAGCAGGACGAGGCCGCCTGGAGCGATGAGCAAGAGCAGAGCAGGACGAGGCCGCCTGGAGCGGTGAGCAAGAGCAGAGCAGGACGAGGCCGCCTGGAGTGGTGAGCAAGAGCAGAGCAGGACGAGGCCGCCTGGAGCGGTGAGCAAGAGCAGAGCAGGACGAGGCCGCCTGGAGTGGTGCGCAAGAGTAGAGCAGGACGAGGCCGCCTGGAGCGGTGAGCAAGAGTAGAGCAAGACTGCCGGAGCAGTGAGCAAAATTGTCAGAGCGGAGCGAGACTGCCGGAGCAGTGAGCAAAAGGGTCAGAGCGGAGCAAGGCTGCCGGAGCAGGGAGCAAAAGGGTCAGAGCGGAGCAAGGCTGCCGGAGCAGCGAGCAAAAGGGTCAGAGCGGAGCAAGGCTGCCGGAGCAGCGAGCAAAAGGGTCAGAGCGGAGCAAGGCTGCCGGAGCAGCGAGCAAAAGTGTCAGAGCGGAGCAAGGCTGCCGGAGCAGCGAGCAAAAGGGTCAGAGCGGAGCAAGGCTGCCGGAGCAGCGAGCAAAAGGGTCACAGCAGGCTAGAACCGCCGGAGCGGTGAGCAAGGCAGAGCAGGGGGGACAGGGCTCTGTTCACACGGAACAGACAGGAAGGGAAAGGCAGAGCCAGATACCCACAGGGTACTTGCAGTGAAGTAGCGAGTGGACCACAAACTCACAAACGGGAGTACAGAGACAACAAGCAGGAGTTAGGTACGAGTTCAGACTCTGCAGAAAAAGGAAAGGAACGGACATAGAGAAAAAACAGGTAAAAGATAGGAGAGAGTTCAGACTGGAACTGAGTGTACGGAGGAGACCGGCACTGCATCGGGATACAGGAGCGGGTCTGGGAATACGGCCCCCAGAGAGGCGGAACGAACAGGCAAGGAGCGTGTTCAGACAGGACAGACAAGATACAGGAGCGGGTCTAGGTAATCGGCCCCTAGAAGGCGGGAGGAACAGGCTAGGAGCGTGTTCAGACAGGACAGACAAGATACAGGAGCGGGTCTAGGTAATCGGCCCCTAGAATGCGGGAGGAACAGGCTAGGAGCGTGTTCAGACAGGCCTGGAAATACAGCCTCCAGGATAGGCAGACAAGAGAACACAGAACGGGACCTGGCACCTTCAGAGTCAAAGCACACACTGAATGAAACACAATGCTCAGGCATGGGTTAATTGGAGCAGCTGATTTAAATATCAGGAGACAGACAGCAATAGGCTGAGGACGCACAAGGGGTGTGCCCACAGCAGGTACAAGAAGCAGGAAGTGATCGGAAGCCGCCCTTAAGCAGCAGAAACAGACACAAACAGACAGCATGGAGGGAAGCCAGAGAGACATTCTGGACTGGAGATCAAGTGCGCGCTCTTGCACAGTGGGAGATGGACCACTATGCAAGGACGCCGCCAGGTATGTTACATAGATCACGTGAAGTCAATATTGCACTTTACTCCTCTTTGGTCAGACCTCATCTGGAATACTGTGTCCAGTTTTGGGCACCACATTTTAAAAAAGACAATCGACAAACTGGAGCAAGTTCAGAGAAGAGCGACCAGAATGGCAACCGGTCTGCAAACCATGTCCTATAAGGAACGGTTACAGGATTTGGGAATGTTTAGCTTGCAAAAAAGAAGACTGAGAAGAGACTTAATAGCTGTCTACAAATATGTCAAGGGCTTTCACATTGTTGAAGGATCATCTTTATTCTCATTTGCACAAGGAAAGACTAGAAGCAATGGGATGAAACTGAATGGGAGGAGACGCAGATTAGATATTAGAAAAAACTTTTCGACAGTTAGGGTGATCAATGAGTGGAACAGGCTGCCACGAGAAGTGGTGAGTTCCCCTTCAATGGACGTCTTCAAACAGAGGTTGGACAGACATCTGTCTGAGATGATATAGTGAATCCTGCTTTGAGCAGGGTGTTGGACTAGATGACCCAGGAGGTCCATTCCAACTCTACCATTCTATGATTCTATGATTCTATGGTACGGTCGGCCAGGTACTCCCTCAGCATCTTCCCAAACTTTGCACTCCTTGTGAGAGTACCCCGCGCCTCAGGGCCTGTGCGATGGGAGGGGCTGAGAAAACTCTCCCAGAACTTTGACAGTGTTCCCCTGCCTCTGCTGGATTGAAGTTGTGTCTCTCTTGCCTGTACTCCTTGGTTGTTCAAGGAAATGTGACCTCTGTCGCCATCGTTTTCAGATGGGAATTTTTTTAATAGTTCCGCAACAAGGGCCTTCTGGTACAGCCCCATTTTTGTAGACCTGTCCGCCTCAGGAATAAGGGATATAAAGTTCTCCTTGTAGCGTGGGTCTAGAAGTGTCACCAACCTGTAATGACTGTCACCCAGAATTTTGAGAATGCGAGGGTCATGGGAAAGGCAGTGTAACATAAACTCAGCCATGTGTGCCAGACTACTAACAGGCAAGACTTCCGTGTCCTCACCAAGAGGAAGACTGAACATGCTCTCCTCCTCCGCCTCCTCCACTCTGTCCTCTGGCCATCCACGCTGAACAGACGGTATGACAGCTGTGCAGGTAGTACCATCTATAGCGCATGAAACTAGCTCATGTCCTTCCTCCTCCTCCTCCTCTTCCTCATTGTCTCCCAATCCACGTTGGGATGAGATGAGGCAGGGCTGTGTGTAATCATCCTGTATGGTTCTGTAACATACCTGGCGGCGTCCTTGCATAGTGGTCCATCTCCCACTGTGCAAGAGCGCGCACTTGATCTCCAGTCCAGTTTGCTAGCCTGGCTTCCCTCCATGCTGTCTGTTTGCCTCTGTGTCTGCTGCTTAAGGGCGGCGCCCGATCACTTCCTGCTTTTTGTACCTGTTGCAGACACACCCCTTGTGCGTCCTCAGCCTATTGCTGTCTGCCATCTGGTATTTAACCCAGCTGCTCCAATGAATCCCTGCCTGAGCATTGTGTTCTGTCAGTTGGCCTTTGGTCACTGATATGCCAGGCCCCTTTTATGTTTCCTGCCTTCGGTATCAGTTCCCGTGTCTGAACTGTGTCCTGTCTGAATTATCTTCTAGCCTGTTGTCTTCTGCCTATCCTGGAGGCTGTATTTCCAGGCCTGTGTGAACCCGCTCCTGTATCTTGCTGCTGTGTCTGTTCTTGTCTGAATACTCTCCTAGCCTGTTTTGTTTTTCTTATATGTCCGTACTTTCCCTTTTTCTGCAGAGTCTGAACTCGTAACTAACTCCTGCTCGTTGTCACTGTACTTCCGCTTGTGAGTTTGTGGTCCACTCGCTACTTCTCTGCAAGTACCCTGTGGGTATCAGGTTCTGCCTTTCCCTTCTAGTCTGTTCCGTGTGTACTGAGCTCGGTTTTCGCTTTGCTCAGCTCTGTCCACCGCGTCTGCGGTTTTCGCTTGGCTCAGCTCTGTCCACCGCGTCTGCGGTTTTCGCTTTGCTCAGCTCTGTCCACCGCGTCTGCGGTTTTCGCTTTGCTCAGCTCTGTCCATCGCGTCTGCGGTTTTCGCTTTGCTCAACTCTGTCCACCGCGTCTGCGGTTTTCGCTTTGTTCAGCTCTGTCCACCGCGTCTGCGGTTTTCGCTTTGCTTAGCTCTGTCCGCCGCATCTGCGGTTTTCGCTTGGCTCAGCTCTGTCCGCCGCGTCTGCGGTTTTCGCTTTGCTCAGCTCTGTCCACCGCGTCTGCAGTCTTCGCTTTGCTCAGCTCTGTCCACCGCGTCTGCGGTTTTCGCTTTGCTCAGCTCTGTCCACCGCGTCTGCGGTTTTCGCTTTGCTCAGCTCTGTCCACCGCGTCTGCGGTTTTCGCTTTGCTCAGCTCTGTCCACCGCGTCTGCGGTTTTCACTTTGCTCAGCTCTGTCCGCCGCGTCTGCGGTTTTCACTTTGCTCAGCTCTGTCCGCCGCGTCTGCGGTTTTCGCTTTGCCCAGCTCTGTCCCCAGCGTCTGCGGTTTTCGCTTTGCTCAGCTCTGTCCACTGCGTCTGCGGTTTTTGCTTTGCTCAGCTCTGTCCACCGCGTCTGCGGTTTTCGCTTTGCTCTGCCCTGTCCACCGCGTCTGCGGTTTCGAATTTGTCTCCCAGTCTGTACTTGACCCTACCCAGCCTGCGCTCTAGTCTGCCTGTTCCTGTATTCCCCGGTGTGGATCAACAGCCGTGTCCGGAGTCTGACCTGGAGTAGACCCTGGTTCCTCTGCTCTGTTCCTCCCTGGTGCACTGGCGTCGTATGCCGTCGTGCGACCTTGGTCGGATCGGGCAGATACTTAGTTACGCCCCTCCAGGCACTCTCCGGTTCATTGCACAGTGGAATCACTACATAAACACGCACACGCCAGTCAGTCCGGGCGTGTGCATTACAGGTTCCATGCTCCATCTCATCGTGCTCCGCCTGCAATGCATCCTCTTTGATTGTGAGCAGCGAGCGTTTCAGAAGACAGAGTAGCGGAATGTTGACGCTAATTATGGCGTCATCATCACTCACCATCTTGGTGGAGTCCTTAAAGTTTTGTAGGATGGTACATATGTCTGACATCCATGTCCACTCCTGAGGTCTTATGTGTGGAGTCTGAACTGAATACCGATGGCCTTGTTGATGCTGGTACTCAACAACTGCCCTCTTCTGCTCACAAATCCTTCCCAACATCTGCAGTGTAGAGTTCCAATGCGTGGGGACATCACACACCAGTCTGTGAGCCGGAAGCTTCAAACGCTGCTGAAAAACGGCAAGGGTGGCGGAAGCTGTAGCTGACTTTCTAAAATGGGCACACAGGAGGCGTACTTTAACAAGCAGATCCGGAAGCTCCGGGTAGGATTTGAGAAACCGCTGAACCACGAGGTTAAGCACATGGGCCAGGCATGGTACGTGTGTGAGCTCACCATCGCCTCAGAGCCGCCACCAGGTTCCAGCCATTGTCACACATGACCATGCCTGGCTGTAGGTTCAGTGGTATGAGCCACAGATCTGCCTGCTCTTCCAGAGCTGTCCACAACTCTTCAGCATTGTGCGGTTTGTCATCTAAGCATATTAGCTTCAGCACAGCCTGTTGCCGCTTGGCCGAGGCAGTGCTGTAGTGCTTCCAGCTTGTAACTGATGTGATCATTTCGGAGATGGAGGCTGAAGAGGAGGAGGAGGCTGAGGAGGATGAGGTTCAGGAGCTTTAGACTGTGGGAGCTACCTTGATTGACCTAGGGCCCGCATTCCTTGGCGTCGGGAGGACGTGTTCTGCCCCAAGGTCCGACTGGGTCCCGGCTTCCACTATGTTAACCCAGTGTGCCATCAGCGAGATGTACCGAGATGTTAGGTGGACTTTCCAAGTAACTGCGTTGTTGAGGGCACGGCTAATGTTTTGGGACACGTGCTTGTGTAAGCGGGGATGGCACACTGGGAGAAATAGTGGCGGCTGGGGACTGAATACCTAGGGACAGCCGCCGCCATCAGGTTGCGGAATGCTTCGTCTCCACGAGCCTAAAATGCAACATTTCGAGCGCAAGCAGTCGTGAAATGTGAGAATTTAGTAGTGTGGCCTGTGGGGCGTTGGCTGCATATTTGCACTTGCGTTCCAAGGACTGGGGTATGGACAACTGAACGCTGCGCTGGGACAAGGACATTGACGTGCTTCCTGATGCTGCTACTAGATAGTGCGCAATGACAGGTGCAGGGCAGGAGGCATCTTCGCATGCAGCATGGACAGGGGATTGGCTTGCATGCATAACAGCGGAAGAAGCAATGGTGCCACCTGCAGGCACTGTTCCTAGACCCTGGGGTTCGGCCGACAAAGTCGGGTGCTTTGCTTCCATGTGCCTGATCATGCTGGTGGTGGTCAGGCTGGTCGTTTTGCCACCCCTGCTGATGCTGGCCTGGCAGGTGGTGCAAATGGCCTTTTTGGGGTTATCAGTGGAGGCTTTAAAAAAACAACCAGACTCAGGAAGACCTAACAGTTGTACTGGCAACTTCCTTCGTGTCCCACTATGGCTGCGACATTACAATGCGTGGCAGGCAATCCCTTTCTAAAGAGCGCCAAACATGCAGGGAGGGGACCAGAGCTCCCGCCGAGCAACCCCGGAAATACTCGGCGAGCGCCGAGCATTTCGAGCAGTGAGATGCTCGGGCGAGTGCTGAGCAGTAGCGAGCATGCTCGCTCATCACTACACTCTAATCAACAACACTGATGAAACTTGGACCTTTCTTTGCGAACGCAAAAATCACTGATATATACAAATACCATCAAGCAAATAATAGTTCATATACACAATATACTTTAAGCATGATTAGAAAAATTTATTAATGAAATGTCAATGCATAATTAGCACAACAAATACAGGCAAAATTCCCCTAAAAAACCTATAAAACAAGCTTAAAATCACAAAATTGGAGCAGATCAGTGGATGAAGTACAGTATTTTTCGGACTGTAAGACGCACTTTTTTCCTCCAAAATTTTGGAGGAAAGTGGGGGCTGCGTCTTATAGTCCAAATACTATATACTTGTATATACTGTATGGCTCTGCGTGGTAGGAGGTGTGGGGGAGTGGCAGCGAGGGATCAGCGTGGCACAGGAGGCAGCAGCCGCCAGCTGCAGCCTATGCTGTGCCCGCTACTAAAGAAAATGAATATTCCCTGCTCCCCATGCCCATGGGCGTGGAGAGCAATGGATATTCATTTTCCTTAATAGCCGGCACACTGTAGCTGCAGCGCGGTTCCTGCTGCCGCTCTGCGGTCTGTGTGCCCGCTATTAAAGCTCATGAATATTTGCTACAACCCACTCTCATGTATTGTAGTGAATATTCATGGTTTTTAATAGCAGGCACACTGACCGCAGAGCGGCAGCAGGAGCCGCTCTGCGGAACAGTGTGCCGACTATTGAAGAGACCGAATGGTCACTGCTCCCCAAGCACAGAGTCCCGGCGTGGGGAGCAGTGACTATTCCGGCACAGCACTTCACTGTGTGAGGGTGCATGGCAGGGACGCCATGTGCGCCCTGCCATGAGCGGCTCACACAGTAAGAGTGTCGGTAGCAGAGCGGGACAGCACTGGAGAGGAGAGGATGTGAGTATGATTATTATATTTTGTGGGCACCGTGATGGGGGCTCAAAGGGTGCCATACATACCAGGATGGTTGATAAAAGGGTGCCATACATACCAGGATGGGTGATCAAGTTGTGCCATGCATACCAGGATGGGTGATCATGGGGTGGCATGTATACCAGGAAGAGGGATAAAGGCGTGCCATGCATACCAGGAGGGGGGATCAAGGGGTGCCATGAATACCAGGCTGGGGGATAAAGGGGTGCCATGCATACCAGGATGGGGAATCAAGGGGTGCCATGCATACCAGGATGGGGGATAAAGGGCTGCCATGCATACCAGGATGGGGGATACAGGAGTGCCATGCATACCACTATGGGGGATAAAGGGGTGCCGTGCATACCAGGATGGGGATCAATGGGTGCCATGAATACCAGGATGGGGGATCAAGAGGTGACATGCATAACAGGAAGGGTTATCAAGGGGTGCCATGCATACCAGGATGGGGGATTAAGGGATGCCATGCATACCAGGATGGGGGATGAGGGCCACATATACTAGGATGGGATGGGGGCCATGTATACCAGGAAGGAGGGGCCATACATACCAGGATGGAGGATATTAACAGAATTGGGGGACATTACCCCAATACCAGTGTCAGCAGCGGACCCCCTCCCACATAACAGGGCATCATGACCACATTTTTTGCTTAAATTTTTTTTTCCAATTTTCCTCCTCTAAAATCTTTGGTGCGTCTTATGGTCTGGTGCGTCTTATAGTCCGAAAAATACGGTATACAATTATTATATAAAGTAGATAACACATAGGTACTTCTATGGTGGTAAGTAATTGTGTATTTGACCTTGATACCAATATTAAAGGGCTGCACAAAGAATATAATAATATAATACCTCTAAAAACTTGTAAGTCGCCTCCTATCTGGACAAAGTGCTATATTGTTGACAGAGGCAGAGGTAGAGCATATAAATGAAACGTGGATAGCTAGTCATTAGTGATGAGCAAGCTTGTTCGTTACTCGAGATGTACTTCTTAGGCATTCCTCACATGTATTAAAGCTGTCAAACAGTCGCAAATCATGTGCATGGAGTGACTAAAACATAATGCCTGAGCACGCTGAAGATACTCGGAAAACACGAGAGCATGCTCGCCGAAAGGGTTAACAGAACATACTCGATCATCACTACTAGTCATGTAAACACAAATGCAGATCAGAATAGATAGCAGTCCTTAGTGATTAGTGTTGAGCCACCCCCGTAGTGTTCGAGTTCGGTTCGGTTCGTCGAACACCCGTGTGTTCGCCGAACTGTTCGTCGAACTGTTCGTCGAACACCTTCGAACACCGTTAAAACCAATGGCAGGCAAACAAAAACACATAGAAACACATAGAAAACACCTTCAAAGGTGTCCAAAAGCTGACAAACTGCTCAGAAGACACAACTAACACATGGAAAAGTGACAAGTACATATAGTCATGCGAAAAGAAAAGAGGTGGAGGAGTAAAAGGAGGGGGAGACACAGATATAGGCATGTCATGCCCTTCTAAAATCCAAAAAGTGAGAAGCCGAGACGGCCAGTCCGCTCCTGCCCGTGCCACCTCCGTGTCGCCGGGTTTGTGCCAGAGCCGCGGTGAACCCTGACGGCCAGCCCCCCTCTCCCAATACTGGTGCCTGTCCGCTGGTGGGTCGAGAGAGCCCCCCTGTGGTGGAGGCAGCTCTAAGCTTTTTAATTTAAATTGTCCCTCTAATTTGAATGAATACACTTTAAATCCATTTACAAGGATCTATTGGAGGGCAAGTCTCATGCCAGCAGCCGCGTAATTCCAGCTCCAGTAGCGTCCACTAAAGCTGCTGCAGTTAAAAAGCTTTTATAAGGATCGAGCTCGGCTGTCCACCGCAAGGCATCCTAGTGCCAGTCCCAGCCCCTATGCCTTGGGGTGCCTCCTGATGCTCTTCACTAAGTATCCCGTGGTCCCGAAGCATTTCCTTTGAAAAAATTAAGTGTCCAAACTACAGGTGGTGTAGCTTGCTTAACAGCCGGGATAATCCGCTGACTAGCAGACACTGCTACTAGGCACAAAGTATTTCCTGGGCTAGATGCAGTTAAAAATTTGTAAGTAGATACTCTCGTTGGATGCTGAGAAAGCATTCCATAGAGTCTCCTGGCACGCCATATATGATTCTCTTAAAAAGCTTGGGGTAGGGGTCTAGGGGACCCTTTTATAGCCAAAATCACGGCCCTGTATCACAATACGTCACCTAGGCTGAAGATAAATGGAACTGTAGCACCGAGGGCTCGGTTGCTACAGACGTATTGCACCTCACCCAGAGGTGTGATATCTCACTCTCAGATAAGGATGGAGTGTGGATCAGGACCCGACACCTGCATGCATTACACCACATTGCCGTGGGGCAGGGCGACCAATATGCCCCTGAGATGGGCACGACAGTCCCTGTCCCTGGCTGGAGTGGGGGGAGGGAACACTGAGGAAGGGGAACCCTGCAGTGCAGGAGCAGGGAGGAAGCAGTTCCTGGGTGCATTGAGAAGGGAGTATAAAAGGTGGGCACCATCTTAGTTCAGTGCAGAGAAGTCTGAGCAGAAGTGGCAGGGAGCAGGGGCTCTGCATGAGCTCTGCTCCGGAGGCGGGCCTAGTAACAGAGGCCCAGGCCTGCAAGAGGGAGAAGGAAGAGGAGCGGAGAAGGCTCCAGGAACGAGGAATGAAGGGATCCCAGGGGTGCGGACGGGCGAGTCGCCACCGCACGCCCGAATCCACCTGCGTGGAGGGGTCAGGCCAAAGGGGGAGACCGGTCCCCGAACTAGTGGAGGCAGGAAACGACCCTCAGCTAGAAACCGGAGGCTCTGACATTTTATGTGGCGCAGCCCCTTGCTCCACCCGCTAGGAAGGCACCACATAGGGTCAGGGAAACTGGCGCCAAGTTTACCAAGAGGAGGCCCGAGGCAGCCGGACAGAAGTGTTGGTAAGAAAGGCCAGACAAAGGACACACAAAGGGGGTCCTGTGAAGCGCTCCAAAGTTATCTGGGAGTTGTCTGAGCCCCTCATCTGGTGAGCACAGTACGACGTGGGCAGCCGTTACCTGCAGACGTGGTCTGGATAATAAAAACTGTGAGTAAAGGCCCTGAACTGCATCACTGACTCCGTGTCGTTACTGCTGCTGCCCTGCACCATCACCCCCATCCTCCGCATACACTGCCCTGAGGCTATACTCCTCTCGTGGGGAGTTATGCTACGCTCTGCTGCACCCACAACACCAGCCTTAGCGGTCTGCCCTGTAGCGGCGGTTCACTCTGACCGCAATCCACGGGTGGCGTAGTCGGACATTTAAACATCAAAACCACATAAATAGTTCCGCCACTGGTTTGACCGCCCTGAGCCACGGAACCGGATCGCCGCCACGAAGACTACAACCACCAGCATCCACCAAAAAGGGTCCGGCTCCGGGTGTCCCAAGGCCCAGGGGGTGCGTCAGAACATTTTCATCACCTTTCACAATCACCAATGGGACAAGGCAGGGATGTCCTCTGTCCCCTCTCTTATACATCCTAGTGACGGAGCACCTGCTCTCATCAATTCGCCATAACCCCAATATTAGGTGGATTGAGGTGGGAGGCACCGAGTACAAGTGCTCTCTATTTGCTGATGATGTCCTAGTATATATCACTCAATCACATATATCCATCCCTGCTGTTATGGCTGAAATAGATCACTTTGTTACATGGTAAAATTTTAAAATCAATGCAGCGAAGTCTGAGGCCCTCGATGTCTCCCTCCCTAAATCCATATAGGATTCCATCCAGTCCAACTTTCCCTTTGCCTGGCCCTCACAGGGTATCAAATACTTAGGAATTCCTATTCATAGAGACCTCTCCCATCTATGTTATCTTAATTTTGGGCCCTTTATTGAACAATTCCATACAGACCACGGTTGGCAAGTTAGAACTGTAAGATTCACTACGTGAACCACTGGTGTTTTGTGGAAAAGCACATGTACACCGCGTTCCAAATTATTATGCAAAAAGTGTTTAGGAGTGATAAGGGAAGAATTTGTTTGTTTGTCAGTTAAACTCATTGATGGTGATGTGTGTCAGGGCTCTTTATATCACTGTAAGCAATTGCAGACACCTGAGCTAATTAGTTTGGCAGGTGTGTCCAATGAAAGGCAAGACTACTTAAGAAGGCTGTCCCACATTATTAAGCAGCCTACATTTTCTGCCAAAATGGGAAAGAAAAAGGATGTGTCGGCTGCTGAGAAGCAACAAATTGTGGAGTGTTTAGGTCAAGGCATGACTACAATCAACATTGTGCGATGATCAGGATGAAGTGTCTTGGCAATCAAGAAGTATGTAGCTGATTCACAGTACACACGTGTGCGTGCTGATAAGGGCAAATTGAGGACTCTTTCCTACAGGCAATTACGTCAGGTTGAAAGAGCAGCGGCAAAAAAGCCTTGTCATAGCAGCAGACAAGTTTTTGAAGCTGCTTGTGCCTCCAACGTCCCCCGAGCAACAAGATGCAGGGTCCTTCAGAGGTTTGCAGCTGTGCATACGCCATCCTGTCGACCTCCTCTATCCACTTCACACAAGCAGAAACGGCTCCAGTGGGCCAAACATTACATGAAGACTGATTTCAAAACTGTTTTGTTCACGGATGAGTGCCGTGCAGCGCTCGATGGTCCAGATGAATGGAGTGGAGGATGGCTGGTTGATGGACACCCCACGCAAACACGGCTACAGCGCCAACAAGGAGGAGGTGGAGTAATGTTTTGGGCTGGAATCATGGGGAGAGAGATTGTCGGCCCCTTTAGGATCCCTGAAGGCGCTAAAGATGAACTCCATAATGTATGTGGATTTTCTCAAACAGCACTTCCTGCCATGGTTCAAGAAGAAGAACCGTGTATTTCACAGCAAGATCATTTTTCTGCATGATAATGCACCATCTCATGCTGCACATAAAACATCTGCATCTCTGGCTGATATGGGCATAAAAGGGGACAAACTTATGGTGTGACCCCCATGCTCCCCTGACCTCTACCCCATTCAGAACCTTTGGAGCATCATTAAAAGGAGTGTCTATGATGGCGGGAGGCAGTTCACATCTAAGCAACAGCTCTGGGAGGGTATTCTGTCCTCATGCAAAACAATTGAAGCAGAAACCATCCAAAACCTGACAAATTCAATGGACGAGAGAGTTCAGAAGCTCCTTTCGAACAAGGGGTCCTATGTGAAAATGTAACATCACCTAGAATAAAGTTTTGAGTTGAAAACTGTTTGATTTCAGTTTCTAACAACCTGCTAATGCTTATAATTTCAAAAATGACCATTTTTTTGGTCTTTATTAAAATGAAAAGGTTGATCGAAAAGTTTGGGGGATCTAAGAGTGTGGCAACCCAGTAGTCATGATTACTTCGAATTCTGACAATATGAGGGTCATGCTGCAGGTAGTGCAGCTAGAAGGCACTTATGTGTCTTGCGCATCTCGGAGCCCCAAAATTATTTTCCGGGCTAGATGCAGCTAAAAATTATTTTTAATTTTAAATCTGGTGAAGCTTATTATAGATGGCCTAATAGGATCAGTGCTGCACACTGCTACAAAGCCCAAATTATTTTCCAGTCAAGATACAGATAAACATGATTAGTAATTTGAAAGCTTAAAACGGTTGGTAGGGTGATTTTAACCAATCATCAAGCTTTTACTCTCCCCAGGATGACACAGGGGTAGAAAAGTCGTTTCGGATCCATGATTTGTTCATCTTTATGAACGTGAGTCTGTCTACATTATCAGTGGAGAGCCGCGTGCGCTTATCTGTCAGCACACCATCAGCAGCGCTGAACACACGTTCAGACAGAACGCTGGCTGCGGGGCATGACAAGATCTCCAAGGCGTAAGTGGCTAGCTCCGGCCATTTATCCAGATTGGAAGCCCAAAAAGAGCAAGGGTCCAGTGACACAGTCGTGGCTTCAATGTTTACTTGGAGATACTCCTGTACCATCGTCTCTAGGCGTTGACTATGTGTCAGACTTCTTGTCTCCTGTGGCCTTGCAAAGGATGGGCTAAAAAAGTGGTGAAATGATTCCGCAAAATTGATGTTACCAGCAGATACTGTGGTTCTGTTACGGTTTGAGTGCTGAACACTTGACGGTCCCACGGTTGGCAAGTTGGAACTGTGAGATTCACTACGTGCACCACTGGTATTTTGTGGAAAAGCACAGTCTCTGCTGATACTCCTGCATGCGTGCATCCCTTTCTATGGCAGGAATAATTTCTGCAAATTTACTTTTGTACCGGGGATCTAACAGTGTGGCAACCCAGTAGTCAGGATTATTTCTAATTCTCACAATTCGAGGGTCATGTTGCAGGTAGTGCAGCAAGAAGGCACTCATGTGTGTTGCGCATCCAGGAGCACCAAGTCCCTGTTGTGTTGGTGGCGAGGTAACAATCATGCTTCCTTCCTCTGTTCTCTCCCCCCAACCTCGCACAACAGAAATGTGATCAAGGTCTCCCTCATCTGATGAGTCTTCCATCAGTTCGTCCTCCACTTCTTCCTGGGCTCCTGCACCTTCCTCACTAGTTTGGCTGCTACCATGCGCCCTGGTAAAATCATCTCCCCCACCCTCACATGCCTGCCGCCCTGGTGCTGCCGACCGTCTGGACCTTGCAGATGTTAGCCCTTCCGCATACAACTCCTCCTCCTCTACTTCCTCCACCTCCTCTTGTGCCACCACCTGACTCCGAATTCTGTTTAACATGTGCTCCAGCATGTAAATCACCGGAATAGTCATGCTGATAATGGCATCGTCAGCACTAAACATCTTCGTCGCCATTTCAAAACTGTGCAGAAGGGTGCATAGGTCCCTGATCTGAGACCACTCCTCCAGCGTGATTTGCCCCACCTCTGAATCTCGTTGGCCCAGGCTAAACGTCAGAACGTATTGCACCAGGGCTTGTCGGTGCTGCCACAGTCGCTGCAACATGTGCAGAGTTGAATTCCACCGGGTAGGCACATCGCATTTTAGCCGGTGAAGTGGCAGGCCCAACGACTTCTGTAGAGATGTAAGTCGCTGAGCTGCGGGATGCGAACGGCGGAAGTGAGCACACAGCGACCGTGCCCTCTGCAGAAGGCCATCTAGTCTGGGATAGTGGGCTAAAAATTGCTGGACAACCAGGTTCAACACGTGAGCCATACAAGGCACGTGTGTGACATTGCCCCGGCGAAGGGCCGCACCCAGGTTTGCAGCATTGTCGCACACGGCCTTCCCTGGTTTCAGGTCCAGTGGAGACAACCATTCATGAAATTGGTTCTCCAGAGCTGACCACAACTCCTCAGCTGTGTGACTCACATTTCCCAGACATTTCAATGTAAAAACCGCCTGATGATGTTGAGCCCTACTGCCAGCATAGTAAGGAGGTGTGCAGGATCCCTTCTGCGCAGTTAGAAAGCTTGTGGCATGACCAGACAGGCTTTGGGTGCAGGTGGAAGACCGAGAGGAGGTTGAGGAGGCAGAAGCAGTGGAGGAAAAATGACATAAAGAGGATTGACGCACAACTCGTGGGGACGGCAAGACTTGGACAGCAGCCCCTTGTCCTGCTGTCACCATAGTTACCCAGTGCCCAGTCAGCGACATGTAACGCCCCTGTCCATGCCTACTCGTCCAAGTGTCTGTGGTGAAATGCACCCTGTCACACACAGAGTTTCTCAAAGAAGCGGTGATGTTGTGTGCGACATGCTGGTGGAGCGCAGGCACACCTTTCTTTGAGAAGTAGTGCCGACTGGGCATCTGGTACTGGGGCACTGCGACGGACATAAGGTCTCGAAAATCCTCTGTGTCCACCAGGCGGAAAGGCAGCATTTCTGTAGCCAAGAGCTTGCAGATGGTGAAATTCAACCTCTTAGCTTTCTCATGGCTAGGAGGAAATGGTCTTTTACTTGTCCACATCTGAGGGACCGAGGGCTGGCTATTGTGCTTAGACGGGGTTGATAAAGGTGTCCCCGGCAAACTGCCGGTCTGTGAGGAAGATGCAGGCGGACATGTTAGGTTGCCTTGATCCAAAGGTGGTGCTATCGATGTCGGACAGCGCTCAAGACCAGCTGGTGTTACCACCTCCAAAGATAATGATGACCTGCCAATCACGCTGGCTGTTGCGGGTAAAGAGGTGGCAGGTCTGCGCCCCAAAACAGGTGTGACTGCTGTCCCCCCAGTCACAGAGGATGAAGAGGCCGCGGATGCACAAGATATGGCAGACGGTGGTTGGCCCGGCCGGCTAGACCGCATTGTAGCACACTGAGCTTCCCACTGCAACTTATGCTTCATGTCCATGTGCCGGTTCATGCATGAAGTACTCAAACTATGTATTTTTTGGCCTCTACTTAGCTTTTGCTGACAAATGTTACAGATAACACGAGTTGGGTCATCTTTATCGATCTGAAAAAATGCCCAGGCTATGCAAGGCTTAGCACCCATGCGACCTGAAGAGCCACCACGACTTGTGGTGAGAGGCAGAGTTGTGTTTGAGGATGCAGTTGTTGACGTGCTTCCAGTACTACGTCTCTGTCCAGGAAGGCGCAACCTGACCTCGTCGTCACTAGCATCTTCCTCCACCTCCTCTGCTGACCTCATCTCTTGGCTGACTGTGGGTTGACAGTAAGTGGGATCTCCGACCTCATCATCATCACCCTGTGCGTTATCACACCCGTCGTCCTCAGAGCCAACCTGTTCCTGCCCTGACAAAAAACTAAAGTTGTCGCTCCAATCAGGTATTTGAGTCTTATCATCGTCTTCCTCATTGTCTCCACCAACAGGAGTTACAGTTTGGGAATGAGGGTCTACATTATGGTCAGAACCTTCTGCGTCTGGTCCTGGATCCGACTCATAAAGATTCTGGGCATCAGTGCAGATCATTTCCTCGTCTGGATTCACAGAAGCGCTGGAGTCGACCTCTGATTCCCAGGCTATAGTATGAGTAAACAGCTCTGCAGACTCAACCATCTGTTCTACCTCATACTCAGACGGGCAGCTGGAGATTTGGGAGCTGTGAGGAAGCAAGTGCGATTTGGGTGACACCTTTGAGGACTGGAGTATTTGTGATGTTGAAGTTGATGTGGAGGAGAGCCCACTTAAAGGAGCACTTGATATCCGTTGAAGCACCTGCTGTTTTTGTGCCTCATCTGGAATTTGTAGCGATTGGCGTGGCCGTAAGAAAGGGATCTTATCACATTGTCCGCTAAAAGAAGTAGACATTTTAGTTTGGCTGGAAGATGGTCTTTCTTCTGCACCTACCCCACGGACACAACCTTTTTTCCCCTTCCCAACACGCCTATTCCCCTTTCCACCAGCAGCAGGCCTTTTTCCACTCATTTTGGTGGTTAACTAATTCACAACTCTGGAGTTGTTTGCACAAAAAAACAATGGATGGTAACCGAGCAGAGCTGAGTGGCCAAACTGTGGTATTAGGCCAAAACTATTGGCTGGGTTAGATGCAGAAAAAAATTATTTTTAATTTGCAACCTGATGGAGGTCAGTATAGATGGACTAATAGACCAAGTCCCACACACCGCTAGAAGCCCAAATATTTTTTCAGAGCTAGATGCAGAAAATTTTTTTATTCAATTTGCAACCTGATGGAGGTCAGTATAGATGGACTAATAGACCAAGTCCCACACACTGCTAGAAGCCCAAATATTTTTTCAGAGCTCGATGCAGAAAAAAATTATTTTTAATTTGCAACCTGATGGAGGTCAGTATAGATGGACTAATAGAACAAGTCCCACACGCTGCTAGAAGCCCAAATATTTTTTCAGAGATAAATGAAGAAAAAAATTATTTTTAATTTGCAACCTGATGGAGGTCAGTATAGATGGACTAATAGACCAAGTCCCACACACTGCTAGAAGCCCAAATATTTTTTCAGAGCTAGATGCAGAAAAAAATTATTTTTAATTTGCAACCTGATGGAGGTCAGTATAGATGGACTAATAGACCAAGTCCCACACACCGCTAGAAGCCCAAATATTTTTTCAGAGCTAGATGCAGAAAAAAAATATATTCAATTTGCAACCTGCTGGAGGTCAGTATAGAAGGACTAATAGAACAAGTCCCACACACTGCTAGAAGCCCAAATATTTTTTCAGAGCTAAATGAAGAAAAAAATTATTTTTAATTTGCAACCTGATGGAGGTCAGTATAGATGGACTAATAGACCAAGTCCCACACACTGCTAGAAGCCCAAATATTTTTTCAGAGCTAGATGCAGAAAAAAATTATATTCAGTTTGCAACCTGATGGAGGTCAGTATAGATGGACTAATAGAATGATGCTATGCCCAAAAGATTTTACTTCACTAGGTGCAGTAAAAAAATTGGTATTCTATACACAGGTGGTATATCTTGCAACACAGATAGGCTACTCCACTGACTAACACACTCTGCAATAGGCCAAAAAGGATTAGCTTTGCTAGATTCAGCCAAATGCTGTGAAAAAAACTTGCACAGCACTGGCACAGACCTGCCTGGCAAAAACTGATAGGAACTGATGTAACCTAGTCCTGAAAAGGACTCCAATTACAATTAGTCTTTACTCCCACAATCTATCTATTTAAGAGCACAGACCTGCCTGATAAAAGTCGTAGGAAATGCTGTAACCTAGTCCTTAAAAGGACTGCAATCACAACTATTCCCTACTCCCAAGCTATCTGTATATTTGTGCGAAAATTGGCTTGAAATTAACAAGGTATAGCGCACACAGCAACAGCGGTGCCGTCTAACACGCAGCTGCAGCAGTGAGAAAATGGTGGCGACGGGGAAAATGGCTTGGTCTTATAGGGCAAGGACATGTGACATACACTGCCAATCACACATGCCCTTGCTTGTGTGAAAAAAAGCACTTCGCTCCGTGTGTGCGCTGCTGATAGGCTGACAGATTGCACCTCCCCACTGCAAATGCGGGAAAGAGAAAAAAAAATGGAGATCTTCATTGTTCCTGCAGAGATCCATCCCCTGCCCCTCCCCCCGCCCCGCTGTACACTCAAACTGCGTATTAACATTAATTTTCATCATTACTGAGAAAAAATCCAGTTATGATTTTGGTGCACGAACAGTTATCGAACATAACCTCGAACAGCCGAATTTTTCTCAAATTGTTTGTGTTCGCCGACCGGCTCGAACACCGCCCAAAACAGCTCGAATTTGAGATTGGCGAACAGTTCGAGTAGAACAACGCTCATCTCTATTAGTGATCAATCCAGCAAGTATATATAGTGTTAAATAAGGGGAACAGATTAATACAGAACATGGAACTGCCCAAGGAGCTCAGAGACAGAATTGTGGCAAGGCACAGATCTGGCCAAGGTTACAAAAGAATTTATGCATTACTCAAGGTTCCTAAGAGCACAGTGGCCTCCATAATCCTTAAATGGAAGAAGTTTGGGACCACCAGAAATCTTCCTAGACCTGGCCGTCCAGCCAAACTGAGCAATCGTGGGAGAAGAGCCTTGGTGAGAGAGGTAAAGAAGAACCCCAAGATCACTGTGGCTGAGCTCCAGAGATGCAGTAGGGAGATGGGAGAAAGTTCCACAAAGTCAACTATAACTTCAGCCCTCCACCAGTCAGGCCTTTATGGCAGAGTGGCCCAACGGAAGCCTCTCCTCAGTGCAAGACATATGTAAGCCCACATAGAGTTTGCACCCCTGCAATTCTGTCAGATAATACTCATTTTCTTCCTGAAAATGATTGCAATCTCAAATTCTTTGGTATTATTATCTTCATTTAATTTGTCTTCAATGAAAAAACACAAAAAGAATTGTCCTAAAGCCAAATTGGATATAATTCCACACCAAACCTAAAAATGGGGGTGGACAAAAGTATTGGCACTGTTTGAAAAATCATGTGATGCTTCTCTAATTCGTGTAATTAACAGCACCTGTAACTTACCTGTGGCACCTAACAGGTGTTGGCAATAACTAAATCACACTTGCAGCCAGTTAACATGGATTAAAGTTGACTCAACCTCTGTCCTGAGTCCTTGTGTGTACCACATTGAGCATGGAGAAAAGAAAGAAGACCAAAGAACTGTCTGAGGACTTGAGAAACCAAATTGTGAGGAAGCATGAGCAATCTCAAGGCTACAATTCCATCTCCAAAGACCTGAATGTTCCTGTGTCTTCCGTGCGCAGTGTCATCAAGAAGTTTAAAGCCCATGGCACTGTGGCTAACCTCCCTAGATGTGGACGGAAAAGAAAAATTGACGAGAGATTTCAACGCAAGATTGTGCGGATGGTGGATAAAGAACCTCGACTAACATCCAAACAAGTTCAAGCTGCCCTGCAGTCCGAGGGAACAACAGTGTCAACCCGTACTATCCGTCGGCGTCTGAAGGAAAAGGGACTGTATGGTAGGATACCCAGGAAGACCCCACTTCTTACCCTGAGACATAAAAAAGCCAGGCTGGAGTTTGCCAAAACTAACCTGAGAAAGCCTAAAACATTTTGGAAGAATGTTCTCTGGTCAGATGAGACAAAAGTAGAGCTTTTTGGGAAAAAGCATCAACATAGAGTGTACAGGAAAAAAAAAGAGGCATTCAAAGAAAAGAACACGGTCCCTACAGTCAAACATGGCGGAGGTTCCCTGATGTTTTGGGGTTGCTTTGCTGCCTCTGGCACTGGACTGCTTGACCGTGTGCATGGCATTATGAAGTCTGAAGACTACCAACAAATTTTGCAGCATAATGTAGGGCCCAGTGTGAGAAAGCTGGGTCTCCCTCAGAGGTCATGGGTCTTCCAGCAGGACAATGACCCAAAACACACTACCAAAAGCACTATAAAATGGTTTGAGAGAAAGCACTGGAGACTTCTAAGGTGGCCAGCAATGAGTCCAGACCTGAATCCCATAGAACACCTGTGGAGAGATCTCAAAATGGCAGTTTGGAGAAGGCACCCTTCAAATATCAGGGACCTGGAGCAGTTTGCCAAAGAAGAATGGTCTACAATTCCAGCAGAGCATTGTAAGAAACTCATTGATGGTTACCGGAAGCGGTTGTTCGCAGTTATTTTGGCTAAAGGTTGTTCAACCAAGTATTAGGCTGAGGGTGCCAATACTTTTGTCCACCCCCTTTTTTAGGTTTGGTGTGGAATTATATCCAATTTGGCTTTAGGACAATTCTTTTTGTGTTTTTTCATTGAAGACAAATTAAATGAAGATAATAAGACCAAAGAATTTGTGATTGCAATCATTTTCATGAAGAAACTGAGTATTATCTGACAGAATTGCAGGGGTGCCAATACTTTTGGCCACCACTGTACAGGACTCCCAGACTATGAGAAATAAGATTCTCTGGTCTGATGAGATGAATATAGAACCTTTTGGTGATAATTCTAAGCATTATGTGTGGAGAAAACTAGGCACTGCTCATCACCTGCCCAAATACAATCCCAACAGTGAAATATGGTGGTGGCAGCATCATGCTATGGGGGTGTTTTTCAGGTGCAGGGACAGGACGACTGGTTGCAATTGAAGGAAACATGAATGCGGCCAAGTACAGAGATATCCTGGATGAAAACCTCTTCCAGAGTGCTCTGGACCTCAGACTTGGCCGAAGGTTCACCTTCCAACAAGACAATGACCCTAAGCACACAGCTAAAATAACAAAGGAGTGGCTTCAGAACAACTCTGTGACCATTCTTGACTGGCCCAGCCAGAGTCCTGACCTAAACCCAATTGAATATCTCTGGAGAGACCTGAAAATGGCTGTCCACCAACGTTCACCATCCAGCCTGACGGAACTGGAGAGGATCTGCAAGGAAGAATGGCAGAGAATCCCCAAATCCAGGTGTGAAAACCTGTTGCATCATTCCCAAGAACATTCATGGCTGTACTAGCTCAAAAGGGTGCTTCTACTCAATGCTGAGCAAAGGGTCTGAATACTTATGACCATGTGATATTTCAGTTTTTCTTTTTTAATAAATTTGCAAAATTTTCTACATTTCTGGGTTTTTTTTTCAGTCAAGATGGGGTGCAGAGTGTACTTTAATGAGAAAAAATATGAACTTTTAGAATTTACCAAATGGTTGCAATGAAACAAAGAGTGAAAAATTTAAAAGGGTCTGAATACTTTCCGTAGCCACTGTATATGCACCTACCTGTTAGCCATTATTCCCTTATAGTGGAGCATTGACTGTAAAACACAGGCATCTCCTGCACATCTACTGTGCACCGCCATAACTGGGATGTACAATTCCGGTAGTTTGCATTAAAGGGTTCTTTGATTAAAATAAATCATCACCGATCCACAGGTTAGATAGGTTATAAATAGTGTTGAGCGAGTATGTTCTGTTTCAAGTATGCTCGGGCGAGCTCCGAGTGTTTACAGCTGCTCGGTGATATGTTTGAATCGCTCCCGTGTGCATGATTTGCAACTGTTTGACAGCTTTATTACATGTGAGGAATGTGTGCAAAGCACAAAACAACGATAGTAGCCCAATGGTTAGAAAAATAGAAAAATACTTTATTGAATGTTAAACAACAGAAAGTCTGGGGAGACGATAGATACATATAGATCCACATGTAATTGCAAAAATCAATACACAATTGCGCAAAAACATTAAAAACAAGTAATACATCACACGAAGTGTGACTATAACATGGAGAGTGTCCGTTATTAGAAACAAACAATGGAATGGACACAATGCTGAGCTATATAAGTCAAATGTGCATATGAGCATTAATGTTCAATCAAAAAGAGCAGCATCATCACCATGGAAGATGATCACATACACTATCCCGACAGTATATAAATATGGATGTCAATCAAAAGACTTTATTACCTCTATAAGGGGAAGAAAAGAGAGCACACTCCGTGTGTGTATCCCCGACGCGCGTTTCGGCGCTGCATGCCTTCCTCAAGGGGACTGCTCAAGTATCCCAGCTGGTCATTTAAATAGTATCTTACGTAAATCACGTGACAATGGGGGCGGATACTACTAGTCATGTGACCGGTCACCATGTGAACTGAAACGCTACCAGGAGGAACGTCACAGTATTAGTCATGTGACCGGTCACCATGCAAACCATAACGCTACCCAAAGATGCCTAGCGACGGACCAGAAATGACGCAGAGAGCTCCGCCGTTACCCAGACACCGGACTCCGACGGCATCGCGGCCATTGGCCCGTGGATGCCGAAGGGAATGCAGCGTGTGGAGACAACGACGCCCCTGCGTACATGGTCCAGGTATACATATCCCTAAAGTATGCAACATCACCTATTAAAAAAGGGGGGCAAAACCATTCCCAAGTAAACAGGGACTCAGCCATTGCATAGAGACAACCACTGCCAATAATTATCAAAAATCAACACACATATAATGAAAGACACAAAGATGATGAAAAACAGGGGGAATATGCACTTCAACAATACATGTACATATATCTTGGACGACATTATAACATATATCCCCTAGACTACATACATAAACATCAACATCGTCCATCATACATACATATATATATATACCATGGTTCGAACAAGGAAATATCCTAGTATGTCGGTAATGAACTCCCCATGTGTATATACATGCATGTATGCTATGCAAAAGAGTGCACATACATAGAATCCTATTATATAGATGGAAAAAAAAGGTATATATAGAAATACACAGAAACACCATCAATAATGTCATATCATCAATCACTACACATAAATGTATCTGATGTAGTGTTGAGCCACCCCCGTAGTGTTCGAGTTCGGTTCGTCGAACACCCGTGTGTTCGCCGAACTGTTCGTCGAACTGTTCGTCGAACACCTTCGAACACCGTTAAAACCAATGGCAGGCAAACAAAAACACATAGAAACACATAGAAAACACCTTCAAAGGTGTCCAAAAGCTGACAAACTGCTCAGAAGACACAACTAACACATGGAAAAGTGACAAGTACATATAGTCATGCGAAAAGAAAAGAGGTGGAGGAGTAAAAGGAGGGGGAGACACAGATATAGGCATGTCATACCCTTCTAAAATCCAAAAAGTGAGAAGCTGACACGTTCAGTCCGCTCCTGCCCGTGCCACCTCCGCGTCGCCGGGTTTGTGCCAGAGCCGCGGTGAACGCTGACGGCCAGCCCCCCTCTCCCAATACTGGTGCCTGTCCGCTGGTGGGTCGAGCGAGCCCCCCTGTGGTGGAGGCAGCTCTAAGCTTTTTAATTTAAATTGTCTCTCTAATTTGAATGAATACACTTTAAATCCATTTACAAGGATCTATTGGAGGGCAAGTCTCATGCCAGCAGCTGCGTAATTCCAGCTCCAGTAGCGTCCACTAAAGCTGCTGCAGTTAAAAAGCTTTTATAAGGATCGAGCTCGGCTGTCCACCGCAAGGCATCCTACTGCCAGTCCCAGCCCCTATGCCTTGGGGTGCCTCCTGATGCTCTTCACTGAGTATCCCGTGGTCCCGAAGCATTTCCTTTGAAAAAATTAAGTATCCAAACTACAGGTGGTGTAGCTTGCTTAACAGCCGGGATAATCCGCTGACTAGCAGACACTGCTACTAGGCACAAAGTATTTCCTGGGCTAGATGCAGTTAAAAATTTGTAATTAGATACTCTCGTTGGATGCTGAGAAAGCATTCCATAGAGTCTCCTGGCACGCCATATATGATTCTCTTAAAAAGCTTGGGGTAGGGGTCTAGGGGACCCTTTTATAGCCAAAATCACGGCCCTGTATCGCAATACGTCACCTAGGCTGAAGATAAATGGAACTGTAGCACCCTGAGGGCTCGGTTGCTACAGAGGTATTGCACCTCACCCAGAGGTGTGATATCTCACTCTCAGGTAAGGATGTAGTGTGGATCAGGACCCGACACCTGCATGCATTACACCACATTGCCGTGGGGCAGGGCGACCAATATGCCCCTGAGATGGGCACGACAGTCCCTGTCCCTGGCTGGAGTGGGGGGAGGGAACACTGAGGAAGGGGAACCCTGTAGTGCAGGAGCAGGGAGGAAGCAGTTCCTGGGTGCATTGAGAAGGGAGTATAAAAGGTGGGCACCATCTTAGTTCAGTGCAGAGAAGTCTGAGCAGAAGTGGCAGGGAGCAGGGGCTCTGCATGAGCTCTGCTCCGGAGGCGGGCCTAGTAACAGAGGCCCAGGCCTGGAAGAGGGAGAAGGAAGGAAGAGGAGCGGAGAAGGCTCCAGGAACGAGGAACGAAGGGATCCCAGGGGTGCGGACGGGCGAGTCGCCACCGCACGCCCGAATCCACCTGCGTGGAGGGGTCAGGCCAAAGGGGGAGACCGGTCCCCAAAACTAGTGGAGGCAGGAAACGACCCTCAGCTAGAAACAGGAGGCTGTGACATTTTATGTGGCGCAGCCCCTCGCTACACCCGCTAGGAAGGCACCACATAGGGTCAGGGAAACTGGCGCCAAGTTTACCAAGAGGAGGCCCGAGGCAGCCGGACAGAAGGGTTGGTAAGAAAGGCCAGACAAAGGACACACAAAGGGGGTCCTGTGAAGCGCTCCAAAGTTATCTGGGAGTTGTCTGAGCCCCTCATCTGGTGAGCACAGTACGACGTGGGCAGCCGTTACCTGCAGACGTGGTCTGGATAATAAGAACTGTGAGTAAAGGCCCTGGACTGCATCACTGACTCCGTGTCGTTACTGCTGCTGCCCTGCACCATCACCCCCATCCTCCGCATACACTGCCCTGAGGCTATACTCCTCCCGTGGGGAGTTATGCTACGTTCTGCTGCACCCACAACACCAGCCTCAGCGGTCTGCCCTGGAGCGGCGGTTCACTCTGACCGCAATCCACGGGTGGCGTAGTCGGACATTTAAACATCAAAACCACATAAATAGTTCCGCCACTGGTTTGACCGCCCTGAGCCACGGAACCGGGTCGCCGCCACGGAGACTACAACCACCAGCATCCACCAAAAAGGGTCCGGCTCCGGGTGTCCCAAGGCCCAGGGGGCACGTCAGAACATTTTCATCACCTTTCACAATCACCAATGGGACAAGGCAGGGATGTTCTCTGTCCCCTCTCTTATACATCCTAGTGACGGAGCACCTGCTCTCATCAATTCGCCATAACCCCAATATTAGGTGGATTGAGGTGGGAGGCACCGAGTACAAGTGCTCTCTATTTGCTGATGATGTCCTTGTTTGTTTGTCAGTTAAACTCATTGATGGTGATGTGTGTCAGGGCTCTTTATATCACTGTAAGCAATTGCAGACACCTGTGCTAATTAGTTTGGCAGGTGTGTCCAATGAAAGGCAAGACTACTTAGGAAGGCTGTCTCACATTATTAAGCAGCCTACATTTTCTGCCAAAATGGGAAAGAAAAAGGATGTGTCGGCTGCTGAGAAGCAACAAATTGTGGAGTGTTTAGGTCAAGGCATGACTACAATCAACATTGTGCGATGATCAGGATGAAGTGTCTTGGCAATCAAGAAGTATGTAGCTGATTCACAGTACACACGTGTGCGTGCTGATAAGGGCAAATTGAGGACTCTTTCCTACAGGCAATTACGTCAGGTTGAAAGAGCAGCGGCAAAAAAGCCTTGTCATAGCAGCAGACAAGTTTTTGAAGCTGTTGGTGCCTCCAACGTCCCCCGAACAACAAGATGCAGGGTCCTTCAGAGGTTTGCAGCTGTGCATACGCCATCCTGTCGACCTCCTCTATCCACTTCACACAAGCAGAAACGGCTCCAGTGGGCCAAACATTACATGAAGACTGATTTCAAAACTGTTTTGTTCACGGATGAGTGCCGTGCAGCGCTCGATGGTCCAGATGGATGGAGTGGAGGATGGCTGGTTGATGGACACCCCACGCAAACACGGCTACAGCGCCAACAAGGAGGAGGTGGAGTAATGTTTTGGGCTGGAATCATGGGGAGAGAGATTGTCGGCCCCTTTAGGATCCCTGAAGGCGCTAAAGATGAACTCCATAATGTATGTGGATTTTCTCAAACAGCACTTCCTGCATGATAATGCACCATCTCATGCTGCACATAAAACATCTGCATCTCTGGCTGATATGGGCATAAAAGGGGACAAACTTATGGTGTGACCCCCATGCTCCCCTGACCTCTACTCCATTCAGAACCTTTGGAGCATCATTAAAAGGAGTGTCTATGATGGCGGGAGGCAGTTCACATCTAAGCAACAGCTCTGGGAGGGTATTCTGTCCTCATGCAAAACAATTGAAGCAGAAACCATCCAAAACCTGACAAATTCAATGGACGAGAGAGTTCAGAAGCTCCTTTCGAACAAGGGGTCCTATGTGAAAATGTAACATCACCTAGAATAAAGTTTTGAGTTGAAAACTGTTTGATTTCAGTTTCTAACAACCTGCTAATGCTTATAATTTCAAAAATGACCATTTTTTTGGACTTTATTAAAATGAAAAGGTTTATCGAAAAGTTTGGGGGATCTAAGAGTGTGGCAACCCAGTAGTCATGATTACTTCGAATTCTGACAATATGAGGGTCATGCTGCAGGTAGTGCAGCTAGAAGGCACTTGTGTGTCTTGCGCATCTCGGAGCCCCAAAATTATTTTCCGGGCTAGATGCAGCTAAAAATTATTATTAATTTTAAATCTGGTGAAGCTTTAGTATAGATGGCCTAATAGGATCAGTGCTGCACACTGCTACAAAGCCCAAATTATTTTCCAGTCAAGATACAGATAAACATGATTAGTAATTTGAAAGCTTAAAACGGTTGGTAGGGTGATTTTAACCAATCATCAAGCTTTTACTCTCCCCAGGATGACACAGGGGTAGAAAAGTCGTTTCGGATCCATGATTTGTTCATCTTTATGAACGTGAGTCTGTCTACATTATCAGTGGAGAGCTGCGTGCGCTTATCTGTCAGCACACCACCAGCAGCGCTGAACACACGTTCAGACAGAACGCTGGCTGCGGGGCATGACAAGATCTCCAAGGCGTAAGTGGCTAGCTCCGGCCATTTATCCAGATTGGAAGCCCAAAAAGAGCAAGGGTCCAATGACACAGTCATGGCTTCAATGTTTACTTGGAGATACTCCTGTACCATCGTCTCTAGGCGTTGACTATGTGTCAGACTTCTTGTCTCCTGTGGCCTTGCAAAGGATGGGCTAAAAAAGTGGTGAAATGATTCCGCAAAATTGATGTTACCAGCAGATACTGTGGTTCTGTTACGGTTTGAGAGCTGAACACTTGACGGTCCCACGGTTGGCAAGTTGGAACTGTGAGATTCACTACGTGCACCACTGGTATTTTGTGGAAAAGCACATGTAAGATTCTGCAACAGTCTCTGCTGATACTCCTGCATGCGTGCATCCCTTTCTATGGCAGGAATAATTTATGCAAATTTACTTTTGTACCGGGGATCTAACAGTGTGGCAACCCAGTAGTCAGGATTATTTCTAATTCTCACAATTCGAGGGTCATGTTGCAGGTAGTGCAGCAAGAAGGCACTCATGTGTGTTGCACACCCAGGAGCACCAAGTCCCTGTTGTGTTGGTGGCGAGGTAACAATCATGCTTCCTTCCTCTGTCCTCTCCCCCCAACCTCGCACAACAGAAATGTGATCAAGGTCTCCCTCATCTGATGAGTCTTCCATCAGTTCGTCCTCCACTTCTTCCTGGGCTCCTGCACCTTCCTCACTAGTTTGGCTGCTACCATGCGCCCTGGTAAAACCATCTCCCCCACCCTCACATGCCTGCCGCCTTGGTGCTGCCGACCGTCTGGACCTTGCAGATGTTAGCCCTTCCGCATACAACTCCTCCTCCTCTACTTCCTCCACCTCCTCTTGTGCCACCACCTGACTCCGAATTCTGTTTAACATGTGCTCCAGCATGTAAATCACCGGAATAGTCATGCTGATAATGGCATCGTCAGCACTAAACATCTTCGTCGCCATTTCAAAACTGTGCAGAAGGGTGCATAGGTCCCTGATCTGAGACCACTCCTCCAGCGTGATTTGCCCCACCTCTGGATCTCGTTGGCCAAGGCTATACGTCAGAACGTATTGCACCAGGGCTTGTCAGTGCTGCCACAGTCGCTGCAACATGTGCAGAGTTGAATTCCACCGGGTAGGCACATCGCATTTTAGCCGGTGAAGTGGCAGGCCCAACGACTTCTGTAGAGATGTAAGTCACTGAGCTGCGGGATGCGAACGGCGGAAGTGAGCACACAGCGACCGTGCCCTCTGCAGAAGGCCATCTAGTCTGGGATAGTGGGCTAAAAATTGCTGGACAACCAGGTTCAACACGTGAGCCATACAAGGCACGTGTGTGACATTGCCCCGGCGAAGGGCCGCACCCAGGTTTGCAGCATTGTCGCACACGGCCTTCCCTGGTTTCAGGTCCAGTGGAGACAACCATTCATGAAATTGGTTCTCCAGAGCTGACCACAACTCCTCAGCTGTGTGACTCACATTTCCCAGACATTTCAATGTAAAAACTGCCTGATGACGTTGAGCCCTACTGCCAGCATAGTAAGGAGGTGTGCAGGATCCCTTCTGCGCAGTTAGAAAGCTTGTGGCATGACCAGACAGGCTTTGGGTGCAGGTGGAAGACCGAGAGGAGGTTGAGGAGGCAGAAGCAGTGGAGGAACTTTGACATAAAGAGGATTGACGCACAACTCGTGGGGACGGCAAGACTTGGACAGCAGCCCCTTGTCCTGCTGTCACCATAGTTACCCAGTGCCCAGTCAGCGACATGTAACGCCCCTGTCCATGCCTACTCGTCCAAGTGTCTGTGGTGAAATGCACCCTGTCACACACAGAGTTTCTCAAAGAAGCGGTGATGTTGTGTGCGACATGCTGGTGGAGCGCAGGCACACCTTTCTTTGAGAAGTAGTGCCAACTGGGCATCTGGTACTGGGGCACTGCGACGGACATAAGGTCTCGAAAATCCTCTGTGTCCACCAGGCGGAAAGGCAGCATTTCTGTAGCCAAGAGCTTGCAGATGGTGAAATTCAACCTCTTAGCTTTCTCATGGCTAGGAGGAAATGGTCTTTTACTTGTCCACATCTGAGGGACCGAGGGCTGGCTATTGTGCTTAGACGGGGTTGATAAGGGTGTCCCCGGCAAACTGCCGGTCTGTGAGGAAGATGCAGGCGGACATGTTAGGTTGCCTTGATCCAAAGGTGGTGCTATCGATGTCGGACAGCGCTCAACACCAGCTGGTGTTACCACCTCCAAAGAAAATGATGACCTGCCAATCACGCTGGCTGTTGCGGGTAAAGAGGTGGCAGGTCTGCGCCCCAAAACAGGTGTGACTGCTGTCCCCCCAGTCACAGAGGATGAAGAGGCCGCGGATGCACAAGATATGGCAGACGGTGGTTGGCCCAGCCGGCTAGGCCGCATTGTAGCACACTGAGCTTCCCACTGCAACTTATGCTTCATGTCCATGTGCCGGTTCATGCATGAAGTACTCAAACTATGTATTTTTTGGCCTCTACTTAGCTTTTGCTGACAAATGTTACAGATAACACGAGTTGGGTCACCTTTATCGATCTGAAAAAATGCCCAGGCTATGCAAGGCTTAGCACCCATGCGACCTGAAGAGCCACCACGACTTGTGGTGAGAGGCAGAGTTGTGTTTGAGGATGCAGTTGTTGACGTGCTTCCAGTACTACGTCTCTGTCCAGGAAGGCGCAACCTGACCTCGTCGTCACTAGCATCTTCCTCCACCTCCTCTGCTGACCTCATCTCTTGGCTGACTGTGGGTTGACAGTAAGTGGGATCTCCAACCTCATCATCATCACCATGTGCGTTATCACACCCGTCGTCCTCAGAGCCAACCTGTTCCTGCCCTGACAAAAAACTAAAGTTGTCACTCCAATCAGGTATTTGAGTCTTATCATCGTCTTCCTCATTGTCTCCGCCAACAGGAGTTACAGTTTGGGAATGAGGGTCTACATTATGGTCAGAACCTTCTGCGTCTGGTCCTGGATCCGACTCATAAAGATTCTCGGCATCAGTGCAGATCATTTCCTCGTCTGGATTCACAGAAGCGCTGGAGTCGACCTCTGATTCCCAGGCTATGGTATGAGTAAACAGCTCTGCAGACTCAACCATCTGTTCTACCTCATACTCAGACGGGCAGCTGGAGATTTGGGAGCTGTGAGGAAGCAAGTGCGATTGGGGTGACACCTTTGAGGACTGGAGTATTTGTGATGTTGAAGTTGATGTGGAGGAGAGCCCACTTAAAGGAGCACTTGATATCCGTTGAAGCACCTGCTGTTTTTGTGCCTCATCTGGAATTTGTAGCGATTGGCGTGGCCGTAAGAAAGGGATCTTATCACATTGTCCGCTAAAAGAAGTAGACATTTTAGTTTGGCTGGAAGATGGTCTTTCTTCTGCAGATGTTACTGTTGCTTTAACACCTACCCCACGGACACAACCTTTTTTCCCCTTCCCAACACGCCTATTCCCCTTTCCACCAGCAGCAGGCCTTTTTCCACTCATTTTGGTGGTTAACTAATTCACAACTCTGGAGTTGTTTGCACAAAAAAACAATGGATGGTAACCGAGCAGAGCTGAGTGGCCAAACTGTGGTATTAGGCCAAAACTATTGGCTGGGCTAGATGCAGAAAAAAATTATTTTTAATTTGCAACCTGATGGAGGTCAGTATAGATGGACTAATAGACCAAGTCCCACACACTGCTAGAAGCCCAAATATTTTTTCAGAGCTAGATGCAGAAATTTTTTTTATTCAATTTGCAACCTGATGGAGGTCAGTATAGATGGACTAATAGACCAAGTCCCACACACTGCTAGAAGCCCAAATATTTTTTCAGAGCTAGATGCAGAAATTTTTTTTATTCAATTTGCAACCTGATGGAGGTCAGTATAGATGGACTAATAGACCAAGTCCCACACACTGCTAGAAGCCCAAATATTTTTTCAGAGCTAGATGCAGAAAAAAAATATTTTTAATTTGCAACCTGATGGAGGTCAGTATAGATGGACTAATAGACCAAGTCCCACACACTGCTAGAAGCCCAAATATTTTTTCAGAGCTAGATGCAGAAAAAAAATATTTTTAATTTGCAACCTGATGGAGGTCAGTATAGATGGACTAATAGACCAAGTCCCACACACCGCTAGAAGCCCAAATATTTTTTCAGAGCTAGATGCAGAAAAAAATTATTTTTAATTTGCAACCTGATGGAGGTCAGTATAGATGGACTAATAGACCAAGTCCCACACACTGCTAGAAGCCCAAATATTTTTTCAGAGCTAGATGCAGAAAAAAATTATTTTTAATTTGCAACCTGATGGAGGTCAGTATAGATGGACTAATAGAATGATGCTATGCCCAAAAGATTTTACTTCACTAGGTGCAGTAAAAAAATTGGTATTCTATACACAGGTGGTATATCTTGCAACACAGATAGGCTACTCCACTGGCTAACACACTCTGCAATAGGCCAAAAAGGATTAGCTTTGCTAGATTCAGCCAAATGCTGTGAAAAAAACTTGCACAGCACTGGCACAGACCTGCCTGGCAAAAACTGATAGGAACTGATGTAACCTAGTCCTGAAAAGGACTCCAATTACAATTAGTCTTTACTCCCACAACCTATCTATTTAAGAGCACAGACCTGCCTGATAAAAGTCGTAGGAAATGCTGTAACCTAGTCCTTAAAAGGACTGCAATCACAACTATTCCCTACTCCCAAGCTATCTGTATATTTGTGCGAAAATTGGCTTGAAATTAACAAGGTATAGCGCACACAGCAACAGCGGTGCCGTCTAACACGCAGCTGCAGCAGTGAGAAAATGGTGGCGACGGGGAAAATGGCTTGGTCTTATAGGGCAAGGACATGTGACATACACTGCCAATCACACATGCCCTTGCTTGTGTGAAAAAAAGCACTTCGCTCCGTGTGTGCGCTGCTGATAGGCTGACAGATTGCACCTCCCCACTGCAAATGCGGGAAAGAGAAAAAAAAATGGAGATCTTCATTGTTCCTGCAGAGATCCATCCCCTGCCCCTCCCCCCGCCCCGCTGTACACTCAAACTGCGTATTAACATTAATTTTCATCATTACTGAGAAAAAATCCAGTTATGATTTTGGTGCACGAACAGTTATCGAACATAACCTCGAACAGCCGAATTTTTCTCAAATTGTTAGTGTTCGCCGACTGGCTCGAACACCGCCCAAAACAGCTCGAATTTGAGATTGGCGAACAGTTCGAGTAGAACAACGCTCATCTCTAATAGTGACCAAATAATACCACATTCAAGGAACAAATGCCACCACACCATGACCAGACCACATAGTGACCGAATACCACATACAGGCAATTAATACAGTCACACCATGACAAGACCACATATTACCTCCACATAGTGACTGAATAATACCGTCACACCATGACCAGACCACATAGAGACTGAATAATATGGTCACACCATTACCAGACCAGGTATTACCATCGCAGTGACCGAATAATACCACATACAAGGAACAAATACCTCCACACCATGACCAGACCACATATTACCACCACACAGTGACCAAATAATACAATAATATAGTATATTGGCCCCATGCTCCTCCATACAGTATATTGGCCTCATGCTGCTCCATACAGTATATTGGCTCCATGCTGCTCCATACAGTATATTGGCCCTATGCTGCTCCATACAGCGTATTAGCCTCATGCTGCTCCATACAGTATATTGGCCCCATGTTTCTCCATACAGTATATAGGCCCCATGCTGCTCCATACAGTATATTGGCCTCATGCTGCTCCATACGGTATATTGGCCCTATGCTGCTCCATGCAATATATTGGCCCCATACTTCTCCACACAGTATATTGGCCCCTTGTAATGCTGTATACATAAAAAAAATCAAATACTCACCTCTCCCATTCCCTGCAGGTCTGGTATACTCAACGCATCTTCTGACTCTGTAGTGCTCAGAGCAGAGGGCGGTAGTGACGTCACCTCGCCCTCTGCCCTGAGACATCAGAATCAGAAGACGCTGACGTCACTGGAGCTGCGGGGAATGAGTAGAGGTAAGTATTTGAGGAGGAGGGGTAAGGGATCTCCTTGGGGTGGGGGCTCTTCCTCCTGGAGGAGGGGCTCTCCCTCCCGGAGGGAGGGCTCTCCCTTCCCCGACTCATGGGCCCAATAGCGTTCCGTTGTCCCTTCCACAGCACTTACCTGGGTGTGCTGGGTGATGACACGGCTGCCGGCCATGGTCATCACGGTGGGCCAGGTCTGCATGGATGCCTGCGTGCGCCCCTGCCTACCGCACTTTTAAAAGGCCCATGTCCCTAAAAAAAAAATTTTCTCCTCTTCTTCTTCTTCTTCTCTGTGGCTTACCGGGCATTTCATCGGTACCCCGCCAGGCCAGTCCGACCCTGGTGAACACCACAAAATAGACAATGATGGCAGTGATGAGATGCTGACAGAGGGAGTTCCTTATTAGCTTTGAAAAAGCTAATTCAAAAGTAACGTGCAGAAAAATGACAGCAGGTACTCTAGAATGATGAGTCAAAATATGAAAGGGAGTTTGTTTGCCAAAGGGCTGGAGAGCAGTACATTAATGAGAGTCTGCAGGTAACAGTGAAGCATTGCAGAGGTTACTTGCAAGTATGGGGCTGCATTTTTTATAGGAGTTGGAGATTTGGTTAGGATTAATGGTGTCCTCAATGCTCAGAAATACAGGAAGATATTTATCTATCCTGTCATATCACCAGGAAGACACCTGATTAGCTCAACATTTAGGCTATGTGCGCACGCTCAGGATTTAATTGCAGAAATTTCTGCAGCATTTCTGCATCTATTGGCAGGAAAAAACACGCATTTTGCTGCAATTTTGGCGCGGTTTTGATGCATTTTTAGGATGCGTTTTTGGACATAAACGAATGAGCTAAATAAAGATATTTGTAAAAAGAAAAGTGGGACATCGCTTCAACCCTTGGATTACCATCAGACCTGGGGTGAGTATATTGGTTAATTTAAATGATTAAAGAATGTGTCTGTTGCATTTCAAATAAAGTGTTTGCTCTGTGTCTGTGTGTTTATTTAACTCTTTACTTTACTTTAATTAGCTTTTAGTAATGAAAGGGTCTGATTGACACCTTGTCATCACTAAACAAATGGGCTAGGTGTAAATTATTCCCATATACCCAATCTTCATTAGCATTCCCATTAAAGTCATTTCTGGGGCAGCTGGGAGCTGCTATTTTTAGCCTGAGAATGTGCCATTAGGCAAACATGTTCCCTGGCTATTAATAACAGCTCACAGCTGTTTCATTAGCCGCTATGTCCTCATGAACAGCAACAAGGAGCGCTTTGGACGCAGCGTATTTTCTCTGCATCCAAAATGCTGTGTTCTAACACCGCACTTTTGTTGTCAATACATGCGGATCCACCGCATATAATGACACTTCAATCGGTTAAAATCTGCAGCAGAGACTAGCGTGTCTGCTACAGAAATTTACATGCTGTGGGTGAGTTTGGGTACGTGGCCATGGTCAGGAGCTGTTTGCTTAGCCTTTACTGGCTAGATTACAGGAGGAAACGCAAAAATTGATGTAGGGTCCCCTTATAAAATCTAATCAGAAAAGGCTAAACAGACATCTGCGGGCTGATATTTATAGCCAGGGAAGGGGCCATGGATACTAGTCCCTCCACGGCTAATAATATCACCCCTCAGCAGTCCCAGAAATGGCGCATCCATAAGAAATCACTCCTGTCATTGTACATCGCTGTACTGCAGGCTGAGGTAAGGTGAGTTCATCAGCTGAAGATCAGCTGATCAGCTCTGGTGACCTCATACTGCATCAATACTGTGTGGGAACATTTGTGAGAAAGTTTCCACACAGCACAGGTGCTGTAAATGGAGGTCCCAGAGCTCTTAGCTGATCTTCAGCTGATGAACTCGCGTGACCTCAGCTGGCATCGCATTGATGTACACTGCCAGGAGCAAACGCTTTCCGGTCAGTGTCCTGCCGGCCGCCAGAATGAACGCGTCACTGGAGGACATGAGGAGGATGACGGGAAACCGGGGGATGCTGGACAGGTGAGGATTAAGGTGTTTTTTGTTTTAATATTGATTTTTACTTTTTTTTTTTTTAACACTGCATACAGCCCCGACTTGGCTGAGGGGACTACTGCTCCCCTCAGAGGTGCCGCTCTCACTGTTATCGGAGGGAGCGTCGGCCGGATGATGGGAGAAGTAGTCTTCTTCCCCGGCCCGGGTACCATTCTTTGAGCATTTTTGCTCTGCAGAAACGCTACAAAGAATGGACATGCTGCGTATTTTAATGCAATGACAATCCTGAGCAGAAAATTCTGCATCATGTGCACAGAACAACAGGATTGTCATTCCATTAGCTGGCAGACTGATTTCCTAGTGTTTTTGGTGCATTTCCGTGAGGAAAAAATGCAGTGAAAACGCATCAAAAATGCTCAGTGTGCACTTAACCTTATTCTGCAAGCATACAACCAGTGTAATTAACTACTATCTTCAGTGTAAAGAAAAACAGTCCGAGAAGTGATGATATTACAGCCTCCACAAAGCACTGATCCCGACATCATTGTATCTGTCTTGGATAACACGAAGAGACAGAAGGATTTGCACAAGCCTACATTTGCAGAGCATCTGTGGTTAATTCTCCAAGATGTTTGGAACAACCTCCCTGCCGAGTTCCTTCAAAAACTGTGTGCAAGAATAATTACAAAGTAGCTGTTGTTTTGAAGGCAAAAGGGTAGTTACACCAACTATTGATTTGTCTTAGATTTCTCTTTTGCTCATTTAGCATTTTTTTAAGTGATAAATATAAACTATTAACATTTCTATTTTTAGAGCATTCTTATTTTGCAGCATTTTTTTGCATTTTTTCCACAATAGCCTAAAACATCTACACACTACTGGTATGTGTATGAACGTGTGTACAAATATAAAAAAATGATCCTTTAAACACAGTCACCATGAGACTATATATGTTATTTATCAAACTACTGGAACAAAATAGGAAAGCCATTTTAATTAGAGTTCAGCAAAAAAAATCAATCTGTTCTGGCAGCCCTCCATAGAAGCTTGACCATGATGATGTTTCCTTCTGCATCTGGCATCCCCAGCCCAGTATCATGGGTATTTTTTTTTCATATCAAGAACTTTATTAAAAAATATAATAGTAACATTGTAATTTTCACACTGTCCACTGAGGCTTTCTTTGACTCCTACTTCCGGTCCTTTAGGGAAAATTTTTCACCAAGCTCATTATCATCAGATTTACAGGATATAGAGAGGAAATCCAGCTTCCACATCAGAGTAGTACTTTTAAAACTTCACATTTGATAGAACATTAAAAAGCAGAAGAAAAAATAAAGTTGATTAGAAAACACCTGATCTACGTGTTTCGAACCCACTAACAGTTCTTAAACATTCTTAAACATTCCACAGTTGAATCTTAGAATCATAGAATGGTAGAGTTGGAAGGGACCTCCTGGGTCATCTGGTCCAACCCCCTGCTCAAAGCAGGATTCACTAAATCATCTCAGACAGATGTCTGTCCAGCCTCTGTTTGAAGATGTCCATTGAAGGGGAACTCACCACCACTCGTGGCAGCCTGTTCCACTCATTGATCACCCTAACTGTCAAAAATTTTTTTCTAATATCTAATCTGTTTCTCCTCCCATTCAGTTTTATCCCATTGCTTCTAATGTGACACCTCTTGAGATATTTGTAGACAGCTATTAAGTCTCCTCTCAGTCTTCTTTTTTGCAAGCTATATATTCCCAAATCCTGTAACCGTTCCTCATAGGACATGGCTTGCAGACCGCACACCATTCTGGTCGCTCTTCTCTGAACTTGCTCCAGTTTATCAATGTATTTTTTAAAATGTTTTGCTCAAAACTGGACACAGTATTCCAGATGAGGTCTGACCAAAGAGGAGTAAAGTGCGATAATGACTTCACGTGATCTAGACTGTATGCTTCTGTTAATACATCTCAGAATTGTATTTGCCATTTTTGCTGCTGCATCACACTGTTGACTCATCTTCAGTCTATGATCAATTAGTATACTTAAGTCTTTTTCACATGTACTGTTGCTTAGCTCTATTCCTTCCATTCTGTATATGCTTTTTTCATTTTTATTGCCCAGATGTAGTACTTTGCATTTTTCACTGTTAAAAACCATTCTGTTAGTTGCTGTCCACTGCTTCAGTTTATTTAGGTCTTTTTTAATCCTCTCTCTCTCTTCTCTAGTGTTAGCTATCCGTCCTAGCTTTGTGTCATCAGTAGTGTTGAGCCACCCCCGTAGTGTACGAGTTCGGTTCGGTTCGTCGAACACCCGTGTGTTCGCCGAACTGTTCGTCGAACTGTTCGTCGAACACCTTCGAACACCGTTAAAACCAATGGCAGGCAAACAAAAACACATAGAAACACATAGAAAACACCTTCAAAGGTGTCCAAAAGCTGACAAACTGCTCAGAAGACACAACTAACACATGGAAAAGTGACAAGTACATATAGTCATGCGAAAAGAAAAGAGGTGGAGGAGTAAAAGGAGGGGGAGACACAGATATAGGCATGTCATGCCCTTCTAAAATCCAAAAAGTGAGAAGCCGAGACGGCCAGTCCGCTCCTGCCCGTGCCACCTCCGTGTCGCCGGGTTTGTGCCAGAGCCGCGGTGAACCCTGACGGCCAGCCCCCCTCTCCCAATACTGGTGCCTGTCCGCTGGTGGGTCGAGAGAGCCCCCCTGTGGTGGAGGCAGCTCTAAGCTTTTTAATTTAAATTGTCCCTCTAATTTGAATGAATACACTTTAAATCCATTTACAAGGATCTATTGGAGGGCAAGTCTCATGCCAGCAGCCGTGTAATTCCAGCTCCAGTAGCGTCCACTAAAGCTGCTGCAGTTAAAAAGCTTTTATAAGGATCGAGCTCGGCTGTCCACCGCAAGGCATCCTAGTGCCAGTCCCAGCCCCTATGCCTTGGGGTGCCTCCTGATGCTCTTCACTGAGTATCCCGTGGTCCCGAAGCATTTCCTTTGAAAAAATTAAGTGTCCAAACTACAGGTGGTGTAGCTTGCTTAACAGCCGGGATAATCCGCTGACTAGCAGACACTGCTACTAGGCACAAAGTATTTCCTGGGCTAGATGCAGTTAAAAATTTGTAAGTAGATACTCTCGTTGGATGCTGAGAAAGCATTCCATAGAGTCTCCTGGCACGCCATATATGATTCTCTTAAAAAGCTTGGGGTAGGGGTCTAGGGGACCCTTTTATAGCCAAAATCACGGCCCTGTATCACAATACGTCACCTAGGCTGAAAATAAATGGAACTGTAGCACCGAGGGCTCGGTTGCTACAGACGTATTGCACCTCACCCAGAGGTGTGATATCTAACTCTCAGATAAGGATGGAGTGTGGATCAGGACCCGACACCTGCATGCATTACACCACATTGCCGTGGGGCAGGGCGACCAATATGCCCCTGAGATGGGCACGACAGTCCCTGTCCCTGGCTGGAGTGGGGGGAGGGAACACTGAGGAAGGGGAACCCTGCAGTGCAGGAGCAGGGAGGAAGCAGTTCCTGGGTGCATTGAGAAGGGAGTATAAAAGGTGGGCACCATCTTAGTTCAGTGCAGAGAAGTCTGAGCAGAAGTGGCAGGGAGCAGGGGCTCTGCATGAGCTCTGCTCCGGAGGCGGGCCTAGTAACAGAGGCCCAGGCCTGCAAGAGGGAGAAGGAAGGAAGAGGAGCGGAGAAGGCTCCAGGAACGAGGAATGAAGGGATCCCAGGGGTGCGGACGGGCGAGTCGCCACCGCACGCCCGAATCCACCTGCGTGGAGGGGTCAGGCCAAAGGGGGAGACCGGTCCCCGAACTAGTGGAGGCAGGAAACGACCCTCAGCTAGAAACCGGAGGCTCTGACATTTTATGTGGCGCAGCCCCTTGCTCCACCCGCTAGGAAGGCACCACATAGGGTCAGGGAAACTGGCGCCAAGTTTACCAAGAGGAGGCCCGAGGCAGCCGGACAGAAGTGTTGGTAAGAAAGGCCAGACAAAGGACACACAAAGGGGGTCCTGTGAAGCGCTCCAAAGTTATCTGGGAGTTGTCTGAGCCCCTCACCTGGTGAGCACAGTACGACGTGGGCAGCCGTTACCTGCAGACGTGGTCTGGATAATAAGAACTGTGAGTAAAGGCCCTGAACTGCATCACTGACTCCGTGTCGTTACTGCTGCTGCCCTGCACCATCACCCCCATCCTCCGCATACACTGCCCTGAGGCTATACTCCTCCCGTGGGGAGTTATGCTACGCTCTGCTGCACCCACAACACCAGCCTTAGCGGTCTGCCCTGTAGCGGCGGTTCACTCTGACCGCAATCCACGGGTGGCGTAGTCGGACATTTAAACATCAAAACCACATAAATAGTTCCGCCACTGGTTTGACCGCCCTGAGCCACGGAACCGGATCGCCGCCACGAAGACTACAACCACCAGCATCCACCAAAAAGGGTCCGGCTCCGGGTGTCCAAAGGCCCAGGGGGTGCGTCAGAACATTTTCATCACCTTTCACAATCACCAATGGGACAAGGCAGGGATGTCCTCTGTCCCCTCTCTTATACATCCTAGTGACGGAGCACCTGCTCTCATCAATTCGCCATAACCCCAATATTAGGTGGATTGAGGTGGGAGGCACCGAGTACAAGTGCTCTCTATTTGCTGATGATGTCCTAGTATATATCACTCAATCACATATATCCATCCCTGCTGTTATGGCTGAAATAGATCACTTTGTTACATGGTAAAATTTTAAAATCAATGCAGCGAAGTCTGAGGCCCTCGATGTCTCCCTCCCTAAATCCATATAGGATTCCATCCAGTCCAACTTTCCCTTTGCCTGGCCCTCACAGGGTATCAAATACTTAGGAATTCCTATTCATAGAGACCTCTCCCATCTATGTTATCTTAATTTTGGGCCCTTTATTGAACAATTCCATACAGACCACGGTTGGCAAGTTAGAACTGTAAGATTCACTACGTGAACCACTGGTATTTTGTGGAAAAGCACATGTAAGATTCTGCAACAGTCTCTGCTGATACTCCTGCATGCGTGCACCCCTTTCTATGGCAGGAATAATTTCTGCAAATTTACTTTTGTACTGGGGATCTAACAGTGTGGCAACCCAGTAGTCAGGATTATTTCTAATTCTCACAATTCGAGGGTCATGTTGCAGGTAGTGCAGCAAGAAGGCACTCATGTGTGTTGCGCATCCAGGAGCACCAAGTCCCTGTTGTGTTGGTGGCGAGGTAACAATCATGCTTCCTTCCTCTGTCCTCTCCCCCCAACCTCGCACAACAGAAATGTGATCAAGGTCTCCCTCATCTGATGAGTCTTCCATCAGTTCGTCCTCCACTTCTTCCTGGGCTCCTGCACCTTCCTCACTAGTTTGGCTGCTACCATGCGCCCTGGTAAAATCATCTCCCCCACCCTCACATGCCTGCCGCCCTGGTGCTGCCGACCGTCTGGACCTTGCAGATGTTAGCCCTTCCGCATACAACTCCTCCTCCTCTACTTCCTCCACCTCCTCTTGTGCCACCACCTGACTCCGAATTCTGTTTAACATGTGCTCCAGCATGTAAATCACCGGAATAGTCATGCTGATAATGGCATCGTCAGCACTAAACATCTTCGTCGCCATTTCAAAACTGTGCAGAAGGGTGCATAGGTCCCTGATCTGAGACCACTCCTCCAGCGTGATTTGCCCCACCTCTGAATCTCGTTGGCCCAGGCTATACGTCAGAACGTATTGCACCAGGGCTTGTCGGTGCTGCCACAGTCGCTGCAACATGTGCAGAGTTGAATTCCACCGGGTAGGCACATCGCATTTTAGCCGGTGAAGTGGCAGGCCCAACGACTTCTGTAGAGATGTAAGTCGCTGAGCTGTGGGATGCGAACGGCGGAAGTGAGCACACAGCGACCGTGCCCTCTGCAGAAGGCCATCTAGTCTGGGATAGTGGGCTAAAAATTGCTGGACAACCAGGTTCAACACGTGAGCCATACAAGGCACGTGTGTGACATTGCCCCGGCGAAGGGCCGCACCCAGGTTTGCAGCATTGTCGCACACGGCCTTCCCTGGTTTCAGGTCCAGTGGAGACAACCATTCATGAAATTGGTTCTCCAGAGCTGACCACAACTCCTCAGCTGTGTGACTCACATTTCCCAGACATTTCAATGTAAAAACCGCCTGATGACGTTGAGCCCTACTGCCAGCATAGTAAGGAGGTGTGCAGGATCCCTTCTGCGCAGTTAGAAAGCTTGTGGCATGACCAGACAGGCTTTGGGTGCAGGTGGAAGACCGAGAGGAGGTTGAGGAGGCAGAAGCAGTGGAGGAACTTTGACATAAAGAGGATTGACGCACAACTCGTGGGGACGGCAAGACTTGGACAGCAGCCCCTTGTCCTGCTGTCACCATAGTTACCCAGTGCCCAGTCAGCGACATGTAACGCCCCTGTCCATGCCTACTCGTCCAAGTGTCTGTGGTGAAATGCACCCTGTCACACACAGAGTTTCTCAAAGAAGCGGTGATGTTGTGTGCGACATGCTGGTGGAGCGCAGGCACACCTTTCTTTGAGAAGTAGTGCCGACTGGGCATCTGGTACTGGGGCACTGCGACGGACATAAGGTCTTAAAAATCCTCTGTGTCCACCAGGCGGAAAGGCAGCATTTCTGTAGCCAAGAGCTTGCAGATGGTGAAATTCAACCTCTTAGCTTTCTCATGGCTAGGAGGAAATGGTCTTTTACTTGTCCACATCTGAGGGACCGAGGGCTGGCTATTGTGCTTAGACGGGGTTGATAAGGGTGTCCCCGGCAAACTGCCGGTCTGTGAGGAAGATGCAGGCGGACATGTTAGGTTGCCTTGATCCAAAGGTGGTGCTATCGATGTCGGACAGCGCTCAAGACCAGCTGGTGTTACCACCTCCAAAGAAAATGATGACCTGCCAATCACGCTGGCTGTTGCGGGTAAAGAGGTGGCAGGTCTGCGCCCCAAAACAGGTGTGACTGCTGTCCCCCCAGTCACAGAGGATGAAGAGGCCGCGGATGCACAAGATATGGCAGACGGTGGTTGGCCCGGCCGGCTAGACCGCATTGTAGCACACTGAGCTTCCCACTGCAACTTATGCTTCATGTCCATGTGCCGGTTCATGCATGAAGTACTCAAACTATGTATTTTTTGGCCTCTACTTAGCTTTTGCTGACAAATGTTACAGATAACACGAGTTGGGTCATCTTTATCGATCTGAAAAAATGCCCAGGCTATGCAAGGCTTAGCACCCATGCGACCTGAAGAGCCACCACGACTTGTGGTGAGAGGCAGAGTTGTGTTTGAGGATGCAGTTATTGACGTGCTTCCAGTACTACGTCTCTGTCCAGGAAGGCACAACCTGACCTCGTCGTCACTAGCATCTTCCTCCACCTCCTCTGCTGACCTCATCTCTTGGCTGACTGTGGGTTGACAGTAAGTGGGATCTCCGACCTCATCATCATCACCCTGTGCGTTATCACACCCGTCGTCCTCAGAGCCAACCTGTTCCTGCCCTGACAAAAAACTAAAGTTGTCGCTCCAATCAGGTATTTGAGTCTTATCATCGTCTTCCTCATTGTCTCCACCAACAGGAGTTACAGTTTGGGAATGAGGGTCTACATTATGGTCAGAACCTTCTGCGTCTGGTCCTGGATCAGACTCATAAAGATTCTGGGCATCAGTGCAGATCATTTCCTCGTCTGGATTAACAGAAGCGCTGGAGTCGACCTCTGATTCCCAGGCTATAGTATGAGTAAACAGCTCTGCAGACTCAACCATCTGTTCTACCTCATACTCAGACGGGCAGCTGGAGATTTGGGAGCTGTGAGGAAGCAAGTGCGATTTGGGTGACACCTTTGAGGACTGGAGTATTTGTGATGTTGAAGTTGATGTGGAGGAGAGCCCACTTAAAGGAGCACTTGATATCCGTTGAAGCACCTGCTGTTTTTGTGCCTCATCTGGAATTTGTAGCGATTGGCGTGGCCGTAAGAAAGGGATCTTATCACATTGTCCGCTAAAAGAAGTAGACATTTTAGTTTGGCTGGAAGATGGTCTTTCTTCTGCACCTACCCCACGGACACAACCTTTTTTCCCCTTCCCAACACGCCTATTCCCCTTTCCACCAGCAGCAGGCCTTTTTCCACTCATTTTGGTGGTTAACTAATTCACAACTCTGGAGTTGTTTGCACAAAAAAACAATGGATGGTAACCGAGCAGAGCTGAGTGGCCAAACTGTGGTATTAGGCCAAAACTATTGGCTGGGTTAGATGCAGAAAAAAATTATTTTTAATTTGCAACCTGATGGAGGTCAGTATAGATGGACTAATAGACCAAGTCCCACACACCGCTAGAAGCCCAAATATTTTTTCAGAGCTAGATGCAGAAAATTTTTTTATTCAATTTGCAACCTGATGGAGGTCAGTATAGATGGACTAATAGACCAAGTCCCACACACTGCTAGAAGCCCAAATATTTTTTCAGAGCTAGATGCAGAAAAAAATTATTTTTAATTTGCAACCTGATGGAGGTCAGTATAGATGGACTAATAGACCAAGTCCCACACACCGCTAGAAGCCCAAATATTTTTTCAGAGCTAGATGCAGAAAAAAATTATTTTTAATTTGCAACCTGATGGAGGTCAGTATAGATGGACTAATAGACCAAGTCCCACACACCGCTAGAAGCCCAAATATTTTTTCAGAGCTAGATGCAGAAAAAAATTATATTCAATTTGCAACCTGCTGGAGGTCAGTATAGAAGGACTAATAGAACAAGTCCCACACACTGCTAGAAGCCCAAATATTTTTTCAGAGCTAAATGAAGGAAAAAATTATTTTTAATTTGCAACCTGATGGAGGTCAGTATAGATGGACTAATAGACCAAGTCCCACACACTGCTAGAAGCCCAAATATTTTTTCAGAGCTAGATGCAGAAAAAAATTATTTTTAATTTGCAACCTGATGGAGGTCAGTATAGATGGACTAATAGACCAAGTCCCACACACTGCTAGAAGCCCAAATATTTTTTCAGAGCTAAATGAAGAAAAAAATTATTTTTAATTTGCAACCTGATGGAGGTCAGTATAGATGGACTAATAGACCAAGTCCCACACACTGCTAGAAGCCCAAATATTTTTTCAGAGCTAGATGCAGAAAAAAATTATTTTTAATTTGCAACCTGATGGAGGTCAGTATAGATGGACTAATAGACCAAGTCCCACACACTGCTAGAAGCCCAAATATTTTTTCAGAGCTAGATGCAGAAAAAAATTATTTTTAATTTGCAACCTGATGGAGGTCAGTATAGATGGACTAATAGACCAAGTCCCACACACCGCTAGAAGCCCAAATATTTTTAAAGAGCTAGATGCAGAAAATTTTTTTATTCAATTTGCAACCTGATGGAGGTCAGTATAGATGGACTAATAGACCAAGTCCCACACACTGCTAGAAGCCCAAATATTTTTTCAGAGCTAGATGCAGAAAAAAATTATTTTTAATTTGCAACCTGATGGAGGTCAGTATAGATGGACTAATAGACCAAGTCCCACACACTGCTAGAAGCCCAAATATTTTTTCAGAGCTAGATGCAGAAAAAAATTATTTTTAATTTGCAACCTGATGGAGGTCAGTATAGATGGACTAATAGACCAAGTCCCACACACTGCTAGAAGCCCAAATATTTTTTCAGAGCTAGATGCAGAAAAAAATTATTTTTAATTTGCAACCTGATGGAGGTCAGTATAGATGGACTAATAGACCAAGTCCCACACACCGCTAGAAGCCCAAATATTTTTTCAGAGCTAGATGCAGAAAAAAATTATTTTTAATTTGCAACCTGATGGAGGTCAGTATAGATGGACTAATAGACCAAGTCCCACACACCGCTAGAAGCCCAAATATTTTTTCAGAGCTAGATGCAGAAAATTTTTTTATTCAATTTGCAACCTGATGGAGGTCAGTATAGATGGACTAATAGACCAAGTCCCACACACTGCTAGAAGCCCAAATATTTTTTCAGAGCTAGATGCAGAAAAAAATTATTTTTAATTTGCAACCTGATGGAGGTCAGTACAGATGGACTAATAGACCAAGTCCCACACACTGCTAGAAGCCCAAATATTTTTTCAGAGCTAGATGCAGAAAAAAATTATTTTTAATTTGCAACCTGATGGAGGTCAGTATAGATGGACTAATAGACCAAGTCCCACACACTGCTAGAAGCCCAAATATTTTTTCAGAGCTAGATGCAGAAAAAAATTATTTTTAATTTGCAACCTGATGGAGGTCAGTATAGATGGACTAATAGACCAAGTCCCACACACCGCTAGAAGCCCAAATATTTTTTCAGAGCTAGATGCAGAAAAAAATTATATTCAATTTGCAACCTGCTGGACGTCAGTATAGAAGGACTAATAGAACAAGTCCCACACACTGCTAGAAGCCCAAATATTATTTCAGAGCTAAATGAAGAAAAAAATTATTTTTAATTTGCAACCTGATGGAGGTCAGTATAGATGGACTAATAGACCAAGTCCCACACACCGCTAGAAGCCCAAATATTTTTTCAGAGCTAGATGCAGAAATTTTTTTTATTCAATTTGCAACCTGATGGAGGTCAGTATAGATGGACTAATAGACCAAGTCCCACACACTGCTAGAAGCCCAAATATTTTTTCAGAGCTAGATGCAGAAAAAAATTATATTCAATTTGCAACCTGCTGGACGTCAGTATAGAAGGACTAATAGACCAAGTCCCACACACTGCTAGAAGCCCAAATATTTTTTCAGAGCTAAATGAAGAAAAAAATTATTTTTAATTTGCAACCTGATGGAGGTCAGTATAGATGGACTAATAGACCAAGTCCCACACACTGCTAGAAGCCCAAATATTTTTTCAGAGCTAGATGCAGAAAAAAAATATTTTTAATTTGCAACCTGATGGAGGTCAGTATAGATGGACTAATAGACCAAGTCCCACACACCGCTAGAAGCCCAAATATTTTTTCAGAGCTAGATGCAGAAAATTTTTTTATTCAATTTGCAACCTGATGGAGGTCAGTATAGATGGACTAATAGACCAAGTCCCACACACTGCTAGAAGCCCAAATATTTTTTCAGAGCTAGATGCAGAAAAAAATTATTTTTAATTTGCAACCTGATGGAGGTCAGTATAGATGGACTAATAGACCAAGTCCCACACACTGCTAGAAGCCCAAATATTTTTTCAGAGCTAGATGCAGAAAAAAATTATTTTTAATTTGCAACCTGATGGAGGTCAGTATAGATGGACTAATACAACAAGTCCCACACGCTGCTAGAAGCCCAAATATTTTTTCAGAGATAAATGAAGAAAAAAATTATTTTTAATTTGCAACCTGATGGAGGTCAGTATAGATGGACTAATATACCAAGTCCCACACACTGCTAGAAGCCCAAATATTTTTTCAGAGCTAGATGCAGAAAAAAATTATATTCAATTTGCAACCTGCTGGAGGTCAGTATAGATGGACTAATAGAACAAGTCCCACACGCTGCTAGAAGCCCAAATATTTTTTCAGAGATAAATGAAGAAAAAAATTATTTTTAATTTGCAACCTGATGGAGGTCAGTATAGATGGACTAATAGACCAAGTCCCACACACTGCTAGAAGCCCAAATATTTTTTCAGAGCTAGATGCAGAAAAAAATTATATTCAGTTTGCAACCTGATGGAGGTCAGTATAGATGGACTAATAGAATGATGCTATGCCCAAAAGATTTTACTTCACTAGGTGCAGTAAAAAAATTGGTATTCTATACACAGGTGGTATATCTTGCAACACAGATAGGCTACTCCACTGACTAACACACTCTGCAATAGGCCAAAAAGGATTAGCTTTGCTAGATTCAGCCAAATGCTGTGAAAAAAACTTGCACAGCACTGGCACAGACCTGCCTGGCAAAAACTGATAGGAACTGATGTAACCTAGTCCTGAAAAGGACTCCAATTACAATTAGTCTTTACTCCCACAATCTATCTATTTAAGAGCACAGACCTGCCTGATAAAAGTCGTAGGAAATGCTGTAACCTAGTCCTTAAAAGGACTGCAATCACAACTATTCCCTACTCCCAAGCTATCTGTATATTTGTGCGAAAATTGGCTTGAAATTAACAAGGTATAGCGCACACAGCAACAGCGGTGCCGTCTAACACGCAGCTGCAGCAGTGAGAAAATGGTGGCGACGGGGAAAATGGCTTGGTCTTATAGGGCAAGGACATGTGACATACACTGCCAATCACACATGCCCTTGCTTGTGTGAAAAAAAGCACTTCGCTCCGTGTGTGCGCTGCTGATAGGCTGACAGATTGCACCTCCCCACTGCAAATGCGGGAAAGAGAAAAAAAAATGGAGATCTTCATTGTTCCTGCAGAGATCCATCCCCTGCCCCTCCCCCCGCCCCGCTGTACACTCAAACTGCGTATTAACATTAATTTTCATCATTACTGAGAAAAAATCCAGTTATGATTTTGGTGCACGAACAGTTATCGAACATAACCTCGAACAGCCGAATTTTTCTCAAATTGTTCGTGTTCGCCGACCGGCTCGAACACCGCCCAAAACAGCTCGAATTTGAGATTGGCGAACAGTTCGAGTAGAACAACGCTCATCTCTAGTCATCAGCAAATTTAATCAGTTTACCCTCAATTCCTTCATCAAAATCATTGATAAAGATCTTGAACAATACAGGTCCCAGTACAAAGCCCTGTGGTACCCCACTTGAGACATTCATCCAACTGGATGTGAAGCCATTTATGACCACTCTTTGAGTCCGATCACTAAGCCAGTTATGAATCCACCTAACAGTTGCCTTGTCCATTCCATACTTGGTTATTTTTTCAATAAGGATGGTGTGAGATACTTTGTCAAATGCTTTGCTGAAGTCAAGATATACTGTATCTACATCATTTCCCTGATCCACCCAGTCAGTGATTCTGTCATAGAAGGAAATTAAGTTAGTCTGACATGACTTGTTAGTTACAAACCCATGCTCACTCTGGTTAATCACTTCATTCTTATCCAGGTACTTATATACATGTTGTTTAATAATTTGTTCAAAGATCTTTCCTGGTATAGAAGCCAGACTCACTGGTCTATAGTTCCCTGGGTCCACCTTCTTCCTCTTTTTGAAGATAGGAACAACATTTGCTCTTCTCCAGTCTTCTGCGACTTCTCCTGTTCTCCAAGAATTTTCAAAGATTATGGAGAGTGGTTCTAAAATTTCTTCTACAATCTCCTTCAGTACTCTCGGGTGTAATTCATCTGGACCTGGAGACTTGAACTCATTTATGTTAGCTAAATATTCCCTCACAATCTTTCTGTTTACAGATAACCTGGATTCTTCTATTCCTTTAATAGGACAGTGAAGATCAGTTGATGTTACATTTTCTTTCTGAGGGAAAACTGATGAAAAATAGGAATTAAAAAGTTCGGCCTTCTCAACATCCTTTCTTACCATTTCACCATTTTCATCCTGTAAAAATCCAATATCATCTTTGACTATTCTTTTACTTATGACATACCCCCAAAATCCTTTTTTATTGCTTTTGACATCTCTTGCAAGCCTTAATTCATTGTCAACTTTAGCTAACCTGATACGTGCCCTACAGGTTCTGTAGACTGCTTTATAATCTTCTTTAGATATGCCTCCCTCTTTCCATTTGATAAACATTTCTTTATTTCTTTTTAGCATGTGTTTAATGAAAAGAGTTTGCTTATAAAGTATACTGTATGTTCACGGTATTGATGCAAAAAAAGTTACATCTATAATTAACTTATATGTGAAAAATAACAAGAAATTCAAAACCTATGTGCAGGAAAAAGCTTTTCAACATATTATTTAAAGTGATCTTACTCAACTATTTTAGGTAAAAGAAGTAAACCATGTAACTTAAGACATGAAGAGAAATTACAACAATTACACAATAATCTGCATATTATCATCCGTCTGTCAGACAAAGGAGGATAGGTTGTAATTCTGCATAAGACACTTTATGAGAAGCAAGTATTTCAAATGTTAGAGGATTGCAAATTGCCTTACGATATTACCAAAAAATGTAAACAGAACAGCTATCACTTCTGTTTCAACAAGGTGTCTCTCTGGGCTCTATATCTTCTAGAGAAGCTGAATACTTCCTAGTAAAATGTTCAACCTGTTTTATTTTTCAAACTTTCCCAATGATTCACAAGTAAAAAATTCCTCCACCATTGCATCCAATTGTGGCTGGGGTTTGGCCCCTGATTCAGTGCATTTCCCCTTGCTTTTATTTACTTCTCAAACCATTAGTATCATGAACTTCCAGTGACATTCATGATACTAAACTATTATTAAAAATAATGGAGAATCTGGTCTGGACTGGGTTACCCATATGTTCTTTAGCAGTCCACAAGAGAAATCTTTACAAGAGCCTGCCTTTCATTTTAGAAAAGATATTAACTACTCAATTTCTCTACAGAAATATATTTTAACTATCACCAGTTGTTTGTCAACTAATAATTTTCTTCTTTCAGTGATGATTTTTTTTTCTTCAAATACTGATGGGGACAAAATTCTCATCCTCAATAGCCAACCTGTACATAGCATGGTAGCAGGAGTGTCAGCTACAGTGTATCTAACTGAAAACTTGGAACCCCACACATTAGGTGGTATAGTCAATATAAATTTGACCTGTTCTTCACTGGGCAAGATGGTATTAATATTCTGAGGTTTTTTTTTTTAATTCTAATAGTATGAATTTATTCCATTATTACTCCTTTCCTTGATGTGCTATTAACAGTTGATGTGACTCAGAAGATGATTCTTATAGGATTGTATAGAAAGGCCACTTTTGCTAATACTTTACTAAATTCTTTGTGTTGCCAACCAAAGCATAATAGAATAGCTATAATCAGCTTAACATACGGCAGACAAATTCCCTCAGTATTAACAACATATAGCAGCCACGAGGTATCTCTTAAAATATAACCTTTAATAGATCTCTAAAAAAAGTGTATAATAAATACCTCCGATATCTGATACCAGTCCCTAATTACATCTTATTCACATCAAGATAGACAAATACAACCTCTAACACCAAAACATGTAGCATGTGACTCGGCTATAAGTCACATGACATCACTATGGGAATATATGAAGTCACATGACATCACTATGGGAGTATATGAAATAAGTGTATTGTGCTTAAATCTATTTGATTGAGACATTTATTACCAAACTTAATCTTGAGGAAGTGAAAGTCTACACTTTATGATAAGGAAATTATGAATTATGGCAAGGAACTTAAATTAGAAAATAAGTCCCACCCAGGAAATTACATAGAATGCTAAGAAATGGAGGGAAAATGAATGTATTTAAACAGAGAAGGTTGATGTGTGAGCATCCCCCAATTTTGCATTTGTGGAAAGTGGTAGCTGCATTCTGTACCACAGAGATGGACACTCACCATTGTGAGGTTCATTACATTTTTTAAGTCACTTGGCACTTTATGGCACAGAGTCACTTTTTTTGCTCTTTTGTATTGCTGGTGCTCCCCAAAAATACCAAATACACTCCCCTGATGAATCCCCGGTAAGGAGCAAGAAACGCGTCAGGAGGGACTTTTTGTGGGTGACAGTTTAGGTTATATTTGGGTACTGCCCTTTGTTCGGCAGGCGCTAACACCAGGGGCACGACAGGGTAGATATTCTTCTGAGGAACCAATCATTTGAATGGGATGAAGAAACCTGAACGATGCCCGCATGCAAAAAATGGGTGAGATCTACACATATCGCTAATGTTTGATAACACTGTATTTTTTTCATTTACTGATCAGGATTGGTTTGAAATTATTGGCTTTTTTTCTAGGTCATAATGTTACATTCTAAGAGGGCTATTCAGACACTAAATGCCTTAGATTTATTTGTCTGTTTCTGACATATTCTGCCTCTTGTCTGATGAAATTTTAGAGGTTATATTTGTCTATCTTGATGTGAATAAGATATAATTAGATATATCGGAGGTATTTATTATATACTCTTTTTAGAGATCTATTAAAGGTTATATTTTAAGAGATACCTCGTGGCTGCTATATGCCAACCAAAACATGTCTTAAAATGAGCTTGTTTGGAAATATATTAGCGCTAATTGCGTTGGCTCTGACGATTACTCTTTCCATAAGTAGCGTAAGGTCATTTACACAGACAAACCGGAGGCAGAAAATAACCACCGATTGGTAAATCTTTTCCAATCAGCAATCATTTAATGTATGTAATTTAATTTAGTTTAGACAGGCAGACCACAGTAAACTATGTGCACTGATTGATCTGTAGTAGATCATTTATTGTGCATTGACTGAAACTGTCCTGTTTATACAGGACGATGCACCATGAGAGCGATTACATTTTGCACCTTTCAAAAGATTATTTCACCCAATGAAGGAGCATTTTGCTCATTACCTTATTATTAACAACTCTTGTTCACAATAATCTTTCAGTATAAAGCAGCTTTAGGATGTCTTAAAGGAAGCATTGAGATTAGCCTCTACTAAACCACTGTAGAGGTGGCTAACGGTCGCATAGTCGATGGGAGGTATGTATCACAGAGATGGCTGTCCTCTGTGATGTAACCCAGAGTATTGCTCTAGTGCCGAGTATGTCAAGCATCACTGTACTTGACTTACTTGGCACTCGGCAACTATTTCCGGGTTGCTCGGGTGGGAGCTCTGGTTCTCGCACCGCATGTTTGGCGCTCTTTAGAGAGCCAATGAGCATGCAGGGATTGCCTGCCACACACTGTAATGCCGTAGCCATGTTGGTTGTGGCATTACAGTGATTGGCTGCCGCATAGCGTCATCAGGTCTATATAAGACCTGGTGCCCCTATGCTCGTCACTGTCTAACTTGGAAACAGACAGAGTAGGGAGAGCTGCTGCTGAGTCAGGAAGAGATTTGCTTGTTTGTTAGTTACTATAGGTATTCCAAAGCATATCTATATATTCATCTGAACTATCAGTCCTTCTGAGGACTAATCCAGCTGCATATATTCAGTTGTGTTAGCAGGAGTTAGGCAGGCAGGGTTTAAGGCAGTGTATACAGCACAAGAGGCTTTATTGCATGTTCTGTTTGCTGCTGTTACAGATATCCATAAACATAGCCCCAGATATCAGGGGCCAGGGCTATTTTTTTTTATCTTAACCCTGATTATTTGCACCATTTTAGTGCTCCATTTTCTTGTTAGCACTGCAGAATACAGCCAGATCTTTTCCATCATCAGACGTGATCCCATATTTCGGAGATAAAAATCCACAAATTTGTAGTGAACGTGGAAAATATTGTCCTCCATTTATAGTTTTGCATCAGTGTGTCAGTGAAGCTATTCACACGTGATCGCTAGGAAGAATAGTAAACTACAGGGCCGCTATTTAAAACTGTTGGTGTCCGTCAGACGTATAACATATAACTGCGGTACAAATCCAGGCATTTGTAGTGAACGTGGAAAATATTGTCCTCCATTTAGAGTTTTGCATCAGTGTGTCAGTGAAGCCATTCACACGTGATCGCTGGGAAGAATAGTAAACTACAGGGCCGCTATTTAAAACTTTGGGTGTCCGTCAGACGTACTGTTATGATCTGCAAGAAGTACTAAGGAAAGATAGGGGAAAGCTGTCCCTACAGTAAAACTAAGCTGAATCCCTATGATGTAGCGCACACGGCCCCTTTAAGAGGGAGGGAGCGCGTGCGCCCTAAGCACAGCGCGCCGGCAGCAGCAGGAGAGCCGGAAGACACCGGGCCAGGAGCGCGGCGGTAAGGGGGACAGCGTCTCTGCCTGTCAGGGGGCAGAGACGCCGATGCTACTGACTACAGGCGAGAGAGACACGATTCCAATCCAGCAGAGGCAGGGGAACACTGTCAAAGTTCTGGGAGAATTTTCTCAGCCCCTCCCATCGCAGAAGCCCTGAGGTGCGGGGTGCTCTCACAAGGAGTGCAAAGTTTGGGAAGATGCTGAGGGAGTACCCTGCCGACCGTACCAATGTCCTCAGTGATTCCTGTGTGCCTTATAATTATTGGGTATCCAAGGTGATTACGTGGAATGAACTGGCTCTCTATGCCTTGGAGGTCCTGGCCTGACCTGCCGCCAGCATTTTATCAGAGCAAGTTTTTAGTGCCGCTGGTGGAATTATAACTGATAAGCACATCAGCCTGTCAACTGAAAATGCTGACAAGCTGACTCTTATAAAAAATGAACAAGGGCAGGATTGGGCTAGACTTCTCAACACCACCGAATGATAGCAGCGTAACAAACTCAAATCCAGTGTCTTTTTTTGGGAGGTCTATTCCCATGCACCCTTTCACACCTACACATGGGTATACGCTTCCTGATTTTGGCTATTTGCTCTTGTCCTTCTCCTTCTCCTCATCCTCATCCTCTACCACCATATCACCAGGGTGACCATGGTCCATGATGCAACACCCACATAATTTTTTTAAAGGGTGTTTATGATGCCCGTAAAAAAAATTTTTTATACAGTATGTTCATGTATACCCCCCAGGGGAAAATGTTTGTCAGCCCATACACTTAGTGCATGGGCATTACAAGTATAGGAGACCCGCTCCTTTCTAATAGGAACATTTTTTTATGAGGCCTTTAAGTCTCTTCCAAGGGGAATTGGAGTGCCTCCCAATTTTTTCACTTCATAGGCCAACACTATGGGAGACCAACTTCCTAATAATGAGACCATTTTTTATGAGGCCCGCTACGTCTTTTCCAAGGGGCATTGGAGTGCCTCCCAATTTTTGGCAGCCCTTGCATTCACTGCATAGGCCAACTCTATGGGAGACCCTCTCCTTTCTAATGGGAATTTGTCGTTACTGTGGCCCTGCTCTATGTGTCTTTAAATTCTTAGTGGGGTTTTTCTTAAATTTGGTCAGCCGTTGTACTCACTGCATACCCTACAACTGTATATCAGACCCTCTTCTTTCTAATGGGAACATGTCGCACTCATTACTGTGGCCCTGCTCTATGTGTCTTTAAATTCTTAGTGGGGTTTTTCCTCAATTTGGTCAGCTGTTGGACTCACTGCATAATCTATAACTGTATAGCACACCCGCTCCTTTCAAATGGAAACATGTCGTACTCATTACTGTGGCTCTGCTCTATGTGTCTTTAAATTGTTAGTGGGTTTTTCCCAAATTTTGGCATCCCTTGCAGTCACAGCAAGAGCATAACCACTGAAGGAGACCCGCTGCTTTAAACTGGGAACTTTTTTTTACTGAGACCCTCCTCTATGTCTCTTCAAAGAGGTATTGGGTTGCGTCCAAATTTTTGGCAGCCCTTGCAGTCACTGCATACATAATAACAGTATAGGAGACCCGCTCCTTTATAATGGGAGCATTTTTTTTACTGAGACCCTCCTCTATGTCTCTTCAAAGGGGTATTGTGAAGCGTCCGAATTTTTGGCAGCCCTTGCAGTCACTGCATGCGCAATAACAGTATAGGAGACCCGCTCCTTTATAATGGGAACATTTTTTTTACTGAGACCCTTCTCTATATCTCTTCAAAGGGGTATTGGGATGCTTCCGAATTTTTGGCAGCCCTTGCAGTCACTGCATACACAATAATAGTACAGGAGACCCAATCGTTAATAATGGGAACAACAAAGCATAGCCGGCTGGTGGCTCTCTAACAATAGCAAGGGCCGAATTCTGGCCTTTTAAGAATAGTAAGGGCCGCCTGATGGCCCTATAAAAATAGGCTTTGAGACTTTCAGAATCCCTACATCATAAATGAAACAGGATGTGTTTGGTGATGTGTTACACACCACATTGCCAGATAAGGCTGTAAAATGGTAAAATGACATTTCCCGGTGAATGCATTTGTCTTAAAAAATAACGTAAAAAAACAAAATAGTAGGATTTTTATTTAGTATAAAAAACAGAGTCGCCAATGTAACCTCAATATAATCACATTATTCAGCTCCTGCACCTCCTACTCCATCTCCAAAATGACCACATCAGTCACAAACTGAAAGCAGTGCAGCAGTGCCTTGGCCAAGCGGCAACAGGCTGTGCTACAGATAACATGCTTAATGCTTCGGTGTAACACAGCAGCCTGATCTGTGGCTCTCACCGCTGAACATACAGCCAGGCATGGTCGTGTGTGACAAAGGGTGGAACCGGGTGACGGAGAAATGACAGCCAGAGTAGATATGGTTTCCCTCTATGCCAGTCCTTTCACCGAGCTAAAGAATATGGCTGTAGTGAAATACAACTCCCACTGAGAATCTATTTCAGATTGAAAAACATTGTGCCCACCAGAGGATTTTGATTCTGAGGGCTCACCTTTCTCCCCCGCTAAAGAGCCCCATAGCTGCTGCAAAGTTAGCGATATCATGAACTCTCCTGAGGTAGAAGCCAAGGCACACCAGAGGATGGGACCTTCCAACCCTGCCGAGAAGCAGTCCTGGCTAAGAAAAGTGTGTGGGAGGGTTCCCAGACACTCTATGGCTGCTTTTTTAACTGAGGTGGAAACCCAAGCAAACACAGGGAGAACATACAAAATCCTTTTAGATGTTGTCCTTGCTGGGATTTGAACCCAGGATCCCAACGCTGCAAGGCTTCAGTGTTAACCACTAATCCAATGTGCTGCCATTCACCCTCTGATATCTAACAGGATGGAGAAACTTGCACCTACCACCACTCTATCTTCAGCTCCTTTGTGAGAAACTAATGTATTTGGGCAGCCACTCAGTCTACCAAATAAAACTGGGGATGACTTTGCTACTGGTACTGGGGGCAGTGCTAATACCAAGGCGTCATACCATAGTTTACTGTAAATATTCCAGGCTGGTAGGAGGCAAGCAGATTCCTACAGAAAAGTACCAGCAGTAGTGTTCAATGACCCGCGCTTGCAGAAGGCGGAGACGATACCGGGAGAAATAGTGAAACAGCTTCCGCCTCCACTAGCCTAAAAGGCCACATTTCAAGTGCAAGCAGCGGCCCAGAAATCTGGCAGTTTAGTATTGCGGCCTGTCGGTGGGTAGGTGGGTGGAAGCATACTTGGGCTTGCATTCCAAGTAAAAGAAAACTAAGCAGATGGTGGTCTCTATCATCGTCATGGCCTCACCTCGGCACTATGAACTCTCCTGAAGGAGAAGCCAGGGCCCACCGGAGGAGCCTCCGGTTCTCTGGTGGGCCCGTCCAACCCTGCCGAGATGCAGCCCTGGCTAAGAAAAGTGTGTGGGAAGGTTCCCGGACACTCTATGGCTGCTTTTTTAATGTGGATTGGATGTGCTTATGCATGTTATTTCTCAAACCGCATTGCAGATTAGGCTATTGCCCAACTCTGTAGTCATGAAATTAAAGGCGCAAAGAAAGATGTTTGTGTGTTGAAGCACCACCGACAAGTTCGAGCTGATGTTGGACTGGCTACCATTGCTTCTGCAACAAACTACATTAGAGGACTTCCTGGGAGAAATGATGCCCAGAGTAGATACGGTTTCCCTCTATGCCAGTCCTTTCACCAAGCTAAAAAATATGGCTGTGGTGAAATACAACTCTCAGCAAAAAAAGCTGTGGACTGGCTCCGTACAGTCCCTGGCCACTTTCACCTGTCCACGTGTATGTGGTTAGGCAGTCCTTCTCAGTAAGTGCACTGGGGAGGGCATGGGTAATGTTGTGGGACCCGTGCTTGTGGAAGGCTGAGATGACACCGGGCAAATAGTGGCGGCTGGGGACCGAGTATGGATACCCGGTCGCCGCCATAAGATTGTGGACAGCTTCCGCCTCCACGAGCCTAAAAGGCCACATTTCAAGTGCAAGCAGCTGTCAAAAATTTGGCGGTATAGTATTGCAGCCTGTGGGTGGGTGGCTGGCTGGCTGAATACTTTCGGTTGCATTCCAAGGAATGGGGTAGGGACAACTGAATGCTGCACTGGGACAAGGACGTGGACGGTGATTGTCTCAAGTCTGCAATGACAAGTGCATGGCGGGAGGCATCTTCGCATGCGCCAAGGATCACTTATGATGGGCACACTTTTAGGCAGTGATCTGGGAGTCAGAGATGCTTCCAGGGGTCTTCCCCATGCTGTTCCCATGTCATTTCAGCACTGTATGCATGTGTCAGATGATGTGTCACACACCACATGGCCAGATAAGGTTATAAAATGTTAAAATGACATTCCCCAGTGAATGCATTTGTCTTGGTTGAAAGCAATGCAAAAGTGCATCAAAAACGTTACGTGTGAACATAGCCCAAGGTGTGGAGTATTTTTGGTTTTGGTTATTTATTTTGCCTTATATACAAGTCATTATCCTGGAAAGGAGGTTCCTTAACATATTTCCCAGTAAAATCCATTTTGGATTTGTTTTTTATGTTTTATTGTGAGTCCGTAAAAGTGGCGTAATACCTCTGACAACGTTGTTGACAGCAGTGACCTGGGAGTCAGAAATGCTTCCAGGGGTCTAACCCATGCTGTTCCCTTGTCATTTGAGCACTGTTCCCATTGATTTTGGCAATTTTTAGGCCCTCTGCAGACCGCCAGAGGGAGCCGCCTGAAAAATGCTCGAGTTTCCCATAGACTTACATTGGGCTCGTTGCTCAGGTCGAGCACCCGAGTTTTCCAATTTGCTCGAACCGAGCATCGAGCACTCGAGCATTTTAGTGCTCGCCCATCACTAGTGACAGTCATTACTGGTTGGTGACACTTCTAGACCCACGCTACAAGGAGAACTTTCTATCTCTTATTCCCGTGGTGTACAGGTCTGCTAAAATGGGGCAGTACCAGAAGGCCTTTGTTGCGGAATTATTAAAAAAATTCCCATCTGAAAATGCTGGCGGCAGAGGTCACAGTTTGTTGGACAACCAAGTAGTACAGGCACGAGAGACACAAATCCAATCCAGCAGAGGCAGGGGAACACTGTCAAAGTTCTGGGACAATTTGCTCAGACCCTACGGTCACACAAACCCTGATATGCGGGGTAGTCTAACAAGGAGAAGTTTGGGAAGATGCTGAAGGAGTACCTTTTCGACCATACCAACATCTTCCCTAATTCCACTGTGCCTTATAATTATTGGGTATCCAAGCTGGACACAAGGCATGAACTGGCTTTCAACGCCTTTGAGGTCCTGGCCTGCCCTACCGCTAGCGTTTTGTCAGAGAGGGTTTTTAGTGCCGCAGGGGGAATTATAACCGATAGGCGCATCCGCCTGTCAACTGGAAATGCTGACAGGCTAATTCTTATAAAAATGGACAAGGGCTGGATTGGGCCAGACTTCTCAACAGCACCGAATGATAGCAGCTTAACATAAACTCAAATCCAGTGTCTTTTTTTTGGTAGGTCTATTCCCATGCACCTCTTCCCACCGTGACATGGTTATACGCTTCCTGATTTTGTCTATTTGCTCTTGTCCTCCTCCTTCTCCTCATCCTAATCCTCCACTACCATATCACCACCATATCTACCATATCACCATATCTATGTCTCTTCCAAGGGACATTGGATTGCCTCCAAATTTTTGGCAGCCCTTGCATTCACTTACTAGGCAATAACAGTATAGGAAACCCAGTTCCTAATAATAGGAACATTTATTTCATGAGGCCCTCCTCTACATCTCTTCTAAGGGGAATTGCAGTGCGTCCAAATTTTTTGCAACCGTTGCAGTCACTGCATAGGCAATAACAGTATGGGAGACCCTCTCCTTTCCAATGGGAACATGTTGTTACTGAGGCCCTCCTCTATGTGTCTTTAAATTGGTGCTGGGGTTTTTCCCAAATTTAGGCAGCTGTTGTACTCACTTCATATCCTATAACTGAATAGCAGAACCGCTCCTTTCTAATGGGAACATTTTGTTACTGAGGTCCTCCTCCATGTGTCTTTAAATTGGTATTTGTTTTTTCCCAAATTTAGGCAGCCGTTGTACTCACTGCATACAATATAACTGTATAGCAGAACTGCTCCTTTCTAATGGGAACATGTTGTTACTGAGGCCCTCCTCTATGTGTCTTTAAATTGGTATTTGTTTTTTCCCAAATTTAGGCAGCCGTTGTACTCACTGCATACCCTATAACTCTATAGCAGATCCATTCCTTTCTAATGGGAAGATCTTGTTACTGAGGCCCTCCTCTATGTGTCTTTAAATTGGTATTGGGGTTTTTCCCAAATTTAGGCAGCTGTTGTATTCACTGCATACTCTATACCTGTATAGCAGATCCACTCATTTCTAATGGGAAGATCTTGTTACTGAGGCCCTACTCTATAGGTCTTTAAATTGGTATTGGGGTATTTCCCAAATTTAGGCAGCCCTTGAAGTCACTGCATGGGCATTACCACTATAGGAGACCCACTCCTTTATAATGGGAAAATTTTTTTTACTGAAACCCTCCTCTATGTCTCTTCAAAGGGGTATTGGGTGTGTCCAAATTTTTGGCAGGCCTTGCAGTCAGTGCATATGCAATAACAGTCTAGGAGACCAACTCATTAATAATTGGAACACCAATCATAGCCGGCTGATGACTCTCTAACAATAGTGAGGGCTGACTTATGACCCTTTAAGAATAGTAAGGGCCGCCTGATGGCCCTATAAAAATAGGCTTTGTGACTTTGAGTCCTTCCTTTATAAATGTAACAGGATGTGTCTGATCATGTCTCACACACACAACATGACCAGATAAGGTTGTAAAATGTTAAAATGACATTTACTGGTGAATGTATTTTTCACCATTGAAAGCAATGCAAATGTGCAAAAAACTCATCAAAAACGCTATGTGTGAACATAGCCCAAGGTGTGGAGGAGTATTTTTGTTTTTGCTTATTTATTTTTCCATATGTTCAAGTCATTATCCTGGAAAGGATGTTCCTTAACATTTTTCCCAGGAAAATCCATATTGGTTTAGTTTTTGGATGTTTTATTGTGAGTCCGTAAAAGTGGCGTAATACTCTGACAACATTGTTCACAGCTGAAACCTAGGAGTCAGAGATGCTTCCAGGGGTCTTCCCCATGCTGTTCCCATGTCATTTGAGCACTGTTCATATTGATTTCGGCAATTTTTAGGCCCTCTGCCGATCTCCGGAGGGGGGCTGCCAGAAAAATGCTCGAGTTCCCCATACACTTCCATTGGGCTTGTTGTTCGGATCGAGCACTCGAGCATTCCAATTTGCTTGACACGAACAACAAGTACCCGAGCATTTTAGTGCTCGCTCAACACTACACATAAGCACTGAGAGGACTGATTGGTGCACCTAGGACCGGGTTACGGGTAGTTTGAAGAGTTGGGCGGGTCCAGCTACCCACATACCTCACCTCTGGGTGTGGTTAACAACCTATAAAATAGAGGTTGCTGTTTGGCACATGGTCTGTGTGTTCGGAGGGAGAAGGCCTCCTTTGTGTTGTTGTCTCCAGACCGAGCCAGGATACTGGATGCTACCCAGCCTGTGTGCCCACAGGACTGACTAAGCAGAGCCTTGCTTAAAGGACACTTTACTTTGTTTGCCTGAACTAAAGGCTTTTTGGTATTTCTTTTTGCTTCATGAAGTAATAAACCGACATGGACTTTTAAAGGAACATGCTTCCTGTTTGCCTCCCGTCGCACCCAAGTGAGTAAAAACTCTACAATTGCTGTTAGTAGTGCGGGCAGCATTCCCAGCAGATATGTGTGACTGCTACAAGAATGACTGCATTACCTGGGTGAAGTCTGCCACAATCCAGCAAGCATCGCCAGACAAAACGGAGGACCTGCTGAAACACCTGGTCCAGTCGCAGCAGCACCAGCAGGGCAGGACGAGCGCCCAAGTCCGGCTGATGACTCTCACGTCCGGAAGGCGGTAAGACGGGCCTTGTAGAAAATGGCCCCTGGGAATGACATAGAGGCCTTCCTCGATGTTTGAAAGGGTCACTGAGAGGGAGAAACTTCCGCCAGAACAGTGGGCAGAAGTACTGGCGCCATATTTGACGGGGGAGCCCCAGAAGGCTTACTATGATTTAGCTTTGAAGGATGCTAAAGAGTATGGAAAGCTAAAAATCTAGGTTTTGGCCTGCTTGGGGGTGACAATGTCTGTCATTGCACAGTGGGTCCATCACTGGGCGTATTACCGAGACAAACCCCCTTGCTCCTAAATGTTTGACCTTTTGCACCTGGTCCAGAAGTGGCTGCATCCAGAGTCCAGTACGCCTGCGCAGATGGTACAGTTTGTGGTGATGGACCGGTTTTTGCATTCCGTGCCGAGGCCAATACAGACTTGGGTTGCCCAGGGTGATCCCCGGAATGCCAATGAACTGATTGGACTGGTCGAGAGATACCAGGGGGTTGAGAGTTCCTTGGGTAGCCCACTCCACACTGGGGGTCCCAATAGGGGGCGGAGGCCCAAAAGGGGATGGGGCATCCAAGGTCCAAAGGGGCGGGGGGGTAATGCCCAAGAGCTCTACTGGTGATTTCATTTGCTGGATGTGCCACGGCCCAGGCCACATAGCCGCCCATTGTCCTCTGACCCCTGAGCAGATGAAATGCAGCATAGGATGCCGCTGTTCGTATTATGCGTATCCGGCCTGCAGTGTGAACTCTCCACCCAGTGAGGGGCCACAACCATGTCCCGTAAAAGTGAATGGTTGGAAAGTAACAGCACTGCTAGACTCCGGGAGTCTGATGATCCTTGTGAGGGCCACACTTCCTCTTCAACTGATTCCGGGGAAAAAAGTCAGCATACAGTGCATTCATTGTGATGCTAGGGTCTACCCCATGGCTGGAGTGGACATTGAAAAGGCCCACGGTACTGAGTCCCACGAGGTCGGCGTCATTCAAGACTTGTTGCATCCCATTATTATAGGCCGGGACTTTTGTTTATTTTGGGATCTGTGGGGGAAGGGCTCAGGGTTCGCTGGCTCAGAGAAGAAACCAGTTAACCCTGAGAGATTTCACCACACCCAGAGTCAGATGGGTTTCCCTTTTGTGTCCTTGTGGGGGATGAGGAGGTAGTGTCCCCAGATTCTGACATTCCGGAGTTAGGGGTGACCAGCGAGAATTTTGGGTCTGCCCAACATAGGGACCTAACTCTGAGGGAAGCCTTTAATAATGTCACAGTCATAAATGGGATCGCACAGGAGCCTGGGGCTGACACAAGATTTCCCTATTTTATGGTGAGTCCCCAGTTGTACCATGTTACGAAAGTGAGGGACGAACTTGTGGAACAGTTATTGGTGCCGAGGCCCTATAGACGGAGGCTGTTGGACATGGCCCATTCGCACATCTTGGGGGGGCATTTGGGAGTGCAAAAAATGCAGGAACAGATTGTGCAGAGCTTCTATTGGCCCGGATGTCACCGGGAAATATTAAAGCATTGCAGGTCCTGTCCTACATGTCAGTTAACTGCCTCCACCTTTCACTTTTGAAGTCCCCTCATGCCATTGCCCATCATTGAAGTACCGTTCGAGAGAATTGCTATGGACTTGGTTGGTTCCTTAGTTAAGTTTGCTCATTGGTCATCTTGTACTATGCCACCCGCTGTCCTGAAGCAATCGCTCTGAGAAACTCCTCGGCTAAGAGTATAACTCGCGAGTTGGTCCATGTTTTCTCCCGGACAGGGTTGCCAAAGGAGATCGTGACCAACCAGGGAACACCCTTTATGAGTAAGGTGATGAGGGAATTGTGCAAGGTCCTGCAAATCTCCCAACTGAGAACATCATTATACCATCCTCAGACAGATGGCCTCGTTTAGAGGTTCAACAAAACTCTGAAGAGTATGCTGAGGAAGGCCATAGAAAAGGATGGGAGATACTGGGACTGTCTCCTGTCATATCTGCTGTTCTCTACCCGAGAGATTCCATAGGCTACTACTGGGTTCTCACCATTTGAACTCCTGTAAGGCCAACATCCTCGGGGTCTCCTGGACATAGGAAAGGAAACCTGGAAAGCCGAGGTCACACCCCACAGTAGCGTCATCGAGCACATCGCCCTGATGTAGGAGAGGATTGCAAACGTGAAGCCCATTGTATAGGATCATCTCCTCCTGCAACAGGAGGCGCAGGCCAGAGTCTACAACCAGTCAACTATAGTGCGGCAGTTCAATCCTGGTGACAGAGTCCTCGTGTTGATTCCTACTGTGGAAAGTAAGTTCTTGGCCAAGTGGCAAGGGCCGTATGAAGTGGTGGAAAAGGTTGGTGAAGTGAATTACAAGATTCATTAACCAGATCTACCTCTCTGGACCTGATATCACCTCCTTACTAACCAAAATCCCACAATGTCTGTCTGCTATTTCATCCTTCTCTGTTAGATTTCTAAAACTTAGGCTATGTGCCCACGTTGCGGAAATGAAGCAGAAAATTTCTGCTTCATTTCCGCATGTCCTCTCCCAGAAAAACGCATGCGGAATTCCGCAAGCGTTTATCGCGCATTTATCACGCGTTTTTCGCGCGTTTTCGACATGCGGAATTGCGTTGCGTTTTTTCATGCATTAAATAAGGCAATTCCGCTTGCGGAAACGCAAAATTAATGAACATGCTGCGGATTTTTGAACGCAGCATAAACACTGCGGAAAAATCCGCAGCATGGGCATAGAACTTGCGGATTCTCATTGGGGACCATGGGGTGCGGATTACCAAGCGCTTTACAAGCGCTTCCGCTGCGGAAATTCCGCATCAAAAACGCTTTTAATCCGCAACGTGGGCACGCAGCCAAAGCATGTACAAAACAGAATTCATCATCTTTCCGCCATCTCATTCAACCCCACCAACTGACCTAGCTATCAACGTCAATGGCTGCCCTCTCTCCCCAGTCCCTCAAGCTTGCTGCCTTGGGGTAACCCTGGACTCTGAACTCTCCTTCAAACCACATATCCAAGCCCTTTCCACTTCCTGCCGACTCCAACTCAAAAATATCTCCCGGATCCGCACATTCCTCAAGCATGAATCTGCAAAAACACTAGTGCACGCCCTCAACTCCCGCCTCGACTACTGCAACCTCCTGCTCTGTGGCCTCCCTTCCAACACTCTCGCACCCCTCCAATCTATCATAAACTCTGCTGCCCGACTAATCCACCTGTCCCCCCACTATTCCCCAGCATCTCCTCTCTGTCAATCTCTTCACTGGCTCCCCATTGCTCAGAGACTCCAATTCAAAACCCTAACCATTGCATACAAAGCCATTTACAACCTGTCTCCTCCATATATCTCTGACATAGTCTCCCGCACGCAACCTCCGATCCTCACAAGATCTCCTTCTCTATTCCCCTCTTATCTCCTCCTCCCACAATCGCATACAAGATTTCTCCCGTGCTTCCCCCCTACTCTGGAACTCTCTAACCCAACACATCAGACTCTCGTTGACCGTGGAAACCTTCAAAAGGAGCCTGAAGACCCACCTCTTCCGATAAACCTACAACCTGCAGTAACCACCACTCCACCATACCGCTGCACGACCAGCTCTACCCTCACCTACTGTATCCTCATCCATCCCTTGTAGATTGTGAGCCCTCGCGGGCAGGGTCCTCGCTCCTCCTGTACCAGTCACTGTCACATTGTGTTCAAGATTATTGTAATTGTTTTTGCTAGGTATACCCCTTTTTCACATGTAAAGCGCCATGGAATAAATGGTGCTATAATGATAAATAATAATAACCAGGATGACGTAAGCCATACCAGTTATACCACATCAACCTCATCAAGCCGTGGCAGGACAGAGAGGCTGTTGAAGCTTCATGTTTGATGGTCAAACCGGAAGGTGAGGTTGGAGGAGTCGCAATAGCAGAGATGCTAACAAACGCCCAAAAACAGCAGTATCGGGAATTGCAGCAGGAGAACAGGGATCTGTTCTCGGAATTGCTGGGCTACACAAGGGTCATAAAACATGAGGTTCTGACGGAACCACGTGTGCAGGTGAACTTGAAGCACTATCGGATACCTGAGGCCCGATGAGAGTTGAACTCCAAAGAAGTACAGTAGGTCGTATGCTGAAACTCGGGGTCATTGAAGAATCCAAGGGCAGTTGGTCGAGCCCGATTGTCTTGGTCCCAAAGCCCGATGGGGAATTGAGATTCTGTAATGACTATTGGAAGTTGAATGAGGTCTCCAAATGTGATGCATATCCCATGCCACGTGTCGAGCTGATCGAGAGACTTGGGCCAGCAAGGTACATAAGCACCTTGGATTTGACAAATGGATATTGGCAGACCCCCATGGCACAGGGAGCCAAGGAGAAGACTGTGTTTTCTCCGCTGAATGGATGCTTCCAGTATGTCTGGATGCCATTAGAACTGCAGGGGGCCCCTGCCATCTTCCAGAGAGCCATGGATTGAATCCTCCCACCCCATAAGAAATATGCAGCGGCATACCTGGATGATATTGTTATCTTCAGCTGTGACTGGGAAAGTCATCTGGAAAAGGTCCAGGCAGTGTTTAATGCTTTAAGGAAGGCGGGGTTTTCAATAAACCTGAAGAAATGTGCCATGGGGAAAGATGAAGCTAAATACTAGAGATGAGCGTTGTTCTACTCGAACTGTTCGCCAATCTCAAATTCGAGCTGTTTTGGGCGGTGTTCGAGCCGTTCGGCGAACACGAACAATTTGAGAAAAATTCGGCTGTTCGAGGTTATGTTCGATAACTGTTCGTGCACCAAAATCATAACTGGATTTTTTCTCAGTAATGATGAAAATTAATGTTAATACGCAGTTTGAGTGTACAGCGGGGTGGGGGGAGGGGCAGGGGATGGATCTCTGTAGGAACAATGAAGATCTCCATTTTTTTTTTCTCTTTACCGCATTTACAGTGGGGAGGTGCAATCTGTCAGCCTATCAGCAGCGCACACACGGAGCGAAGTGCTTTTTTTCACACAAGCAAGGGCATGTGTCATTGGCAGTGTATGTCACATGTCCTTGCCCTATAAGACCAAGCCATTTTCCCCGTCGCCACCATTTTCTCACTGCTGCAGCTGCGTGTTAGACGGCACCGCTGTTGCTGTGTGCGCTATACCTTGTTAATTTCAAGCCAATTTTCGCACAAATCTACAGATAGCTTGGGAGTAGGGAATAGTTGTGATTGCAGTCCTTTTAAGGACTAGGTTACAGCATTTCCTACGACTTTTATCAGGCAGGTCTGTGCTCTTAAATAGATAGATTGTGGGAGTAAAGACTAATTGTAATTGGAGTCCTTTTCAGGACTAGGTTACATCAGTTCCTATCAGTTTTTGCCAGGCAGGTCTGTGCCAGTGCTGTGCAAGTTTTTTTCACAGCATTTGGCTGAATCTAGCAAAGCTAATCCTTTTTGGCCTATTGCAGAGTGTGTTAGTCAGTGGAGTAGCCTATCTGTGTTGCAAGATATACCACCTGTGTATAGAATACCAATTTTTTTACTGCACCTAGTGAAGTAAAATCTTTTGGGCATAGCATCATTCTATTAGTCCATCTATACTGACCTCCATCAGGTTGCAAATTGAATATAATTTTTTTCTGCATCTAGCTCTGAAAAAATATTGGGCTTCTAGCTGTGTGTGGGACTTGTTGTATTAGTCCATCTATACTGACCTCCATCAGGTTGCAAACTGCATATATTTTTTCTTCATCTACCTCTGAAAAAATATTGGGCTTCTAGCTGTGTGTGGGACTTGTTCTATTAATCCATCTATACAGACTAGTGTTGAGCCACCCCCGTAGTGTTCGAGTTCGGTTCGGTTCGTCGAACACCCGTGTGTTCGCCGAACTGTTCGTCGAACTGTTCGTCGAACACCTTCGAACACCGTTAAAACCAATGGCAGGCAAACAAAAACACATAGAAACACATAGAAAACACCTTCAAAGGTGTCCAAAAGCTGACAAACTGCTCAGAAGACACAACTAACACATGGAAAAGTGACAAGTACATATAGTCATGCGAAAAGAAAAGAGGTGGAGGAGTAAAAGGAGGGGGAGACACAGATATAGGCATGTCATGCCCTTCTAAAATCCAAAAAGTGAGAAGCCGAGACGGCCAGTCCGCTCCTGCCCGTGCCACCTCCGTGTCGCCGGGTTTGTGCCAGAGCCGCGGTGAACCCTGACGGCCAGCCCCCCTCTCCCAATACTGGTGCCTGTCCGCTGGTGGGTCGAGAGAGCCCCCCTGTGGTGGAGGCAGCTCTAAGCTTTTTAATTTAAATTGTCCCTCTAATTTGAATGAATACACTTTAAATCCATTTACAAGGATCTATTGGAGGGCAAGTCTCATGCCAGCAGCCGTGTAATTCCAGCTCCAGTAGCGTCCACTAAAGCTGCTGCAGTTAAAAAGCTTTTATAAGGATCGAGCTCGGCTGTCCACCGCAAGGCATCCTAGTGCCAGTCCCAGCCCCTATGCCTTGGGGTGCCTCCTGATGCTCTTCACTAAGTATCCCGTGGTCCCGAAGCATTTCCTTTGAAAAAATTAAGTGTCCAAACTACAGGTGGTGTAGCTTGCTTAACAGCCGGGATAATCCGCTGACTAGCAGACACTGCTACTAGGCACAAAGTATTTCCTGGGCTAGATGCAGTTAAAAATTTGTAAGTAGATACTCTCGTTGGATGCTGAGAAAGCATTCCATAGAGTCTCCTGGCACGCCATATATGATTCTCTTAAAAAGCTTGGGGTAGGGGTCTAGGGGACCCTTTTATAGCCAAAATCACGGCCCTGTATCACAATACGTCACCTAGGCTGAAGATAAATGGAACTGTAGCACCGAGGGCTCGGTTGCTACAGACGTATTGCACCTCACCCAGAGGTGTGATATCTCACTCTCAGATAAGGATGGAGTGTGGATCAGGACCCGACACCTGCATGCATTACACCACATTGCCGTGGGGCAGGGCGACCAATATGCCCCTGAGATGGGCACGACAGTCCCTGTCCCTGGCTGGAGTGGGGGGAGGGAACACTGAGGAAGGGGAACCCTGCAGTGCAGGAGCAGGGAGGAAGCAGTTCCTGGGTGCATTGAGAAGGGAGTATAAAAGGTGGGCACCATCTTAGTTCAGTGCAGAGAAGTCTGAGCAGAAGTGGCAGGGAGCAGGGGCTCTGCATGAGCTCTGCTCCGGAGGCGGGCCTAGTAACAGAGGCCCAGGCCTGCAAGAGGGAGAAGGAAGGAAGAGGAGCGGAGAAGGCTCCAGGAACGAGGAATGAAGGGATCCCAGGGGTGCGGACGGGCGAGTCGCCACCGCACGCCCGAATCCACCTGCGTGGAGGGGTCAGGCCAAAGGGGGAGACCGGTCCCCGAACTAGTGGAGGCAGGAAACGACCCTCAGCTAGAAACCGGAGGCTCTGACATTTTATGTGGCGCAGCCCCTTGCTCCACCCGCTAGGAAGGCACCACATAGGGTCAGGGAAACTGGCGCCAAGTTTACCAAGAGGAGGCCCGAGGCAGCCGGACAGAAGTGTTGGTAAGAAAGGCCAGACAAAGGACACACAAAGGGGGTCCTGTGAAGCGCTCCAAAGTTATCTGGGAGTTGTCTGAGCCCCTCACCTGGTGAGCACAGTACGACGTGGGCAGCCGTTACCTGCAGACGTGGTCTGGATAATAAGAACTGTGAGTAAAGGCCCTGAACTGCATCACTGACTCCGTGTCGTTACTGCTGCTGCCCTGCACCATCACCCCCATCCTCCGCATACACTGCCCTGAGGCTATACTCCTCCCGTGGGGAGTTATGCTACGCTCTGCTGCACCCACAACACCAGCCTTAGCGGTCTGCCCTGTAGCGGCGGTTCACTCTGACCGCAATCCACGGGTGGCGTAGTCGGACATTTAAACATCAAAACCACATAAATAGTTCCGCCACTGGTTTGACCGCCCTGAGCCACGGAACCGGATCGCCGCCACGAAGACTACAACCACCAGCATCCACCAAAAAGGGTCCGGCTCCGGGTGTCCCAAGGCCCAGGGGATGCGTCAGAACATTTTCATCACCTTTCACAATCACCAATGGGACAAGGCAGGGATGTCCTCTGTCCCCTCTCTTATACATCCTAGTGACGGAGCACCTGCTCTCATCAATTCGCCATAACCCCAATATTAGGTGGATTGAGGTGGGAGGCACCGAGTACAAGTGCTCTCTATTTGCTGATGATGTCCTAGTATATATCACTCAATCACATATATCCATCCCTGCTGTTATGGCTGAAATAGATCACTTTGTTACATGGTCAAATTTTAAAATCAATGCAGCGAAGTCTGAGGCCCTCGATGTCTCCCTCCCTAAATCCATATAGGATTCCATCCAGTCCAACTTTCCCTTTGCCTGGCCCTCACAGGGTATCAAATACTTAGGAATTCCTATTCATAGAGACCTCTCCCATCTATGTTATCTTAATTTTGGGCCCTTTATTGAACAATTCCGTACAGACCACGGTTGGCAAGTTAGAACTGTAAGATTCACTACATGAACCACTGGTGTTTTGTGGAAAAGCACATGTACACCGCGTTCCAAATTATTATGCAAAAAGTGTTTAGGAGTGATAAGGGAAGAATTTGTTTGTTTGTCAGTTAAACTCATTGATGGTGATGTGTGTCAGGGCTCTTTATATCACTGTAAGCAATTGCAGACACCTGTGCTAATTAGTTTGGCAGGTGTGTCCAATGAAAGGCAAGACTACTTAAGAAGGCTCTCTCACATTATTAAGCAGCCTACATTTTCTGCCAAAATGGGAAAGAAAAAGGATGTGTCGGCTGCTGAGAAGCAACAAATTGTGGAGTGTTTAGGTCAAGGCATGACTACAATCAACATTGTGCGATGATCAGGATGAAGTGTCTTGGCAATCAAGAAGTATGTAGCTGATTCACAGTACACACGTGTGCGTGCTGATAAGGGCAAATTGAGGACTCTTTCCTACAGGCAATTACGTCAGGTTGAAAGAGCAGCGGCAAAAAAGCCTTGTCATAGCAGCAGACAAGTTTTTGAAGCTGCTTGTGCCTCCAACGTCCCCCGAACAACAAGATGCAGGGTCCTTCAGAGGTTTGCAGCTGTGCATACGCCATCCTGTCGACCTCCTCTATCCACTTCACACAAGCAGAAACGGCTCCAGTGGGCCAAACATTACATGAAGACTGATTTCAAAACTGTTTTGTTCACGGATGAGTGCCGTGCAGCGCTCGATGGTCCAGATGAATGGAGTGGAGGATGGCTGGTTGATGGACACCCCACGCAAACACGGCTACAGCGCCAACAAGGAGGAGGTGGAGTAATGTTTTGGGCTGGAATCATGGGGAGAATGATTGTCGGCCCCTTTAGGATCCCTGAAGGCGCTAAAGATGAACTCCATAATGTATGTGGATTTTCTCAAACAGCACTTCCTGCCATGGTTCAAGAAGAAGAACCGTGTATTTCACAGCAAGATCATTTTTCTGCATGATAATGCACCATCTCATGCTGCACATAAAACATCTGCATCTCTGGCTGATATGGGCATAAAAGGGGACAAACTTATGGTGTGACCCCCATGCTCCCCTGACCTCTACCCCATTCAGAACCTTTGGAGCATCATTAAAAGGAGTGTCTATGATGGCGGGAGGCAGTTCACATCTAAGCAACAGCTCTGGGAGGGTATTCTGTCCTCATGCAAAACAATTGAAGCAGAAACCATCCAAAACCTGACAAATTCAATGGACGAGAGAGTTCAGAAGCTCCTTTCGAACAAGGGGTCCTATGTGAAAATGTAACATCACCTAGAATAAAGTTTTGAGTTGAAAACTGTTTGATTTCAGTTTCTAACAACCTGCTAATGCTTATAATTTCAAAAATGACCATTTTTTTGGTCTTTATTAAAATGAAAAGGTTGATCGAAAAGTTTGGGGGATCTAAGAGTGTGGCAACCCAGTAGTCATGATTACTTCGAATTCTGACAATATGAGGGTCATGCTGCAGGTAGTGCAGCAAGAAGGCACTTATGTGTCTTGCGCATCTCGGAGCCCCAAAATTATTTTCCGGGCTAGATGCAGCTAAAAATTATTTTTAATTTTAAATCTGGTGAAGCTTATTATAGATGGCCTAATAGGATCAGTGCTGCACACTGCTACAAAGCCCAAATTATTTTCCAGTCAAGATACAGATAAACATGATTAGTAATTTGAAAGCTTAAAACGGTTGGTAGGGTGATTTTAACCAATCATCAAGCTTTTACTCTCCCCAGGATGACACAGGGGTAGAAAAGTCGTTTCGGATCCATGATTTGTTCATCTTTATGAACGTGAGTCTGTCTACATTATCAGTGGAGAGCCACGTGCGCTTATCTGTCAGCACACCACCAGCAGCGCTGAACACACGTTCAGACAGAACGCTGGCTGCGGGGCATGACAAGATCTCCAAGGCGTAAGTGGCTAGCTCCGGCCATTTATCCAGATTGGAAGCCCAAAAAGAGCAAGGGTCCAGTGACACAGTCGTGGCTTCAATGTTTACTTGGAGATACTCCTGTACCATCGTCTCTAGGCGTTGACTATGTGTCAGACTTCTTGTCTCCTGTGGCCTTGCAAAGGCTGGGCTAAAAAAGAGGTGAAATGATTCTGCAAAATTGATGTTACCAGCAGATACTGTGGTTCTGTTACGGTTTGAGTGCTGAACACTTGACGGTCCCACGGTTGGCAAGTTGGAACTGTGAGATTCACTACGTGCACCACTGGTATTTTGTGGAAAAGCACATGTAAGATTCTGCAACAGTCTCTGCTGATACTCCTGCATGCGTGCATCCCTTTCTATGGCAGGAATAATTTCTGCAAATTTACTTTTGTACCGGGGATCTAACAGTGTGGCAACCCAGTAGTCAGGATTATTTCTAATTCTCACAATTCGAGGGTCATGTTGCAGGTAGTGCAGCAAGAAGGCACTCATGTGTGTTGCGCATCCAGGAGCACCAAGTCCCTGTTGTGTTGGTGGCGAGGTAACAATCATGCTTCCTTCCTCTGTCCTCTCCCCCCAACCTCGCACAACAGAAATGTGATCAAGGTCTCCCTCATCTGATGAGTCTTCCATCAGTTCGTGCTCCACTTCTTCCTGGGCTCCTGCACCTTCCTCACTAGTTTGGCTGCTACCATGCGCCCTGGTAAAATCATCTCCCCCACCCTCACATGCCTGCCGCCTTGGTGCTGCCGACCGTCTGGACCTTGCAGATGTTAGCCCTTCCGCATACAACTCCTCCTCCTCTACTTCCTCCACCTCCTCTTGTGCCACCACCTGACTCCGAATTCTGTTTAACATGTGCTCCAGCATGTAAATCACCGGAATAGTCATGCTGATAATGGCATCGTCAGCACTAAACATCTTCGTCGCCATTTCAAAACTGTGCAGAAGGGTGCATAGGTCCCTGATCTGAGACCACTCCTCCAGCGTGATTTGCCCCACCTCTGAATCTCGTTGGCCCAGGCTATACGTCAGAACGTATTGCACCAGGGCTTGTCGGTGCTGCCACAGTCGCTGCAACATGTGCAGAGTTGAATTCCACCGGGTAGGCACATCGCATTTTAGCCGGTGAAGTGGCAGGCCCAACGACTTCTGTAGAGATGTAAGTCGCTGAGCTGCGGGATGCGAACGGCGGAAGTGAGCACACAGCGACCGTGCCCTCTGCAGAAGGCCATCTAGTCTGGGATAGTGGGCTAAAAATTGCTGGACAACCAGGTTCAACACGTGAGCCATACAAGGCACGTGTGTGACATTGCCCCGGCGAAGGGCCGCACCCAGGTTTGCAGCATTGTCGCACACGGCCTTCCCTGGTTTCAGGTCCAGTGGAGACAACCATTCATGAAATTGGTTCTCCAGAGCTGACCACAACTCCTCAGCTGTGTGACTCACATTTCCCAGACATTTCAATGTAAAAACCGCCTGATGACAGTGAGCCCTACTGCCAGCATAGTAAGGAGGTGTGCAGGATCCCTTCTGCGCAGTTAGAAAGCTTGTGGCATGACCAGACAGGCTTTGGGTGCAGGTGGAAGACCGAGAGGAGGTTGAGGAGGCAGAAGCAGTGGAGGAACCTTGACATAAAGAGGATTGACGCACAACTCGTGGGGACGGCAAGACTTGGACAGCAGCCCCTTGTCCTGCTGTCACCATAGTTACCCAGTGCCCAGTCAGCGACATGTAACGCCCCTGTCCATGCCTACTCGTCCAAGTGTCTGTGGTGAAATGCACCCTGTCACACACAGAGTTTCTCAAAGAAGCGGTGATGTTGTGTGCGACATGCTGGTGGAGCGCAGGCACACCTTTCTTTGAGAAGTAGTGCCGACTGGGCATCTGGTACTGGGGCACTGCGACGGACATAAGGTCTTAAAAATCCTCTGTGTCCACCAGGCGGAAAGGCAGCATTTCTGTAGCCAAGAGCTTGCAGATGGTGAAATTCAACCTCTTAGCTTTCTCATGGCTAGGAGGAAATGGTCTTTTACTTGTCCACATCTGAGGGACCGAGGGCTGGCTATTGTGCTTAGACGGGGTTGATAAGGGTGTCCCCGGCAAACTGCCGGTCTGTGAGGAAGATGCAGGCGGACATGTTAGGTTGCCTTGATCCAAAGGTGGTGCTATCGATGTCGGACAGCGCTCAAGACCAGCTGGTGTTACCACCTCCAAAGAAAATGATGACCTGCCAATCACGCTGGCTGTTGCGGGTAAAGAGGTGGCAGGTCTGCGCCCCAAAACAGGTGTGACTGCTGTCCCCCCAGTCACAGAGGATGAAGAGGCCGCGGATGCACAAGATATGGCAGACGGTGGTTGGCCCGGCCGGCTAGGCCGCATTGTAGCACACTGAGCTTCCCACTGCAACTTATGCTTCATGTCCATGTGCCGGTTCATGCATGAAGTACTCAAACTATGTATTTTTTGGCCTCTACTTAGCTTTTGCTGACAAATGTTACAGATAACACGAGTTGGGTCATCTTTATCGATCTGAAAAAATGCCCAGGCTATGCAAGGCTTAGCACCCATGCGACCTGAAGAGCCACCACGACTTGTGGTGAGAGGCAGAGTTGTGTTTGAGGATGCAGTTGTTGACGTGCTTCCAGTACTACGTCTCTGTCCAGGAAGGCGCAACCTGACCTCGTCGTCACTAGCATCTTCCTCCACCTCCTCTGCTGACCTCATCTCTTGGCTGACTGTGGGTTGACAGTAAGTGGGATCTCCGACCTCATCATCATCACCCTGTGCGTTATCACACCCGTCGTCCTCAGAGCCAACCTGTTCCTGCCCTGACAAAAAACTAAAGTTGTCGCTCCAATCAGGTATTTGAGTCTTATCATCTTCCTCATTGTCTCCACCAACAGGAGTTACAGTTTGGGAATGAGGGTCTACATTATGGTCAGAACCTTCTGCGTCTGGTCCTGGATCCGACTCATAAAGATTCTGGGCATCAGTGCAGATCATTTCCTCGTCTGGATTCACAGAAGCGCTGGAGTCGACCTCTGATTCCCAGGCTATAGTATGAGTAAACAGCTCTGCAGACTCAACCATCTGTTCTACCTCATACTCAGACGGGCAGCTGGAGATTTGGGAGCTGTGAGGAAGCAAGTGCAATTTGGGTGACACCTTTGAGGACTGGAGTATTTGTGATGTTGAAGTTGATGTGGAGGAGAGCCCACTTAAAGGAGCACTTGATATCCGTTGAAGCACCTGCTGTTTTTGTGCCTCATCTGGAATTTGTAGCGATTGGCGTGGCCATAAGAAAGGGATCTTATCACATTGTCCGCTAAAAGAAGTAGACATTTTAGTTTGGCTGGAAGATGGTCTTTCTTCTGCACCTACCCCACGGACACAACCTTTTTTCCCCTTACCAACACGCCTATTCCCCTTTCCACCAGCAGCAGGCCTTTTTCCACTCATTTTGGTGGTTAACTAATTCACAACTCTGGAGTTGTTTGCACAAAAAAACAATGGATGGTAACCGAGCAGAGCTGAGTGGCCAAACTGTGGTATTAGGCCAAAACTATTGGCTGGGTTAGATGCAGAAAAAAATTATTTTTACTTTGCAACCTGATGGAGGTCAGTATAGATGGACTAATAGAACAAGTCCCACACGCTGCTAGAAGCCCAAATATTTTTTCAGAGATAAATGAAGAAAAACATTATTTTTAATTTGCAACCTGATGGAGGTCAGTATAGATGGACTAATAGACCAAGTCCCACACACTGCTAGAAGCCCAAATATTTTTTCAGAGCTAGATGCAGAAAAAAATTATTTTTAATTTGCAACCTGATGGAGGTCAGTATAGATGGACTAATAGACCAAGTCCCACACACCGCTAGAAGCCCAAATATTTTTTCAGAGCTAGATGCAGAAAAAAATTATATTCAATTTGCAACCTGCTGGAGGTCAGTATAGAAGGACTAATAGAACAAGTCCCACACACTGCTAGAAGCCCAAATATTTTTTCAGAGCTAAATGAAGAAAAAAATTATTTTTAATTTGCAACCTGATGGAGGTCAGTATAGATGGACTAATAGACCAAAGTCCCACACACTGCTAGAAGCCCAAATATTTTTTCAGAGCTAGATGCAGAAAAAAATTATTTTTAATTTGCAACCTGATGGAGGTCAGTATAGATGGACTAATAGACCAAGTCCCACACACTGCTAGAAGCCCAAATATTTTTTCAGAGCTAGATGCAGAAAAAAATTATTTTTAATTTGCAACCTGATGGAGGTCAGTATAGATGGACTAATAGAACAAGTCCCACACGCTGCTAGAAGCCCAAATATTTTTTCAGAGATAAATGAAGAAAAAAAATATTTTTAATTTGCAACCTGATGGAGGTCAGTATAGATGGACTAATAGACCAAGTCCCACACACTGCTAGAAGCCCAAATATTTTTTCAGAGCTAGATGCAGAAAAAAATTATTTTTAATTTGCAACCTGATGGAGGTCAGTATAGATGGACTAATAGAATGATGCTATGCCCAAAAGATTTTACTTCACTAGGTGCAGTAAAAAAATTGGTATTCTATACACAGGTGGTATATCTTGCAACACAGATAGGCTACTCCACTGACTAACACACTCTGCAATAGGCCAAAAAGGATTAGCTTTGCTAGATTCAGCCAAATGCTGTGAAAAAAACTTGCACAGCACTGGCACAGACCTGCCTGGCAAAAACTGATAGGAACTGATGTAACCTAGTCCTGAAAAGGACTCCAATTACAATTAGTCTTTACTCCCACAATCTATCTATTTAAGAGCACAGACCTGCTTGATAAAAGTCGTAGGAAATGCTGTAACCTAGTCCTTAAAAGGACTGCAATCACAACTATTCCCTACTCCCAAGCTATCTGTATATTTGTGCGAAAATTGGCTTGAAATTAACAAGGTATAGGGCACACAGCAACAGCGGTGCCGTCTAACACGCAGCTGCAGCAGTGAGAAAATGGTGGCGACGGGGAAAATGGCTTGGTCTTATAGGGCAAGGACATGTGACATACACTGCCAATCACACATGCCCTTGCTTGTGTGAAAAAAAGCACTTCGCTCCGTGTGTGCGCTGCTGATAGGCTGACAGATTGCACCTCCCCACTGCAAATGCGGGAAAGAGAAAAAAAAATGGAGATCTTCATTGTTCCTGCAGAGATCCATCCCCTGCCCCTCCCCCCGCCCCGCTGTACACTCAAACTGCGTATTAACATTAATTTTCATCATTACTGAGAAAAAATCCAGTTATAATTTTGGTGCACGAACAGTTATCGAACATAACCTCGAACAGCCGAATTTTTCTCAAATTGTTCGTGTTCGCCGACCGGCTCGAACACCGCCCAAAACAGCTCGAATTTGAGATTGGCGAACAGTTCGAGTAGAACAACGCTCATCTCTAATACAGACCTCCATCAAGTTGCAAACTGAATATATTTTTTTCTGCATCTACCTCTGAAAAAATATTGGGCTTCTAGCTGTGTGTGGGACTTGTTGTATTAGTCCATCTATACTGACCTCCATCAGGTTGCAAACTGAATATATTTTTTTCTGCATCTACCTCTGAAAAAATATTGGGCTTCTAGCTGTGTGTGGGACTTGTTCTATTAATCCATCTATACAGACCTCCATCAGGTTGCAAACTGAATATATTTTTTTCTGCATCTACCTCTGAAAAAATATTGGGCTTCTAGCTGTGTGTGGGACTTGTTGTATTAATCAATCTATACTGACCTCCATCAGGTTGCAAATTAAAAATAATTTTTATCTGCATCTAGCTCTGAAAAAATATTTGGCCTTCTAGCAGTGTGTGGGACTTTCTCTATTAGTCCATCTATACTGACCTCCATCAGGTTGCAAATTGAATATAATTTTTTTCTGCATCTAATCCAGCCAATAGTTTTGGCCTAATACCACAGTTTGGCCACTCAGCTCTGCTCGGTTCCCATCCATTGTTTTTTTGTGCAAACAACTCCAGAGTTGTGAATTAGTTAACCACCAAAATGAGTGGAAAAAGGCCTGCTGCTGGTGGAAAGGGGAATAGGCGTGTTGGGAAGGGGAAAAAAGGTTGTGTCCGTGGGGTAGGTGTTAAAGCAACAGTAACATCTGCAGAAGAAAGACCATCTTCCAATCAAACTAAAATGTCTACTTCTTTTAGCGGACAATGTGATAAGATCCCTTTCTTACGGCCACGCCAATCGCTACAAATTCCAGATGAGGCACAAAAACAGCAGGTGCTTCAACGGATATCAAGTGCTCCTTTAAGTGGGCTCTCCTCCACATCAACTTCAACATCACAAATACTCCAGTCCTCAAAGGTGTCACCCAAATCGCACTTGCTTCCTCACAGCTCCCAAATCTCCAGCTGCCCGTCTGAGTATGAGGTAGAACAGATGGTTGAGTCTGCAGAGCTGTTTACTCATACTATAGCCTGGGAATCAGAGGTCGACTCCAGCGCTTCTGTGAATCCAGACGAGGAAATGATCTGCACTGATGCCCAGAATCTTTATGAGTCGGATCCAGGACCAGACGCAGAAGGTTCTGACCATAATGTAGACCCTCAGTCCCAAACTGTAACTCTTGTTGGTGGAGACAATGAGGAAGATGATGATAAGACTCAAATACCTGATTGGAGCGACAACTTTAGTTTTTTGTCAGGGCAGGAACAGGTTAGCTCTGAGGACGACGGGTGTGATAACGCACAGGGTGATGATGATGAGGTTGGAGATCCCACTTACTGTCAACCCACAGTCAGCCAAGAGATGAGGTCAGCAGAGGAGGTGGAGGAAGATGCTAGTGACGACGAGGTCAGGTTGCGCCTTCCTGGACAGAGACGTAGTACTGGAAGCACGTCAACAACTGCATCCTCAAACACAACTCTGCCTCTCACCTCAAGTCGTGGTGGCTCTTCAGGTCGCATGGGTGCTAAGCCTTGCATAGCCTGGGCATTTTTTCAGATCGATAAAGATGACCCAACTCGTGTTATCTGTAACATTTGTCAGCAAAAGCTAAGTAGAGGCCAAAAAATACATGGTTTGAGTACTTCATGCATGAACCGGCACATGGACATGAAGCATAAGTTGCAGTGGGAAGCTCAGTGTGCTACAATGCGGCCTAGCCGGCCGGGCCAACCACCGTCTGCCATATCTTGTGCATCCGCGGCCTCTTCATCCTCTGTGACTGGGGGGACAGCAGTCACACCTGTTTTGGAGCGCAGACCTGCCACCTCTTTACCCGCAACAGCCAGCGTGATTGGCAGGTCATCATTTTCTTTGGAGGTGGTAACACCAGCTGGTGTTGAGCGCTGTCCGACATCGATAGCACCACCTTTGGATCAAGGCAACCTAACATGTCCGCCTGCATCTTCCTCACAGACCGGCAGTTTGCCGGGGACACCCTTATCAACCCCGTCTAAGCACAATAGCCAGCCCTCGGTCCCTCAGATGTGGACACGTAAAAGACCATTTCCTCCTAGCCATGAGAAAGCTAAGAGGTTGAATTTCACCATCTGCAAGTTCTTGGCTACAGAAATGCTGCCTTTCCGCCTGGTGGACACAGAGGATTTTCGAGACCTTATGTCCGTCGCAGTGCCCCAGTACCAGATGCCCAGTCGGCACTACTTCTCAAAGAAAGGTGTGCCTGCGCTCCACCAGCATGTCGCACACAACATCACCGCTTCTTTGAGAAACTCTGTGTGTGACAGGGTGCATTTCACCACAGACACTTGGACGAGTAGGCATGGACAGGGGCGTTACATGTCGCTGACTGGGCACTGGGTAACTATGGTGACAGCAGGACAAGGGGCTGCTGTCCAAGTCTTGCCGTCCCCACGAGTTGTGCGTCAATCCTCTTTATGTCAAAGTTCCTCCACTGCTTCTGCCTCCTCAACCTTCTCTTGGTCTTCCACCTGCACCCAAAGCCTGTCTGGTCATGCCACAAGCTTTCTAACTGCGCAGAAGGGATCCTGCACACCTCTTTACTATGCTGGCAGTAGGGCTCAACGTCATCAGGCGGTTTTTACATTGAAATGTCTGGGAAATGTGAGTCACACAGCTGAGGAGTTGTGGTCAGCTCTGGAGAACCAATTTCATGAATGGTTGTCTCCACTGGACCTGAAACCAGGGAAGGCCGTGTGCGACAATGCTGCAAACCTGGGTGCGGCCCTTCGCCGGGGCAATGTCACTCACGTGCCTTGTATGGCTCACGTGTTGAACCTGGTTGTCCAGCAATTTTTAGCCCACTATCCCAGACTAGATGGCCTTCTGCAGAGGGCACGGTCGCTGTGTGCTCACTTTCGCCGTTCGCATCCCGCAGCTCAGCGACTTACATCTCTACAGAAGTCGTTGGGCCTGCCACTTCACCGGCTAAAATGCGATGTGCCTACCCGGTGGAATTCAACTCTGCACATGTTGCAGCGACTGTGGCAGCACCGACAAGCCCTGGTGCAATACGTTCTGACGTATAGCCTGGGCCAACGAGATCCAGAGGTGGGGCAAATCACGCTGGAGGAGTGGTCTCAAATCAGGGACCTATGCACCCTTCTGCACAGTTTTGAAATGGCGACGAAGATGTTTAATGCTGACGATGCCATCATCAGCATGACTATTCCGGTGATTTACATGCTGGAGCACATGTTAAACAGAATTCGGAGTCAGGTGGTGGCACAAGAGGAGGTGGAGGAAGTAGAGGAGGAGGAGTTGTATGCGGAAGGGCTAACATCTGCAAGGTCCAGATGGTCGGCAGCACCAAGGCGGCAGGCATGTGAGGGTGGGGGAGATGGTTTTACCAGGGCGCATGGTAGCAGCCAAACTAGTGAGGAAGGTGCAGGAGCCCAGGAAGAAGTGAAGGACGAACTGATGGAAGACTCATCAGATGAGGGAGACCTTGATCACATTTCTGTTGTGCGAGGTTGGGGGGAGAGGACAGAGGAAGGAAGCATGATTGTTACCTCGCCACCAACACAACAGGGACTTGGTGCTCCTGGATGTGCAACACACATGAGTGCCTTCTTGCTGCACTACCTGCAACATGACCCTCGAATTGTGAGAATTAGAAATAATCCTGACTACTGGGTTGCCACACTGTTAGATCCCCGGTACAAAAGTAAATTTGCATAAATTATTCCTGCCATAGAAAGGGATGCACGCATGCAGGAGTATCAGCAGAGACTGTTGCAGAATCTTACATGTGCTTTTCCACAAAATACCAGTGGTGCACGTAGTGAATCTCACAGTTCCAACTTGCCAACCGTGGGACCGTCAAGTGTTCAGCACTCAAACTGTAACAGAAACACAGTATCTGCTGGTAACATCAATTTTGCGGAATCACTTCACCACTTTTTTAGCCCATCCTTTGCAAGGTAAAAGGAGACAAGAAGTCTGACACATAGTCAACGCCTAGAGACGATGGTACAGGAGTATCTCCAAGTAAACATTGAAGCCATGACTGTGTCACTGGACCCTTGCTCTTTTTGGGCTTCCAATCTGGATAAATGGCCGGAGCTAGCCACTTACGCCTTGGAGATCTTGTCATGCCCCGCAGCCAGCGTTCTGTCTGAACGTGTGTTCAGCGCTGCTGGTGGTGTGCTGACAGATAAGCGCACGCGGCTCTCCACTGATAATGTAGACAGACTCACGTTCATAAAGATGAACAAATCATGGATCCAAAACGACTTTTCTACCCCTGTGTCATCCTGGGGAGAGTAAAAGCTTGATGATTGGTTAAAATCACCCTACCAACCGTTTTAAGCTTTCAAATTACTAATCATGTTTATCTGTATCTTGGCTGGAAAATAATTTGGGCTTTGTAGCAGTGTGCAGCACTGATCCTATTAGGCCATCTATACTAAAGCTTCACCAGATTTAAAATTAATAATAATTTTTAGCTGCATCTAGCCGGGAAAATAATTTTGGGGCTCCGAGATGCGCAAGACACATAAGTGCCTTCTTGCTGCACTACCTGCAGCATGACCCTCATATTGTCAGAATTCGAAGTAATCATGACTACTGGGTTGCCACACTCTTAGATCCCCCAAACTTTTCGATCAACCTTTTCATTTTAATAAAGACCAAAAAAATGGTCATTTTTGAAATTATAAGCATTAGCAGGTTGTTAGAAACTGAAATCAAACAGTTTTCAACTCAAAACTTTATTCTAGGTGATGTTACATTTTCACATAGGACCCCTTGTTCGAAAGGAGCTTCTGAACTCTCTCGTCCATTGAATTTGTCAGGTTTTGGATGGTTTCTGCTTCAATTGTTTTGCATGAGGACAGAATACCCTCCCAGAGCTGTTGCTTAGATGTGAACTGCCTTCCGCCATCATAGACACTCCTTTTAATGATGCTCCAAAGGTTCTGAATGGGGTAGAGGTCAGGGGAGCATGGGGGTCACACCATAAGTTTGTCCCCTTTTATGCCCATATCAGCCAGAGATGCAGATGTTTTATGTGCAGCATGAGATGGTGCATTATCATGCAGAAAAATGATCTTGCTGTGAAATACACGGTTCTTCTTCTTGAACCATGGCAGGAAGTGCTGTTTGAGAAAATCCACATACATTATGGAGTTCATCTTTTGCGCCTTCAGGGATCCTAAAGGGGCCAACAATCTCTCTCCCCATGATTCCAGCCCAAAACATTACTCCACCTCCTCCTTGTTGGCGCTGTAGCCGTGTTTGCGTGGGGTGTCCATCAACCAGCCATCCTCCACTCCATCCATCTGGACCATCGAGCGCTGCACGGCACTCATCCGTGAACAAAACAGTTTTGAAATCAGTCTTCATGTAATGTTTGGCCCACTGGAGCCGTTTCTGCTTGTGTGAAGTGGATAGAGGAGGTTGACAGGATGGCGTATGCACAGCTGCAAACCTCTGAAGGACCCTGCATCTTGTTGTTCGGGGGACGTTGGAGGCACAAGCAGCTTCAAAAACTTGTCTGCTGCTATGACAAGGCTTTTTTGCCACTGCTCTTTCAACCTGACGTAATTGCCTGTAGGAAAGAGTCCTCAATTTGCCCTTATCAGCATGCACACGTGTGTACTGTGAATCAGCTACATACTTCTTGATTGCCAAGACACTTCATCCTGATCATCGCACAATGTTGATTGTAGTCATGCCTTGACCTAAACACTCCACAATTTGTTGCTTCTCAGCAGCTGACACATCCTTTTTCTTTCCCATTTTGGCAGAAAATGTAGGCTGCTTAATAATGTGAGACAGCCTTCTTAAGTAGTCTTGCCTTTCATTGGACACACCTGCCAAACTAATTAGCACAGGTGTCTGCAATTGCTTACAGTGATATAAAGAGCCCTGACACACATCACCATCAATGAGTTTAACTGACAAACAAACAAATTCTTCCCTTATCACTCCCAAACACTTTTTGCATAATAATTTGGAACACAGTGTACATGTGCTTTTCCACAAAACACCAGTGGTTCACGTAGTGAATCTTACAGTTCTAACTTGCCAACCGTGGTCTGTATGGAGTTGTTCAATAAAGGGCCCAAAATTAAGATAACATAGATGGGAGAGGTCTCTATGAATAGGAATGCCTAAGTATTTGATACCCTGTGAGGGCCAGGCAAAGGGAAAGTTGGACTGGATGGAATCCTATATGGATTTGGGGAGGGAGACATCGAGGGCCTCAGACTTCGCTGCATTGATTTTAAAATTTGACCATGTAACAAAGTGATCTATTTCAGCCATAACAGCATGGATGGATATATGTGATTGAGTGATATATACTAGGACATCATCAGCAAATAGAGAGCACTTGTACTCGGTGCCTCCCACCTCAATCCACCTAATATTGGGGTTATGACGAATTGATGAGAGCAGGTGCTCCGTCACTAGGATGTATAAGAGAGGGGACAGAGAACATCCCTGCCTTGTCCCATTGGTGATTGTGAAAGGTGATGAAAATGTTCTGACGCACCCCCTGGGCCTTGGGACACCCGGAGCCGGACCCTTTTTGGTGGATGCTGGTGGTTGTAGTCTCCGTGGCGGCAACCCGGTTCCGTGGCTCAGGGCGGTCAAACCAGTGGCGGAACTATTTATGTGGTTTTGATGTTTAAATGTCCGACTACGCCACCCGTGGATTGCGGTCAGAGTGAACCGCCGCTCCAGGGCAGACCGCTGAGGCTGGTGTTGTGGGTGCAGCAGAGCGTAGCATAACTCCCCACGGGAGGAGTATAGCCTCAGGGCAGTGTATGCGGAGGATGGGGGTGATGGTGCAGGGCAGCAGCAGTAATGACACGGAGTCAGTGATGCAGTCCAGGGCCTTTACTCACAGTTCTTATTATCCAGACCACGTCTGCAGGTAACGGCTGCCCACGTCGTACTGTGCTCACCAGGTGAGGGGCTCAGACAACTCCCAGATAACTTTGGAGTGCTTCACAGGACCCCCTTTGTGTGTCCTTTGTCAGGCCTTTCTTACCAACCCTTCTGTCCGGCTGCCTCGGGCCTCCTCTTGGTAAACTTGGCGCCAGTTTCCCTGACCCTATGTGGTGCCTTCCTAGCGGGTGTAGCGAGGGGCTGCGCCACATAAAATGTCACAGCCTCCTGTTTCTAGCTGAGGGTCGTTTCCTGCCTCCACTAGTTTCGGGGACCGGTCTCCCCCTTTGGCCTGACTCCTCCACGCAGGTGGATTCGGGCGTGCGGTGGCGACTCGCCCGTCCGCACCCCTGAGATCCCTTCGTTCCTCGTTCCTGGAGCCTTCTCCACTCCTCTTCCTTCCTTCTCCCTCTTCCAGGCCTGGGCCTCTGTTACTAGGCCCGCCTCCAGAGCAGAGCTCATGCAGAGCCCCTGCTCCCTGCCACTTCTGCTCAGACTTCTCTGCACTGAACTAAGATGGTGCCCACCTTTTATACTCCCTTCTCAATGCACCCAGGAACTGCTTCCTCCCTGCTCCTGCACTACAGGGTTCCCCTTCCTCAGTGTTCCCTCCCCCCACTCCAGCCAGGGACAGGGACTGTCGTGCCCATCTCAGGGGCATATTGGTCGCCCTGCCCCATGGCAATGTGGTGTAATGCATGCAGGTGTCGGGTCCTGATCCACACTACATCCTTACCTGAGAGTGAGATATCACACCTCTGGCTGAGGTGCAATACCTCTGTAGCAACCGAGCCCTCAGGGTGCTACAGTTCCATTTATCTTCAGCCTAGGTGACGTATTGCGATACAGGGCCGTGATTTTGGCTATAAAAGGGTCCCCTAGACCCCTACCCCAAGCTTTTTAAGAGAATCATATATGGCGTGCCAGGAGACTCTATGGAATGCTTTCTCAGCATCCAACGAGAGTATCTAATTACAAATTTTTAACTGCATCTAGCCCAGGAAATACTTTTTGCCTAGTAGCAGGGTCTGCTAGTCAGCGGATTATCCCGGCTGTTAAGCAAGCTACACCACCTGTAGTTTGGACACTTCATTTTTTCAAAGGAAATGCTTCGGGACCACGGGATACTCAGTGAAGAGCATCAGGAGGCACCCCAAGGCATAGGGGCTCGGACTGGCAGTAGGATGCCTTGCGGTGGACAGCCGAGCTCGATCCTTATAAAAGCTTTTTAACTGCAGCAGCTTTAGTGGACGCTACTGGAGCTGGAATTACGCGGCTGCTGGCATGAGACTTGCCCTCCAATAGATCCTTGTAAATGGATTTAAAGTGTATTTATTCAAATTAGAGAGACAATTTAAATTAAAAAGCTTAGAGCTGCCTCCAACACAGGGGGGCTCGCTCGACCCACCAGCGGACAGGCACCAGTATTGGGAGAGGGGGGCTGGCCGTCAGGGTTCACCGTGGCTCTGGCACAAACCCGGCGACACGGAGGTGGCACGGGCAGGAGCGGACTGAGCGTGTCGGCTTCTCACTTTTTGGATTTTAGAAGGGCATGACATGCCTATATCTGTGTCTCCCCCTCCTTTTACTCCTCCACCTCTTTTCTTTTCGCATGACTATATGTACTTGTCACTTTTCCATGTGTTAGTTGTGTCTTCTGAGCAGTTTGTCAGCTTTTGGACACCTGTGAAGGTGTTTTCTATGTGTTTCTATGTGTTTTTGTTTGCCTGCCATTGGTTTTAACGGTGTTCGAAGGTGTTCGACGAACAGTTCGACGAACAGTTCGGCGAACACACGGGTGTTCGACGAACCGAACCGAACTCGAACACTACGGGGGTGGCTCAACACTACTAAATACCTGGGATATGTAGTGGGTAGAGGCGAGATCAAACCCCAAATCAGTAAAGTGGAGGCAATCCAAACCTGGCCGAGACAACTGTCAAAGAAGCAAGTTAGAGCTTTCCTAGGGATCATGAGATACTACAGGAGGTTCATCCCAAACTTCGCCATTATGGTCGCACCCCTGAATGACCTTCTTAATGGGACAAAATCAGCTATGGCCAAATGTACTTCAGAGGCAGAGACGGCCTTTCAAGAAATGAAAGTGGCTCTGTGTAGGCAACCAGTTCTGGTTGCCCCAGACTTTAAGAAAGAATTTATAATCCAAACGGACGCCTTAGATGTCAGTTTAGGAGCAGTCCTTTCACAAGAGATACAGGGTGATGAGCACCCTGTTCTCTACCTGAGTAGGAAGCTGTCCTCATGCGAGAGGAATTATTTGGTCATAGAGAAGGAGTGCTTGGCCATAAAATGGGCGGTAGACACGTTATGTTACTATCTGTTAGGATGAAAGTTTAGATTGGCATCCAACCATGCCCCACTCAGATGGATGAGGCAAAAAAAGGGGAAAAATGCTAGGGTCACCCGCTGGTTCTTAGCCCTACAAGATTTCAACTTTCATGTAGAACATAGAGCAGGGAAGTTACATGGTAATGCCGATGCCCTCTTGAGAATCCCCTGTATGGCAGTAGAAGATGCGAAGCCCCACGGCTTTAGGCAGAGGGGGAGGTATGTAAGGTGGCTAACAGTCGCATTGTCAATGGGAGGTATGTATCACAGAGATGGCTGTCCTCTGTGACGTAATCCGGAGTGTTGCTCTAGTGCACGTAAGCACCTGGGACCGGGTTACGGGTAGTTTGGAGAGTTAGGTGGGTCCAGCTACCCACATACCTCACCTCTGGGTGTGGTCAGCAACCTATATAATGGAGGCCATTGTTTGGCACATGATCTGTGTGTTTGGAAGGAGAAGGCCTCCTGTGTGTTGTTGTCTCCAGACCGAGCCAGGATACTGGAAGGCAGAGACTTGCTTAAAGGACACTTGCTTTGTTTGCCTGAACTAAAGGCTGTTTGTATTCTTTTTTGCTTTTTGGTTTAAGAAGTAATAAACCGACATGGCCTGTTAACCACTTTACAGCCTGTGGCGTATTAGTACGCACCAGGCTGTCACCTCCTATTCAGCGCGGGCTCCAGCGTTGAGCCCGCACTGAACTTGGCACATGTCAGCTGATTATTACAGCTGACATGTGCCCGCAACAGCCGCGGGTGGAATCGCGATCCACCCACGGCTGTTAATATGTTAAACGCCGCTGTCAATCTCTGACAGCGGCATTGAACATCGCCGCGTTGGAAGCGTGTCACTTACCCCGCCCATCGGTGACCCCGTCACGTGATCTCGGGTCACCGATGCATGGGCATGACAACCCTGGGTCTGCAGCAGACCCCAGTGGTTGTCATGAGCTGATCGCTATGAGCGCCACCCAGTGGTCGGCGCTCATAGCACAGGAGCATTTCTGCTACATAGAGGTGATCTGCTCATCACCTCTACACTGTGTGCAGAATTATTAGGCAAGTTGTCTTTTAGAGGATTATTTTTATTATTGATCAACAACTATGTTCTCAATCAACCCAAAAGACTCAAATATCCAAGCTTAATATTTTTGGAAGTTGGAGTGGTTTTTTTTTTAGATTTGGCTATCTTAGGAGGATATCTGTTTGTGCAGGTAACTATTACTGTGCCGAATTAATAGGCAACTTAATAAAAAGCAAATATAATCCCATCTCACTTGTTTATTTTCACCAGGTAAACCAATATCAGTGCACAAAATTTAGAAATAAACATTTCTGACATGTAAAAACCAAAACCAAAAAAATTTGTGATCAATATAGCCACCTTTCTTTATGATGACTCTCAACAGCCTTGCATCCATAGATTCTGTCAGTTGCTTGATCTGTTTTCGATCAACATTGCGTGCAGCAGCCACCACAGCCTCCCAGACAGTGTTCCCAGAGGTGTACTGTTTTCCCTCCCTGTAGATCTCACATTTTATGATGGACCACAGGTTCTCTATGGGGTTCAGATCAGGTGAACAATGGGGCCATGTCATTATTTTTTCTTCTTTTAGACCTTTACTGGCCAGCCATACTGTGGAGTAGTTGGATGCATGTGATGGAGCATTGTCCTGCATGAAAATCATGTTTTTCTTGAACGATACCGACTTTTTCCTGTACCACTGCTTGAAGAAGTTGTCTTCCAGAAACTGGCAGTAGGTCTGGGAGTTGAGCTTCACTCCATCCTCAACCCGAAAAGATCCCACAAGTTCATCTTTGATGATACCAGCCCATACCAGTACCCCACCTCCACCTTGCTGGCTTCTGAGTCGGAGTGGAGCTCTCTGCCCTTTAATGATCCAGCCTCTGGCCCATCCATCTGGCCCATCAAGAGTCACTCTCATTTCATCAGTCCATAAAACCTTTGAAAAATCAGTCTTAAGATATTTCTTGGCCCATTCTTGACGTTTTATCTTATGTTTCTTGTTCAAAGGTGGTCGTTTTTCAGCCTTCCTTACCTTGGCCATGCCCCTGAGTATCGCACAAGTTGTGCTTTTTAATACTCTAGTAACGTTACAGCTCTGAAATATGGCAAAACTGGTGGCGAATGGCATCTTGGCAGCTTCACGCTTGATTTTCCTCAATTCATGGGCAGTTATTTTGCGCCTTTTTTGGCCAACACGCTTCTTGCAACCCTGTTGGCTATTTGCCATGAAATGCTTGACTGTTCGGTGATCACGCTTCAAAAGTTTGGAAATTTCAAGACTGCTGCATCCCTTTGCAAGACATCTCACAATTTTGGACTTTTCAGAGCCCGTCAAATCTCTCTTCTGACCCATTTTGCAAAAGGAAAGGAAGTTGCCTAATAATTAAGCACACCTTATATAGGGTGTTGATGTCATTAGTCAACACCCCTCCTCATTACAGAGATGCGCATCACCAGATTTACTTAATTGGTAGTTGGCTCTCAAGCCTATGCAGCTTGAGGAGGACAACATGTATAAAAAGTATCATGTGATCAAAATACTCATTTGCCTAATAATTCGGCACACAGTGTATGTAGCAGAGGCGATCGGACAGTTGCTGCTTCTAGTCTCCTATGGAGACTAAAGAAGCAAGCAAAAAGTGAAAAAAAAGTTTTTAAAAATATAAAAAATTTTTTAAAAATATAAAAGTTTAAATCACCCCCCTTTCGCCCCATTCAAAATAAAATAATAATAAAAAACCCACATACACATATTTGGTATCGCCGCATTCAGAATCACACGATCTATCAATATAAAAAAAGAATTAATCTGATCGGTAAACGGCGTAGCGAGAAAAAAATTCCAAACGGGTCTTGTAAAATGGCGCCATTTTTTTTTTTTTTTTTTTTTTTTTAGCAAGCTTTGTAAGTTTTTTTCACCACTTAAATAAAAAAGAACCTATACATGTTTAGTGTCTATGAACTCGTAATGACCTGGAAAATAATAATGGCAGGTCAGTTTTAGCTTTCAGTGAACATGGTAAAAAAAATTAAAAACAAATATCTGTGGTATTGCACATTTTTTTGCAATTTCACCGCACTTGGAATTTTTTCCTGTTTTCCCATACATGATATGGTAAAAACAGTAATGTTGATCAAAAGTACAACTCATCCCACAAAAAATAAGCCCTCACACAGCCATATTGACCAAAGAATAAAAACACTATGGCTCTGGGAACAAGGCAGCAAAAAACAAAAATACAAAAACGGAAAATCCCAGGGTTGCGAAGGGGTTAAAGGTACGTGCTTCCTGTTTGCCTCCCATCTCACCCAACTGAGTAAAAACCCTACACCACATTTTATCTCATTATTTCTATAACCATAAAAGTGGTAATAACATAATTCAACATAATATTGGGAGATTTTCACTAAAAAAAATTTTGTGAAAAAATTAAATCTCTGCTTTACCAAGATGAGATCTTTTCTAACATTTTGTTAGATGGTCAATGTATTCCTAAAAAAGTTGTTACCTTAGGTAGCATTTTATCTCCTAGTCAATACACTTCTAATAAAAAATGTTTCACCTGGGTATATATGCATTGTTTCCACTAATATGGCACTCCACATTCCAGTTTATTTAAAAAGATCAAAAAAACAATGTTTTTATGTCCTCCCAGTGAGATATCATTTATCATATGTAATTAGTAGTGATGAGCGAGCGTGCTCGACACTGCTCGGTACTCGCCCAATCATCTCACTGCTCGACATGCTCGGCGCTCTTCGAGTATTTCTGGGATGCTCAGGTGGGAGCTGTTCTGTTCTGCTACCAAAGCTAAGGAAAGAGAGGAGATCTGTCCCTACTATAAGACTCAGCTGAATCCCTACGATGTAACAGGGAACCTGATCCTGCGATCAGACCTGATAAAGTCCTAATCTAGTCTGTACGGAGACCTATAGATGTGAGGAGGGAATCCCTACAAGTACTAAGGACTGGGAGGAATATGGGACACCTCCTAACAGAAATAGTAGCAGACAGACGAACAAACAAAATAGATAGAACATAGAGGTCCGTAGACCAAGCAAACTAACAGAGTTAGATACAGAGCACAGGCTAGCTAGAAAGTAGATATACAATGAAGTCCAGCAAAGCCAGAAGGGCGGAGCAGGATTAAATAGGCCAACAAGGTCATGTGACCAGCAAAGGAAAAAAAACCTAACAGCAAGGTTCTAACAGTACCCCCCCTTCTAAGAGGATCCTCCGGATCCCCTAGGACCAGGCTTATCAGGAAATCTCCTGTGAAACGCTCTGATAAGTCTGGACGCGGAAACATCATCTGACCTCACCCAAGAGTTATCCTCGGGTCCGAAACCTTTCCAGGCCACAAGATACTGCAAACTACCTCTATACCGTCTAGAGTCAAGGATGCGAGAAATTTCATATTCCCCGTCCTCCACCACCGGAGGAACAGAGGCAGAGGCGTCACCATCCGACACAACAGCTTTTTTTAACAGAGAGACATGAAAGACCGGATTAATTCTCCAGGAGGTAGGAACCTCCAACCTAACAGCAGATTGGTTGACAACCTGAAGCACCTTAAAGGGCCCAACAAACTTGGGACCCAATTTCTTAGAAGGAATCCTCAACCGCAGATTCCTAGAGGACAACCAAACCATGTCACCAACAGCGAACAAAACCTCCTGTCGTTTCCTATCAAAGTAGTCTTTAGATTTTCTGTTGGCCTCCTGAAGATTACCACACACATCCGTCCAAACTCTTTCCAAATCACCGGAAAAATTCTCCTCCTCAGGCACGGCAGATCCCAACTTGGAGAACGACCCAAACGACGGATGTCTCCCAGAACAACAAAAAAAAGGCGAACAACCAGCAGAAGAAGATGTATGATTGTTCAGAGCAAATTCGGCAAGTGGCAGAAACTCAGACCACCCCTCTTGATTGTCTGCCACAAAACAACGCAAGAACTGCTCAACATCCTGGTTTTTCCTTTCTGTCTGGCCATTAGATTCAGGATGATATCCGGACGAAAACGACAAATGAATTCCCAACCTGTCACAAAAGGCACGCCAAAAACGAGCCACGAACTGAGGACCCCTATCAGAAACAATGTCAGTAGGAACGCCATGAAGTCTGACAATTTCCTTGACAAAGGCCTTAGCGAGAGTTTTAGCGCAGGGCAGTTTGACGAAGGGAACCAAGTGACACATCTTGCTAAAACGGTCCACGACCACCCAGATGACAGTAAAACCCTCAGAGGAGGGAAGGTCAGTTATAAAGTCCATAGCCAAATGTGTCCAAGGAGCACTGGGGACCTCCAAAGGACAAAGCAACCCCGCAGCAGGAGTATGTGAGGACTTAGATCTAGCACATATAGTACATTGGCGCACCCACTTAATGACTTCCTTCTGCCATCCAGGCCACCAAAAACTGCGACCCACCAGTCTCTTGGTCTCAGAGATTCCGGGATGACCTGCCAACCGAGATTCGTGACACTCAAACAAATCTCTCCTAAAGGTCCCAGGCACAAACAACCTCCCATGAGGAGTGTTAGATGGGGCATTCTCCTGAGCTTTAAGAATCTCATCTTCCAAAACGGAGTCTAAAGCAGCTATCACAACACCTTCTTGTAAAATGTTTTCCTCTTTCTCAGCACCGACTATGGGAGAAAAACTGCGAGACAAGGCATCCGCCTTAACATTCTTAGTACCAGGGATGTAAGTAACGGAGAAATTAAACCGCGAGAAAAACAGTGCCCACCTAGCCTGACGGGCATTCAGGCGCTTGGCAGCATCAAGATATATCAGATTTTTATGATCCGTAAGAACCTGAACGGGAAATTCCGCACCTTCCAAGAAGTGGCGCCAGTGTTCAAATGCGAGTTTAATAGCCAATAATTCCCGATTACCAATATCGTAATTCAGTTCAGTCTCCGAAAATTTTTTTGAAAAAAAGGCACAGGGATGTAATCCATCCCCGTTATCCTGAGACAATACTGCGCCAACCCCCACAGAGGAAGCATCAACCTCAACCAAAAACGGCCTAGTAACATCAGGCTGCATAAGGATGGGAGCAGAGGTGAACCTCTCCTTGAGATACACAAAAGCTTCAATGGCCTCAGAAGACCACTGAACCGCATCAGCACCTTTCCTGGTGAGATCAGTCAGAGGTTTGACAATACTAGAAAAATTTTTTATGAATTTTCTGTAGTAATTGGCGAAACCCAAAAACCTCTGTATCGATTTCAAACCAATAGGCCTAGGCCATTCCTGCACAGCCTGAACCTTAACCGGATCCCTCTCAAAACCTTTGCTGGAGATAATGTAGCCCAAAAAACTAATTCTCTGTACAGCGAACTCACATTTCTCCAGCTTAGCAAAAAGCGAATTGTCCATTAATAACTGTAATACCTCACGTACGCTCCGCCAATGAGACTCCAGATCTGGCGAATAAATCAAAATGTCATCCAAATACACAACCACATTTTTACCGATCAAAGGTCTAAGGATGTCATTAATCAGATTCTGAAAAAATGCAGGAGCATTAGTAAGACCAAAAGGCATAACCAGATTCTCAAAATGACCCACAGGAGTGTTAAAAGCAGTCTTCCATTCATCACCCTCCTTCATGCGCAACAGATTGTATGCCCCCTTAATGTCAATTTTAGAGAACCACTTGGCCCCCAATAACTGGTTAAACAGATCAGGAATCAATGGCAGTGGGTAAGGATTGCGTACAGTAATTTTATTAATCTCACGAAAATCCAGACAAGGACGTAAACCGCCGTCCTTTTTTTTTACAAAAAAAAATCCAACCGCCACAGGAGACTTAGAGGGCCTAATGTGACCGGCGGCCAAACTTGTCTGTATGTATTCCTCCAAAGCCTTCCTCTCAGGAATAGTAAGGTTAAATAAACGACTTTTAGGAAGAGTCGCTCCAGGGACAAATTCAATAGAGCAATCATAGTCTCTATGGGGAGGCAAAACCTGCGATTCCTTCTCAGAAAAAACTCTCCAAAAATCCTGAATAGGAACAGGCAATTCTCCCCTATCCAAAGCTGCAATACGCCCGTTACAACACTTGTCATAACATTTATGGCTCCAGGATTTAATTTCACTGGTAGACCAATCCAGTACAGGATTGTGAAATTTTAACCAGGGTAAACCCAATATTACTGGAGAAGGCAAGTTATTCAACACTACCAAATCCAATTTCTCATGGTGAACACCATTAATAGTGAGAGGAAATTCACTGACCTTGAGAGTAATATTCTTCAAAGGGGAGCCATCCACAGAAACCACAGCAATGGGGGATGATAAAGGTTCAGGTTTTAAATTGAGTTTTTCCACGAATCCCCCATCAATTACATTCAGTGTAGACCCGCAATCAACAAACACCCGAAATTCCATTAATTTTTCCTGAGCAATCGTGGAAGCAGCTAAAAATATACCCTTGGAATTTAAACAGGCAATACGGGCGTGACTGACCATTTTTTTTTCTTTCTTCATACGAAGCTCACAGCCTTTAATCAAATGACCAGATTTTCCGCAATAGAAACACAAGCCTTCTGAAAAACGACGGTCTTTTTCTTGAGAGCGAGGTGCCACCGATCCAATCTCCATCGGTTCACCACTGTTAGTACACACATTATCATAACCAGAAACTGACATAGCAGAGGATTTGCTCTCATTAACCCTAGCACGCAGTCTTCTATCCACCCGTATAGCTAATTGCATAGCCTGTTGCAAATCCTCAGGTGTAGGATAAGCAATTAGCAGGTCTTTAACCCTTTCACTGAGCCCAGCAAGAAATAGACTTTTCAGAGCAGAATCGTTCCACCCTGTTTGAGTGGACCAACAACGAAAATGAGTACAATATTTTTCGACATTACCTGATCCTTGTTTTAAACGTCTCAACTCAGTCTCAGCTGATGCCACACGGTCAGGATCATCATATAATAGTCCTAAAGCAGAAAAAAAACTATCCACTGATCTGAAGCATGTATCACTAGGTTGCAAAGAAAAGGCCCACTCCTGAGGCTCTTTGCGCAAAAGTGACATTATGAACCCTACGCGCTGGGATTCATCCCCAGAGGACTTGGGTCTCAAACGAAAATACAATAAGCAAGCATTTTTAAATGAAAAAAATTCTCGATGTTCACCAAAAAATAAATCCGGCAAACATACCTTAGGCTCCAAGAAATATGCTCCAGGACAGTTACTCACGTGCTGACGGAGCTCGGCCACTTCCAGAGAGAGTCCCTGCAGGTGTTTAGCCAAATCCTGAACCGACACCATGATGGAACAAAAAAAAAAAAAAAAAAAATCTTTCCTTAGAGAATTTGCAGGCTGGACTTACTGTCATGTTCTGCTACCAAAGCTAAGGAAAGAGAGGAGATCTGTCCCTACTATAAGACTCAGCTGAATCCCTACGATGTAACAGGGAACCTGATCCTGCGATCAGACCTGCTAAAGTCCTAATCTAGTCTGTACGGAGACCTATAGATGTGAGGAGGGAATCCCTACAAGTACTAAGGACTGGGAGGAATATGGGACACCTCCTAACAGAAATAGTAGCAGACAGACGAACAAACAAAATAGATAGAACATAGAGGTCCGTAGACCAAGCAAACTAACAGAGTTAGATACAGAGCACAGGCTAGCTAGAAAGTAGATATACAATGAAGTCCAGCAAAGCCAGAAGGGCGGAGCAGGATTAAATAGGCCAACAAGGTCATGTGACCAGCAAAGGAAAAAAAACCTAACAGCAAGGTTCTAACAGGAGCTTGAGTCCCTGCCCTGCATGTTTGACACTCTTTAGAGAGCCAATGAACATGCAGTGCTTGCTTACCACGCACTGTAATGCCGTTGTCATGTTGGTTGTGGCATTGCAGTGATTGGCTGGCCGCATATCATCATCGGGTCTATATAAGACCTAGTGCCCCTATGCTCATCACAGTTTAACCAGGAAACAGGCAGAGTAGGGAGAGGTGCTGCTGTGTGAGGGACAGAATTGGCGGTGTAATAGTTAAGTATGGGTATTCCACACCAAGATACACACGTAGTCAAAATTGTTGGTACCCCTCGTTTAATGAAAGAAAAACCCACAATGGTCACAGAAATAACTTGAATCTGACAAAAGTAATAATAAATTAAAAATCTATGAAAATGAAAAAATGAAAGTCAGACATTGCTTTTCAACCCTGCTTCCACAGAATTAAAAAAAAAATTAAACTCATGAAATAGGCCTGGACAGAAATGATGGTACTCTTAACTTAATATTTTGTTGAACAACCTTTTGAGGCAATCACTGCAAGCAATACAGGCATTTTTTTTATTTTATTCACATTGCTGTATTGTAGAAGCAGAGACAATTTTCCATCATCACATGTGATCCCATATTACTGCCATAATAATATAGACATTTTGTGGAGTGTGCCAAATATGCTTGATTTAAAGTTAGCCAGCTGTGTGTTGTTGAACCTATTCACACTTGGTCGCTGAACAATACTATACTAAAAGGCCAAAGCCTAAAACCGTGGTCGTCACACCTGATCCCATATTACTGCCGTAATAATACAGACATTTTGTGGAGCATGCCAATTATACTCGATTTAAAGTCAGCAAGCTGTGTGTTGTTGAACCTATTCACACTTGGTCGCTGAACAATACTATACTAAAAGGCCACAGCTTAAAATGGTGGTCGTCACACCTGATCCCATATTACTGCAGTAATAATATAGACATTTTTGGGAACATGTCAGATATTACACTCCACTTAAAGTATGGCAGTTGTGTGTTCAAACCTATTCACAGTTGGTCGCTGACAAATAGCATATCTGTGAACAATGTTGTCAGAGTATTATGCCAGTTTTACGGATTGACAATAAAAATACAAAAATCAAGCTAAAATGGAAAAAAAATTCCTGGAAAAAATGTTAAGAAACATTCTTTCCAGGATAATGACTTGTATATAAGGCCAAAGAAATAATGAAAAAAAAAAGTTATGGACTGTAAAAGAGATTTATGCAACCAGAATGAACACTCATCTTGAGCTGATGATACCAACTAGCACCTGTCCCTATTGTAAATGCATCTAACAGCGTTATCGATAGGGAATAGAATAGATTTTTTTTACAGCAGCAGGCAGTATAAGGCAATAATACCTGGCTCGATCAGTGTAATACGCTATCCATACTGCGATACCTCACCCGTAATCGATTTTCATATGAGACAGGTAATATTCTTGAAGATAGAATCTACTTGAATTGTCCTTCCCATTATTAAAGAGTGGGTCTCCTATACTGTTTTTCCATATATGCAGCAATTAGAAGGGCTAGTAAAAATTAGGATGCACTCCAATAAGCATTTGAAGAGACGTAAAAAACAAAAAAAATATATAAAAACACAGCAGGATCTTTAGTATAAAAACCTGACTCGCCAATGTAACCTCAATATAATCACATTGTACAGCTCCTGCACCTCCTCCTCCTCTTCTTGTTCAGCCTCCATCTCCGAAATGACCACATTAGTCACAAGCTGGAAACACTGCTGCACTGCCTCCGCCAAAAGGCAGCAGGCTGTGCTGAAGATAATATGCTTAATTCTTAGGTGACAAACCGCACACCGCTGCAGAGTTGTTGAAAGCTGTAACACAGCAGGCTGATCTGTGGCTCTCACCGCTGAACATACAGCCAGGCATGGTCATGTGTGACAATGGCCAGAACCTGGTGGTGGAGAAATTACAGCCGGAGTAGATACGGTTTCCCTGTATCCTTTCATCTGACCTAAAGAATATGGTTGTGGTAAAATACAACTCTCTCCGAGAAGCAGCCCTGGCTAAGAAAAGTGCACATTATTTCTCAAAATGCATTGCAGATCAGGTCATTGCCCAACTCTGTAGTCATGAAATTCGAGGCACAAAGAAAGATCATTGTGTGTCGAAGCATCAGTGTGAGCTGATGTTGGACGGGCTGCCATTGATTATACAACAAGCTGCATTAGAGGACTTCCTGGGATAAACGACAGCTGGAGTAGATACGGTTTCCCTCTATGCCAGTCCTTTCACGAAGCGAAAAAATATGGCTGTGGTGAAATATAACTCTTATCGAGAAGCAGTGTCAGACTCAAGAACATTGGGCCCACCAGAGGATTTGATTCTCTGAGGGCCCACCTTTCTCTCCCGCTCAAGAGCCCCATAGCAGCTGCAAAGTTTAAGCTATGAACTCTCCTGAAGGAGGAACCAGGGTCCACCGGAGTAGTCTCCGATTCTCTGGTGGGCCCGTCCAACCCTGCCAAGAAGCAGCCCTGGCTAAGAAAAGTCTATGGAAAGGGTCCCCGACACTCTATGGCTGCTTTTTTACTGAGGGGGAAACCCACGTAAACACGGGGAGAACATTCAAACTCCTTGCAGATGTTGTCCTTGGTGGGTGGGATTTGAATGCAGGACCCCAGCGCTGCAAGGCTGCAGTGCTAACCACTGAGCCACTGTGCTGCCCTCTCTGTTCTCCCTCCTCTGATATCTAACATGCTGGAGAAACTTGCACCTACTGCCACTCAGTATCTTCAGCTCCTTTGTGAGAAACTAATATATTTGGTCAGCCACTAAGTCTACCAAATAAAATTCCTTAGAAGGAAAATGTGGATGACTTCGCTTCTGGTAGTGGGTGCCAATACCAAACCACTGGAAATATTTCAGGCTGGTTGGAGCCAACCTGATTGCCACAGAAAAGTACCAGCAGCAAGCTAAGGAGATGGTGGCCTTTATCATCATCACGACCTGCATGGTTTCCACTATGAACTCTCCTGAAGGAGAAGCCAGGGCTCACCGGAGGAGTCTCCGATTCTCTGGTGGGCCCGTCCATCTCTGCCGAGAAGCAGCCCTGGCTAAGAAAAGTCTGTGGCAAGGTTCCTAGACACTCTGTGGCTCCGTTTTTTCCTGTGGACTGGCTTCAACAATCTATAAGATCGCAATCTATAAGATCCCTTCACTGGCTCCCAATTGCCCAGCATATGCAGTTCAAATTACTAACACTGACCTAGAAAGCCATCCATAAACTTTTTCCTCCGTACATCTGTGAACTAATCTCCCATATATTCCCTTACGTAATCTCCGGTCTAACATGCTGGAGAAACTTGCACTCACTATCTCTCAGTATCTTCAGCTCTTTTGTGAGAAACTAATGTATTTGGTCAGCCACTCAGTCTACCAAATAAAATTCCTGAGAAGGAAATTGTGGATGGCTTCGCTTCTGGTACTGGGGGCACTGCTAATACCATGGTGTTGTGTCATAATTCACTGGAAATATTCCTGGCTGGTTGGAGACAAGCTGATTCTCACAGAAAAGTACCAGAAAGCTAAGGAGATGGTGGCTTCTATAATCATGAATAATTTGCTCGATGACTAGGAGACCAACTAATGATGCTGTCTACCTTGTGAACATTGGGTTGAACCTTGATTGACCCAGGGCCCACAATTTTATGTGTCGGGAAGACGTGTTCTGTCCCAGGATCCTTCTGGGTCCCGGCTTCCACAATATTAACCCAGAGATGCATCAGTGAGATGTGCCGTCCCTGGCCAAATTCACTTGTCCACGTGTCTTCCCACTAACTGCGCTGGTGAGGATACGGTTAATGTTCTGGGACCTGTACTTGTACGACACCGGGAGAAATAGTGGCGCCTGGGGAGTAAGTACCAAGGGCCAGCTGCCGCCTTGAGGTTGCAGAAAGCTTCCGCCTCCATGAGGCTAAAAGGCAAAATTTCTAGTGCCAGCAGTCCAGAAATGTGGCATTTTAGTATTGTGGCCTGTGGGTGTTTGGCTGCGCATTTGCGCTTGCGTTCAAAGGACTGGGGTAGGGACAAATGAACGCTGCGCTGGGACAAGGACGAGGACGTGGTTGCTGATGGTGATGCTTGGAAGTGTGCAACTACACGTGCAGGGTGGGAGGCATTTTCACCTGCATCATGGATGGAGGCTTGGCGTGCATGTACAACAGGGAAAGAGGCAGTGGTGTCACCCGTAGACACTGTTTCTGGACCCTGGCTTTTGGCCCATCGACTTCATGGTCCACCACCTCGTCTTACACTTACGCACCCTGGTCCTCCTTCTTACTTTCTGTCCGTTGTGTCCCATCATCATCTTGTGACAGTAATTGCACTTTCCCACCGTCACCTTTGGGTGACCATGGCTGCTGAAATATTTGGGCATCACTACATGCGATCTTTTGTTGCCCTGAATGAAGAGGGCCAGACGAGAGACCCGAATCTATAAATGCAAAAGTGAACATCTCTTGGGGTAACCCTGGACTCTAATCTTTCCTTCAAACCACATATCCAAGCTTTTTCCACTTTCGAGCAGACAGAGCGAGAGGCCAGAATCTATAAATGGAAAGATGAACAAAACAGTTTTTCACAATGTCCAAGTGAGGGATCAGTTGTCTCAGTGTCCTCGGAACGGTGTGAGGAAGGAGAATCATGGTGAGGAATATGCCGACTCCAAGTAAAAAATAACTCCCGGATCCGCACATTCCTCAACCCCGTATCTCCAAAAACACTAGTGCACACCCTCATCATCTCCCGCCTCGACTACTGCAACCTCCTGCTCTGTAGCCTCCCTTCCTACACTCTCGCACCCCTCCAATCTATCCTAATCTCTGCTGCCAGACTAATCCACCTGTGCCCCCACTATTCTCCAGCCTCCCCTCTCTGTCAATCCCTTCACTGGCTCCCCATTGCTCAGAGACTCAAGTTCAAAACCCTAAGCATTGCATACAAAGCCATCTACAGCCTGTCTCCTCCAAATATCTGTGACCTAATCTCTTGGTACACAACTGCACGTAACATACGATCCTCACAAGATCTCCTTCTCTACTCCCCTCTTATCTCCGCTTCCCACAAACGCATACAAGATTCCTTCCATGCATTCCCCTTGCTCTGGAACTCCCGCCTACTGTTGAAACCTTCAAAAGGAAGCTGAAGACCCTCCTCTTCCAACAAGCGTACAACCTGCAGTAACCCTCACTCCACCATACCGCTGCTCGACCAGCTCTACCCAGACCCACTGTGTCCTCACCCATCCCTTATAGACTGATTGTGTGCCCTCACGGGCAGGGTCCTCTCTCCTCATGTACCAGTCGGAGACCTCTTTTAACATGTAAAGCGCCATGGAATAAATGGCGCTATGATAAAAAATAATAATAATTATACTACTTGTACTCTGGGTCAATTGATGGCACTTTCCTGGTGTCTGCCCCTAAATTGATGTGTTTTGGCAGCCTTTGGTCCCATTTGAAGATGTTGCGTATGCGTTTGGTTTGGGCCACCATTGAATCCAATGGCGTTCGGCGAATATTCCAAAAATACATCTGCGAATATTGCAAAAACAGCAATCGTAATCCAAAATGAATATTGAAATATTCACTCATCTCTAATCAGAAACACCCTTAAAAAAAATATGTGGGCATGGCATTATGGTCACCCTGGTGATATAGTGGTGGAGGATGAGAAGAAGGAGGAGGGCAACATGAGATAGAAGAATTCCTGAAGAGTATACTCATGTCTGCGTGTGAAGGGTTGCATAGGAATAGATCCCACCCCCCCTCCCCACCCCCAAAAAAAGACACCACTGGATTTGAGTTTATGTTCCGATTCTATCATCCGGTGGTGTTGAGAAGTCTGGCCCAATCCAGCTCTTGTTCATTTTGATAAGAGTCAGCTGGTCAGCATTGTCAGTTAAGGGTATGTGCACACGATGCAGATTTGAAGCAGAAATTTCCTGAACATTTCTGCATCTCCTTGGCAGAAAAAATGCATGCAGATTTACATGCATTTTTTCAGCATTTTTCAAGCGTTTTTACATGCGTTTATGCATGCATTTTTTTCAAGCGGTTTTCCAAGCGATTTAGAGCATCACTTTGAAAAGGGCTTGACAAGTTGGTCACACAATATAAGTCTATGCAAATGGTATGGATTTATATTGTGTGACCAACTTATTAGGATATTTCTGCTTCAAATCGTGCATCTAGTGTAAATAAAAAGAATTAAAAAGTAAAAAGAAAAAAAAAAACCTTATACTCACCTCTCCGGCAGCCCCCGGTCTCCTCCCAGTGGCGATCCTTACTTCTCGGCGGCCCGCGGTGTACTGTCAGGACCTGCGGTGACGTCATTTAGTCAGCTGATGGTCACACGATGGTCATTTTAATGCGTTTCTGTGGCGGAAATGCCACCACAGAAACAAATTAAATTTGCATCGTGGGCACACAGCCCAGGTGGATGCGCCTATCAGTTTTTTCAGTTATAATGCCCCCAGTGGCACTAAAAACCATCTCTGACAAAATGCTAGTGGTAGGCAGGCCAGGACCTCCAAGGCATAGAGAGACAGTTTATGCCACATGTCCAGCTTGGATACCCAACAGTTGTAAGGCACAGAGAGGAATCATTGAGGACGCTGGTACGGTCGCCAAGGTAGTCCTTCAGCATTTTCCAAAACTTTTCCTTCCTTGTCAGAGTACCCTGTGTATCAGGGCCTGGGCGCTGGGTCTGAGAAAACTGTCCCAGACCTTTGACAGCTTTCCCCTGCCTCTTCCGCATCTGGTTTGTGCCTCCCACGTCTGTACTCCTTGATTGTCCAATGAACTGTCTGTGATCTCTGCGGCCAGCGTTGTCAGATGGTAATTTTTGTTTATAATTCTTCAACAAGGGCCCTGAACTGAATATCTCCAAAAATGAACTCCTTCGGTTTCCTCCCTCTACTAACCTATCTATACCTGACTTTTACTAACCTACCCTATATCTTACTGTTACAAACCTACCTTTATCTGACTTATACTAGCCTACCTATATCTGACTTCTACTCACCTACCTATACCTGACTTTGCAATTTCCTGTAAATGGTGCCACCATTACTCCCACTCGGCACGTTTTCGAGTCATATTTGACACACAACTTTACTTTATTCAATGTGGAAAATACTCACTTGCTCTGTCACCTGCACCTTAAAAACATCTCCAAAATTTGACATTTTCTCACCTTTGATACTGTAAAATCTCTTACTGTCGCTCTTATTCACTACTGCAACTCTCTTCTAATTGGTCTCCCTCTAAACAAACTGTCTCCTCTCCAATCCCTTCTGAATGCAGCATCCCTGGCCTCTCCTCTCTGTCAGTCCCTTCACTGGCTCCCCATTACCCAGAGACTCCAGGTCAAAACCCTAACCTTGGCATGCAAATCCATCCACAACCTGTCTCCTCCATACATCTGTGACCTAGTCTCGTGGTACTTACCTGCATGCAACCGCCAATCCTCACAAGATCTCCTTCTCTACTCCCCTCTTATCCCCTCTTCCCACAATCGCATACAAGATTTCTCCCGTGCATCCCCCCTACTCTGGAACTCTCTATCTCAACATATCTGACTCTCCCCTATGTTCAAACCTTCAAAAGGAACCTGAAGACCCATCTCTTCAGCCTACAATCTGCAGTAACCCTCGCTCCACCATACTGCTGCACGACTAGCTCTACCCTCACCTACTGTATCCTCACCCATCTCGTGCAGACTGTGAGCCCTCGTGGGCAGGATCCTCTCCTTTCCTGTACCAGCTGCTATCACATTTTTGTTCCAAGATTATTGTAATTGTTTTTGTGATGTATACCCCTTTTTCACATGTAAAGCCCCAAGGAATAAATGGCGCTAAAGTAATAATAATAATGTGGTCCAGACTCATGGCTACTTGTAGCGCTGGCGTCCCTGCCCTCTGCTAGGCAGGGACGCTGCTCCCCTCACCGCTCTGCTCCGTGCCCGGCGTCCTCTCCCCGCTCTGCTGTCAGCGCGCGCTCCTGCCCGGCGTCCTCTCCCCGCTCTGCTGTCAGCGCGCGCTCCGTCCCGGCGTCCTCCTCCTGCTCTGCTCTCGGCGCGCGCTCCTTCCCGGCCCCTGTGCTTAGGGCGCGCGCGCGCGCGCTCCCCTCCTCTTAAAGGGGCCGCGCGCGCCGCCCTAAAGAGTCCCCGGCCAATGGCCGGAGGACTTCATCATATAAAAGGCACCTCCTCCAAAATGGAGGTGCCCGAGCAATGTTGTTTGCACCTGTGTCTCACCTGTGCTTCAGCCCTCAGGTCCCGTTGCCAGTTACCTGCCAGTTACCTGCCTGATTCCTGCCAGTTACCTGCCTGTTTCCTGCCTGAATACTTGTTACCTGTCTGCCAGTCTGAGGTCCGACGGTCTGCCTTACTACTCCTGTCAGTCTGTCTAAGGACCAGCCTGCCCGCTCACCTGGGAGCGCATATCAGCTACCTGCCTGCTTGTCTGAGGTCCGACGGTCTGCTTTACTACTCCGGTCAGTCTGTCTTTGGACCAGCTTGCCCGCTCACCTGGGAGCGCTTCTCCGTTACCTGCCTGCTTGCCAGCCCGGAGGCTCCGTTGTCACGTGCTGTGACCACCAGCTATCTCAGAGACTCTTGCCCGCTCACCTGGGAGCGCATCTCCGTTACCTGCCTGCTTGCCAGCCCGGAGGTCCCGTTGTCACGTGCGGTGACCACCAGCTATTCCAGAGACTCTTGCCCGCTCACCTGGGAGCGCTTCTCCGTTACCTGTCTGCCTGCCTGCCCTGAGGCTCCGCCGTCACGTGCCGTGACCACCTGCTATTCCTGAGACTCTCGCTTGCTCACCTGGGAGCACCCATCTACCATCTGCCTGCTAGCCTACCCGGAGGCTCTGCCATCACAGGTCGTACCTACCCCTTACCCAGAGACTGCCCTGATCACTTGCCGTATCTCCCTGTCCGTTCACCCAGAGACTGCCCTGATCACTCGCCGTATCTCCCTGTCCGTTCATCCAGAGACTGCCACCCGCTCCCTTACAAGGGCCGCCCCCTTGTATAGTAGCTCAGAGGTTCCGCCTCCCGGACCCGTTACAGTTTGCTCGGGCCATGGAACCCGGTGGCACCCAAGCTCCCTCGCTCTCGGACCTCTGTCTTGAACTGTCCCGTCAGAGGTCCCAACAGGAGACCATCCTGGGTCACCTGCGGAATGTTAATACTCGCCTGAACACTCTGTCTGATCCACCAACAACCTCCGCCAGTACCATGGTATCCTTTTCCGGACCCCGGCTCTCTGCACCTCCTCGCTTCGGAGGCGACTCCGTCCTGGCTCGGGGCTTCATAAATCAGTGCACCCTGCATTTTGAACTATTATCCCACCAGTTTAACTCCGACCGAGCCAAAATTGCCTTTATCATGTCCCATCTCACCGGGGAGGCCCTGGCCTGGCTAAATCCTCTATGGGAGAGAGGAGATCCCCTGGTGTCCGACTTGCCTGCCTTTCTCATGGCTTTCCGGAAAGCCTTCGACGAACCCGGACGGAGGACCTCATCCGCATCTTCTCTGCTTCGCCTCCGTCAGGGAAGCCTCACCGTGGGCCAATATGCCATACGGTTCCGTACCCTTGCCTCGGAGCTGGCCTGGGATAACGAAGCCCTGGTATCCGTCTTCTGGGAGGGTCTGTCCGGCCGTATTAAAGATGAACTTGCTGGTCGGGACATTCCTACCACTCTCGATGATCTAATAACCCTTGCCACCCGGATTGACCTACGGTTCCAGGAGCGTGCCAAAGAGGTCACCCGTGAGAGAAGGATTCCACGTCTAGCTCCTACTTTCCAGGAACCCGTCATTCCTTCCGTTTCTCCACAGGTACACTCTCCTGAGCCTATGCAGGTCGACCAGACCAAGATGGTCAAATCCCGTCAGGATTTCCGCCGTGCCGAGGGGAGCTGCTTCTACTGTGGCAGTAAGGAGCATCTGATCCGTGCCTGCCCGGAGAGGTCGGGAGAACGCCTGTATCTAGGTTCACTCAGAGGGGTCGATCTAGACAAAAATAAATCCTCTCCATCCCTGCTGTTGTCAGTCTCAATCATCTGCGGGGAGAATCGTTATTCCGAACTAGCCCAACTTGACTCTGGAGCAGCCGGAAATCTTATTTCACAGTCCCTGGTGGAGAAATTCCGCATCCCCACCAAACCTCTGGCTGTACCCTTGTCTGTTGTTGCCGTGGATGGGGGCCTCTTACCTCGCCCCATCCAATTCATCACCGAATCCATTACTCTGCAGGTAGGAATGCTGCATTCAGAGAGTATCTCCTTTCACGTTCTGCCTGGTCTCCCTCACGCCCTCTTGCTAGGTCTGCCTTGGCTCCAGAGACATGCACCCGTGCTTGACTGGCAAACCGGAGAAGTCCTTCACTGGGGACAGGCCTGTCATAAAACCTGCCTGGTTCCCGTCCATTCCGTCCGTCCCTCTCCTATCCCAGCTAATCTACCTGGACTTCCGATTCCTTATTGGTCTAGTGCTGATGTCTTTGTTAAGGAGGAGGCAGAGACATCACCACCTCATAGACCATGTGACTGCCCCATCGATCCCGCCAGAGTAATGCAGGTGGCTCCCGTGAGTCTAAATTGTCTCCCTCCTGGTAAGACGTTCGTATCGGTACCTGATCGGGAGAGAATCCTACACTGGGGTCATTCGTCTAAACTAGCTGACCACGCCGGTCGGAAAAAGACCCTCCAGCTTATTACCCGACACTACTGGTGGCCTAACCTGCACAAGGATGTTATGGACTTTGTTTCTGCCTGTGTGTCCTGCGCCCGCAACAAAGTTCCGAGACACCTGTCGGCCGGCCGCCTTCTTCCTCTGCCAGTACCTGCTGCCCCCTGGCAGCATTTAGCGATGGACCCTCCTCAATTCCGTCCTGGGGATAAAGTCTGGCTCTCGTCCAAATATGTCCGACTCAAGATCCCTTCCTATAAGTTAGGGTCTCGGTTCATCGGCCCACTGGTGGTCATCGGTCAGATCAACCCGGTAGCCTATAAATTGAAACTCCCGGCCAACTTACGGATCCCTAACTCCTTCCATGTATCTCTCCTCAAACCTGTGGTACTTAACTCTTTTTCTAAGTCTACAGGTACGCCTCCTGCTCTGGTTTCTGCTGAGGACAAGTTTGAGGTAGAGAACATTCTTGCCAGCAAAAGGGTAAGAGGAAAGACCTTTTTTCTGGTAGATTGGAGGGGGTTTGGTCCTGAGGAGAGAACGTGGGAGCCCCGGGAGAACATCCATGCCCCTCTCATCCTAGCTAAATTTCTGTCTGGCCTAAAAAAGGGGGGGCCTAAAGGGGGGGGTACTGTAGCGCTGGCGTCCCTGCCCTCTGCTAGGCAGGGACGCTGCTCCCCTCACCGCTCTGCTCCGTGCCCGGCGTCCTCTCCCCGCTCTGCTGTCAGCGCGCGCTCCTGCCCGACGTCCTCTCCCCGCTCTGCTGTCAGCGCGCGCTCCGTCCCGGCGTCCTCCTCCTGCTCTGCTCTCGGCGCGCGCTCCTTCCCGGCCCCTGTGCTTAGGGCGCGCGCGCGCGCGCTCCCCTCCTCTTAAAGGGGCCGCGCGCGCCGCCCTAAAGAGTCCCCGGCCAATGGCCGGAGGACTTCATCATATAAAAGGCACCTCCTCCAAAATGGAGGTGCCCGAGCAATGTTGTTTGCACCTGTGTCTCACCTGTGCTTCAGCCCTCAGGTCCCGTTGCCAGTTACCTGCCAGTTACCTGCCTGATTCCTGCCAGTTACCTGCCTGTTTCCTGCCTGAATACTTGTTACCTGTCTGCCAGTCTGAGGTCCGACGGTCTGCCTTACTACTCCTGTCAGTCTGTCTAAGGACCAGCCTGCCCGCTCACCTGGGAGCGCATATCAGCTACCTGCCTGCTTGTCTGAGGTCCGACGGTCTGCTTTACTACTCCGGTCAGTCTGTCTTTGGACCAGCTTGCCCGCTCACCTGGGAGCGCTTCTCCGTTACCTGCCTGCTTGCCAGCCCGGAGGCTCCGTTGTCACGTGCTGTGACCACCAGCTATCTCAGAGACTCTTGCCCGCTCACCTGGGAGCGCATCTCCGTTACCTGCCTGCTTGCCAGCCCGGAGGTCCCGTTGTCACGTGCGGTGACCACCAGCTATTCCAGAGACTCTTGCCCGCTCACCTGGGAGCGCTTCTCCGTTACCTGTCTGCCTGCCTGCCCTGAGGCTCCGCCGTCACGTGCCGTGACCACCTGCTATTCCTGAGACTCTCGCTTGCTCACCTGGGAGCACCCATCTACCATCTGCCTGCTAGCCTACCCGGAGGCTCTGCCATCACAGGTCGTACCTACCCCTTACCCAGAGACTGCCCTGATCACTTGCCGTATCTCCCTGTCCGTTCACCCAGAGACTGCCCTGATCACTCGCCGTATCTCCCTGTCCGTTCATCCAGAGACTGCCACCCGCTCCCTTACAAGGGCCGCCCCCTTGTATAGTAGCTCAGAGGTTCCGCCTCCCGGACCCGTTACACTACTGATACTGGACCGTGTGGTGGTGGCAAAATGACTGGAAGCATTATCTGCTATCCAACCAACAACCTTTTCACACTTCTCTGGCTTCAAGAGTGGTGTTCCGCAGCCCCCTAGAAATTGAGACAGGAAGGTAGTTTGACATGATGTGGGTGTTTGCTGTGCTCCCTCAGCAGGCACAGTTTCATCTTGCCCACGGCCTCGGCATCTGCGTGCACCATTACCTTAACGTCCACTTCCCCATCCCTTGCCACAAGCCTTGCCCATTTTAAATGGAGTTTAATATTTGTCACGTTGCCAAAAATGTCTGTATTATTACTGCAGCAATATAGTATCACGTCTGATGACCACAGTTTTAGGCAGTGACTTGGGAGTCAGAGATGTTTCCAGGAGTCTTACCCATGCTGTTCCCATTTCTTTTCAGCACTGTATGGATGTGTCTGATGATATCCCACACACCATATGGCCAGATAAGGTAGTAAAATGTTAAAATGACATTTACTGGTGAATGTATTTTTCACTGTTGAAACCAATGCAAAAGTAAAAAAATGCATCAAAAAAGCTACATGTGAACATAGCCCAAGTTGAGGAGGATCATTTTCGTTTTTGGTTATTTATTTTGCCTTATATACAAGTCATTACCCTGAAAAGGATGTTCCTTATATTTTTCCAAGGAAAATCAATTTTGGTTTTGTTTTTGTATGTTTTCTTGTGAGCAAGTACAATTGGCATAATATTCTGACAAAATTGTTCACAGCAGTGACCTGGGAGTCAGAGATGCTTCCATGGGTCTTCCCCGTGCTGTTTCCATGTTATTTGAGCACTGTTTCCATCGATCTGGGCCCCATGCAGAGCTCCGGGGAGCCTGCCGGAAAAATGCTCTAGTTTCCCATAGTCTTACATTGGGCTCATTGCTCGGATCGAGCACTCAAGCATTCCAATTTGCTTGACCCAAGAAACGAGCACCCAAGAATTTTAGTGCTCGCTCATCACTAGTAATTAGGCTTATACTGGCCCTCAGGAGAACAGGAAAATCCTCCAGTGGACCACTGTGCAAGAGTGAGCCACCACCCTCCTATAGTAGTACTTGGCACAATACTGTATACTTGAATCAGTATGTACAGCCAAAGGCAGCATGCTATTCATTTAGCAATCTACAAAGTTCCTTGTTATGCAACACACCTTTAAGTAGCCTCTGTGGGCAGGGTGTCTAATAGTTCTCACCTCAATATGGCGCAGTGCTTCCACCCGAATCTTGCTGGCAGCTGTAGTGGAAGGCAGGAGGGTCTTCCTCTTCTGCCAGGGGTCAGCACACTCCGCACTCCGTATACACTCGCAAGAGATGAGGTTGGAACAATTAACAGGTTTATTTATAAAAGCAGATAAGGGGTGAATATGGTAATGGGAATAGCAAGTAACAATAAAACAAATAGCATTACACAATCTACAAATACTAATACAATGTAGGGATTTGCAGTTAACCTGAATGTTAGGGATGACACTTCCCCTTTAAATCGCAACAAGCACACTCCTAACTAATAACGCCCAATAGTAGCTGCAGCAATGCCAGTAACACAGTCCAATGATGGGGCCCCGTTGCTGCAGTGGTTGGAGCGCTTTGCTGAAGCCGTTGATGCATATAATGCAATAGGAACAAAATTCTCTTATTAACTCCTCAACAATGGAACCACAAGTCCCATAATAGTTACTCACTCCTTGATGTAGCAGATTTGGGGCCACACAGGGATACAGTTTGGGCTGCAGTCCCCGGATATCTTAAACACAAGGGATGGATTGTGGACTTGTTCCCTTAGTTATGCCAGGGGGCGAAGGACATCTCCTGGTAACCTGGCCGGTCTGCAGATGTGGTTTGGCTGCAGGATCATCTTCTCTCCCCACACACTGAGTAGCTGGACGATTATCACCACTCTGTCCCTCTGTCCCTCTGTCCCTTGCTCTCCAGGATCAGACTCTCACATGTCTATAATTGAGGATTGCATACTTTCTCCCACTGTTGCTAGCTACACCATTCTTCTCCAACCTGCAAATCAGTCCCTTCCTCTACTGCTCCTCCTCCCCTATGATGCAGAGAGGAGCAATATCTACTGGGAGTTGAATTCCAGGGCAGTGCAGCGAGAGGATCATTAATGTCTGCAGTTGTGAATGTCTGTTTAATTACAGCAGCTACAGTCACTGTACACATAAGTCTCACTGCAGGTGTTACAGTTATATAAATTTGTGATTGAGGATAATGTCACATTTGCATGTGGCTGAAAAAGTGGGGCCCTGGAGTTGGTTACTGGTACCCTTGGCACCCCAGTCCGACACAGTATGTAATCTTTCAGAAACTGAACACTACTCGTTTCCTGTATTTTTGCAGAATATTAATAATGCTATGTCAAAGGTGACTAGGCAAAACTATTACTTGCATGTAGGGCTTATTGGATCATGTGTGCTCAATTTCAGAAATGCTCTAATGTACTTATAATATTGTATGTGCTCCTTTTACAAGTATTTAACAACATTTAGATTTTTTCCTAATCATATATTTTATATTTCTTGCTATTTTGCAAATATTATTTAATTAGATATGTCACTTTTTTGCATCATTTCTGTGGAGGTACACATTATAAGCAAACTCTTTTCCCTATGCCATTTCATAATTAAGAACCCCCTTGGGGTTTAAATTGTATAGATCGGGCATTTTCTAATGAACTTTCTTTTTACATTTGTTTTTAATGTTATAATAAATATGAAGTTTTAACTGCACTGCTAGATCTACACTTTATATTCTGTATTTATGTTCACCCAGAAGCCTGGAATCTTTCCATGAACTGCCCTATATTGACTTTTGAACTACCCATGGAAGTGGTAAACTGATAAACTCCATTTCTTTCCTATTTGCTTTTCATCAGAGGTAAGATTACAATGACTTCTACTCACTCCATTCACCATACCTGACCCTGATCCCTCTCCCTTTCCAATAACATTGGCACATGCTCAGTAGATGTTTAAAAAGTTAAGGATTTGTTGGAACAGTAAGCTAGAGTCTTAAGAAAGACCCTTTGACCATTGTCAAGATTACAAGGTTTCTAATTTTTAATAGGTAATAACTAGTGATGAGCGAATGTGCTCGCCACTGCTCGGTACTTGCCCGAGCATCACTGTGCTCGACGAGCTCGGTGCTCAATGAGTATTTCCAGGTTGCTCAGCGGGAACTCGGGTCCCTCCCTGCATGTTTGGCGTTCTTTAGAGAGCCAATGAACATGCAGGGATTGCCTGCCATTCACTGTAATGCCGTAACCATGTTGGTTGTGGGCACTACAGTGATTGGCAGGCTGCACAGCATCATCAGGTGTATATAAGACCAGGCGCCGCCATGCTTGTCACAGTCTACTCCGGAACCAGGCAGAGTAGGGAGAGCTGCTGCTGCATCAGGGAGAGATTTGCTTCTTCATAGTTAGTACAGGTATTCCACAACATATATATATATATATTCAACTGAACTAACAGTTCTTTTGAGGACTCATCCAGCTGCATATATTCAGTGGTGATAGCAGGAGTTAGGCAGGCAGGCAGGCAGTGTATGTGGCAAACTGCAGTGCATATATCACAAGAGGGTCCATTGAACGTTCCAGCAGCTGCTGTTCTTACAGATATTTGTAGACATAGCCCAAAATATCAGGGGTCAGTGAACTTTTTTTTTTATCTTAATCCTGTTTTTTTGCTTTAAAAGCAATCCAGAGTACACATTTTTTCTGCTCCTTACAAAAAAAAAACAATATATGCCTCACCATGCATTTAATCCATCCTGCTGCTCATATCTTCTGGGCTCAGACCCACAATGTCTTGACTCTCGGCCAGTATACATAAAGAGAAAGTGGGAAAAGTCTTCATTAAAAAATAATTCTCACTTAATTTGTGCAAAATATTAAAATGTATAAAAGTCCATGATAACAGAGATGTAATCTCGACCCGTTTCTGGCTTACTCCCTTAGTCAGTGAAAACAGAATGCATCATGGTACAAGCTTAAAAACATGCAGCAGCCAATCATGGTACAGATTTAACAAATTGATAGATTCGAAACATATGGACAGGGAATCAGATCTAACATAAATGTAACACACATAAATACAGAGCATATAACATCCATCTTTTTTTTAAACAATAAAGCATATCAGAAATATCAGAAAAAGACAACCACAAAAAATGACCAATTACAGAGGAAAAAATCTAAATGTATAAATAAAAAATCAAGATGTTTAAATAAAAAATCTGCATACAAAAAATCAGAATGTTCAAATGGAAAATCTGTATGCAGAAAATCAAGATGTTCAAATGGAGAATCCGTATGCGGAAAATCAGAATGTTCAAATGAAAAATCTGTATGTGGAAAATCAGGATGTTCAAATAGAAAATCTGTATGCAGAAAATCAGAATGTTCAAATGGAAAATCTGTATGCAGAAAATCAGGATATTCAAATGGAAAATCTGTATGCAGAAAATCAGGATGTTCAAATAGAAAATCTGTATGTAGAAAATCAGGATGTTCAAATAGAAAATCTGTATGCAGAAAATCAGAATGTTCAAATGGAAAATCTGTATGCAGAAAATCAGGATATTCAAATGGAAAATCTGTATGCAGAAAATCAGGATGCTCAAATAGAAAATCTGTATGTAGAAAGTCAGGATGTTCAAATGGAAAATCTGTATGTTGAAAGTCAGGATGTTCAAATGGAAAATCTACTGGCAGAAAATCAGGATGTTCAAATGGAAAAACTACTGGCAGAACATCAGGATGTTTAAATAAAAAATCTGCAAAAAAAAAACATATTTAAATGAAAAATCTAAATAAAAAATCTACATACAAAAATTAGGGAAAGCAACAAAAATGCCTAATAAATATATAAGGTGCCGGATTTATAGTTCATGAAATTGGGAAATTTTTTATTAAGTTTTATTATCCAGTATGTTTCTCTTAACAATATTTTTTTCCTCCAATCACCTCCACCCACTGGACAAAAAACTTTTTCTACCCCATGAAAGGCAAAAAATTCTGTTTCCCCATTATGATGTTCAACAAAGTGTTTTACTGCACCAGAGTAAGTTGCATTTTTAATTTTTATATTTGCTAGATGTTCTGCAACTCTTTTTTTGATTTTTCTTATGGTGCAACCTATATATCTAAAATTACAATGTCTGGATTGTATACAGTAAGCAACATATTTACTGTTACAATTAATAAAAGATTTAATATCCATGTTGTTACTAATTTGATGACAGAATTTGCAGACATTGCATTTACTCTGAGCACACTTAAAAGGTTTTCCCCCTCCTCCTCACCCTATTATAGCTAGTATAAATTCACTAAACAAAGGACTTAGTAAATGGGTTGAATTCCATTTGCAACCATTTATACTGAGAACACCAGGCTATTTAAAAGAGACTACTGCAGTGATTGAGTCCGTCAAGAAATTTCAGTGGGAAAAAAACATGTACTTTGTTACATGTGATATAGTAAATCTATTTTCATGTATTCCACATGAGTTTGCTATAAAAGCAATTAACTACCATCTTCAGAGATATAGTGCTTACACCGATGAAATAAAAGAGATGATAATACGGAGTACAGAATACCTACTTAACATACATCATTTTTTTATGTTCAATTCAGAGTATATTGTACAGATAACAGGTTCGCTGATGGGCTCACGTTTCTCCTCTTCCATGGCAATTCTGTACGTTGCATGGTGGGAGGAGAAAATGATTTTTTCTGACTGAATCCTTTTAAAGACCCAATTCTTTTTTACGACAGGTATGTGGACGATATTATAATGATCCTTATAAGGGACATAAATAATTTTGAACAATTTAAAGTTTATATGAATAACAACAATCTTTCGTTACGGTTCACATTTTCTGAACCTAGCCAAGAAAATAAATTTTTAGATGTCACCTTTCTTGGTGACATCAAGTCTGGAAGGATTGTATATCGTAACTATCGAAAACCCATCGGTGGGAATACTATCCTAAGAGCAGAAAGCAACCATCCATCTCATACTATTCGTTCAATTCCCTATGGGGAATTATTATGGGTTCAAAGGAATTGTTCGGATCTTGTGCTTTTCAAAGAGGAAAGTAAAATAACTACTGAAAGACTAAAAAAAAAAAGGATATAGGGAGTGTGAAATAAAAATTGACTTGGATAGGGTGGAGAAGAGAGGGAAAATTAAGCAACCAAAAAAGAAATTTAGAAATTTCTTGACAAAAATAATAAGAGAGAGGTCCCTAATGTTGTTTTCAGTACCCCGTTCTGTAGGCAGTTTAATCAAATAAAAAGTATAGTCCAACGATATACCCCTATACTATATCAGGATGTGTCCCTAAATGGTATCTTGGAGAAAGGCATAACATGTGTTGCCAAACGAGGAAAATCTTTGGGTGATATGATCTCGGCCAGTTTATATTGTCCCCCAGAAAAAAGTTATGTCTGGTTGTCTAGTAGGGGTTTCTATAAGTGTGCTTAGAGTAAATGCAAAGTCTGCAAATTCTGTCATCAAACGAAACAAATTAGTAACAACATGAATATTAAATCTTTTATTAATTGTAACAGTAAATATGTTGTTTATAGTGATGAGCAAGCATGCTCGCTACTGCTCCGTGCTCGCCCGAGCATCTCATCGCTCAAGATGCTCAGCGCTTGTCGAGCATTTCCAGGGTTCAGGTCCCCTGTCTGCATGTTTGGCGCTCTTTAGAGCGCCAATCAACATGCAGGGGTTGTCTGCCACACACTGTAATGCCGCAGCCATGTTGGTTGTGGCATTACAGTGATTGGCTGGCTGCACAGCGTCATCAGGTCTATATCAAACCTGGCATCGCTGTGCTCGTCACAGTCTACTCCGCAATCAGGCAGTGTAGGGAGAGGTGCTGCTGAGCTAGGGAGAGATTTCGTTGTTTATTAGTTAGTGTAGGTATACTAGCATATAACATTCACATATCCATCTCAACTAACAGTTCTTCTGAAGACTAATCCAGCTGCAGAGATATCAGTGCTAGTCAGGCAGGCAGTGTATGTGGCAGACTGCAGTGCACATAGCAAGAGGGTCCATTCCAGTTCTGTTTGTTGGTGCTTTAACAGATATTTTTAGAAATAGTCCCAGGTATCAGGGGCCAGGAATATTTTTTTATCTAAATCCAGATTATTTGCTTAAAAAAGCAATCCAGAGAACATTGTTTTTCTGCGCTATTTGCTTGTTGGCACTGCAGAATACAGCCAGGTTCTTTCCATATTTCAGCGCTAAAAATCCAGCTATTTAAAACTGTGGTTTGTCCGTCACATGGATCACATATAATTGCGCTGAAAATATTGCCATTTCTGGCCTCCATTGAAATTTTGTTGCAGTGTGTCAGCGAACTTATTGACACGAGGTTGGCGCTGTTAAAAATAGTTACTTACAGGCCAGCTATTTAAAACTGAGGTTTGTCCGTCACACGGATCGCATATAATTGCGCTGAAAATTCTGCCATTTCTGGCCTCCATTAAAATTTTGTTTCAGCGAGTCAGCGAAGTTATTGACACCAGTTTGCTATTAAAAATAGTTACCTACAGGCCAGCTATTTAAAACTGTGGTTTGTCCGTCACATGGATCACATATACAGGTGCATCTCACAAAATTAGAATATCATCAAACAATTTATTAATTAATTTATTTCAGTTCTTCTATACAAAAAGAGAAACTCATATATTATATAGAGTCATTACAAACAGAGTGATCTATTTCAAGTGTTTATTTCTGTTAATGTTGATGATTATTGCTTACAGCCAATGAAAACACAAGTCATTATCTCAGTAAATTAGAATACTTTATAAAAATATTTTTAAAATCCGAAATAGTGGCCTATTGAAATGTATGTTCAGTAAATGCACTCAATACTTGGTCGTGGCTCATTTTGCATCAATTACTGCATCAATGCGGGGTGGCATGGAGGAGATCAGCCTGTGGCACTGCTGAGGTGTTATGGAAGCCCAGGTTGCTTTGATAACAGCCTTCAGCTCATCTGCATTGTTGGGTCTGGTGTCTCTCATCTTCCTCTTGACAATACCCCATAGATTCTCTATGGGATTAAGGTCAGGTGAGTTTGCAGGCCAATCAAGCACAGTGATACTGTTGTTTTTAAACCAGGTATTAGTACTTTTGGCAGTGTGGACAGGTGCCAAGTCCTGCTGGAGAATGAAATTTCCATCTCCAAAAAGCTTGTCGGCAGAGGGAAGCATGAATGTCTCTAAAATTTCCAGGTAGATGGATGCGCTGACTTTGGTCTTGATAAAATACAGTGGACCTACACCAGCAGATATGTAGAGAAACCTCGGCACACCAAAGGTACAATTAATAATCTATTTTATCAGTGCACAGCAATAAACGTTTCAGTCAGTAAGACCTTCATCAGTGTACTGCAGGCAAGACATAAGCAGAACAAAAATATATCAACTCCGTTGAACAGAAAAAAACATATAGAAATCAAATATAGAACAATAGTTCATGGTGTCTAAAGATGGACCATCATATAATGCTGAAGCAAGATTAAATAACCTACCCACTTGCTGGGAATAGAGCAATAGGGCAAGGAGTAGGGGGCGCAGTGTCCCAAAATTGGGTTTTCTATTGGAGAAAAGGTTCAATGGGACAGCAGTGAAACATAAGACTGCTGTTGCTAGCAGTATCTGATTGGACTAGGCATACCTTGGGTGCTGGAGTAAGTCAGGTGAGGAGGCTTGGAATCGTGGTATCCACCGCTGGTAGACGGCGTGGTAGTGACAGGAAGCCTGGTTATCTCATGAGTGGGCGGGACAAGCAGTGGCTGGTGACCAATGCGGAAGTCCCTGAGCGTCATAGGGAACGCACGTGTCCGGTGACGTCACCGGAAGTGACGCGAGATGGCCGGGGTGAATGGATGCCTGCATCTGATAGGTCAGAATGCGCGCATGCGCGCGTGCGTGTGTGTCACCCGGCGGAGCAGTGCGTTCCAAGGAGCAGGAAGTCTCAACCAGGGGCTGTCCAATGTGTTCCACCGTGGGAGGGCGTAAAATGTGCAATAGGGATGTAGGGAGGATGCAGATGGAGAGCAATAGCAGTCCCTTAAAAGTCATCTGGAACAGAAGAAAGCATGTATTAATCTAAATGGTCCATCTTACAGCATAGTTTCAGTACATTTCTATGGTGGACATACGTCATATTATAAATACATTTAGACAATAGATACAATAGTAGAATGATATAAGGAATTCATGTACCCACAACATCTTGTCAGAGGTAATATTCTAGATCAACAATGCTAGTGAGTCACAAAGGCTCACATGAATGAATTTGAATCGTAATCCCTATTGAGCCTCCTTGGAGACAGGGATTGCAATTCGTGGATCCAGTATGCTTCTCTCTGTTTTAACTTACGAATGCGGTCGCCACCGCGGCTGGGTTGCTGGATCTGCTCAATCACTTGAAAGCGTAATTGAGCGATATTATGTCCTGCTGTAATAAAGTGTTGGGGAATGGGTAAGAGTAAATTTTTGCACCTGATTGTGGATTTATGATTAGAGATCCTATCTTTGATGGGTTGTGTTTAGTGTTGAGCATTCCGATACTGAAATATCGGGTATCGGCCGATATTCGCGGTATCGGAATTCCGATACTTAATTCCGATACTATTGCAATATCGTATACCGGAATTGGAAGTTCCCATAATGCAATGAGACATTTTCATTTTATTCAGCCAATGAGGATCCTAAGAAGTGTGGGCACATCCTGTTAGGCATGTAGGCATCTTAACTAATGGCATGGCTGTGATTGGCTGCTGAAATGATGTCATGATGCACTATAAAAGCCACCGCCGCCATTTTGAGCTCACTCTGCTGTGAATTCAGTTAGGGATAGGACGCTGTTGTTCTGAGGGACAGTTTTAGCTACCTATTTGCTCTATACTGCTTTACCCAAGCTACTTTCTAAATCACTGTGCCTTGCAGTGCTAGTGCACAGTTCCCTGTGCTGTTCACCGCTATCTGCAAGGTCTGTGTGTGTGAGTGCAGCTCACCCTGTAGTGTGTGCTTCAGCCAAGTCTGGTTGTAGTGCACTCAGTGTGTGTCACTGCCTCATACATTGTCCTTTTTTGCCAATTCATAATTTTTCCTGATATCTCCTATTAGTGTGGTGGTTCCATCTGTATTCAGCTAAATTGGTTCCAAACACACTATATAGGAGTAGATAGAGAAATTTTTTTCCGTCTTGCAGCACTAGTGCACAGTGCTCTGCATCTGTACTGTTCACCGCTGTCTGCAAGGTCTGGTGTGTGAGTGCAGCTCACCCTGTAGTGTGTGCTTCAACCCCGTCTGGTTGTAGTGCACTCAGTGTGTGTCACTGCCTCATACATTGTCCTTTATTGCCAATTCATAATTTTTCCTGATATCTCCTATTAGTGTGGTGGTTCCATCTGTATTCAGCTAAATTGGTTCCAAACACACTATATAGGAGTAGATAGAGAAATTTTTTTCCGTCTTGCAGCACTAGTGCACAGTGCTCTGCATCTGTACTGTTCACCGCTGTCTGCAAGGTCTGGTGTGTGAGTGCAGCTCACCCTGTAGTGTGTGCTTCAACCCCGTCTGGTTGTAGTGCACTCAGTGTGTGTCACTGCCTCATACATTGTCCTTTATTGCCAATTCATAATTTTTCCTGATATCTCCTATTAGTGTGGTGGTTCCATCTGTATTCAGCTAAATTGGTTCCAAACACACTATATAGGAGTAGATAGAGAATTTTTTTTCCGTCTTGCAGCACTAGTGCACAGTGCTCTGCATCTGTACTGTTCACCGCTGTCTGCAAGGTCTGGTGTGTGAGTGCAGCTCACCCTGTAGTGTGTGCTTCAACCCCGTCTGGTTGTAGTGCACTCAGTGTGTGTCACTGCCTCATACATTGTCCTTTATTGCCAATTCATAATTTTTCCTGATATCTCCTATTAGTGTGGTGGTTCCATCCATATTCAGCTAAATTGATTCCAAACACACTATATAGGAGTAGATAGAGGAGCCTTTCTGCAGCATTGGGCCCTGCAGCCCCAGCCAGATTAGTATTAGCCTATTTTTTGCAGCCTCATCTATTGCATTGTAGGTTACCTTCCTACATTGTAATAGCTACAAAAAGTTTGTGATACTATCGTTATTACATCTTTAGGCACATCCAGTGTCTTTTTGTGACAAAAAAAACCTAAATAAAGTTCACCAAACACTCCACTTTACAGTTGTGTAGGCCACATTAGCTCATATTAAAGTCTAGTCCACACTTTATAAAATTAGTGTTTCTTATACCTGTTAGCAGCTGTTCAGGAATAAGCACACTAAGCCCTTAGTACTTTTCTGCCTATCTTTATCAGTCTACCAAGATGAAGAAGGCAGGGAGTAAGGCATGTGGTCGTGGTCGTGGGCGTGGGCGTGGAGTTTCTGCAGGGAGAGGACGTGAGGATTCTGTGCCTGCAGGGAGAGGACGTGGGGATTCTGTGCCTGCTGCGGGCACCAGTGACTCAGCATCCCCCAGTTTTACCAGGGAACAGTCCTTTATGCGCAGCTTTGTAGGAGCTAGCCGTACCCCACTGCTGCGCGAGGACCAAATTGAAGCCGTTGTCGGATGGATGGCAGCTAACGCATCGACTTCAATTAGTTCCAGATCCTCTCAGGTCCTGAGCACTGAAGAGCACCCATCTGTCTCTTCACCACCTGCCAAATTGCCCAGGCAGTCAGAGAGCCCTGGACAGGAGCCATCTCTACTTCTGTTCTCTGAATCTCTTGGCTTGGAAAGAGGGGGCCAGCCAAGCAGAATTCGAGAATTTGAAGAAGAGGTAGTATGCAGTGATGCGCAACCGTTTTGTCTCTCTGAATCTGAAGAGGCGGGTGGGCCAGTGCCTATGGTCAGCAGCACACCTCAGTACGCATCTGATGATGAGACTCAGGTGCCACTTTCTGGTGCGTACTGTGCTGTCGAGACTACCCAGGAGAAGCAGTTGTTTGAAGAGGGTGGTGTAGATGATGAGGTCCTTGACCCATCATGGCGTGAGGGACAGGAAGGTGGTGGGAGCAGCTCTGAGGAAGAGATTCCCCGAACGGCCCAAAAAGGAGGGAGAGGGAGGGGGCAGACTTGGTTGCCTGTAGCCTCCACTTCGGCACCCATTAGGAGCATGGCTCTTCCAAAATCCAAAGCGGGCGCTCCCAAGACTTGCAGTGCCTGGTCCTTTTTTGACACAGTTGCAGATGACATTTGCTTTGTCAAATGCAAGCTGTGTAATCAGAAGGTGAAAAGAGGGAAAAGTGTCAGCAACCTCAATACCACAAATATGTGGAAACATGTGCGGACCAAGCACGTGGTGGAGTTACACAAACACACTGAAGACCTAGGCCAACCTACAGCGCCACCTACCACCTCTTCAGCTCGTGTTGTAGCCTCTTCCTCCAGCTCACACACAGCTGGTTCGGCTTCCTCACAGGATCGCCATGGAAGAATCTCTGGCACTGTTGTACAGAGACACAGTGTAATTCCACCCACAGCACCACTTTCCCAGTCATCCTCACACTCCCAGGCCAGTCTACAGCCATCGTTAGCACAGGCATGGGAGAAAAGGCGCCCATACTCGGCAAACCACCCCCGAGCACAGGCTCTGAATGCTGGCATTGCTAAACTACTGGCCCTTGAAATGCTATCATTCAGGCTGGTGGAGACTGACACATTCCGTAACTTTATGGCATTGGCAGTCCCACAATACAACGTGCCCAGCCGCTTTTATTTCAGCAGGCAAGCCGTCCCTGCCCTGCAACATCATGTGGAGGGAAAAATTAAACATGCGCTACAAAACGCCGTCAGTAGCAAGGTCCACCTGACCACTGATGCGTGGACCAGTAAGCATGGACAGGGACGATACCTTTCCCTCACTGCCCATTGGGTAAATGTTGTGGAGCCGGGTACAGATCTTGAGAGTGGCGCTGTACGTGTTCTGCCAACTCCAAGGATTGCAGGAATCCAGTCTGTACACATTGACTCCTCCTCATACTCCAGTTCCTCTGAATCAGCGCTGCAGGAGCCGTCACGGTCTACCTCCACATCGACCCGTGAACGGTTACCTGTTATGATGACCGATATGAGCACAGCCGTGGCCAAACGTCAACAGGCCGTATTAAAATTAATTTCTTTGGGGAATCGAAGCCACACAGCGCAGGAGCTCTGGAATGCCATCAAGCAGCAGAGTGATGTGTGGTTTGTGCCAGCGAATCTCCAGCCAGGCATGGTAGTGTGTGACAATGGCCGAAATCTGGTGGCAGCTCTGGGCCTAGGCAACCTCACTCACATCCCATGTCTGGCACATGTGCTCAACTTGGTCGTGCAGAGTTTTTTGAGGGACTATCCGGATCTTGATGCACTGCTTCACAAGGTCCGCATAGAGTGCGCTCACTTGCGGCGTTCCAGCAATGCAAGATCACGCATTGCAGCTCTGCAGCGCCGATTATGTCTTCCGGAACATCGCATCATATGTGACCTACCCACCAGGTGGAATTCAACGTTACATATGTTGGAGAGGTTGTGTGAGCAGCAGGCAGCAGTAATGGAGTACCAGCTGCAGCAGGCGCAAACAAGTCGCAGTGCGCGCCGTTCACACTTCACCACCACTGAGTGGGCCTCTATGAAGGACATTTGCCACGTTTTGCGTGCCTTCGATTATTCCACGCGGATGGCGAGTGCAGATGATGCACTAGTCAGCATGACTATCCCCCTTATCTGCCTGCTTGAAAAAACACTGCAAGCACTAAGGGACGAGGTTTTGGAAGAGGTGGAGGATGAGGAGTCACAAATGCCATCTGCTTCTCTACAGTCTGCGCAACGTGGTTCCTCACAAAGGCCTAGGCAGGGGACACTTTGTGAGGAGGATGAGGAGGAGTCAATGGATGAGGAAGACATCTGTCCAGAGGAGGGAGGTACACAATGCTCTAGTAGTCAGTATCTAGAGCGAGGGTGGGGTGATGCAGAGCAGGCAGAGATCACGCCTCAAGCAGGGGACAGCGTTTCTTGGCCAGTTGGCAGTCTGCAGCACATGGTTGATTTCATGCTGCAGTGCCTCAGAAACGACCGCCGCATCGCCCACATTCTCAACACGGCTGATTATTGGGTGTCCACCCTCCTAGATCCTCGCTACCGGGACAACTTACAAAGCCTCATAACACCATTGAACCGGGAGCGTAAAATGCGGGAGTACCAAGACGCACTGGTGCATTCCATCATGTTCTCCATTCCAACCGAGAGCAGTGCTGCTAGTGCTTTACAAAGCAGCTCAGTGCGTCGAGGCAGTGGAGGAAGCTCTGCACAAAGAGGGAGCAGAAGCAGCGCCTCAGCACAAGGCAAGACCAGTATGGCCGAAATGTGGCAAAGTTTTGTGTCCCCGCCGCCACAAATGTCTACACCATCACAGACAGCTCCAGTCAGCAGGAGGCAACGTTTCCGTCAGATGGTGACAGACTACATGTCTTGCCCTCTTAGTGTACTCCCAGACGGCTCTTCTCCCTTCAAGTTTTGGGTCTGTAAGCTGGATACATGGCCAGAGCTTAGTCAGTATGCACTGGAGGTGCTAGCTTGCCCTGCTGCTAGTGTATTATCGGAACGCGTCTTTAGTGCCGCAGGTGGTGTACTAACAGACCGTCGCATGCGACTATCCTCCGATAACGTTGACCGGCTTACTTTTCTCAAAATGAACAAGGCCTGGATCTCTCATGAATTTGCCAGTCCTCTTCCAGAATAAATAATTGGTTGGCAACAGTATCCAGGTCTCCTGTTCTGTTCATGTTTCTACCACCTGAACTGTAATCCCTGAGCTCCAACACCGCCAGTTGGCGCTCGGAAGTGCCGTCTGCACAGTCAACACTTGCTGCCGTGTTATTGGGGTTCAGTAACGTCAGCTGTTCTCCTGCTGTGCGGACGGCAATTTCTCCTGATTTGTCCACATCCACTGTACTACACATTTTAAAGTTGCTCCAATTACTCCTCTGGCTCCTCTGTTTTCATTCTTATCCCTGGGCTCCAGCACCGCCAGTTGGCGCTCGGAAGTGCTGTCTGCACAGTCAACACTTGCTACCATGTTATTGGGGTTCAGTAACGTCAGCTGTTCCCCTGCTGTGCGGACGGCAATTTCTCCTGCTCTGTCCACATTCTCACTACTACAGATTTTAAAGTTGCTCCAATTACACCTCTGGCTCCTCTGTTTTCAGTATTATCCCTGAGCTCCAACACCGCCAGTTGGCGCACGGAAGTGCCGTCTGCACAGTCAACACTTGCTGCCGTGTTATTGGGGTTCAGTAACGTCAGCTGTTCTCCTGCTGTGCGGACGGCAATTTCTCCTGCTTTGTCCAAATCCACTGTACTACACATTTTAAAGTTGCTCGAATTACACCTCTGGCTCCTCTGTTTTCATTCTTATCCCTGGGCTCCAGCACCGCCAGTTGGCGCTCGGAAGTGCCGTCTGCACAGTCAACACTTGCTGCCGTGTTATTGGGGTTCAGTAACGTCAGCTGTTCTCCTGCTGTGCGGACGGCAATTTCTCCTGCTTTGTCCACATCCACTGTACTACACATTTTAAAGTTGCTCGAATTACACCTCTGGCTCCTCTGTTTTCATTCTTATCCCTGGGCTCCAGCACCGCCAGTTGGCGCTCGGAAGTGCCGTCTGCACAGTCAACACTTGCTACCATGTTATTGGGGTTCAGTAACGTCAGCTGTTCCCCTGCTGTGTTCACGGCAATTTCTCCTGCTCTGTCCATATTCACTGTGCTACTTATTTAAAACTTGCTCCAATTACACCTCTGGCTCCTCCGTTTTTAGTATTTACCCTGGGCTCCAACACCGCCAGTTGGCGCTCGGAAGTGCTGTCTGCACAGTCAACACTTGCTGCCGTGTTATTGGGGTTCAGTAACGTCAGCTGTTCCCCTGCTGTGCGGACGGCAATTTCTCCTGCTCTGTCCACATTCTCACTACTACAGATTTTAAAGTTGCTCGAATTTCACCTCTGGCTCCTCTGTTTTCATTCTTATCCCTGGGCTCCAGCACCGCCAGTTGGCGCTCGGAAGTGCTGTCTGCACAGTCAACACTTGCTACCATGTTATTGGGGTTCAGTAACGTCAGCTGTTCCCCTGCTGTGCGGACGGCAATTTCTCCTGCTCTGTCCACATTCTCACTACTACAGATTTTAAAGTTGCTCCAATTACACCTCTGGCTCCTCTGTTTTCATTCTTATCCCTGGGCTCCAGCACCGCCAGTTGGCGCTCGGAAGTGCCGTCTGCACAGTCAACACTTGCTGCGGTGTTATTGGGGTTCGGTAACGTCAGCTGTTCCCCTGCTGTGTTCACGGCAATTTCTCCTGCTCTGTCCATATTCACTGTGCTACTTATTTAAAACTTGCTCCAATTACACCTCTGGCTCCTCCGTTTTTAGTATTTACCCTGGGCTCCAACACCGCCAGTTGGCGCTCGGAAGTGCTGTCTGCACAGTCAACACTTGCTGCCGTGTTATTGGGGTTCAGTAACGTCAGCTGTTCTCCTGCTGTGCGGACGGCAATTTCTCCTGCTTTGTCCACATCCACTGTACTACACATTTTAAAGTTGCTCGAATTACACCTCTGGCTCCTCTGTTTTCATTCTTATCCCTGGGCTCCAGCACCGCCAGTTGGCGCTCGGAAGTGCCGTCTGCACAGTCAACACTTGCTGCGGTGTTATTGGGGTTCGGTAACGTCAGCTGTTCCCCTGCTGTGTTCACGGCAATTTCTCCTGCTCTGTCCATATTCACTGTGCTACTTATTTAAAACTTGCTCCAATTACACCTCTGGCTCCTCCGTTTTTAGTATTTACCCTGGGCTCCAATACCGCTAGTTGCTGCTCAGAAGTGCCGTCTGCACAGTCAACGCTTGCTCCAGTGTTATTGGGATTCAGTAACGTCAGCTGATCCCCAGCTGTGTGTCCGGCAAATTCTCCTGCTTTGTCCACATCCACTGTAGTACGGATTTAAAACCTCCTCCAAATACACCTCTGGCTCTTCTGTTTTTAGTATTTACCCTGGGCTCCAGCACCGCCAGCTGGTTCTCGGCAGTTCCATTGGCTCTTGTACCTTCTGCTACCCATCCGGGTTCCAGTACCGTCAGCTGGTTCTCGGCAGTGTCTTTGGCACGGGTACTCCCTCCTGCCCAGCCTGGTTCCAGCACGCCAGCTGTTTCCGGGTAGTGTCAACGTCACTTTGCCTCCAATGCGTTGTCCTGTCGTGTTGCGGTCGGGTTAGCCGACTCTATGGTGCCTGCAGTTTAGGTGACTCCTATGTGGGCTGCGGGATCTGGCAATGAAGGCTGGTTCCATAGTGCCAATAGGACAAGCACCCTCTGTAGGACTGTGGGTTTTGGTAACTGCGGCCGGCTCGCGGCCTTGAACTTTTTTTTTACATGGGTACCTTCTGCTACCCATCCGGGTTCCAGTACCGTCAGCTGGTTCTCGGCAGTGCCTTTGGATTAGGTGCCTCCTTCTCGGTATCCAAGTTCCACCAACGTCTGCTGGTCCTTGGTAGTGCTTTCTGGCACAGGTACCTCCTGCTTAGTAACCGAGTTCCAGTAACATCAGCTGGTCTCGGTAGTTCCATTGGCTCTTGTACCTTCTGCTATCCATCCGGGTTCCAGTACCGTCAGCTGGTCCTCGGTAGTTCCTCAGCTTTCTTGTACCTTCTGCTACATTTCCAAGTTCAAGCTTTTTGAAATGGTTCTTGGTAATCACTCTGGATCTCCCTGACGAGGACCCTGAAGACGAGGACCCTGAAGACCAACCCTAAGAAGACGAGGACCCCGAAGACAATGACCCTGAAGACGAGGACCCTGAAGACCACCCCGAAGAAGACGAGGACCCTGAAGACCACCCCGAAGAAGACGAGGACCCTGAAGACCACCCCGAAGAAGACGAGGACCCCGAAGACGAGGACCCAGAAGACCAACCCGAAGAAGACGAGGACCCCGAAGACGAGGACCCCCGAAGACGACGACCCTGAAGACCACCCCGAAGAAGACCAAGAAGATGACCCTGAAGAAGTTGACCAAGAAGACAAAGAAGAGAAGACAAGCACCAAGATACAGAAAAACAAGAGACAGAAAACCAAGAAGCAGAAATACAAGAAGCTGCAGAACAAAAAGCGGAAGAACATTAAGCATAAGACTAAAAATCAGAGCAAAAGATAATATCTAAATTATAAGCAGAAGATGACTAAGCAGTGTATGGGGGTGAGTCCGTTCCTCCTCGTGGTGCCCCTGGAAAAGACCTGCTGCTGCAGGCCAAACTGAACGCGGACAAATCCTGTTGTAAATCTTTTGTGACGGGCAGAACGAAAGGTGTAATGTCCAACCTTTTATAGATAACAACTACAGGAATGCCTGTCACAAATAAGAATATGATGAAGAAGAAGAATATGAAGAAGATGAAGAAGTAGAATATGAAGAATGTAAAAAAAAGAATAATACGAAGAAGGTGAAGAAGAAGAAGGTGAAGAAGAAGTGGATGAAAAAGATGCTGAGGATGATGAAGGAGAAAGTGTGGGAGAAGTAAAAAAGAAGGTGAAGAGCATGGAAGTAGTGAAACATAAATATCTGACAAAATATAAAAATACTTAACATAGTTAATATTTCCGTAACTCAGAACATAATAAAAAAATATTAATTCCTGCTATTCCATTTGACTGGGCTAAACCTCTATGCCTTTATTGTCTCCCCCACCTCCCCCAATACATTCTACATTATTCTTAGTTGTTTTCCTTCATGTAGAAATAACCTACAAGGAAAGAAAGGGTTTATTTTAATTCCGATATTTATGTCCCATTGACTTGCATTGGTTTCCGGTATCGGAATCGGCGATATCCGATACTTTTTCGGTATCGGTCCGATCCAATCCGATCCGATATTTCCCGATATCGGAAGGTATCGCTCAACACTAGTTGTGTTGTCTCCCCTATATAAATTAAACCACAAGGGCATTTGATGAGGTACACTGCATAATTTATGTTGCATGTGAAAAAATCTTTTATGGCGTATTTCCTGCCAGTTTGGGGATGGTGGATGGTGTCTCCTTTAAGGATATTGTTGCATTGATGGCATTGGAGGCATTGAAAGGTGCCTTTTTTGGGTGATTGTAAAAATCTTTGACGTGGATCCGGTTTAGTCTACCCTATGTCGGCGCGTACCAGTGAGTCCTTAACCCCTTTACCCCCCCAGGGTGGTTTGCACGTTAATGACCAGCCCAATTTTTACAATTCTGACCATTGTCATTTTATGAGGTAATTACTCTGAAACGCTTCAACGGACCCCACTGATTCTGAGAATGTTTTTTCGTGACATATTGTACTCCATGGTAGTGGTAAAATTTCTTCAATATCACTTGCGTTTATTTGTGAAAAAATTGGAAATTTGGCGAAAATGTTGAAAATTTCACAATTTTCAAAATTTGAAGTTTTATTCCGTCAAATCAGAAAGATAAGTTACACAAAATAGTTAATAAATAACATTTCCCACATGTCTACTTTATATCAGTACAATTTTGGAATGAAATTTTTTTTTTATTAGCGCACTATAAGGGTTAAAAGTTGATCAGCGATTACTCATTTTTCCAACAAAATTTACAAAACCATTTTTTTAGGGACCACATCACATTTGAAGTGACTTTGAGGAGCCTTTGTGACAGAAAATACCCAAAAGTGACCACATTCTAAAAACTGCACCCCTCAAGGTACTCAAAACCACATTCAAGAAGTTTATTAACCCTTCACGTGCTTCACAGGAATTTTTGGAATGGGGAAGAAAAAAATGAACATTTAACTTTTTTCACAAAAATGTTACTTTAGACCCCAATTTTTTAATTTTTGCAGGGGTAACAGGAAAAAATGGACCCCAAAATTTGTTGTGCAATTTCCCCTGAGCACGCAGATACCCCATACGTGGGGAAAAATCACTGTTTGGGTGCACAGCAGGGCTCAGAAGGGAAGGAGCGCCATTTGACTTTTTGAATGTAAAATTTGCTTGAATAATTAGCGGTAGCCATGTTGCGTTTGGAGAGCCCCTGATGTGCCTAAACCGAGGAAATCCTCCACAAATGACACCATTTTGGAAACTAGACCCCTCAGGGAACTTATCTAGATGTGTGGTGAGCATCTTGAACCCCCAGGTGCTTCACAGAAGTTTATAACATGGAGCTGTGAAAATAAAATTTTCACATTTTTCCCACAAAAATGTTTTTCAGCCCCCAGTTTTGCATTTTCATAAGGGTAACAGGAGAAATTGCACCATGCAACTTGTTGTGCAATCTCTCCTGAGTAAGCCGATACCCCATATGTGGGGGAAAACCACTGTTTGGGCGCACCGCAGGGTTCGGAAGGGAAGGAGCGCCATTTGACTTTTTGAATGTAAAATTTGCTTGAATAATTAGTGGATGTGCCCCTGATGTGCCTAAACAGTGGAAAACCCCCACAAGTGACACCATTTTAGAAACTAGACCCCCGAGGGAACTTATATAGATGTGTTGTGAGCACCCTTAACCCCCAGGTGCTTCACAGAAGTTTAGAACATGAATAAAAAATCTAACTTTTTCCACAAAAATGATCTTTTGCCCCAAATTTTTAGTTTCACAAGGATAAGAGGAGAAAATGGAACCCAAAAACTTTTGTGCAATTTCACCTGATATTTCACCTCATATGTGGGGAAAATACACTGTTTGGGTGCACATCAGGGTTCAGAAGGGAAGGAGCACTGTGTGACTTTTTGAACGCAAAATCGGCAGGAATCGAGAGCGGATGCCATGTCGCGTTTGGAGAGCCCCTGATGTGCCTAAATAGTGGAAACCCCCCACAATTGACTCCATTTTGGAAAATAGACCCCTCAAGGATTTTATCAAGGGGTATAGTGTACTTTTTGAACCCAAAGGTACGACAGAATTTGATAACATTAGGTCATCATATTGAATAAGTTGTTATTAGTCCTGAGTGCAAGTGCTCGCTATTTGAGTTTGCATCGGGTATTCGGGTATGCACCAAGTATCGCGGGTGCTCGAGTGACATGCTCGAGTCCCTGCCCCGCATATTTCACGGTTGTTAGACACCCAAAAAGAGCATGCGGGGATTGCTCTTGCATGGCAGGACCCTAGCCCAGCCCTAACCCTAGCCCAACCCTAACCCTAGCCCAACCCTAACCCCAACCCAACCCTAACCCCAACAATAACCCTAGCACAACCTTAACCCTAGAGTTTATTTTTTTGCACCGTTCCTCATGTGGTATAAGTGATTAGACGACTTTATTCTTCGGGTCGGTGCGACTACAGCGATACCAGATTCATATTGGGTTTTTATGATTGACAGCTGTCACACACTAAAAGACGCTGTATTGGAAAGACTTGTTTTTGCACTACCATATTTTGAGAGCAATCATTTTTCCATATTTTGGCAGACAGAGTCATGTGACGGCTTGTTTTTTGCGGGACAAGTTGATGTTTTTCATTGGTACCATTTTCGGGCATGTGACATTTTTTGATCGCATTCTATTCTGATTTTTGGGAGGCAGAATAAACAAAAAACAACAATTCAGAAATATTTTTTTTTACGTTTTTTTTTATGCCGTTCCTCATGTGGTAAAACAGATAATGCAGCATTATTCTTCGGGTCAGTACGTTTACAGCGGTACCGCATTTATATAGCTTTTTTTGTGTTTTGGCGCTTTTACACAATAAAAACGATTTTCTAGAAAAAATAATTTTTTGTATCGCTTTATTCTGAGAGCTATAACTTTTTTATTTTTCGGATGATGGAGCTGTGTGGCAGCTTGTTTTTTGCCGGACAAGATGATGTTTTCAGCTGTACCATTTTTATTTACATTCTTCTTTTTGATCGCGTGTTATTCCATTTTTGTTTGGTGGTATGATGATAAAGCATTGTTTTTTGCTTTGTTTTTTTTTTTTTTTTTTTACCGTGTTCACTAAAGGGGTTAACTGGTGGGACAGTTTTATATGTCAGGTCGTTCCGGACGCGGCAATACCAAATATGTGTACTTTTATTGTTTTTTTTGTTTTTTTTCATAATAAATAAATATTACGGGTTCAATATATTTTTATTTTTTGGGAATTATTTTTTTCTTTTTTTTTTATATTTTTACAATTTTTTTCTTATTTTTTTTTTCACTTTTCTACTTATTTTTTACTTTTACACATGGTCCCACTATGGGACTTTCACTTTTTGCAGCCTGATCGGCCGCATGGCATAGAGAGCAGCAGCTCCCTATGCCATGCAGCATGTCAGCTCTGCACACAGGGGAGACATTACTTTGGTCGCGCACTGCATATGACCAAAGTAACGTCCTGCCTCCTGGTGACCCGGATGTTGTCATGACGACATTGGGTCGTCATGGCAACATCAAGGAAGCCTCCGCAGACATCGCTGGACGCCGGCAGGAGAGGTGAGTATAACGATCACCCCCCCCTTGCCACCGCAATGCTGCGATTGACTTCAATCGCAGCATTGCGGAGGTTAATGTGCCAGGAGCGGTGCAGGACCGCTCCCAGCACATAGCACCGGGTGTCAGCTGTGACAATCAGCTGACACCCGGCAGCGATCGCCCCGCAAAGCATGTGTGCGGGCGCGATCGCAGCGCGCGTAATAATACGTAGCTGGTCCATAAGTCCAGGGCACAGCTACATACTATTACTGACAAGGTCGGAAAGGGGTTAAGGTTGGGTGCTCTTTTGAAGCACGGTAGAAACGGTAGTTCGAATGCAGTTACAGTGGGATACCCTGTACGGAGGATGTTCCAATGTTTGCGTATTGTTCTGTGCAGGATATAGGCCAAGGGATGGAACGTGTGGACAAATGTCATGCGGTCAGACGTATCTGATCGAGACTGTCTGTGATCTCCCTGTTGGTCATGTAGTAATTCCCGGGGGTACTCTCTTTCCTCGAATTTGAGGGACATTTCCTGCATCTGTTGATTGCGAAGTGATTCGTTGGTGACAATACTTTTACCCTCTGGAATTGGGATTTTGGAATGGCGCGTTTCATAGAGGGCGGGTGGCTACTAGTGTTGAGCGATACCTTCCGATATCGGGAAATATCGGATCGGATTGGATCGGACCGATACCCAAAAAGTATCGGATATCGCCGATTCCGATACCAGAACCCAATGCAAGTCAATGGGACAGAAATATCGGAATAAAAATAAACCCTTTCTTTCCTTGTAGGTTAATTGTACATGAAGGAAAACAACTAAGAATAATGTAGAATGTATTGGGGGAGGTAGGGGAGACAATAAAGGCATAGAGGTTTAGCCCAATAAAATGGAATAGCAGGAATTAATATTTTTTTTAAGACCTTCTGAGTTACAGAAATATTGACTATGTTAAGTTTTTTTATATTTTGTCAGATATTTATGTTTCACTACTTCCATGCTCTTCACCTTCTTTTTTACTTCTCCCACACTTTCTGCTTCATCATCCTCAGCATCAGCATCTTTTTCATCAACTTCTTCTTCACCTTCTTCATCTTCTTCTTCTTCACCTTCTTCGTATTATTCTTTCTTTTTACATTCTTCATATTCTTCTTATTCAACTATTATTCTTCTTCATATTCTACTTCATCTTCTTCATATTCTTTTTCTTCATCATATTCTTATTTGTGACAGGCATTCCTGTAGTTGTTATCTATAAAAGTTTGAACATTACACCTTTTGTTCTGCCCGTCACAAAAGATTTACAACAGGATTTGTCCGCGTTCAGTTTGGCCTGCAGCAGCAGGTCTTTTCCAGGGGCACCACGAGGAGGAACGGACTCACCCCCATACACTGCTTAGTCATCTTCTGCTTATAATTTAGATAATATCTTTTGCTCTGATTTTTAGTCTTATGCTTAATGTTCTTCCGCTTTTTGTTCTGCAGCTTCTTGTACTTCTGCATCTTGGTTTTCTGTCTCTTGTTCTTCTGTATCTTGGTGGTTGTCTTCTTGTTCTTTGTCCTCTTGGTCAACTTCTTCAGGGTCATCTTCTTGGTCTTCTTCGGGGTGGTCTTCAGGGTCATCGTCTTCAGGGTCATCGTCTTCGGGGTCCTCGTCTTCGGGGTTCTCGTCTTCGGGGTCCTCGTCTTCTTCGGGGTGGTCTTCAGGGTCGTCGTCTTCAGGGTCGTCGTCTTCAGGGTCCTCGTCTTCTTTGGGGGGTCTTCAGGGTCGTCGTCTTCAGGGTCGTCGTCTTCGGGGTCCTCGATTTCTTTGGGGTGGTCTTCAGGGTCGTATTCAGGGTCCTCGTCTTCGGGGTCCTCGACTTCTTCGGGGTGATCTTCAGGGTCCTCGTCTTCAGGGTCCTCGTCTTCGGGGTCCTCGTCTTCTTCGGGGTGGTCTTCAGGGTCTTCGTCATCAGGGTCCTCATCAGGGAGATCCAGAGTGATTACCAAGAACCATTTCAAAAAGCTTGAACTTGGAAATGTAGCAGAAGGTACAAGAAGGCTGAGGAACTGCCGAGAACCAGCTGATGGCACTGGAACCCGGTTGGGTAGCAGAAGGTACAAGAGCCAATGGAACTACCGAGGACCAGCTGACGGTACTGGAACTCGGTTATTAAGTAGGAGGTACCTGTGCCAGAAAGCACTAACAAGGACCAGCAGATGTTGGTGGAACTTGGATACCGAGAAGGAGGCACCTAAGCCAAAGGCACTGCCGAGAACCAGCTGACGGTACTGGAACCCGGATGGGTAGCAGGAGGCACCTAAGCCAAAGGCACTGCCGAGAACCAGCTGACGGTACTGGAACCCGAATGAGTAGCAGAAGGTACCCATGTAAAAAAAGTTGCAAGGCCACAAGCGGGCCGCAGTTGCTGAAACCCACAGTCCTACAGGGGGTGCTTGTCTTATTGGCACTATGGAACCAGCCTTCATTGTCAGATCCCACAGCCCACATAGGAGTCACCTGAAATGTAGGCACCATAGAGTCGGCTAACCCGACCGCAACACGACAGGACAACGCATTGGAGGCAAAGTGACGTTGACACTACCCGGAAACAGCTGGCGTGTTGGTACCAGGCTGGGCAGGAGGGAGTACCCGTGCCAAAGACACTGCCGAGAACCAGCTGACGGTACTGGAACCCGGATGGGTAGTAGAAGGTACAAGAGCAAATGGAACTACTGAGGACCAGCTGACGGTACTGGAACCCGGATGGGTAGCAGAAGGTACAAGAGCCAATGGAACTACCTAGGACCAGCTGACAGTACTGGAACTCGGTTACTAAGCAGGGGGTACCTGTGCCAGAAAGCACTACAAAGGACCAGCAGACGTTGGTGGAACTTGGATACCCAGAAGGAGCCACCGAAGCCAAAGGCACTGCCGAGAACCAGCTGATGGTACTGGAACCCGGATGGGTAGTAGAAGGTACAAGAGCCAATGGAACTACTGAGGACCAGCTGACGGTACTGGAACTCGGTTACTAAGCAGGAGGTACCTGTGCCAGAAAGCACTACCAAGGACAAGCAGACATTGGTGGAACTTTGATACCGAGAAGGAGGCACCTAAGCCAAAGGCACTGCCGAGAACCAGCTGACGGTACTGGAACCCGGATGGGTAGCAGAAGGTACAAGAAGAAATGGAACTACCGAGAACCAGCTGACGGTACTGGAACTCGGTTACTAAGCAGGAGGTACCTCTGCCAGAAAGCACTACCAAGGACCAGCAGACGTTGGTGGAACTTGGATACCAAGAAGGAGGCACCTAAGCCAGAGGCACTGCCGAGAACCAGCTGACGGTACTGGAACTTGGATGGGTAGCAGAAGGTACCCATGAAAAAAAAAGTTGCAAGGCCGCGAGCCGGCCTGAGTTACCAAAACCCACAGTCCTACAGGGGGTGCTTGTCCTATTGGCACCATGGAGCCAGCCTTCATTGCCAGATCCCGCAGCCCACATAGGAGTCACCTAAACTTCAGGCACAATAGAGTCTGCTAACCCAACCGCAACACGACAGGACAACGCATTGGAGGCAAAGTGACGTTGACACTCCCCGGAAACAGCTGGCGTGCTGGAACCAAGCTGGGCAGGAGGGAGTACCCGTGCCAAAGACACTGCTGGGAAACAGCTGGCGGTGCTGGAACCCAGGGTAAATACTAAAAACAGAGTGGAGCCAGAGGCCGAATTGGGGCAAGTTTAAAATCAGTAGTAGAGTGAATGTGGATAGAGCAGGAGAAATTGCCGTACGCACAGCAGGGGAACAGCTGACATTACTCAACCCCAATAACACGGCAGCAAGTGTTGACTGTGCAGACAGCACTTCTGAGCGCCAACTGGCGGTTTTGGAGCTCAGGGATAATACTGAAAACAGAGGAGCCAGAGGTGTAATTGGAGCAACTTTAAAATCTGTAGTAGTGTGAATGTGGACAGAGCTGGAGAAATTGCCGTACGAACAGCAGGGGAACAGCTGACGTTACTGAACCCCAATAACACTGGAGCAAGTGTTGACTGTGCAGACAGCACTTCTGAGCGCCAACTGGCGGTGTTTGCGCTCAGGGATAATACTGAAAACAGAGGAGCCAGAGGTGTAATTGGAGCAACTTTAAAATCTGTAGTAGTGTGAATGTGGACAGAGCAAGAGAAAGTGCCGTACGCACAGCAGGGGAACAGCTGACCTTACTGAACCCCAATAACACGGCAGCAAGTGTTGACTGTGCAGACAGCACTTCTGAGCGCCAACTGGCGGTTTTGGAGCTCAGGGATAATACTGAAAACAGAGGAGCAAGAGGTGTAATTGGAGCAACTTTAAAATCTGTAGTAGTGTGAATGTGGACAGAGCAGGAGAAATTGCCGTACGCACAGCAGGGGAACAGCTGACGTTACTGAACCCCAATAACACTCAAGCAAGTGTTGACTGTGCAGACAGCACTTCTGAGTGCCAACTGGCGGTGTTTGCGCTCAGGGATAATACTGAAAACAGAGGAGCCAGAGGTGTAATTGGAGCAACTTTAAAATCTGTAGTAGTGTGAATGTGGACAGAGCAGGAGAAATTGCCGCACGCACAGTAGGGGAACAGCTGACGTTACTGAACCCCAATAACACTGGAGCAAGTGTTGACTGTGCAGACAGCACTTCTGAGCGCCAACTGGCGGTGTTGGAGCTCAGGGATAATACTGAAAACAGAGGAGCCAGAGGTGTAATTGGAGCAAGTTTTAAATTAGTAGTACAGTGGATGTGGACAGAGCAGGAGAATTTGCCGGACACACAGCTGGGGATCAGCTGACGTTACTGAACCCCAATAACACTGGAGCAAGCGTTGACTGTGCAGACGGCACTTCTGAGCAGCAACTAGTGGTATTGGAGCCCAGGGTAAATACTAAAAACAGAGGAGCCAGAGGTGTAATTGGAGCAAGTTTTAAATTAGTAGTACAGTGGATGTGGACAGAGCAGGAGAATTTGCCGGACACACAGCTGGGGATCAGCTGACGTTACTGAACCCCAATAACACTGGAGCAAGCGTTGACTGTGCAGACGGCACTTCTGAGCAGCAACTAGCAGTATTGGAGCCCAGGGTAAATACTAAAAACAGAGGAGCCAGAGGTGTAATTGGAGCAAGTTTTAAATCTGTAGTACAGTGGATGGGGACAGAGCAGGAGAATTTGCCGGACACACACCTGGGGATCAGCTGACGTTACTGAACCCCAATAACACTGGAGCAAGTGTTGACTGTGCAGACGGCACTTCTGTGTAGAGATGAGCGGTGTTCGACTCGAACTGTTCACCAATCTCAAATTCGAGCTGTTTTGGGCGGTGTTCGAGCCGTTCGGCGAACCCGAACGATTTGAAAAAAATTCGGCTCTTCGAGGTTATGTTCGATAACTGTTCGTGCACCAAAATCATAACTGGATTTTTTCTCAGTAATGCTGAAAATTAATGTTAATACACAGTTTGAGTGTACAGCGGGGCAGGGGGAGGGGCATAGGATGGATCTCTGCAGAAATAATGAAGATCTCCATTTTTTTTTCTCTTTCCCGCATTTACAGTGGGGAGGTGCAATCTGTCAGCCTATCAGCAGCGCACACACGGAGCGAACTGCTTTTTTTCACACAAGCAAGGGCATGTGTCATTGGCAGTGTATGTCACATGTCCTTGCCCTATAAGACCCAGCCATTTTCCCCGTCACCACCATTTTCTCACTGCTGCAGCTGCGTGTTAGACGTCACCGCTGTTGCTGTGTGCGCTAAACTTTGATAATTTGAAGCCAATTTTCGCACAAATCTACAGATAGCTTGGGAGTAGGGAATAGTTGTGATTGCAGTCCTTTTAAGGACTAGGTTACATCATTTCCTACGACTTTTATCAGGCAAGTCTTTGCTCTTAAATAGATAGGTTGGGAGTAAAGACTAATTGTAATTGCAGTCCTTTTCAGGGCTAGGTTACATCAGTTCCTATCACTTTTATCAGGCAGGTCTGTGCTCTGAAATAGATAGGTTGGGAGTAAAGACTAATTGTAATTGAGGTCCTTTTCAGGGCTAGGTTACATCAGTTCCTATCACTTTTTGCCAGGCAGGTCTGTGCCAGTGCTGTGCAAGTTTTTTTCACACCATTTGGTTAAATCTAGCAAAGCAAATTCTATTTGTCCTCTTGCAGTGTTTGTTAGTCAGTGGAGAAGCCTATCTGTGTTGCAAGCTACACCACCTGTGTATAGAATACATTTTTTTTACTGCACCTAGTGAAGTAAAACCTTTTGGGCATAGCATCATTCTATCAGTCCATCTATACTAACCTCCAGCAGGTTGCAAATTCAAAATTATTTTTATCTGCATCTAGCTCTGAAAAAATATTTCGGCTTGTAGCAGTGTGTGGGACTTGTTCTATTAGTCCATCTATACTAACCTCCATCAGGTTGCAAATTCAATATAATTTTTTTCTGCATCTAGCTCTGAAAAAATATTTCGGCTTGTAGCCGTGTGTGGGACTTGTTCAATTAGTCCATCTATACTAACCTCCAGCAGGTTACAAATTCAAAATAATTTTTATCTGCATCTAGCTCTGAAAAAATATTTCGGCTTATAGCAGTGTGTGGGACTTGTTCTATTAGTCCATCTATACTAACCTCCATCAGGTTGCAAATTCAATATAATTTTTTTCTGCATCTAGCTCTGAAAAAATATTTCGACTTGTAGCAGTGTGTGGGACTTGTTCTATTAGTCCATCTATACTAACCTCCCTCAGGTTGCAAATTCAATATAATTTTTTTCTGCATCTAGCTCTGAAAAAATATTTTGGCTTGTAGCAGTGTGTGGGACTTGTTCTATTAGTCCATCTATACTAACCTCCAGCAGGTTGCAAATTCAAAATAATTTTTATCTGCATCTAGCTCTGAAAAAATATTTCGGCTTGTAGCAGTGTGTGGGACTTGTTCTTTTAGTCCATCTATACTAACCTCCAGCAGGTTGCAAATTCAATATAATTTTTTTCTGCATCTAGCTCTGAAAAAATATTTCGCCTTGTAGCAGTGTGTGGGACTTGTTCTATTAGTCCACCTATACTAACCTCCATCAGGTTGCAAATTCAAAATAATTTTTATCTGCATCTAGCTCTGAAAAAATATTTCGGCTTGTAGCAGTGTGTGGGACTTGTTCTATTAGTCCATCTATACTAACCTCCCTCAGTTTGCAAATTCAATATAATTTTTTTCTGCATCTAGCTCTGAAAAAATATTTTGGCTTGTAGCAGTGTGTGGGACTTGTTCTATTAGTCCATCTATACTAACCTCCAGCAGGTTGCAAATTCAAAATAATTTTTATCTGCATCTAGCTCTGAAAAAATATTTCGGCTTATAGCAGTGTGTGGGACTTGTTCTATTAGTCCATCTATACTAACCTCCATCAGGTTGCAAATTCAATATAATTTTTTTCTGCATCTAGCTCTGAAAAAATATTTCGACTTGTAGCAGTGTGTGGGACTTGTTCTATTAGTCCATCTATACTAACCTCCCTCAGGTTGCAAATTCAATATAATTTTTTTCTGCATCTAGCTCTGAAAAAATATTTTGGCTTGTAGCAGTGTGTGGGACTTGTTCTATTAGTCCATCTATACTAACCTCCAGCAGGTTGCAAATTCAAAATAATTTTTATCTGCATCTAGCTCTGAAAAAATATTTCGGCTTGTAGCAGTGTGTGGGACTTGTTCTTTTAGTCCATCTATACTAACCTCCAGCAGGTTGCAAATTCAATATAATTTTTTTCTGCATCTAGCTCTGAAAAAATATTTCGCCTTGTAGCAGTGTGTGGGACTTGTTCTATTAGTCCACCTATACTAACCTCCATCAGGTTGCAAATTCAAAATAATTTTTATCTGCATCTAGCTCTGAAAAAATATTTCGGCTTGTAGCAGTGTGTGGGACTTGTTCTATTAGTCCATCTATACTAACCTCCCTCAGTTTGCAAATTCAATATAATTTTTTTCTGCATCTAGCTCTGAAAAAATATTTTGGCTTGTAGCAGTGTGTGGGACTTGTTCTATTAGTCCATCTATACTAACCTCCAGCAGGTTGCAAATTCAAAATAATTTTTATCTGCATCTAGCTCTGAAAAAATATTTCGGCTTGTAGCAGTGTGTGGGACTTGTTCTATTAGTCCTTCTATACTAACCTCCAGCAGGTTGCAAATTCAAAATAATTTTTATCTGCATCTAGCTCTGAAAAAATATTTTGGCATGTAGCAGTGTGTGGGACTTGTTCTATTAGTCCATCTATACTAACTTCCATCAGGTTGCAAGATCAATATAATTTTTTTCTGCATCTGGCTCTGAAAAAATATTTCGGCTTGTAGCAGTGTGTGGGACTTGTTCTATTGGTCCATCTATACTAACCTCCAGGAGGTTGCAAATTCAAAATAATTTTTATCTGCATCTAGCTCTGAAAAAATATTTGGGCTTCGGCTTGTAGCAGTGTGTGGGACTTGTTCTATTAGTCCATCTATACTAACCTCAAGTAGCCAGGCAATGTGAACTGAGGTCTAAGATGGTAGACATGCAAGAAATAGGAGCATGTTCACACTAGCAAAAAAGAAACAAAACCTACAAAAGACAAAAATATATCTCATACCCTACCATCATTATATATAAATGTAAAGCAAAGTTGCATAATAAATATAGGGTACTTAGTGAACTATTTTTGATCAAAAAAAGTATACAAGCCGTCCCACCAGCGGCAAGGTGACCCCAAATTGGGACGGTACCTACACTGCCTATATTAAAAACCTTACTGTATATCAAAGTTGAAGTAATGCATATAAAAGGGTAGACAAATAGGACCGGGTCCCAACTCCAGACCACCCAGGCCCGTGGTAAGCTACATATATACCAGTCAGCTCAACAAAGGGGATGCCACACCCTTAAATTGCACAGAATGCAAACAAGACAAAAAACCAGGCAATGTGAACTGAGGTCTAAGATGGTAGACATGCAAGAAATGGGAGCATGTTCACACTAGCAAAAAAGAAACAAAACCTACAAAAGACAAAAATATATCTCATACCCTACCATCATTATATATAAATGTAAAGCAAAGTTGCATAATAAATATAGGGTACTTAGTGAACTATTTTTGATCAAAAAAAGTATATAAGCCGTCCCACCAGCGGCAAGGTGACCCCAAATTGGGACGGTACCTACACTGCCTATATTAAAAACCTTACTGTTTATCAAAGTTGAAGTAATGCATATAAAAGGGTAGACAAATAGGACCGGGTCCCAACTCCAGACCACCCAGGCCCGTGGTAAGCTACATATATACCAGTCAGCTCAACAAAGGGGATGCCACACCCTTAAATTGCACAGAATGCAAACAAGACAAAAAACCAGGCAATGTGAACTGAGGTCTAAGATGGTAGACATGCAAGAAATAGGAGCATGTTCACACTAGCAAAAAAGAAACAAAACCTACAAAAGACAAAAATATATCTCTTACCCTACCATCATTATATATAAATGTAAAGCAAAGTTGCATAATAAATATAGGGTACTTAGTGAACTATTTTTGATCAAAAAAAGTATACAAGCCGTCCCACCAGCGGCAAGGTGACCCCAAATTGGGACGGTACCTACACTGCCTATATTAAAAACCTTACTGTATATCAAAGTTGAAGTAATGCATATAAAAGGGTAGACAAATAGGACCGGGTCCCAACTCCAGACCACCCAGGCCTGTGGTAAGCTACATATATACCAGTCAGCTCAACAAAGGGGATGCCACACCCTTAAATTGCACAGAATTCAAACAAGACAAAAAAACAGGCAATGTGAACTGAGGTCTAAGATGGTAGACATGCAAGAAATAGGAGCATGTTCACACTAGCAAAAAAGAAACAAAACCTACAAAAGACAAAAATATATCTCATACCCTACCATCATTATATATAAATGTAAAGCAAAGTTGCATAATAAATATAGGGTACTTAGTGAACTATTTTTGATCAAAAAAAGTATACAAGCCGTCCCACCAGCGGCAAGGTGACCCCAAATTGGGACGGTACCTACACTGCCTATATTAAAAACCTTACTGTATATCAAAGTTGAAGTAATGCATATAAAAGGGTAGACAAATAGGACCGGGTCCCAACTCCAGACCACCCAGGCCCGTGGTAAGCTACATATATACCAGTCAGCTCAACAAAGGGGATGCCACACCCTTAAATTGCACAGAATGCAAACAAGACAAAAAAACAGGCAATGTGAACTGAGGTCTAAGATGGTAGACATGCAAGAAATAGGAGCATGTTCACACTAGCAAAAAAGAAACAAAACCTACAAAAGACAAAAATATATCTCATACCCTACCATCATTATATATAAATGTAAAGCAAAGTTGCATAATAAATATAGGGTACTTAGTGAACTATTTTTGATCAAAAAAAGTATACAAGCCGTCCCACCAGTGGCAAGGTGACCCCAAATTGGGACGGTACCTACACTGCCTATATTAAAAACCTTACTGTATATCAAAGTTGAAGTTTTTTGTCTTGTTTGCATTCTGTGCAATTTAAGGGTGTGGCATCCCCTTTGTTGAGCTGACTGGTATATATGTAGCTTACCACGGGCCTGGGTGGTCTGGAGTTGGGACCCGGTCCTATTTGTCTACCCTTTTATATGCATTACTTCAACTTTGATATACAGTAAGGTTTTTAATATGGGCAGTGTAGGTACCGTCCCAATTTGGGGTCACCTTGCCGCTGGTGGGACGGCTTGTATACTTTTTTTGATCAAAAATATTTCACTAAGTACCCTATATTTATTATGCAACTTTGCTTTACATTTATATATAATGATGGTAGGGTATGAGATATATTTTTGTCTTTTGTAGGTTTTGTAACCTCAAGTAGGTTGCAAATTCAATATAATATTTTTCTGCATCTAGCTCTGAAAAAATATTTGGGCTTCTGCTTGTAGCATTGTGTGGGACTTGTTGTATTAGTCCATCTATACTAACCTCCACCAGGTTGCAAATTCAATCAAATTTTTTTCTGTATCTAGCTCTGAAAAAATATTTTGGCTTGTAGCAGTGTGTGGGACTTTTTCTCTTAGTCCATCTATACTAACCTCCATCAGGTTGCAAATTCAATATAATTTTTTGTGCATCTAGCTCTGAAAAAATATTTCGGCTTATAGCAGTGTGTGGGACTTGTTCTATTAGTCCATCTATACTAACCTCCCTCAGGTTGCAAATTCAATATAATTTTTTTCTGCATCTAGCTCTGAAAAAATATTTTGGCTTGTAGCAGTGTGTGGGACTTGTTCTATTAGTCCATCTATACTAACCTCCAGCAGGTTGCAAATTCAAAATAATTTTTATCTGCATGTAGCTCTGAAAAAATATTTCGGCTTGTAGCAGTGTGTGGGACTTGTTCTACTAGTCCTTCTATACTAACCTCCAGCAGGTTGCAAATTCAAAATAATTTTTATCTGCATCTAGCTCTGAAAAAATATTTTGGCATGTAGCAGTGTGTGGGACTTGTTCTATTAGTCCATCTATACTAACTTCCATCAGGTTGCAAGATCAATATAATTTTTTCTGCATCTGGCTCTGAAAAAATATTTCGGCTTGTAGCAGTGTGTGGGACTTGTTCTATTAGACCATCTATACTAACCTCCAGCAGGTTGCAAATTCAAAATAATTTTTATCTGCATCTAGCTCTGAAAAAATATTTGGGCTTCGGCTTGTAGCAGTGTGTGGGACTTGTTCTATTAGTCCATCTATACTAACCTCCAGCAGATTGCACATTCAATATAATTTTTTTCTGCATCTAGCTCTGAAAAAATATTTCGGCTTGTAGCAGTGTGTGGGACTTGTTCTATTAGTCCATCTATACTAACCTCCAGCAGGTTGCAAATTCAAAATAATTTTTATCTGCATCTAGCTCTGAAAAAATATTTGGGCTTCGGCTTGTAGCAGTGTGTGGGACTTGTTCTATTAGTCCATTTATACTAACCTCTAGCAGGTTGCAAATTCAATATAATTTTTTTCTGCATCTAGCTCTGAAAAAATATTTGGGCTTCGGCTTGTAGCAGTGTGTGGGACTTGTTGTATTAGTCCATCTATACTAACCTCCACCAGGTTGCAAATTTAATCTAATTTTTTCTGCATCTAGCTCTGAAAAAATATTTTGGCTTGTAGCAGTGTGTGGGACTTGTTCTATTAGTCCGTCTATACTAACCTCCATCAGGTTGCAAATTCAATATAATTTTTTTCTGTATCTAGCTCTGAAAAAATAATTTGGCTTGTAGCAGTGTGTGGGACTTGTTCTATTAGTCCATCTATACTAACCTCCATCAGGTTGCAAATTCAACATAATTTTTTGTGCATCTAGCTCTGAAAAAATATTTCGGCTTGTAGTAGTGAGTGGGACTTGTTCTATTAGTCCATCTATACTAACCTCCAGCAGGTTGCAAATTCAATATAATTTTTATCTGCATCTAGCTCTGAAAAAATATTTGGGCTTCGGCTTGTAGCAGTGTGTGGGACTTGTTCTATTAGTCCATCTATACTAACCTCCACCAGGTTGCAAATTCAATATAATTTTTATCTGCATCTAACCCAGCCAATACTTTTGGGCTAATACCACAGTTTGGCCACTCAGCTCTCCTCGGTTCCCATCCATTGGTTTTTGTGCAAACAACTCCTGAGTTATGAATTAGTTAACCACCAAAATGAGTGGAAAAAGGTCTGCTGCTGGTGGAAAGGGGAATAGGCGTGTTGGGAATTGAAAAAAAGGTTGTGTCCGTGGGGTAGGTGTTAAAGCAACAGTAACATCTGCAGAAGAAAGACCATCTTCCAGCCAAACGAAAATGTCTACTTCTTTTAGCGGACAATGTGATAAGATCCCTTTCTTACGGCCACGCCAATCGCTACAAATTCCAGATGAGGCCCTAAAACAGCAGGTGCTTCAACGAATATCAATTGCTCCTTTAAGTGGGCTCTCCTCCACCTCAACTTCAACATCACAAATACTCCAGTCCTCAGAGGTGTCACCGCAATCGCACTTGCTTCCTCACAGCTCCAAAGTCTCCAGCTGCCCGTCAGAGTATGGGGTAGAACAGATGGTTGAGTCTGCAGAGCTGTTTACTCATACTATAGCCTGGGAATCAGAGGTCGGCTCCAGAGCTTCTATGAATCCAGACGAGGAAATGATCTGCACTGATGCCCAGAATCTTTATGAGTCAGATCCAGGACCAGACGCAGAAGGTTCTGACCATAATGTAGACCCTCGTTCCCAGACTGTAACTCCTGTTGGTGGAGACAATGAGGAAGATGATGATGAGACTCAAATACCTGATTGGAGCGACAACTTTAGTTTTTTGTCAGGGCAGGAATAGGTTGGATCTGAGGACGACGGGTGTGATAACACACAGGGTGATGATGACGAGGTTGGAGATCCCACTTACTGTCAACCCACAGTCAGCCAAGAGATGAGGTCAGCAGAGGAGGTGGAGGAGGATGCTAGTGACGACGAGGTCAGGTTGCGCCTTCCTGGACAGTGACGTAGTACTGGAAGCACGTCAACAACTGCATCCTCAAACACAACTCTGCCTCTGACCACAAGTCGTGGTGGCTCGTCAGGTCGCATGGGTGCTAAGCCTTGCATAGCCTGGGCATTTTTTCAGATCAATAAAGATGACCCAACTCATGTTATCTGTAACATTTGTCAGCAAAAGCTAAGTAGAGGCCAAAAAATACATAGTTTGAGTACTTCATGCATGAACCGGCACATGGATATGAAGCAGAAGTTGCAGTGGGAAGCTCACTGTGCTACAATGCGGCCTAGCCGGCGGGGCCAACCACCGTCTGCCACATCTTGTGCATCCGCGGCCTCTTCATCCTCTGTGACTGGGGGGACAGCAGTCACACCTGTTTTGGGACGCAGACATGCCACCTCTTTACCCGCAACAGCCAGCGTGATTGGCAGGTCATCATTTTCTTGGGAGGTGGAAACACCAGCTGGTGTTCAGCGCTGTCCGACATCGATAGCACTACCTTTGGATCAAGGCAACCTAACATGTCTGCCTGCATCTTCCTCACAGACCGGTAGTTTGCCGGGGACACCCTTCTCAACCCCGTCTAAGCACAACAGCCAGCCCTCGGTCCCTCAGATGTGGACAAGTAAAAGACCATTTCCTCCTAGCCATGAGAAAGCTAAGAGGTTGAATTTCACCATCTGCAAGCTCTTGGCTACAGAAATGCTTCCTTTCCGCCTGGTGGACACAGAGGATTTTTAAGACCTTATGTCCGTCGCAGTGCCCCAGTACCAGATGCCCAGTCGGCACTACTGCTCAAAGAAAGGTGTGCCTGCGCTCCACCAGCATGTCGCATACAACATCACCGCTTCTTTGAGAAACTCTGTGTGTGACAGGGTGCATTTCACCACAGACACTTGGACGAGTAGGCATGGACAGGGGCGTTACATGTCGCTGACTGGGCACTGGGTAACTATGGTGACAGCAGGACAAGGGGCTGCTGTCCAAGTCTTGCCGACCCCACGAGTTGTGCGTCAATCCTCTTTATCTCAAAGTTCCTCCACTACTTCTGCCTCCTCAACCTCCTCTCGGTCTTCCACCTGCCCCCAAAGCCTGTCTGGTCATGCCACAAGCTTTCTAACTGCGCAGAAGGGATCCTACACACCTCCTTACTATGCTGGCAGCAGGGCTCAACGTCATCAGGCGGTTTTTACTTTGAAATGTCTGGGAAATGTGAGTCACACAGCTGAGGAGTTGTGGTCAGCTTTGGAGAACCAGTTTCATGAATGGCTGTCTCCACTGGACCTGAAACCAGGGAAGGCCGTGTGCGATAATGCTGCAAACCTCGGTGTGACCCTTCGCCGGGGCAATGTCACACACGTGCCTCGTATGGCTCACGTGTTGAACCTGGTTGTCCAGCAATTTTTAGCCCACCATCCCGGACTAGATGGCCTTCTGCAGAGGGCACGGTCGCTGTGTGCTCACTTCCGCCGTTCGCATCCCGCAGCTCAGCGACTTACATCTCTACAGAAGTCGTTGGGCCTGCCACTTCACCGGCTAAAATGCAATGTGCCTACCCGGTGGAATTCAACTCTGCACATGTTGCAGCGACTGTGGCAGCACTGACAAGCCCTGGTGCAATACGTTCTGACGTATAGCCTGGGCCAACGAGATCCAGAGGTGGGGCAAATCACGCGGGAGGAGTGGTCTCAGATCAGGGACCTATGCACCCTTCTGAACAGTTTTGAAATGGCGACGAAGATGTTTAGTGCTGACGATGCCATTATCAGCATGACTATTCCGGTGATTTACATGCTGGAGCACATGTTAAACAGAATTCGGAGTCAGGTGGTGGCACAAGAGGAGGTGGAGGAAGTAGAGGAGGAGGAGTTGTATGCGGAAGGGCTAACATCTGCAAGGTCCAGACGGTCGGCAGCACCAAGGCGGCAGGCATGTGAGGGTGAGGGAGATGGTTTTACCAGGGCGCTTGGTACCAGCCAAACTAGTGAGGAAGGTGCAGGAGCCCAGGAAGAAGTGGAGGACGAACTCATGGAAGACTCTTCAGATGAGGGAGACCTTGATCACATTTCTGTTGTGCGAGGTTGAGGGGAGAGGGCAGAGGAAGGAAGCATGATTGTTACCTCGCCACCAACACAACAGGGACTTGGTGCTCCCGGATGCGCTAGACACATGAGTGCCTTCTTGCTGCACTACCTGCAACATGACCCTCAAATTGTGAGAATTAGAAATAATCCTGACTACTGGGTTGCCACACTGTTAGATCCCCGGTACAAAAGTAAATTTGCAGAAATTATTCCTGCCATAGAAAGAGATGCACGCATGCAGGAGTATCAGCAGAGACTGTTGCAGAATCTTACATGTGCTTTTCCCCAAAACACTAGTGGTGCAAGTAGTGAATCTCACAGTTCCAACTTGCCAACCGTGGGACCGTCGAGTGTTAAGCACTCAAAACGTAACAGAAACACAGTATCTGCTGGTAACATCAATTTTGCGGAATCACTTCACCACTTTTTTAGCCCATCCTTTGCAAGGTAAAAGGAGACAAGAAGTCTGACACATAGTCAACGTCTAGAGACGATGGTACAGGAGTATCTCCAAGTAAACATTGAAGCCATGACTGTGTCACTGGACCCTTGCTCTTTTTGGGCTTCCAATCTGGATAAATGGCCGGAGCTCGCCACTTACGCCTTAGAGATCTTGTCATGCCCTGCTGCCAGTGTTCTGTCTGAACGTGTGTTCAGCGCTGCAGGTGGTGTGCTGACAGGTAAGCGCACGCGGCTCTCCACTGATAATGTAGACAGACTCACATTCATAAAGATGAACAAATCATGGATCCGAAACGACTTTTCTACCCCTGTGTCATCCTGGGGAGAGTAAAAGCTTGATGATTTGTTAAAATCACCTCACCAACCGTTTTAAGCTTTCAAATTACTAATCATGCTTATCTGTATCTTGGCTGGAAAATAATTTGGGCCTTGTAGCAGTGTGCAGTACTGATTTTATTAGGCCATCTATACTAAACTCCACCAGATTTAAAATTACTAATCATGTTTATCTGTATCTTGGCTGGAAAATAATTTGGGCTTTGTAGCAGTTTGCAGTACTGATTCTATTAGGCCATCTATACTAAGCTCCACCAGCTTTCAAATTAATAATAATTTTTAGCTGCATCTAGCCCGGAAAATAAGTTTGGGGCTCCTAGATGCGCAAGACACATGAGTGCCTTCTTGCTGCACTACCTGCAACATGACCCTCAGATTGTCAGAATTCGAAATAATCCTGACTACTGGGTTGCCACACTCTTAGATCCCCCACACTCTTCGATCAACCTTTTCATTTTAATAAAGAAGAAAAAAATGGTCATTTTTGAAATTATAAGCATTAGTAGGTTATTAGAAACTGAAATCAAACAGTTTTCAACTCAAAACTTTATTCTAGGTGATGTTACATTTGCACCTAGGATCCCTTGTTCGAAAGGAGCTTCTGAACTCTCTAGTCCATTGAATTTGTCAGGTTTTGGATGGTTTCTGCTACAATTGTTTTGCATGAGGACAGAATACCCTGCCAGAGCTGTTGCTTAGATGTGAACTGCCTCCCGCCATCATAGACACTCCTTTTGATGATGCTCCAGAGGTTCTGAATGGGGTTGAGGTCAGGGGAGCATGGGGGTCACACCATAAGTTTGTCCCCTTTTATGCCCATATCAGCCAGAGATGCAGATGTGTTATGTGCAGCACGAGACGGTGCATTATCATGCATGAAAATGATCTTGCTGCGGAATACACGGTTCTTCTTCTTGAACCATGGCAGGAAGTGGTGTTTGAGAAACTCCACATACATTATGGAGTTCATCTTTACCCCTTCAGGGATCCTAAAGGGGCCGACAATCTCTCTCCCCAATGATTCCAGCCCAAAACATTACTCCACCTCCTCCTTGTTGGCGCTGTAGCCGTGTTTGCGTGGGGTGTCCATCAACCAGCCATCCTCCACTCCATCCATCTGGACCATCGAGCATTGCACGGCACTCATCGGTGAACAAAACAGTTTTGAAGTCAGTCTTCATGTATTGTTTGGCCCACTGGAGCCGTTTCTGCTTGTGTGCAGTGGATGGAGGAGGTCGACAGGATGGCTTACGCACAGCTGCAAACCTCTGAAGGACTCTGCATCTTGTTGTTCGGGGGACGTTGGAGGCACCAGCAGCTTCAAAAACTTGTCTGCTGCTATGACAAGGCTTTTTTGCCGCTGCTCTTTTAACCTGACATAATTGCCTGTAGGAAAGAGTCCTCAATTTTCCCTTATCAGCACGCACACGTGTGTACTGTGAATCAGCTACATACTTCTTGATTGTGCGATGATCAGGATGAAGTGTCTTGGCAATGTTGATTGTAGTCATGCCTTGACCTAAACACTCCACAATTTGTTGCTTCTCAGCAGCCAACAGATCCTTTTTCTTTCCCATTTTGGCAGAAAATGTAGGCTGCTTAATAATGTGGGACAGCCTTCTTAAGTTGTCTTGCCTTCCATTGGACACCTGCCAAACTAATTAGAACAGGTGTCAGCAATTGTTAACAGTGATATAAAGAGCCCTGACACATATCACCATCAATGGGTTTAACTGACAAACAAAAAAATTCTTACCTTATCACTCCTAAACACTTTTTGCATAATAATTTGGAACGCAGTGTACATGTGCTTTTCCACAAAACACCAGTGGTTCACGTAGTGAATCTTACAGTTCTAACTTGCCAACCGTGGTCTGTATGGAGTTGTTCAATAAAGGGCCCAAAATTAAGATAACATAGACGGGAGAGGTCTCTATGAATACGAATTCCTAAGTATTTGATACCCTGTGAGGGCCAGGCAAAGGGAAAGTTGGACTGGATGGAATCCTGTATGGATTTGGGGAGGGAGACATCGAGGGCCTCAGACTTCGCTGCATTGATTTTAAAATTTGACCATGTAACAAAGTGATCTATTTCAGCCATAACAGCAGGGATGGATATATCTGATTGAGTGATATATACTAGGACATCATCAGCAAATGCAGAGCACTTGTACTCGGTGCCTCCCACCTCAATCCACCTAATATTGGGGTTATGGCGAATTGATGAGAGCAGGTGCTCCGTCACTAGGATGTATAAGAGAGGGGACAGAGGACATCCCTGCCTTGTCCCATTGGTGATTATGAAAGGTGATGAAAATGTTCCATTTTTCTTCAGCCTAGGTGACGTATTGCGATACAGGGCCATGATTTTGCCTATAAAAGGGTCCCCTAGACCCCTACCCCAAGCTTTTTAAGAGAATAATATATGGCGTGCCAGGAGACTCTATGGAATGCTTTATCAGCATCCAACGAGAGTATCTAATTACAAATTTTTAACTGCATCTAGCCCAGGAAATACTTTGTGCCTAGTAGCAGTGTCTGCTAGTCAGCGGATTATCCCAGCTGTTAAGCAAGCTACACCACCTGTAGTTTGGACACTTAATTTTTTCAAAGGTGATGGTTCGGGCCCCTGGGACACACAGTGAAGAGCATCGGGGAGGCACCCCAAGGCATAGGGGCTGGGACTGGCGGTAGGACGCCTTGCGGTGGACCGCCGAGCTCGATCCTTATAAAAGCTTTTTAACTGCAGCAGCTTTAGTGGACGCTACTGGAGCTGGAATTACGCGGCTGCTGGCATGAGACTTGCCCTCCAATAGATCCTTGTAAAAGGATTTAAAGTGTATTCATTCAAATTAGAGAGACAATTTAAATTAAAAAGATTAGACCTGCCTCCACCGCAGGGGGGCTCGCTCGACCCACCAGTGGACAGGCACCAGTATTGGGAGAGGGGGGCTGGCCGTCAGGGTCCACCGCGGCTATGGCACAAAGCCGGCGACACGGAGGTCGCACGGGCAGGAACGGACTGGCCGCGTTGGCTTCGCACTTTTTTCGTTTTAGAAGGGCATGACATGCCTATATCTGTGTCTCCCCCTCCTTTTACTCCTCCACCTCTTTTCTTTTTGCATGACTATATGTACTTGTCACTTTTCCATGTGTTAGTTGTATCTTCTGAGCAGTTTGTCAGGTTTTGGACACCTTTGAAAGTGTTTTCTTTGTGTTTCTATGTGTTTTTGTTTGCCTGCCATTGGTTTTAACGGTGTTCGAAGGTGTTCGACGAACAGTTCGACGAACAGTTCGGCGAACATATGGGTGTTCGACGAACCGAACCGAACTCGAACACTACGGGGGTGGCTCAACACTACTTCTGAGCAGCAACTAGCGGTATTGGAGCCCAGGGTAAATACTAAAAACAGAGGAGCCAGAGGTGTAATTGTAGCAAGTTTTAAATTAGTAGTACAGTGGATGTGGACAGAGCAGGAGAATTTGCCGGACACAAAGCTGGGGATCAGCTGACGTTACAGAACCCCAATAACACTGGAGCAAGCGTTGACTGTGCAGACGGCACTTCCGTGCAGCAACTAGCGGTATTGGAGCCCAGGGTAAATACTAAAAACAGAGGAGCCAGAGGTGTAGTTGGAGCAAGTTTTAAATCTGCAGTACAGTGGATGTGGACAGAGCAGGAGAATTTGCCGGACACACAGCTGGGGATCAGCTGACGTTACTGAACCCCAATAACACTGGAGCAAGCGTTGACTGTGCAGATGGCACTTCTGAGCAGCAACTGGCGGTGTTGGAGCTCAGGGATTACAGTTCAGGTGGTAGAAACATGAACACAACAGGAGACCTGGATACTGTTGCCAACCAATTATTTATTCTGGAAGAGGACTGGCAAATTCATGCGAGATCCAGGCCTTGTTCATTTTGAGAAAAGTAAGCCGGTCAACGTTATCGGAGGATAGTCGCATGCGACGGTCTGTTAGTACACCACCTGCGGCACTAAAGACGCGTTCCGATAATACACTAGCAGCAGGGCAAGCTAGCACCTCCAATGCATACTTGCTAAGCTCTGGCCATGTATCCAGCTTACAGACCCAAAACTTGAAGGGGGAAGAGCCGTCTGGGAGTACACTGAGAGGGCAAGACATGTAGTCTGTCACCATCTGACGGAAACGTTGCCTCCTGCTGACTGGAGCCGTCTGTGATGGTGTAGACATTTGTGGCAGCGGGGACACAAAACTTTGCCACATTTGGGCCATACTGGTCTTGCCTTGTGCTGAGGCGCTGCTTCTGCTCCCTCTTTGTGCAGAGCTTCCTCCACTGCCTCGACGCACTGAGCTGCTTTGAAAAGCACTAGCAGCACTGTTCTCGGTTGGAATGGAGAACATGATGGAATGCACCAGTGCGTCTTGGTACTCCCGCATTTTACGCTCCCGGTTCAACGGTGTTATGAGGCTTTGTAAGTTGTCCCGGTAGCGAGGATCGAGGAGGGTGGACACCCAATAATCAGCCATGTTGAGAATGTGGGCGATGCGGCGGTCGTTTCTCAGGCACTGCAGCATGAAATCAACCATGTGCTGCAGACTGCCAACTGGCCAAGAAACGCTGTCCCCTGCTTGAGGCGTGATCTCTGCCTGCTCTGCATCACCCCACCCTCGCTCTAGATACTGACTACTAGAGCATTGTGTACCTCCCTCCTCTCTACAGATGTCTTCCTCCTCCATTGACTCCTCCTCATCCTCCTCACAAAGTGTCCCCTGCCTAGGCCTTTGTGAGGAATCACATTGCGCAGACTGTAGAGAAGCAGATGTCATTTGTGACTCCTCATCCTCCACCTCTTCCAAAACCTCGTCCCTTAGTGCTTGCAATGTTTTTTCAAGCAGGCAGATAAGGGGCATAGTCATGCTGACTAGTGCATCATCTGCACTCGCCATCCGCGTGGAATAATCGAAGGCACGCAAAACGTGGCAAAAGTCCTTCATAGAGGCCCACTCAGTGGTGGTGAACTGTGAACGGCGCTCACTGTGACTTGTTTGCGCCTGCTGCAGCTGGTACTCCATTACTTCTGCCTGCTGCTCACACAACCTCTCCAACATATGTAACGTTGAATTCCACCTGGTGTGTAGGTCACATATGATGCAATGTTCCGGAAGACGTAATCGGCGCTGCAGAGCTGCAATGCGCGATCTTGCGTTGCTGGAACGCCGCAAGTGAGCGCACTCTATGCGGACCTTGTGAAGCAGTGCATCAAGATCCAGATAGTCCCTCAAAAAACTCTGCACGACCAAGTTGAGCACATGTGCCAGACATGGGATGTGAGTGAGGTTGCCTAGGCCCAGAGCTGCCACCAGATTTCGGCCATTGTCACACACTACCATGCCTGGCTGGAGATTCGCTGACACAAACCACACGTCGCTCTGCTGCTTGATGGCATTCCAGAGCTCCTGCGCTCTGTGGCTTTGATTCCCCAAAGAAATTAATTTTAATACGGCCTGTTGACGTTTGGCCACGGCTGTGCTCATATCGGTCATCATAACAGGTAACCGTTCACGGGTCGATGTGGAGGTAGACCGTGACGGCTCCTGCAGCGCTGATTCAGAGGAACTGGAGTATGAGGAGGAGTCAATGTGTACAGACTGGATTCCTGCAATCCCTGGAGTTGGCAGAACACGTACAGTGCCACTCTCAAGATCTGTACCCGGCTCCACAACATTTACCCGATGGGAAGTGAGGGAAAGGTATCGTCCCTGTCCATGCTTACTGGTCCACGCATCGGTGGTCAGGTGGAACTTGCTACTGACGGCGTTTTGTAGCGCATGTTTAATTTTTCCCTCCACATGCTGTTGCAGGGCAGGGACGGCTTGCCTGCTGAAATAAAAGCGGCTGGGCACGTTGTATTGTATGACTGCCAATGCCATAAAGTTACGGAAGGTGTCAGTCTCCACCAGCCTGAATGATAGCATTTCAAGGGCCAGTAGATTAGCAATGCCAGCATTCAGAGCCTGTGCTCGGGGGTGGTTTGCCGAGTATGGGCGCCCTTTCTCCCATGCCTGTGCTAACGATGGCTGTAGACTGGCCTGGGAGTGTGAGGATGACAGGGAAAGTGGTGCTGTGGGTGGAATTATACTGTGTCTCTGTACAACAGTGCCGGAGATTCTTCCATGGCTATCCTGTGAGGAAGCCGAACCAGCTGTTTGTGAGCTGGAGGAAGAGGCTACAACACGAGCTGAAGAGGTGGTAGGTGGCGCTGTAGGTTGGCCTATGTCTTCAGTGTGTTTTTGTAACTCCACCATGTGCTTGGTCCGCACATGTTTCCACATATTTGTGGTATTGAGGTTGCTGATACTTTTCCCTCTTTTCACCTTCTGATTACACAGCTTGCATTTGACAAAGCAAATGTCATCTGCAACTGTGTCAAAAAAGGACCAGGCACTGCAAGTCTTGGGAGTGCCCGCTTTGGATTTTGGAAGAGCCATGCTCCTAATGGGTGCCGAAGTGGAGGCTATAGGCAACCAAGTCTGCCCCCTCCCTCTCCCTTCTTTTTGGCCCGTTTGGGGAATCTCTTCCTCAGAGCTGCTCCCACCACCTTCCTGTCCCTCACGCCATGATGGGTCAAAGACCTCATCATAAACACCACCCTCTTCAAACAACTGCTTCTCCTGGGTAGTCTCGACAGCACAGTACGCACCAGAAAGTGGCACCTGAGTCTCATCATCAGATGCGTACTGAGGTGTGCTGCTGACCATAGGCACTGGCCCACCCGCCTCTTCAGATTCAGAGTAACAAAACGGTTGCGCATCACTGCATACTACCTCTTCTTCAAATTCTCGAATTCTGCTTGGCTGGCCCCCTCTTTCCAAGCCAAGAGATTCAGAGAACAGAAGTAGAGATGGCACCTGTCAAGGGCTCTCTGACTGCCTGGGCAATTTGGCAGGTGGTGAAGAGACAGATGGGTGCTCTTCAGTGCTCAGGACCTGAGAGGATCTGGAACTAATTGAAGTCGATGCGTTAGCTGCCATCCATCCGACAACGGCTTCAATTTGGTCCTCGGGCAGCAGTGGGGTACGGCTAGCTACTACAAAGCTGCGCATAAAGGACTGTTCCCTGGTAAAACTGTGGGATGCTGAGTCACTGGTGCCGGCAGCAGGTACAGAATCCCCACATCCTCTCCCTGCAGGCACAGAATCCTCACGTCCTCTCCCTGCAGAAACTCCATGCCCACGACCACATGCCTTACTCCCTGCCTTCTTCATCTTGGTAGACTGATAAAGATAGGCAGAAAAGTACTAAGGGCTTAGTGTGCTTATTCCTGAACAGCTGCTAACAGGTATAAGAAACACTAATTTTATAAAGTGTGGACTAGACTTTAATATGAGCTAATGTGGCCTACACAACTGTAAAGTGGAGTGTTTGGTGAACTTTATTTAGGTTTTTTTTGTCACAAAAAGACACTGGATGTGCCCAAAGATGTAATACCGATAGTATCACAAACTTTTTGTAGCTATTACAATGTAGGAAGGTAACCTACAATGCAATAGATGAGGCTACAAAAAATAGGCTAATACTAATCTGGCTGGGGCTGCAGGGCACAATGCTGCAGAAAGGCTCCTCTATCTACTCCTATATAGTGTGTTTGGACCCAATGTAGCTGAATACGGATGGAACCACCACACTAATAGGATAAATCAGGAAAAATGATCAATTCGCAAAAAAGGACAATGTATGAGGCAGTGACGCACGCTGAGTGCACTACAACCAGACGTGGCTGAAGCACACACTACAGCGTGAGCTGCACTCACACACAGAGACCTTGCAGACAGGCGTGAACAGTGCAGATGCAGAGCACTGTGCACTAGTGCTGCAAGACAAAAAAAAATTCTCTATCTACTCCTATATAGTGTGTTTGGAACCAATTTAGCTGAATACGGATGGAACCACCACACTAATAGGAGATATCAGGAAAAATTATCAATTAGCCAAAAAGGATAATGTATGAGGCAGTGACGTACGCTGAGCGCACTACAACCAGACGTGGCTGAAGCACACACTACAGCGTGAGCTGCACTCACACACACAGACCTTGCAGACAGCGGTGAACAGTGCAGATGCAGGGCACTGTGCACTAGCGCTGCAAGACAAAAAAAAATTCACTATCTACTCCTTTATAGTGTGTTTGGAACCAATTTAGCTGAATACGGATGGAACCACCACACTAATAGGAGAAATCAGGAAAAATTATCAATTAGCAAAAAAGGACAATGTATGAGGCAATGACGCACACTGAGTGCACTACAACCAGACTTGGCTGAAGAACACACTACAGCGTGAGCTGCACTCACACACACAGACCTTGCAGACAGCGGTGAACAGCACAGAGAACTGTGCACTAGCGCTGCAAGGCACAGCGATTTATAAAGTAGCTTGGGTAAAGCAGAATAGAGCAAATAGGTAGCTAAAACTGTCCCTCAGAACAACAGCGTCCTATCCCTAACTGAATTCACAGCAGAGTGAGCTCAAAATGGCGGCGGCGGCTTTTATAGTGCATTATGACATCATTTCAGCAGCCAATCACAGCCATGCTATTAGTCAACATGCCTACATGCCTTACAGGATGTGCCCACACTTCTTAGGATCCTCATTGGCTGAATAAAATGAAACTGGCTCATTGCATTATGGGAACTTTCGATTCCGGTATACAATATTCTAAAAGTATCGGAATTAAGTATCGGAATTCCGATACCACGAATATCGGCCGATACCCAATATTTCAGTATCGGAATGCTCAACACTAGTGGCTACTGGAAAAATGTAATAAGGTGTTACTGTCTGTGGGTTTCCTAAAGAGATCGGTGTTCAGAAAACCTAAGTCATCCTTGATAACTAGGGTGTCAAGGAAACTGATCTGTTGTGGATGAGAATCCATGGTAAAGCTCCAACTGGGCCATGCTGAGTTAAGGAAGCTGGAGAACTCTTTCAGGGTCTCTTGTGTGCCCCCCATATGCAAAAAATGTTGTCAATGTAACGCTTCCAAAGGATGGAGTGCCTTTGGAAAAGTGGGTTTGACTATACGATCTGTGCCTCAAAGGCAGCCATGTAGTAGTTTGCATATGGGGGGGCCACATTGGATCCCATGGCGGTCCCCTTGATTTGCAAAAAGAAAGTGTCTTGGAATAGGAAATAGTTTTGTGTGAGGACCAGGGTCAACAGTTCTACAGCAAAATCTATGACCGATGGGTCTGTGTGTGAGTTCCTGAGCATTTGTTCCACCATATTAATGCCTTGGTCATGGGGAATGGAGGTATAGAGGCTCGCTACATCAAAGGAAACCAAAATGTCTCCAGGGGGAACTTGTTTTAACTCCGCCAGGGTATCAAGGAAGGCTCCCGTGTCCAGTAAATAAGAAGGACTCTTCTGGGTAAGGGGTGTTAGGATTTTTTCTAAGAAGATGGAAAGTGGTGATAAAAGTGAGTCCGTGGAAGCCACTATTGGGCGGCCTGGGGGCTTGGTCAGGTTCTTGTGAATTTTGGGTAACACGTAGAATACCGGGACTACCGGGTGTTTGTTAGTTAAGAACTCACACGTTTTGGTATCAATCACCCCCGCCACCAGGAAATGTAGGACCGAAGCTATGAGGGACTGTACTTGTGATGTGGGGTCTTTGGGAAGTCTCCGGTATGTGGACTCTTCTTGCAATTGTCTCTGAATCTCTGCGACATAGTCACATTTATTCAGGACTACAATGGCACCTCCCTTGTCGGCCGGTTTTATGATTAGATCTTTGTCCTCCTGCAAACTCCGGAGGGCCTGTCGGTCTAGGGAAGTCAAGTTGGCCTGATAGTGTACCTTGCCTCTGTCAATATTGGAGCGTAACTCTTGAAAGGCACCATCTAAAAAGGTGATAAAGGTCTCTAATGCATGAGTCCCTCGGGGGGGTCTGTATGTACTCTTTGTTTTTAGACCCAAACTATGGGACGTAATGCATGCTACCGGTTCTGATGGTGTAACAGTGGGAGTAATATTGGCAAAATGTGCTTTGAGGCGTAGTGTCCGGTAAAAGCGTTGTAATTCCATATCTAGTTGAAAGGTACTGTACTTATAAGTGGGACAAAATGATAGTCCTTTCTGTAGGACTGAAGTTTGGGCAACACTCAGACTTTTGGAAGAAATATTTACCACCAGTGGTGTGTCTGGGACCGGGTGACACGGGTGAAGTCCATATTTCTTCCTATGCCGGCCGCCTCGCCTCGTCTTCTTCTGTTTGGTCATCATCGTTGTTGGCCTAAAAAAGAAGCAGATTGTATCAGTGGTTCCCTCCGTTCAGCTTCGGAGCCAGAGGATGAGAAGTCGGTAGATGACTTGGCTGAGCGTGGATATTTTTGCCAGTAGAGAAATTGTCCCGCCATTTGTAGACTCGATTCAACTCGTAGTCCTCAGAGTCTCTGGCGAACCACAGTGCAACAGCAGTCTCATGTTTCATTGCTGTCCCACTGAACCACCATGTGCTTGTCTCCTATAGGAAACCCAATTTTGGGACACTGCGCCCCCTACTCCTTGCCCTATTGCTCTATTCCCAGCAAGTGGGTAGGTTATTTAATCTTGCTTCAGCATTATATGATGGTCCATCTTTAGACACCATGACCTATTGTTCTATATTTGATTTCTATATGTTTTTATCTGTTCAACGGAGTTGATATATTTTTGTTCTCCTTATGTCTTGCCTGCAGTACACTGATGAAGGTCTTACTGACCGAAACGTTTATTGCTGTGCACTGCTAAAATAAATTATTAATTCTACCTTTGGTGTGCCGGTTTTGGACCCTACTCGTGCACCCTGGTCCAGTTGTGCTGCGTTTTTTACTATTGTTGTCTACACCAGCAGATGACATGGCTCCCCAAATCATCACTGATTGTGCAAACTTCACACTAGACCTCAAGCAGCTTGGATTGTGTGCTTCTCCACTCTTCCTCCAGACTCTGGGATCTTGATTTCCAAATGAAAATTTGAACTCTGTGCCACAACAAACACCCACATCTTCTCGCTCGACCTTCCTGTCCCAATTAATAGGGGACCGTAGAACACCACTATTGAACACAGAGCAGTATGAAAAGGTTATTGGTTGGATAGCAGATAATGCTTCCAGTCACTTAGCCACCACCACGACCCTGTCTTCCACATGGTCCAGTCTCAGTAGCGGTGAGTCTGGACTGCATATTCCTCACCCTGATCCTCCTTCCTCCCACCATGCCGAGTGCCCAGAGACAACTGATCCCACACTTTGAAACTCCGAAGAGCTGTTCACTTTTCCATTTATAGATTCGGGTCTTTTGCCTGGTCCACTTGAAGTAGGAGGAAGACGAGATCGCATATAGCGATGCCCAAATATTTGAGCAGTCACGGCCATACAAAGGTGACGGTGGGAAAGTGTCACAAGAGGTGGAGGATGATGAGACACAATTACCAGAAAATCAGGAGGAGGACCAGGGTGCAGAAGTGGAAGACGACGTGGTGGATGATATAGTAACTGACCCAACCTGGCAGGAGGACACGCAGAGCGAGTACAGCATTACATTGGGGGAGGGAGGCAGAGCTCCCCAACAGGCAGGAAGAAGCAGTGTGGTGGCCGCAGACAGAAGGCAGGCATCCACTCCCCGTAACACCAACACGACAGAAGTTGCCAGTACAAGTGTTAGGTCTTCTCGAGTCTGGTTGTTTTTTAAAGACTCTGCTGATAACGCCAAAAAGGCAATTTGCACCACCTGCCAGGCCAGCATCAACAGGGGTAGCAAAACTACGAGCCTGACCAACGCCAGCATGATCAGGCACATGGCAGCAAAGCACCTGACTTTGTGGGCCGAACCCCAGGGTCCAGGAACATTGTCTGTGGGTGACTCCACTGCTTCTTCCGCTGTTGTGCGTGCAAGCCAATCTCCTGTCCATAGTGCATGTAAAGATGCCTCCTGCCCTGCACCTGTCATTACACACTCTCAAATAGCACCATCAGCAAGCACATCCTTGTCCCAGCGCAGCGTTCAGTTGTCCATACCCCAGTGCTTGGAACGCAAGTGCAAATACGCAGCCAACGCCCCACAAGCCACACTACTAAATTCCGATATTTCGCGAATACTTGCGCTCGAAATGTTGCCTTTTAGGCTCGTGGAGACGGAAGCTTTCTGCAACCTGGTGGCAGCGGCTATCCCTAGGTACTCGGTCCTAAGCCGCCACTATTTCTCCTGGTGTGCCGTCCCCGCATTACACAAGCACGTGTCCCACAACATTAGCCGTGCCCTCAACAATACAGTTACTGGGAAAGTTAACCTAACCACAGACATGTGGACAAGTGCTTGTGGGCAGAGACGGTACATCTCACTGACGGCACACTGAGTCAACATAGTGGAAGCCGGGACCCAGTCGGACCTTGGGACGGAACACGTCCTTCCGACGCCGAGGTTTGCGGGCCCTGGGTCAATAAGGGTTGCCCCCACATTCTACAGCTACTGCATCTCATCCTCCTCATCTTCAGCCTCCATCTCCGAAATGACCACATCAGTCACAAGCTGGAAACACTGCAGCACTGCCTCGGCCAAGCAGCAACAGGCTGTGCTGAAGCTAATATGCTTAGGTGAAAAACCGCACAATTCTGAAGAGTTGTGGACATCTCTGAAAGAGCAGACAGATCTGTGGCTGACACCGCTGAACCTACAGCCAGACATGATTATGTGTGACAATGGCCGGAACCTGGTGGCATCTCTGAGGCGAGCTCACACACGTACCATGCCTGGCCCATGTGCTTAACCTCATGGTTCAATGGTTTCTCAAAACCTATGTGAAGCTTCTTGATCTGCTTGTCAAAGTACTGTGTGCCCATTTTAGAAAGTCAGTTACAGCTTCCACCGCCCCTTGCCGTGCTTCAGCAGTGTTTGCAGCTTTCGGCTCACCGACTGGTGTGTGATGTTTCCACGCGTTGCAACTCTACACTGCAGATTTTGGGAAGGATTTGTGAGCAGAACAGGGCAGTTGTTGAGTACCAGCATCAACAACGCCGTCGGTATTCAGTTCAGACTCCACACATAAGACCTCAGGAGTGGACATGGATATCAGGCATATATACCATCCTCCAAAATTTTGAGGGCTCCACCAAGATGGTGAGCGGTGATGATGTCATAATTAGCATCACCATCCTTCTTCTCTGTCTACTGAAATGCTCTCTGCTCACAATTAAAGAGGATGCATTGCAGGCGAAGCACAATGAAATGGAGCAAGGAACCATAAAGGGTGATTACACACAGACCAGCCTCATCTCATCCCAACGTGAAGAGAAGGAGGAACAGGAGCTAGTTTCCTGCGCTATAGACGGTACTACCTGCAGAACTGTCATACCTTCTGTTCAGCGTGGATGGCTAGAGGAGAGGGAGGAGGAGGAAGAGGAGGAGGATGAGAGCATGGTCAGTTGTCCTCTTGGTGAGGACAAGGAAGTCTTGCCTCTTTGCAGTCTGGCACACATGGCTGAGTTTATGTTATGCTGCCTTTCCTGTGAGCTTTGAGTTGTCCAAATTTTGGGTGACAGTCATTACTGGTTGGTGACGCTTCTAGACTCACGCTACAAGGAAAACTTTCTGTCTCTTACTCTCTTGCAGGACAGACCTAATAAAATGGGGCAGTACGAGAAGGCCATTGTTGCAGAACTATTTCAAAAATTCCCATCTGAAAATTCTGGCGACAGAGGTCACAGTTCGTTGGACAACCAAGAAGTACAGGCAAGAGAGCCACACATGCAATCCAGCCGAGGCAGGGGAACACTGTCAAAGTTCTGGGACAGTTTTCTCAGACCCTCCCATCTTACAGGCCCTGAGGCGCGGGGTATTCTCCCAAGGAAAGAAAACTTTCGGAAGATGGAGAGCGAGTACCTTGCCAACCATACCAATGTCCTCCATGATTCCACTGTGCCTTATAAATATTGGGTATCCAAGCTGGACATGTGGCATTTACTGGCTCTCTATGCCTTGGAGGTCCTGGCCTGCCCTGCCGCTTGCGTTTTGTCAGAACAGGTTTTTAGTGCCGCTGGTGAAATTATAACCGATAGGCGCATCCGCCTAACTCTATTCCCATGCACCTCTGTCTTCACACCCAGACATGGGTATACGCTTCCTGATTTTGTTTATTTTCTCTTGTCCTCCTCCTTCTCTGCATCCTCATCCTCCACCACCATATCACCACCATATGTACCATATCAACATATCTACGTCTCTTGAAAGGGGCATTGGAGTTCATCCAGATTTTTGGCAGCTGTTGCTTCACCGCATAAGCAAACAGTATGGGAGACACACTTCCTTATAATGGGAACATTGTTTTCAGGAGGCCCTCTGACCTCTACGTCTCTTGCATGGGGCATTGGAGTTCCTCCAAATTTTTGGCAGCCATTGCTTCAGTGCATAGGCAAACAGTATGGGAGACCCACTTCCTAAAAATAGGAACATTGTTTTCAGGAGGCCCTTCGACCTCTACATCTCTTGCAAGGGGCATTGGAGTTCCTCCAAATTTTTGGCAGCCGTTGCTTCACTGCATAGGCAAACAGTATGGGAAACACACTTCCTAATAATTGGAACATTGTTTTCAGGAGGCCCTCCTACCTCTACGTCTCTTGCAAGGGGCATTGGAGTTCCTCCAAATTTTTGGCAGCCGTTGCTTCACTGCATAGTCAAACAGTATGGGAGACCCACTTCCTAATAATGGGAACATAGTTTTCAGGAGGCCCTGTGACCTCTACTTCTCTTGCAAGGGGCATTGGAGTGCCTCCAAATTTTCGTCAACCGTTGCTTCACTGTATAGGCAAACAGGATGGGAGACCCACTTCCTAATAATGGGAACATTGTTTTCAGGAGGCCCTTTGACCTCTACTTCTCTTGCAAGGGGCATGGGAGTGCCTCCAACTTTTTGACAGCCATTGCAGTCACTGCATAGGCAAACAGTATGGGAGACCCTCTCCTTTCTAATGGGAATATGTCGTTACTGAGGCCCACCTCTGTGTCTTTAAATTGATAGGTGGGTTTTTCCTGAATTTTGGCAGCTGTTGCACTCACTGCATACCTTATAACTGAATATCAGACCCTCTCCTGTCTAATGGGAACATGTTGTACTCATTACTGTGGCCCAGCTCTATGTGTCTTTAAATTGTTAGTGGGTTTTTCCCAAATTTTGGCAGCCCTTGCAGTCACAGCATGGGCATTACTATTATAGGAGACCTGCTCCTTTATAATGGGAACATTTTTTTCACTGAGACCCTCCTCTATGTCTCTTCAAAGGGGTATTGGGTTGTGTCCAAATTTTTGGCAGCCCTTGCAGTCACTGCATACGCAATAACAGTACAGGAGACCCACTCATTAATATCTCTCCATCTCCATCATAAATGAAACAGGATGTGTCTGATAATGTGTCACACACCACATGGCCAGATAAGGTTGTAAAATGTTAAAATAAAATATCCCGGTGAATGTATTTGTCTTAAAAAATAACGTAAAACAAAAACAAAATAAATAAATAAAAACACACTAGGATATTTGTTTAATATAAAAACCAGACTCGCCAATGTAACCTCAATGTAATCACATTTGTCTGCTCCTGCACCTCCTCCTCCAGTTCGGCCTCCATCTCCAAAATGATCACATCAGTCACAAGCTGAAAGCACTACAGCACTGCCTTGGCCAAGCGGCAACAGGCTGTACTGAAGATAACATGCTTAATGTTTAGGTGACAAACACCGCTGCAGAGTTGTTGAAAGCTGTAACACAGCAGCCTGATCTGTGGCTTTCACAGCTGAATATACAGCCAGATATGGTCGTGTGAGACAATGGGCAGAACCTGGCGACAGAGAAATGACAGCAGGAGTAGATATGGTTTCCCTCTATGCCAGTCCTTTCACAAAGCTAAAGAATATAGCTGTGGTGAAATACAACTCTCACTGAGAAGCAGTTTCAAACTGAAAAAACATTGGGCCTATCAGAGGATTTGTTTCTGAGGGCTCACCTTTCTCCCCCACTCAAGAGCCCCATAGCTGCTGCAAAGTTTGCGCTATCATGAATTCTCCTGATGGAGAAGCCAGGGCCCACCCGAGGATTCTCTGGTGGGATGCCCAACCCTGCCGAGAAGCAGTCCTTGCTAAGAAAAGTGTGTGGGAAGGTTCCTGGACACTCTATGGCTCCTTTTTCACTGATGTGGAAACCCACGCAAACACGGGGATAACATACAAAATCCTTGCAGATGTTGTCCTTGCTGGGATTTGAACCCAGGATCCCAACGCCGCAAGGCTTTAGTGCTAACCACTGATCCAATGTGCTGCCGTTCACCCTCTGATATCTAACAGGCTGGAGAAACTTGCACCTACTGCCACTCTATCTTCAGCTCCTTTGTGAGAAACGAATGTATTTGGGCAGCCACTCAGTCTACCAAATAGAATTCCTGAGAAGGAAATTGGGGATGGCTTCCATACTGGTACTGGGGGCAGTGCTAATACCATGGCGTCGTACCATAGTTCACTGGAAATATTACAGGCTGGTAGAAGGCAAGAAGATTCCCACAGAAAAGTACCAGCAGTAATGTTCAGGGACCCTTGCTTGTGGAAGGCGGAGACGATACCGGGAGAAATAGTGGCGGCTGGGGACCGAGTTTGGACACTCGGCCACCGCCGCCATGAGGTTGAGAAAAACTTCTGCCTCCACGAGCCTAAAAGGCCACATTTCAAGTGCAAGCAGCTGCCCAGAAATCTGGAAATCTGTTTACTATTGCGGCCTGTATGTGGGTGGGTGGCTGGCTGCATACTCGCACTTGCATTCCAAGTAACAGTAAAGTAAGCAAATGGTGGCCTCTATCATCATCATATCCTCACCTCGGCACTATGAACTCTCCTGAAGGAGAAACCAGGGCCCACCGGAGCATTCTCCGGTTCTCTAGTGGGCCCGCCCAACCCTGCCGAGAAGAAACCCTGGCTAAGAAAAGTGTGTGGGTGTGGGAAGGTTTCTGGACACTCTATGGCTGCTTTTTTTAATGTGGATTGAATGTGCTTATGCATGTTATTTCTGAAACCGCAGATCAGGCCATTGCCCAACTCTAGTCATGAAATTAAAGATGCAAAGAAAGATGTTTATATGTCGAAGCACCACCGACAAGTGCGAGCTGATGTTGAACGGGCTGCCATTGCTTATGCAACAAGCTGCATTAGAGGACTTCCCGGAAGAAATGACAGCTGGAGTAGATATGGTTTCCCAAGTCCTTTCACCGAGCTAAAGAATATGCCTGTGGTAAAATTCAACTCTCACCGACAAGCTGTGGACTGGCTCCGCACTGTCCCTGGCCACATTCACTTGTCCACATGTTTGTGGTTAGGCGGTCCTTCCCAGTAAGTGCACTGGGGAGGGCATAGGTAATGTTCTGGGACCCGCGCTTGTGGAAGGCGGAGACGATACCGGGAGAAATAGTGGCGGCTGGGGACCAAGTATGGACACTGGGTCGCCACCGCCATGAGGTTGTGTAAAGCTTCCGCCTCCATGAGCCTAAAAGGCCACATTTCAAGTGCAATCAGTGAATATGAATAGCGGTACCAGAGCGCCAATAACAGGGCAAAAATATTAAAAGGACTGATTTATTAATACACACGACGCGTTTCGGTGGACACAGCCACCTTCATCAGGTGTGACAAGCAGCCAACAGTTGATCCTTACATGCATGTGACTAGGTATACAATTACTTAAAAGGGGCGGGGCCAGATACAGAGTAATACCTCTATATTAACCCCTTGAGTTCATATATGCTCAATAGAGTAAAAAGGATTGTTATAAATTAATGCCTAATGAAGCATATAGGGTTCTTATAAAAAGGATTCGCTGTATAAAAACTTGTGAATCCTATAATCATAATACTTCATAGGATATATTGTCATCTACCACCCTATATTTTATATTATAAAAAAAAAATAATAATAATTTTTACATACAACATAAAACAATGTATAAATATAAAGTTATAAAATTACAATCAGTTTCTATCATTATAATTAGGGAAAAGTAGACGAAGAAAGGAAAGAGAAAAAAAACAAAAAACAAAATTCCCCCCCAAAAAAATATATATATATTTTTTCTCTTTTCTCTCTCTCCTCCCTCTTCCCCTCCCTCTCTCCTTTCCCCTCTTCCCTCCTTCTCTCTCTCCTGCCCCCTCCTCCTCCATATAAAAGATATATGTAATAAATTTGCTAAAATATAGAAACAATAATTTAAAAAGTTGTCTTCTCTATATTAAGGTTCAAACCTTCAGGAGACAAGGTTCCCATTTTGAAAATCCAATAATTTTCACGTGTAATGAGACGATTTAGTCTATCAGGGTGTGTATCAACTATATGATCAATGATAGTTAGTTTTAGGTTATTAGGATTTTTTTGATGTTCTTTTAAGAAATGATTAGAAACACTATGTAGGGGAAAGCCGTTTCTAATATTTTGGCGATGTTTATTTAATCTGGAGTGCATTTCCTGGATAGTGCGGCCAATGTATTGCAGGCCGCAGGTGCACTGGAGCAGATATATCACATATGAGGACTGACATGTAAGTCTAAAGCGAATGGGATATATCTCTCCAGTGACCGCAGAGACGAATGTTTTAGCTCCGTTATCAATGGATTGACAGCATAAGCATTTAGGGATGTTGCATTTATAACATCCATTATTGCTAATAGGAGCTGAATTTAAATGGTTCGGTCTTCTACCAATTGTTGTATTGCTAGGGGCTATATAGTTTCCTAGATTTTTACTCCTCCGATATATGACATGAGGAAATTCCGGTAAATGACCAGTTAATATTGGATCATTACTTAAAATGAACCAGTATTTTTTTAATAAACTGGATAACACTTGCGTAGGTTTACCATAAATAGTAATCAGATTTAAACTGAAATCGTTGTATGGCTCTTGGCTGGTATTCTTGGATTTGTTGATACACAAGTTCTGTGATAGGGATCTAGTTTTGGAGAAAGCATCCTTTAATAATTTCTGGGGGTATCCCTTAGCTCTAAAACGTTTTTGTAAAACCTTAGATTCCAGAAAAAAATCCGAATCATGTGTACAATTTTTTCTGACACGCCAATATTGACCGTATGGAATATTTCTAATCCAACTGGGTAGATGGCCACTGTCAAATTCAAGATAGCTATTTACATCCACTTCCTTAAAGTGGGTAGATGTGGATATTTTACCCGAATTGTCTATATTTATCTGAAGGTCAAGATATTGAATATTACTCTCAGATATGGTAGAGGTAAAGGAAAGACCCCAGTCGTTAGAGTTTAATTCATCAATAAATTTGGCAGCCTCCACAGTATTTCCCCTCCATATGATAAACAGATCATCTATAAAGCGGCGGTACATAACGATGGATTTATCGGCGCCGAGGGATTGCGCGATGTGGATAGACTCGAATGCCCCCATTTTTATATTTTAGCAAATTTATTATATATATCTTTTATATGGAGGAGGAGGGGGGAGGAGAGAGAAGGAGGGAAGAGGGGAAAGGAGAGAGGGAGGGGAGGAGGGAGGAGAGAGAGAAAAGAGAAAAAATAAAAAATATTATTTTTTTTAAAAAAAATTTGGGGGAAATTTTTTTTTGGAATTTTTTTTTATTTTTTATTTTTTTTTGGGGGGGGGGGATTTTTTTTTTTTCTCTTTCCTTTCTTCGTCTACTTTTCCCTAATTATAATGATAGAAACTGATTGTAATTTTATAACTTTATATTTATACATTGTTTTATGTTGTATGTAAAAATTATTATTTTTTTTTTTTGTAATTTAAAATATAGGGTGGTAGATGACAATATATCCTATGAAGTATTATGATTATAGGATTCACAAGTTTTTATACAGCGAATCCTTTTTATAAGAACCCTATATGCTTCATTAGGCATTAATTTATAACAATCCTTTTTACTCTATTGAGCATATATGAACTCAAGGGGTTAATATAGAGGTATTACTCTGTATCTGGCCCCGCCCCTTTTAAGTAATTGTATACCTAGTCAAATGTATATAAGGATCAATTGTTTGCTGCTTGTCACACCTGATGAAGGTGGCTGTGTCCACCGAAACACGTTGTGTGTATTAATAAATCAGTCCTTTTAATATTTTTGCCTTGTTATTGGCGCTCTGGTACCGCTATTCATATTCACTGATTGTCCTTTTCCCCCTGTTGGGGTGCGGTAGAGCAGCCTTTAATCTATCGTTCTTTCACCTGTGGGAGCAATTTAATTAGAATTACTACCCTGGCTTTCCAAGCTGCGCTGCCCTAACCCCTTCGGAACGCTGCCGGGGGTGTTGGTGAAGCTAGGCGTCTATCTCGGCGTTACATGCTACTAACCTGACCACGTGATCCACCACCGAGAGATCAGGATCTGTGAACGCCGCTGGAAATAGATGACAGCCACCAACAGAGCGGAGCTTGTGGAGCTTTATACTGGGGTTGTGCAGAGGTGCACAACTTCACAAGGTTAGTAGCCATCCCCACACCCCTCTAACAATTGCAATACTGAGTCACACATTGCGCCTTGTTCTTTCCTCTCTTTACACATTTCAAGTGCAAGCAGCTGCCCAGAAATCTGGCAGTTTACTATTTCGGCCTGTGGGTGCCTGGGTGGCTGGCTGCATACTTGCGCTTGCATTCCAAGTAACAGAAAACTAAGCAAATGGTGGCATCTATCATCATCATGGCCTCACCTCGGCACTATGAACTCTCCGGAAGGAGAAGCGAGGACCCACCGGAGGAGTCTCCGATTCTCTGGTGGGCCCATCCAAACATGCCGAGAAGCAGCCCTGGCTAAGAAAAGTGCATGAGTGTGGGAAGGTTCCCGGACACTCTATGGCTGCTTTTTTAATGTGGATTGGATGTGCTTATGCATGTTATTTCTGAAACCGCATTGCAGATTAGGCCATTGCCCCACTCTGTAGTCATGAAATTAAAGGCTCAAAGAAAGATGTTTGAGTATCGAAGCACCACCGACAAGTGCGAGTTGATGTTGGCACGGGCTGCCATTGCTTATGCGACAAGCTGCATTAGAGGACTTTCTGGGAGAAATGACAGCTGGAGTAGATACTTTTTCCCAAGTCCTTTCACTGAGCTAAAAAATATGGCTGTGGTGAAATACAACTCTCACCGACAAGCTGTGGACTGGCTCCGTATCGTCCCTGGCCACATTCACTTGTCCACGTGTTTTTTGGTTAGGCGGTCCTTCCCAGTAAGTGCACTGGGAGGGTACAGGTAATGTTCTGGGACTCATGCTTATGGAAGGTGGAGACGATACCGGGAGAAATAGTGGCGGCTGGCGACGTAGTATGGACACCCGGCCGCCGCCGCCATAAGGTTGTGGACAGCTTCCGCCTCCACGAGCCTAAAAGGCCACATTTCAAGTGCAAGCATGCACGAAGGATCACTTATGATGGGCACACTTTTAGGCAGTGACCTGGGAGGCAGAGATGCTTCCAGGGGTCTTCATCTTGCTCTTCCCATGTCTTTTCAGTACTGTATGCATGTGTCTGATGTTGTGTCAAACACCACATGTACAGATAAGGTTGTAAAATGTTAAAATTACATTTACCAGTGAATGCATTTGTCTTGGTTGAAAGCAATGCAAAAGTGCAAAAACACATCAAAAACCTACGTGTGAACATAGCCCAAGATGTGGAGGAGCATTTTTGTTTTTGTATATTTATTTTGCCTTATATACAAGTCATTATCCTGGAAAGGATGTTCCTTAACATTTTTCCTAGGAAAATCCATTTTGGTTTCTTTTTTGCATGTTTTATTGTGAGTCCATAAAAGAGGCGTAATACCTCTGACAATATTGTTGACAACAGTGACCTGGGCATCCGAAATGCTTCCAGGGGTCTTCCCCATGCTGATCCCATGTCATTTGAGCACTGTTCCCATCGATTTGGGCAATTTTTAGGCCCCCTGCAGACCGCCGGGGGGGAGCCACCTGAAAAATGCTCGAGTTTCCCATAGACTTACATTGGGCTCATTATTCGGTACGAGCACTCGAGCATTCCAATTCTCGACCTGAACAACGACTACATGAGCATTTTAGTGCTCGCTCATCACCAGTAATAACTTTTAGAAAGATTGTGATAAGGAAAACAACATTACCAAAAATGGAAAAAAAACATATAAACAGGTCATTTTCTGATGACACATTCCCTTTAACCCCTTAAGAACCGAGCCACTTTGTATGTTAATCAACGAACCTCATTTTCCAAATCTGGCCAGAGTCATTTTATGTGGTAATAACTCTGGAATGCTTAACACATCCCAGTGTTTCTTAGATTGTTTTTTCAAGGCATGTTGTACTTCATGCTAGTGGTAAATTTTGGTCAACATGAGAAATTTCGCAATATTCAAATTTTAAATTTTTATTTCCTTAAATCAGATAGTTATACCACACAAAATAATTACTAAATAACATTTCTCATATGTTTACTTTACATAAGCTTCATTTTTTAAACATCATTTTTTTGTTAGAGTTAGAAGGGTTAAAAATTTATCAGCAATTTTTCATTTTTCCAACAAAATGTAAAAAAACATTTTTAGGGACCACATCACATTTAAAGTGATTTTGAGGGGACTATTTGACAGAAAATACCCAAAAGCAACACCATTCTAAAAAATTCACCCCTCAAAGTGCTCAAAACAATATTCAATAATTTTATTAACTTTTCAGGTTCTTCACAGGAATTAAAGGAATGTGAAAGGAAAAAAAATTAACATTTTACTTTTTTTTCCTAAAAATGTTACTTTAGCCTAATTTTTTATTTTTCCAAGGGTAACAGAAGAAAATGGACCTCAAAATTTGTTTAGAAATTTCTCCCGAGTACAACAATACCCCATATACAGGGGAAAACTACTGCTTGGGAGCATGGCAGGGCTTGGAATGGAAGGAGCACAGTTTGACTCTTTGAATATAAAATTGTTAGTGATGAGCGAGCATGCTCGCTAATGCTTGGTGCTCGCCCGAGTATCTCACTGCTCGAGATGCTCGGCGCTCGCCGAGTATTTCCGGGTTGCTCGAGCGGAAACTCGGGTCCCCTCCCTGCATGTTTGGCGCGCTTTAGAAAGCAAATGAACATGCAGGGATTGCCTGCCATGCACTGTAATGCCGTAGCCATGTTGGTTGTGGCATTACAGTGATTGTCTATATCAGACCTGGCGCCGCCATTCTCGTCACAGTCACTCCGGATCAGACAGTGTAGGGAGAGCTGCTGCTGTGTCAGGGAGAGATTTGATCGTGTATTTGGTAGTGTAGGGAGAAAAACCGTACATTGCACATATGCATCTTAACAAACAGTCCTTCTGAGGACTAATCCATCTGCAGAGATATCAGGCAGGCTGGGTGTATAGGCAGACGGTGTATATAGCAGACTGCAGTGCATATAGCACAAGAGGCTCCATTCCAATTCTGCTTTCTGCTCCTGTTAGGTATTTCCATACAAAGGCCCAGGTCTCAGGGACCATGAATACTTTTCTTTGGATCTTAATCCTCATTATTTGCTTAAAAAACAATCCAGAGAACACAGTTTTTCTGCCCCATTTGCTTGTTTTGGGAGAGCTGTTGCTGCGTCAGGGACAGATTTGCTTGTGTATTAGGTAGTGTAGGGAGAAAAACCGTACATTACACATATCCATGTTAACAAACAGTCCTTCTGAGGACTATTCCATCTGCAGAGATATCAGGAAGGCAGGGTGTATAGGCAGGCAGTGTATATAGCAGACTGCAATGCATATAGCACAAGAGGCTCCATTCCAATTCTGCCTTCTGCTGCTGTTAGATATTTCTATACAAAGTCCCAGGTCTCAGGGGCCAGGAATACTTTTCTTTGGATCTTAATCCTCATTATTTGCTTAAAAGAAATCCAGAGAACACCATTTTTTCTGCACCATTTGCTTGTTGGCGCTGCAGAATACAGGCAGGTCCTTTCCATAGAAATCCAGCTATTTAAAACTGTGTTTTCTCCGTCAAATGGATCACATATACGTTGTCAGAAAATACTGCCATTTCTGGCCTCCATTAAAAAATTCTTTCAGTGTGTCATTTAAGCAATTCACCGCAGTTTGCTGTTCAAACTACTTACCTACAGGCCAGGTATTTAAAACTCTGTTTTCTCCGTCAAACGGATCACATATACGTTGTCAGAAAATACTGCCATTTCTGGCCTCCATTAAAAATTTCCTTTAGTGTGTCATTAAAGCAATGGCTCTGCAGAATACAGGCAGGTCCTTTCCATAGAAATCCAGCTATTTAAAACTGTGTTTTCTCCGTCAAATGGATCACATATACGTTGTCAGAAAATACTGCCATTTCTGGCCTCCATTAAAAATTTCTTTCAGTGTGTCATTTAAGCAATTCCCCCCAGTTTGCTGTTCAAACTACTTACCTACAGGCCAGGTATTTAAAACTCTGTTTTCTCTATCACACGGATAACATATAAGTTCGCTCCAAACTCAGTCATTTGTAGTGAGCGTGGTAGATACTGTCCTCCATTTAAAATGGGCAAGGCACGTGGCAAGGGACGGGGAACTGGACGTGATGGTAATGGTGCATGCAGAGGCTGAGGACAAGGCCGTGGGCAAGCCGAAATTGTGCCACAACAAACACCCACATCATCTCGCCTGACCTTCCTGTCCCAATTTCTAGGGGACCGCAACACACCACTATTGAACCCAGAGTAGTGTCAAAAGGGTGTTGGTTGGATAGCGGATAATGCTTCCAGTCACTTAGCCACCACCACCCCCACCCTGTCTTCCACACAGTCAAGTCTCAGCAGCTGTGAGTCTGGACCGCATATTCTTCACCCTGATCCTCCTTCCTCCCACCATGCCGAGTACCCAGAGACAACTGATCCCACACTTGGACACTCTGAAGAGCTGCTCACTTTTCCATTTATAGATTCGGGCCTCTCGCCCGGTCCACTTGAAGCGGGGCAAGAGGAGATTGCATGCAGCGATGCCCAAATATTTGAGCAGCCACGGTCACATGAAGGCGACGGTTGGAAAGTGTCACAAGAGGTGGACGATGATGAAACACAATTGCCAGAAAGTCAGGAGAAGGACCAGCGTGAGGAAGTGGAAGACGAAGTGGTGGATGATATAGTAACTGACCCAACCTGGCAGGAGGACATGCAGAGCGAGGACAGCAGCACACAGGGAGAGGCAGGCAGAGCACCCCAACAGGCAGGAAGAAGCAGTGTGGTGGCCGCAGACAGAAGGCAGGCAACCTTTTCCCGTAACACCAACATGAAGGAAGTTGCCAGTACAACTGTTAGGTATTCCCGAGTCTGGTTGTTTTTTAAAGACTCTGCCGATAACCCCAAAAAGGCCTTTTGCACCACCTGCCAGGCCAGCATCAGCAGGGGTGGCAAAACAACCAGCCGGACCACCACCAGAATGATCAGGGGCATGGCAGCAAAGCACCCGACTTTGTGGGCCGAACCCCAGGGTCCAGAAACAGTGTCTTCAGGTGGCACCATTGCTTCTTCCGCTGTTGTGCATGCAAGCCAATCCCCTGTCCATGGTGCATGCGAAGACGCCTCCTGCCCTGCACCTGTCGTTGCACACTCTCAAGTAGCAGCATCAGGAAGCATGTCCATGTCCTTGTCCAAGCACAGTGTTCAGTTGTCCATACCCCAGTCCTTGGAACGCAAGCGCAAATATGCAGCCAAAGCCCCACAGGCCACACTACTAAATTCTCATATTTCACGACTGCTTGGGCTCGAAATGTTGCCTTTTAGGCTTGTGGAGACCGAAGTATTCCGATTCCGCAACCTGATGGCGGCGACCGTCCCTCGATACTCGGTCCCCAGCCGCCACTATTTCTCCCGGTGTGCCGTCCCTGCATTACAAAAGCACGTGTCCCAAAACATTAGCCGTGCTCTCAACTATGCAGTTACCGGTAAAGTCCACCTAACCACGGACACGTGGACATGTGCTTGTGGGCAGGGACGGTACATCTCGCTAACGGCACACTGGATTAACGTAGTGGAAGCCGGGACCCAGTCGGACCTTGGGACAGAACACATACTCCCGACGCCAAGGATTGTGGGCCCTAGGTCAATCAGGGTTGCCCCCACGGTCTACAGCTCCTGCATCTCATTCTCGTCAGCCTCCTCCTCTTCTTCAGCCTCCATCTCCGAAATGATCACATCAGTCACAAGCTGGAAGCACTGCAGCACTGCCTCGGCCAAGCGGCAACAGGCTGTGCTGAAGCTAAAATGCTTAGGTGACAAACAGCACAATGCTGAAGAGTAGTGGACAGCTCTGAAAGAGCAGGCAGATCTGCAGCTCACACCGCTGAACCTACAGCCAGGCATGGTCGTGTGTGACAATGGCCGGAACCTGGTGGCGGCTCTGAGGCGAGGTGAGCTCACACACGTACCATGCCTGGCCCATGTGCTTAACCTCGTGGTTCAGTGGTTTCTCAAATCCTACCCGGAGCTGCCGTATCTGCTTGTTAAAGTACGCCACCTGTGTGCCCAATTTAGAAAGTCAGCTACAGCTTGCGCCGCCCCTGCAGTGTTTCAGCAGCGTTTGCAGCTTCCGGCTCACAGACTGGTGTGTGATGTCCCCACGTGTTGGAACTCTACACTGCAGATGTTGGGAAGGATTTGTGAGCAGAAGAGGGCAGTTGTTGAGTACCATCATCAACAAGGCCATCGGTATTCAGTTCAGACTCCACACATAAGACCTCAGGAGTGGACATGGACGTCAGACATATATACCATCCTCCAAAACTTTGAGGACTCCACCAAGATGGTGAGCGGCGATGACTCCATAATTAGCGTCACCATCCAGCTTCTCTGTCTTCTGAAATGCTCTCTGCTCACAATCAAAGAGGATGCATTGCAGGCGGAGCACGATGAGAAGGAGCATGGAACCATACACGGTGATTACAAACAACAAAGCCTCATTTCATCCCAACGTGGATTGGGTGACAATGAGGAAGAGGAGGAGGAGGAGGAAGGACAGGAGCTAGTTTCAAGCACTATAGACGGTACTACCTGCACAGCTGTCATACCGTCTGTTCAGCATGGATGGCCAGAGGACAGAGTGGAGGAGGAGGAGGAGGAGAGCATGGTCAGTCATCCTCTTGGTGAGGACACGGAAGTATTGCCTGTTAGTAGTCTGGCACGCATGGCTGTGTCTATGTTACGCTGCCTTTCCCATGACCCTCGCGTTCTCAAAATTTTGGGTGACAGTCATTACTGGTTGGTGACAATTCTAGACCCACGCTACAAGGAGAACTTTATATCTCTTATTCCTGAGGCGGACAGGTCTACAAAAATGGGGCAGTACCAGAAGGCCCTTGTTGCGGAACGATTAAAAAAATTCCCATCTGAAAATGCTGGCGGCAGAGGGCACACTTGGTTGGACAAACAAGGAGTACAGGCGAGAGAGACACAACTTCAATCCAGCAGAGGCAGGGGAACACTGTCAAAATTCTGGGAGAGTTTCTCAGACCCTCCCATCGTACAGGCCCTGAGGCGTGGGGTACTCTCACAAGGAGTGTAAAGTTTGGGAAGATGCTGAGGGAGTACCTTGCCGACCGTACCAACGTCCTCCGTGATTCCTCTGTGCCTTATAATTATTGGGCATCCAAGCTGGATACGTGGAATGAACTGGCTCTCTATGCCTTGGAGGTCCTGGCCTGCCCTGCCGCCAGCGTTTTATCAGAGCGTTTTTAAGTGCCGCTGGTGGAATTATTACTGATAAGCGCATCCACCTGTCAACTGAAAATGCTGACAGGCTGACTCTTATAAAAATGAACAAGGGCTGGATTGGGCCAGACTTCTCAACACCACCGAATGATAGCAGTGTAACATAAACTCAAATCCAGTGTCTTTTCTTGGGAGGTGTATTCCCATGCACTTTTTCACACCCACACATTGGTATACGCTTCCTGATTTTGTTTATTTGCTCTTGTCCTCCTGCTTTTCCTCATCCTCCACCACCATATCACCAGGGTGACCATGGTCCGTGATGCAACACCCACATCATTTTTTTAAAGGGTGTTTATGATGCCCGTAAAAAAAAAAATGTATACAGTATGTTCATGTATACCCCCTAGGGGTAAAAGTTTGTCAGACCATACACTTAGTGCATGAGCATTACAAGTATAGGAGGCCTGCTCCTTTCTAATGGGAACATTTTTTTATGAGGCCCTCCTCCACATCTCTTCCAAGGAGCATTGAAGTGCCTCCATATTTTTGGCAGCCCTTGCATTCACTGCATAGGCCAACACTATGGGAGACTCTCTCCTTTCTAATGGGAATTTGTCATTACTGTGGCCCTGCTCTGTGTGTCTTTAAATTCTTAGTGGGGTTTTCACTAAAATTGGCCAGACATTGGACTCACTGCATACCCTATAACTGTATAGCAGACCCTCTCCTTTCTAATGGGAACATGTCGTACCTTGTTACTGTAGCCCTGCTCTGTGTGTCTTTAAATTCTTAGTGGGGTTTTTCCTAAAATTGGTCAGCCGTTGGACTCACTGCATACCCTATAACTGTATAGCAGACCCTCTCCTTTCTAATGGGAACATGTCGTACCTTGTTACTGTGGCCCTTCTCTATGTTTCTTTAAATTCTTAGTGGGGGTTTTTCCAAATTTTGGCAGCCCTTGCAGTCACAGCATGGGCATTACCACTATAGGAGACCCGCTCCTTTATAATAGGAACAGTTTTTTTACTGAGACCCTCCTCTATGTCTCTTCAAAGGGGTATTGGGTTGCGTCCAAATTTTTGGCAGCCCTTGCAGTCACTGGATACGCAATAACAGTATAGGAGACCCACTTGTTAATAATGGGAACAACAAAGCATAGCTGGCTGATGTCTCTCTAACAATAGCTAGGGCCGACTGCTGGCCTTTTAAGAATAGTAAGGACCGTCTGATGTCCCTGTAAAAATAGGCTTTATGACTTTCAGAGTCCCATCATAAATAAAAGAGGATGTGTCTGATGATGTGTCACACACCACATTGCCAGATAAGGTTGTAAAATGTTAAAATGACATTTCCCGGTGAATGCATTTGTCTTTAAAAATAACGTAAAAAAAACAAAACAATAGGATCTTTCTTTAGTATAAAAAACAGTGTCACCAATTTAACCTCAATGTAATCACATTGTTCAGCTCATGCATTTCCTCCTCCATCTCTGAAATGACCACATCAGTCACAAGCTGACAGCACTGCAGCACTGCATTGGCCAAGCGGCAACAGGCTGTGCTGAAGATAACATGCTTAATGTTTAATTGACAAACCGCACAGCGCTGCAGAGTTGTTGAAAGCTGTAACAGAGCAGCCTGATCTGTGGCTCTCACCGCTGAACATACAGCCAGGCATGGTCGTGTGTAGCAATGGGCGGAACCTGGTGACGGAGAAATGACAGCCGGGGTAGATACGGTTTCCCTCTATGCCAGTCCTTTCACCGAGCTAAAGAATATGGCTGTGGTGAAATACAACTCCCACTGAGAATCTGTTTCAGATTGAAAAGCATTGTGCCCACCAGAGGATTTGATTCTGAGGGCTAACCTTTCTCAGTTGCTCAAGAGCCCCATAGCAGCTGCAAAGTTAGCGCTATCATGAACTCTCCTGAGGTAGAAGCAAAGGCACCCCAGAGGATTCTCTGGTGGGACCATCCAACCCTGCTGAGAAGCAGTCTTGGCTAAGGAAAGTGTGTGGGAAGGTTCCCGGACACTCTATGACTGCTTTTTTACTGAGGAGGAAACACACACAAACAAGGGGAGAACATACAAAGTCCTTGCAGATGTCCTTGCTGGGATTTGAACCCAGGATCCCAGCACTGCAAGGCTTCAGTGCTAACCACTGATCCAATGTGCTGCCGTTCACCCTCTAATATCTAACAGGCTGGAGAAACTTGCACCTACTGCCACTCTATCTTCAGCTCCTTTGTGAGAAAATGTATTTCGGCAGCCACTCAGTCTACCAAATGAAATTCCTGAGAAGGAAATTGGGGATGGCTTCGCTACTGGTGCTGGGGGCAGTGCTAATACCATGGCGTCATACCATAGTTTTCTGGAAATATTCCAGGCTGGTAGGAAGCAAGCAAATTCCCATAGAAAAGTACCAGCAGTAATGTTCAGGCCACATTTCAAGTGCAAGCAGCTTTAGAGGACTTCCTGCGAGAAATGACACGCAGGGTAGATACGGTTTCCCTCCATGCCAGTCCTTTCACGGAGCTAAATACAACTCTTAGCAAAAAAAGTTGTGGACTGGCTCCGTACCATCCCGGGCCACATTTACCTGTCCATGTATTTGTGGTTAGGTGGTCGTTCCCAGTAAGTGCACTGGGGAGGGCACGGGTAATGTTGTGGGACCCGTGCTTTTGGAAGGCAGAGGCGACACCGAGAGATACAGTGGCGGCTGGGGACCGAGTATGGACACCCGGCCGCCGCCGGCATGAGGTTGTAAAAAGCCTCCGCCTCCACGAGCTTAAAAGGCCATATTTCAAGTGTAAAGAGCTGCCCAGAAATCTGTCAGTTTACTATTGCGGCCTGTGGGTGCCTGGGTGGCTGGCTGCATACTTGCGCTTGCATTCCAAGTAACAGAAAACTAAGCAAATGGTGGCATCTATCATCATCATGGCCTCACCTCAGCACTATGAACTCTCCTGAAGGAGAAGCCAGGGCCCGCCGGAGGAGTCTCCGGTACTCTGGTGAGCCCGTCCAACCCTGCCGAAAAGCAGCCCTGGCTAAGAAAAGTGTGGGGGAAGGTTCCCGGACACTCTATGGCTGCTTTTTTAATGTGGATCGGCCATGCTTATGCATGTTATTTCTCAAAACGCATTACAGATCAGGACATTGTCCAACTCAATATTCAAGAAATTAAATGCACAAAGAAAGATGTGTGTGTGTCAAAACACCACCGACAAGTGCGAGTTGATGTTGGACGGGCTGCCATTGCTTCTGCAACAAGCTCAATTACAGGACTTCCTGGGAGAAATGACATGCAGGGTAGATACTGTTTCCCTCTATGCCAGTCCTTTCACCGAGCTAAATACAACTCTTAGCAAAAAAAGTTGTGGACTGGCTTCGTACCGTCCCTGGCCACATTCACCTGTCCACGTGTTTGTGGTTAGGTGGTCCTTCCCAGTAAGTGCACTGGGGAGGGCACGGGTAATGTTGTGAGACTCGTGCTTGTGGAAGGCGGAGGCGATACCAGGAAATATAGTGGTGGCTGGGGACCGAGTATGGACACCCGGCCGCCGCCGGCATGAGGTTGCGAAGAGCTTCCGCCTCCACGAGCCTAAAAGGCCACATTTCAATTGCAAGCAGCTGTCAAAAAATTGGCAGTATAGTATTGCAGCCTGTGGCTGGCTGGGTGGCTGCCTGCATACTTGCGCTTGCATTCCAAGGAATGGGGTAGGGACAACTGAACGCTGCAGTGGGACAAGGACGTGGACGATGATTGTTGCAAGTCTGCAATGACAGGTGCATGGCGGGAGGCATCTTTGCATGCGTCAAGGATCACTTATGATGGACACACTTTTAGACAGTGACCTGGTAGTCAGAGATGCTTCCAGAGGTCTTCCCCATGCTGTTCCCATGTCTTTTCAGCACTGTATGCATGTGTCTGATGATGTGTCACACACCACATGGCCAGATAAGACTGTAAAATGTTAAAATGACATTTCCTGGTGAATGCATGTGTCTTGGTTGAAAGCAATTCAAAAGTGCAAAAACGCATCAAAAATGCTACTTGTGAACATAGCCCAAGTTGCGGAGGAGTATTTTTGTTTTTGGTTATTTATTTTGTCTTATATACAAGTCATTACCCTGGAAAGGATGTTCCTTAAAATATTTCCCAGGAAAATCCATTTTGGTTTCGTTTTTGTATGTTTTATTGTGAGTCCGTAAAAGTGGCGTAATACTCTAACCACGTTGCTGACAGCAGTGATCTGGGAGTCAAAAATGCTTCCAGGGGTCTTCCCCATGCTGTTCCCATGTCATTTGAGCACTGTTCCCATCGATTTGGGCAATTTTTAGGCCCTCTGCAGACCGCCGGGGGGAGCCGTCTGAAAAATGCTCAAGTTTCCCATAGACTTACATTGGGCTCGTTGCTCGGGTCGAGCACCCGAGTATTCCAATTTGCTCGACCCAAGCAACGAGTACCTGAGCATTTTGGTGCTTGCTCATCACTAAAAAATGTATGAAATCGAGAATGGGTACCATGTAGCATTTTAAGAACCCCTGATGTGCTTAAGCAGTAGAAACCCACTACAAGTGACACTATTTTAGAAATTACTAGACCCATCAAGGAATTTATCTTGATATGTGGTGAGCACCTTGAACGCCCTGGGGCTTCACAGAATTTTATAAAGTTGAGCTGTGAAAATAAAAGATCACATTTTTCTCACCAAAATGTTGTTTAAGCTCCAATTTTTTCATTTTCACAAGGGTAATGGAAGAAAATGGAACATACAAGTAGCTGTGCAATTTTTCCTGAGTACGCCGATACACCATATGTGGTGGAAAACTACTGTGTGGGCACACGGCAGGGCTCGGAAGGGGAACACCATTTTACTTTTTTAAATCAAAATTGGCTGGAATTAAGAATGGATGCCATGTCGCATTTGGAGAGCCCCTTATGTGCCTAAATAGTGGAAATCCTCACAAGTGACACTATTTTGGAAATCATACCCCTCATGGAATTTATCTACACATGAGGTGAGCATCTTTAACCCCCAGGTGCTTCAAAGAATTCTAAAACTTTGAGCCATGAAAATAAAAGATCACATCTTTTCCACATAAATGTTGTTTTAGCCTCAAATTTTTCATTTTCACAAGGGTAACAGGAGAAAATGGACCATATAATTTGTCATGCAATTTCTCCTGAATATGCCGATTTCCCATATGTGGTAGAAAAATATTGTGTGGGTGCAAGTCACAGCGTGGAATGAAAGGAGCGCTATTTGACTTTTGGAGCGGAAAATTGGCTGGAATAGATAGAGGACTCCATGTCACATTTGCAGAGCTACTGATGTGCCTAAACAGTGGAAGCCCCCAACAAGAAATGCCATTTTGAAAACTACCCCCTTCAAAGAATTTATCTAGAGTTGTGATGAGTATCTTGATCTCACAGGGTCTTGGCGGACTTTTGAAACATTGGACTGTGAAAATTAAAAATAATGTTTTATTCCCCAGAAATGTTGTTTTAGCCCCACATTTTTCATTGTGAAAATGCAAATATGTGTTACACGCACGCCGCTAGGTTCAGATAGTGGCGAGACAGGTTACATGAATTCTTTGGAATTCTGGGGGAACCGTTACTCAGGGCGACCATAGAGCATGTTCTGCAGCTTCTCTCAGGCACACAGGGGTATTGACTCTCAGGCACAGACATGTAGGTTGTTTCACTTGCTGACCAGACACATCTGACAAGAGTCCTCATAAACGGTAGAACAGTAGCATTTCATAAGAAGCCACACAGCCAGTGCAAGTAAAATCTTATGTGCAACAGGCTCCAGTGACAAACAGTACAGTTTCCTTAGCAGCACAGCAGTTCACAGTCTTCCCAGTAGTACAGGACAGCACAGTTCTAATGCAAAGGCACATTAATTAACACAGCATTCTTTTCAGCACAGTGAGATGGACGGGGGGAGGGTTTGCTGAGGGAGATGATCCCTGTGACACCATTTCTTCCAGTCCTTATCTTTCTGTCTGAAAATACTCTGCACTGTTAGTTCAGGAACCCTACCTGACCTGTGCTTAGCTTCACTCTTGACTTGAATACTTTTCACTTGCAGGGGCACTTCTGTGAGCTACAGTACACACACACCACCTTTGTCTTCTGCTCCAGACAGACAGTAAACAACTTCCCCACATTCCTCCTGGGGCTCTGCTAAAACACTCCCCTTCTACTGTGACATTGTTAACCCCTTTAGTTGCCGGATGATTCTGGAGCACAACACTTCTTGTCTCATGTGCTTGTGTTACTTCTAATAGTTGCTGAATGCTTTGAAAGCAACAGCAGTACTTCTGCATGTCACATATGCCATTGTAGTGCTCATAACGAGTACTTTGTAATAATCGCATATTCGTTCTGAATAGCGAGTACAATGTAAGTCAATGGGAAATTAGAGTAATTTTCTGCTGGACGCTACAAAGGGGTCTGGGGGCCTGAGGAAAAAGCTGAAATGGATAGGAAAGTGATGAAACAGAATGCTTAGAGCCGGGAGAATATGTCTGCATGCATTTCTGACTCACATATGGTTTCTGGGAATAAGTTTGTCTCAGTATTACGCCACTTTTACAGACACACAAGAACAACTACCAAACCTAATCTAACCTAAATTGCATTTAACAGGCCAAAAAAGGTTAAGAAACAGTTTTTCCTACATAATCACTTGTATATAAGGCTAAATAAAACCAGAGAAACACAAAAAATATCCCTTTTAGCATTTGTTCGCATATACTGTTGTAGCTTTTTTTTGCCGTTTACAATTAGGAGGGCCCTGACTTATATATTTTGTAGGTCCCTCTGTCATACATCATTTATAGTTCGTTATTCCCCAGAACTTCATAAAAACAGCTAGAACAAACCAGTAGGTATGTTGATCTTTGACCTGAGAGGCCTCAGGTGGCTCTGTAACATGCGTTTTGGAGGGACAGCTGTTACTTAGACATTTTTCACGGTCCCTCCATCATTGACACTCAGATAGAGGAATCCATATTCCAAAGCAGTTTACAATGTGCCCATTGTAGTGTTGGGCTTGACCCTCCTCCTCCTCCACCTCCTCCACCAACATGTGATACTGTGGCCCTATATTCAAATGTTCAGAGGGTCTGCAGTAAGCAGGAAAGCTGAGTTTTGTGAGAGCCCTCGTGTGGCCTTGTAACATACATTTGAGAGTGCCCTCACTTATTCATATTGTAGGGCCCTCACTCTATTATTTAACTCATTTAAGGGCAGAGACTACAGAGAAAAAGGCCAAGAGACATGGAGTACTAGAAGGTAGCAGTGAGTGAGGCCTGCGATCCTCAGGTATGGCTGAACTCTGTGAACCGGAAAAATAAAGCTGCACTAGTCAACTGGATGACGAGCTCAAATATATCACTTGTGCAAGTCAATGGACAAAGGATATATGGTGCCCCCTCTCCAGGATGGGTTGGAGAAGCTTCTCCAAATAGCTCAGAGATTTTGATTGTCAATATTTCCCAGATTATATAGGAAGAGAAGACTTCTTGATACTATACTACTTGATCCAGTGCAGAATGTGCATCGTATTTCCAAAAATTACTCCTGGTCCTGTGTAGTAGGTGCAGGAAGATTCCATGACAAGGGCCTCCCTTGACAAACATTATCTACAAAGGAGTACTATAGTAGTTTTGGTCCTCAATTCAAGTTTTCAGAGGGCCATCAGTCGGTCATCAACAGTCAGTGTAAATTTCTATTGAATATGTAATCCATATCTCTGTCACAATGTGGCACAAGCCAGGCATGTTTTTTGACAAATAGGGTGACTGACAGTACATTTCTATTGAATATGTATCCCCTATCTCAGTCACAATGTGGCACAACCTGTGACAAGGGCCTCCAATGACAAATATTAGTTTGGTAGGACCCCTGTACATTCCAGATTTATCCACTGCACAATGTGCATAGGCATTGTAAAAAATAGCCCTATGGACTGAGTCATGGTTGACGAAGGAAGGAAACGGGTTTTTTATGGGAAGGGGGTGATATTAACAGCAGTAGCATGAATCTGCATTTTTGGTGAATTTAGGTTGGCTTGCTGTCATCTGGAGGGATTACAAACTGTGGAGATATCCAGTCCTTGTTGAATTTAATCAGAGTAAGTCTGTCTGCATTTTCCATGTAGAGGCGTGTGCACCTATCAGTGATGATTAACCCAGCGGAACTGAAAACACGCTCAGACACCATACTAGCAGCCAGGCAGGCCAGCACCTCCAAGGCATATAAGGAGAGGTCGGGCCAAGTGTTCAGCTTAGACACCCAATAATTAAAGGGAACTGAAGCATCAGAAAGGACACACGTATGGTCACTTAAGTACCCCTTGACCATGTTCTGCAACTTATCCCTCCTTGGCGTTGTTACAGGCACAGATAGCCCTTGCTATTGGGCTGGTTTATTGAAAATTGCCCAATTTGTGCACATTTTCCCCCCACCTCTGTTGAAGCTGGTGTTCGTGTCTCTCCCCATTATCCCTTGGTGTTGAAAAGAGCCGGTACCTCTGCCACGAGCATTGTCTAAGGGTGATGTTTTCAGCAACTGATCTACAACGGCCCTCATGAACGATTCCATTGTAAAACTCTTTGGTGACTCCCAAAGGAGAGAAGGAAATTTCTCCTTGTACCATGGATCGAGAAAGGTGGCCAACCAGTATAGGTTGTTGGATAAAATGTGTATCACGCAAGGGTCTTGCCACAGACACTTACACATGAGGGCCATGTGGGCCGAGCTGCAAAAAGGCAAATGTTCTGTGTGCCCAACAGTAGAAACAATACCCATCCTCTCCTTGCGCTGACTCACCTCCTCCTCTTCCACCTCCTCCTCTCCAGCCCATCCAGGCTGGACAGACATGAAGCTTGGGTTGGGTGTGCCCTCTGTAGCATTACATTTCTCGGTAGTACAGAAAAACAAGTCCTCTCCCTCCTCATCCTCCTCATCTTCCTCCTCATCACCCAATGTTGCCTCAGAATATTGGCTGGGCTGGATAGTATCACCTATTGGGAAATCTGGCTCCATACCAACATGCTGGGCACTCAAAGCTTTCTCTTTGAGATTATGCAGTGATTGTTTCAAAAGACACAGCAGCGGGATGGTTACGCTGATAATAGCCTGATCACTATTCACGATGTTGGTGCAGTACTCAAAGTTCTCAAGAACCTCACAAATGTCGACAGTTGTTATGTGTAGTGACTGACTCTCAGTCTGACGGGCATGTTGAAGCTGGTATTCAGCTATTGCCCTCTGCTGTTCACTAATCTTCGCCAACATATGATATGTTGAGCTCCACCGGTGTGGGCAGGTCGCAAATAAGTCGGTGACTTGGCAAATTAAAGCGCTTTTGCAGCGCTGTAAGAGCAGTAAAAGTGGTAGAGGAATGGCGGAACTAGGCGCTAATACGGCACAACTTCTCAAGTAGGTATGGCAAGTCACAGTAAGTTTTCAGAAATTTCTGAACAACTAGGTTAACTAGGATAACCATTATCGCAGATGACCAGACCGGGTTGGGGGTGCAGCAGGGAGAGACACTGATTGGTCTGTTGTTTTAAAGCTTTCCACAGCTCTACTGCAGAGTGTGCTTTTTGACCTAAACAGATCAGCTTCAGCAGAGCGTGTTGCTGCTTTATCGATGCGCAGCTGCACAGGTCCAAGTTTGGCAGTGATGGGGAGGGTAATTCAGCAAAGGATGAGGAGCAGGAGGAGGGGAGCGAGGAAGTGGAATATGAAGAGGCGGAAACCCTGTCAGAAGTTGGGCCCACTATTTTTGGTGTGCCCCCCCGTGGAAGCCACGCGAAACGTGCGTCGGGGCTGCAGTGCGGCGACGTGGTCACCTTAGTCCCCATGGGTGAGTCCCTGATTTTGATCTGGTTTTCTGTTTTGGTCATCTGCTCTCTCATTCTGAGCAGTGGTTACTCTTTATACCCTACTGTATTTCTCCCATTCAGATTTTGAGCTTGCACTCATGTTTTACAACTGTGTACATTGTGCATATACCATTCTATCTGCTCTATGTAACTACTAATCTACTGATGGGATTTTTTATCTTTTCCCAGGGGACCCACTAATAAACTGCCGTATCTGCTGTTTGTGTATTCCTACCCTGTATGACCTTTTCTATTATTGTTATACATATATATACTTTTTAATGTTTCTACTAAATAAAAGAGTTCTTTTAATATATATCATCTTTGTCCTATATTTGACCTGTTAGTTGTTGCTGCTTGGAAAATGCGTAGAGGCCTTGTCTGCTATCCAGGACAGAATCTGCTCTTGTTCTTCTGCCTTCCACACACGTTTATGTTCCAGACCGGGAAATTTTTCCAGGAACATAGTGGATGCATCAAGCTTCTTCTGACCTGACACAGACTGACTGCCTTCTCGTGCACCACTGACAACACCATGTCCACGTGCACGTGCCTTAAAAACAGGCTTTTCTGGCATTTTGGGTTTTGTTGACAGATTTTCAGATGTAGATGGCACAAGCCAAGCTAGCTGTCACAGCCAAAATAGTGAGGCAGGCTATCACCCAAAAAACAGCGGGGAAAATGGGCTGGTGCGTGCTTTATAGCAGGCAGTAGGAAATATTTGGACTACTGTTTTGTGTAGGGCACTAAACGCTTTTTTAAGTGAACTAATGTGGACAGAACGCAGGCTGTCACCCCCAAAACAGCGGGGAAAATTGTCTGGTGCGTGCTTTGTAGCAGGCAGAAGGAAATGTTTGGACAACTGCTTTGTGTAGGGCACTAAACGCTTTTTTAAGTGGACTAATGTGGACAGAAGGCAGGCTGTCACCCCAAAAACATTGGGGAAAATGGGCTGGTGCGTGCTTTGTAATAGGCAGTAGGAAATGCTTGGACTACTGCTTTGTGTAGGGCACTAAACACTTTTTTAAGTGGACTAATGTGGACAGAAGGCAGGCTGTCACCCCAAAAACATTGGGGAAAATGGGCTGGTGCATGCTTTGTAGTAGGCAGTAGGAAATGCTTGGACTACTGCTTTGTGTAGGGCACTAAACACTTTTTTTAAGTGGACTAATGTGGACAGAAGGCAGGCTGTCACCCCAAAAACAGCGGGGAAAATGGGCTGGTGCATGCTTTGTATCAAGCAGTAGGAAATGTTTGGACTACCACTTTGTGTAGGGCACTAAACACTTAATTAAGTGGACTAAAATGGACAGAAGACAGGCTGTCACCCCAAAAACAGCGGGGAAAATGGGCTGGTGCGCTTTGTAGCAGGCAGTAGGAAATGTTTGGACTACTGCTTTGTGTAGCGCACTAACCACCTTTTTAAGCGGACTAATGTGGACAGGAGAAGCCAGGCTATGACGCCTAAAACAACGGGGAAAATAGACCGGTGCTTTAAAAATAAAAATGCAGCACAAAATGCTACTACTCTGTGTGCTGGAAAAATATTGCTTTGCCTCTGACAAGAGCTGTTTTAAGATGGACACTGCAAGAACACTTTAACCTCTCTCTACCTAATACACAATCTCTCCCTCCCTGTAGTCTGACTTTGTTGTGTGTCTTCAGCTCTGATAAGAGCTATTTTTTGCTGGTATTATGGAGCTAGTGAGCGGCTCCTTTAAACACTAACCTAGTATAAACTGCAGGTAGCCCTTAAAAGGGCTTTTGTTGTATCAAGAGGCCTAAACACTTTCCCTAGCAGCTCAGCGATCTCTCCCTATGCTTATAGAACGCAGGCTCCAGACACAAAATGGCGGCAGTCGGACTTAAATAGACCCTATGACGCTGGGCGGCCAGTCAATCACAGTAATGCCACAACCAAGATGTCTGCGGAAATCTGTGATTGGTTAAGAAGCCCAGCATGTTTAGTGGCTGCAAAGGAGGCGCCAAAAGTGCAGGGCGGGACATCCGAATATAGCGAGGCGAGTACACAAATAATCGCAATATAACGAGTAACCCCAATACCGTACTATCCGTGTGAATAGCGAATAGTAACGAATACACTCGCTCATCACTAGTGAGGGCTTATTTTTGCGGGATGAGTTGATTTTTATTGGTACCATTTTCAGGCACATAACATTTTTTGATCGCTTTCTATTCAAATTTTTTGAACGCAGAATTATTAAAAACCAGCAATTCAGGAATTGTTTACTGTGCGGTAAAAGGGATAAGACAGCTTTACTCTTCAGGTCAGAACAATTACAGCGATACCACATTTATAGAATTTTTTTATGTTTTGTCGCTGCAGGAGGATGGCTGTTACTGCAGGAGTTTGGCTGTTAGTTGCCCCAAGCTTCAGCTGTGATCATGCGGAAGGTGCTGATAATTCAGCACCTCATGCACAATCATACTGTGATCAATCAGTCAGATTTACTGACCAATTACAGCAATCTGAGTGTGGGGACTGATATAATGGGTACTCGCACCTCTTCCCGTGCTGCTCAGCTGTCAGTGACAGCTGTCGGCACAGAATAGTCACTATGTTTATACACAATAACAGTTTTAACCGATGACAGAAATAGTATGTCATGATGCGGGAACTGAGACTTGCTCATGACTTGCTATGTCCGTCATTCGCCATTATGGGGTAAAGCACAACATCACTAAAAAAAAAATTTTTCATTTAGGACAAAATCTCTGATTGTTAAAAGCCTATGAGTAAATGGATTTGTGTTTAGGAAATTATTTCATTCTATATAGCAGCTTTTCTTGACAAGTTTCTTACACATGGTCTATTTCTTCCATCTTATAACTATATAACCATGGATGTGGTCATCCACAAATTGGATGGTCTTTCATATAGTTTTATTTGGATTTGGAAATATCTCTCCAACTACTTATTTTATCACATTTTTGCTCTTACAGCTTACATAATTTATCTGGAATTTAAGAGCTAAACTTTTGATCCTGTAATCCACATAAATATGCAGAACTAATCGTAGCATTCACATGAGTCCTATTCTTCCTCAATGGTTGACTTCTATGAACTGTTAGTACTCTTAGAAAATTCTAATATTCACTTTATGCATGTATGCGCAATAATTAGAAATGCTGATTTTCTTAATCACCATTGCTTTGGTTTTCTTTGATGTGTTTCCAAGGACTTGCTTTAATATTAGTCACAACTCTATACAGGTAAGCTGAAATTAAAAAGTCCATTGGGAAGTGACATATTTCTTAAGATATTCCCTGTGATATGTTTTCTGGATGAATATGTGTGAAATTTTACATCATTTATATCCTAAATATAGTAGAAATTTCTACACAACTTTTAAGGTTATAAAGTTTTTCAGATTTTAAAGCGTTCAGCAACACATTACTTTTTTTGTGTCACATTCATTTTGTGTACATTTTCTATAAACCTTAAAGAAGCACTCCCATCAAAGTTTTTATGTTTTTATCATCTTAATATATTGCAATCATCATATTATATGGCACTGTGTACTTACAGTTGTTTAGTTTGGCCTTCTACCTAGCTAATTATTCTCTTTTCACTGTCCTATGTTGAAAAAGGAAGTCTCTTTTCCCTGCAAAAAATCATTCCCCTCTTCAATTCCTAACCCAGTTGCTCCCTATTCCCCCCTGCCAAGGACGTTTGCAGTGACTTATGACTCATGCAAAGAAAATAGACTTTCTGTTTCTACATAGAGCTTAGAAGGATTGAGCTAGTCAGTTTATTATAACCCATTCACGACTTTTGTAATAAAGATACATCATGGTCGGATAGGGGTTCCCGACCTTTGATGCATGGGTACATCATAGCGATCGTGCAGGGCACAGGAGCTGTGCCTGTGTGAGCGCCGTCAGGAGCTCGGTTTAAGTTAAAGCCGAGACCCAATTGTCACTGCCCGTACCTCCTGGGCCATTTAACCCCTAAATGTCACAATACATATCGCAGTATTTAGAATGCTGGGAGAGGGAAGGGGATCCCTCTCCCTTCCGATCAGCACCTTCCGACATCATCACGAGGGCCCGATCGTTACCATGGCAGCTCGAGGTCACCATGACGACCTTTGGGTCAGCCAGATACTGCAAGCCTATTAGACCATTCTCAAGCATGGTCTAATAGTCTTCAGTCAGTGCAGCACTGACAGATATAATGCATTGTAATGCTGGTGCATTGCAATGCATTAAACCAGCGATTAGGGTAAAAAAGGTTAAAAAAAAAAAAGTTAAATATTTTAAAAAAATCACAAAATATAGAACAGAAAAATTAAAAAAAATATTACACCAAGAAATACACATATTTAGGTAAAAAATAAAAAATAAACAAAAAAAGTACACATATTTGGTATCACCGCATCTGGAACGACCCGACCTATAAAACTGTCACACAAGTTAACCCTTTCAGTGAACACCATAAAAAAAAAAAAAATGTGGCAAAAAGTGATTCTTTTTCATCATAGAGCCAAACAAAAAGTGGAATAAAACGCGATCAAAAAGTCGAATGGAAATAAAAATTGTATAGCTGAAAATACCATCTTGTCCCGCAAAAAATAAGCCATACTACAGTTCCGGCAGAAGAGAAATAAGCAAGTTATAGCTATCACAATATACAGGTACTTCTCGCAAAATTAGAATATCATCAAAAAGTTAATTTATTTCAGTTCTTCAATACAAAAAGTGAAACTTATATATTATATAAAGTCATTACAAACAGAGTGATCTATTTCAAGTGTTTATTTCTGTTAATGTTGATGATTATGGCTTACAGCCAATGAAAACACAACAGTCATTATCTCAGTAAATTAGAATACTTTATAACAACAGCTTGAAAAATGTTTTTAAAATCTGAAATGTTGGCCTACTGAAATGTATGTTCAGTAAATGCACTCAATACTTGGTCAGGGCTCCATTTGCATCAATTACTGCATCAATGTGGCGTGGCATGGAGGTGATCAGCCTGTGGCACTGCTGAGGTGTTATGGAAGCCCAGGTTGCTTTGATAGCAGCCTTCAGCTCGTCTGCATTGTTGGGTCTGGTGTCTCTCATCTTCCTCTTGACAACACCCCATAGATTCTTTATGGGGTTAAGGTCAAGCGAGTTTGCTGGCCAATCAAGCACAGTGATACTGTTGTTTTTAAACCCAGTATTGGTACTTTTGGCAGTGTGGACAGGTGTAAAGTCCTGCTGGAGAATGAAATTTCCATCTCCAAAAAGCTTGTCGGCAGAGGGAAGCATGAATGCTCTAAAATTTCCTGTTAGACGGCTGTGCTGACTTTGGTCTTGATAAAACACAGTGGACCTACACTAGCAGATGACATGGCTCCCTAAACCATCACTGATTGTGGAAACTTCACACTAGACCTCAAACAGCTTGGATTGTATGCCTCTCCACTCTTCCTCCAGACTCTGGAACCTTGATTTCTAAATGAAATGCAAAATTTACTTTCATCTGAAAACAACACCTTGGACCACTGAGCAACAGTCCAGGTCTTTTTCACCTTGGCCCAGGTAAGACGCTTCTGGCGTTGTCTATTGGTCATGAGTGGCTTGACACAAGGAATTCAAACACTTGTAGCCCATGTCCTGCATACGTCTGTGTGTGGTGGCTCTTGAAGCAATGACTTCAGCAGCAGTCCACTCCTTGTGAATTTCCCCAAAATTTTTGAATGGCCTTTTGTTAACAATCGTTTAAGGCTGCGGTTATCCCGGTGGCTTGTGCACCTTTTTCTACCACACTTTTTCCTTCCACTCAACTTCCCAATAATATGCTTGGATACAGCACTCTGTAAACAGCCAGTTTCTTTAGCAATGACCTTTTGTAGCTTACCCTCCTTGTGGAGTGTGTCAATGACTGCCTTTTGTATATCTGTCATCTCAGTAGTCTTCCCCATGATTGTGGAGCCTACTGAAACAGACTAAGGGACCTTTTTAAACGCTTAGGAAGCCTTTGCAGGTGTTTTTTGTTAATTATTCTAATTTACTGAGATAATGACATTTGTGTTTTCATTGGCTGTAAGTCATAATCATCAACATTAGCAGAAATAAACACTTGAAATAGATCACTTTGTTTGTAATGACTCTATATAATATATGAGTTTCACTTTTCGTATTGAAGAACTGAAATAAATTAAATTTTTGATGATATTCTAATTTTGTGAGAAGCATTTGTAGCAATGCAAAAACAATTATTTTTTTCTATAAAAATAGTTTTTATTGTGTAAAAGCAGCAAAACATAAAAAATTATATAAATGTAGTATCACTGTAATTGTACTAACCTGAAGAATAAAGTTGTCTTATCACTTTTACCATATGGTGAACTACATACATTGGAGTTTACAAAAAACAAAATGTTAAGAAACATTATTTCCTGTATATTGACTTGTATATAAGGCAAAATTTAAAAAGGATTTAAAAAAATAATAATTTAAATATACCAAAATAGAATTTTCTATTAATTTTTATTACATTTTTATTAATCTTTTATTAAAAAATTGGAAATGTCAGTGTAATTTATTAAGGAAGCAAGAACTGCCAAAACTTAGATGGAAGAGGGACTCAGATACACCCTATATTAGACATTAAGGAGGACCTCATACACATTAAGTTCAAATGGTCATGTAGTGATACTCCTAGACTCATAAAGGCTATGCACTAAATGCAAACCCTGTCAAAAAATTACAAGCTTTGAAGGCACCAAATATAGTGCCTCATTCAAATATTGTGAACAAAATGTAGTTGTGGTACTCTTGCACTCATATAAGCTCTGCACACAGTGCAAAGCCTGCCAAAAATTACAAACAGGGTCATCCATACATCCTGTAGTGCTTCATTGAAACCTTAAGAAAGTGTAGTTGTGGTCCTCCTACACCCATAAAGGCTCTGCATACAGTACAAAGCAAGGAAAAAATTATAAGGAGAGTCATCCATACACCCTTGAAGTCCCCAAGTGAAGTGCCTCATAAAAAAATTAACAAAGTGTGGTTGTTGTACTCCAACACTCATAAAGGCTTTGCACAAAGTGCAAAGCCAGGAAAAAATTGTAAGGAGGGTCATCCGTACTCCCTTGAAGGCAACAACTGGAAGACCTCATTCAAATACTGAATATTAAAAACACTTTATGTGCTGCTGTCATCTGGTGGTGTGGAAAACTGGGGGCTAATCCAGGCTTTGTTCATTTTTATCAGAGTGAGCCTGTCAGCATTCTCTGTTGACAGGCAAAAGAGCCTGTCTGTTATGACCCCATCGGCGGAACTAAAAACTCGCTCAGACAAGACGCTATCTGAGCAGATGAGATGAGACTAGGCTGGGTAATATCTCCCTGTCTCATGTCTTCCTACATCTCCACTTGGTCTGCATGCATAGCTTCATGTTTAATTGTGAGCAGCGACTGTTTAAGTAGGCACAGAAGCGGGATTGTTGCGCTGATTATGGCGTCATCACTGCTGACCATCTTTGTGGAGTACTCAAAGACTTAGAGAACTGCACAAATGTCAGACATCCATGCCCACTCTTCAGTTGTTATGTGCAGAGGCTGAGCAGAATACCGACGGGTATGTTGGAGCTGATTTTCCACAACTGGCCTCTGCTATTCACAAAACCTTGCCAGCATGTGAAGTGTGGATTTCCAGCTTGTGGTCACATCACACACAACACGGTGAGCTGGCACTTGCATGCATTGCTACAGCACTGCCAAAGCGACGGCAGCTGTAGCCGACTTGCAGAAATGGGCACTGACGCAGCATACCTTGACCAGAAGCTCTGGCAAGTCTGGGTATGTTTTCAAAAAACACTGAACGACCAAGTTGAGCACATGTACCAAGCATGGTATGTGTGTGAGCTTGCCAAGCTTCACAGCCGCCACCAGGTTATGCCCATTATCACTCACGGCAATGCCTGGTTGGAGGTTCAGCAGAAAAAGCGACAGATCTATCTGGTCGGTTATTCCTTTAAGTAACTCTGCCACGGAGTTCGGTTTGTCTCCTAGACAAATTAGGTTCAGCAGAGTCTGTTGCCGCTTCACTGAGGCAGTGCTGCAGAGCTTCCGGCTGATGTGAAAGACGTGCTCTGAGATAACACATCAGAGATGGAGGAAGAGCAGGAGCAGGAGGGGTGCAGAAACTGATGTAGGAGGTAGAGGAAACCCTGATAGAAGTAGGGCCAGCAATCCTCGGCATCGGGTACACATATGTTGTGCCAGGGTGGGACTCGACTCCAGCCTCCACAATGTTCACCCAGTGTGCCATCAGGGAAATGTAGCGTCCCTGGCTACAAGCTCTTGTCCATGTGTTGGTCGTTAAGTGGATAATCCCAGTAAGTGCGTTGGTAAGGGCACGGGTGATGTTCCTGGACATACCAGGAGAAAAAGTGGCAGCTGGGAACCAAGTACCTAGGGACGGCTGAAGCCAAGGGTCGGCAGAATTCCTCTGTGTGAACAAGGCTAAATGGTAACATTTCCATAGCAAGCAACCTGGAAATGTGCCCATTTAGCATTTGGCTCTGTGGGTGGGTGGCTGGAAACTTTCTCTTTCGTTTCAAGAACTAGGGTAGAGACAGCTGAATGCTACACTGGGACAATGATTTGGTAGTGCCTGATGATGGTGTCAGAATTTGAAAGGACAGGTGCAGGGCAGGAGGCATCTGCGCCAGTGTCATGGACAGGAGATTTGGAAGCACCTAACCAAGAGGAAGAGGCAGTGGTGTCACTCACTATCACCAATCGTGGACCCAGGCGTTCGGCCCGCCGAGTCGGGTGTTTAGATTACATGTGCCTGATCATGCTGGTGGCAGTTAGGCTATTACTGGTCAGGCCCATGTTGACCTTGGCAAAGCACAGGTTGCAAATGACCATTTTTTTGTCTTTTTGATGGAGAAATTCACGAGTGTTGGTGGTCTGCAGAACAATTGCCTGCCTTCTCCCTCTGGTCACCCCACTGCCTCGTCCTGCCTGTTGTGGTGCTGTTGATCCCTCCCCTCAGTGCTACTGGGCTTGCTCTGCATGCCAGCTTCCCAGGTTGGGTCGATGACTTCGTCATCAACCACCTCGTCTTCCACCGCCGCACCTTGGTCCTCCTGACTTCGTGACTTAACAACAACCTAACTTATCAGCAACTGTGTCCCATTATCATCTTCCTTCTTAGACAAAATTTGCCGTTCCACACCATCATCTTCATGTGGCTGTGGTTTTGTGCATCACTAAACAGTATCTCCTCCTGTCCCTCTTGGACCTTGCAGGGTGAGAGGCCACAATCAAGAAATCATGTTGTAAAGAGCTCCCCGGAGTGTCCTAGTGTGAGATCACTAGTCTCCTGGGACTCAACATGGTAGGAGGAAGGAGGATCAGGGTGAGGATTAAGTGATCCTTACTTTGGAGCTTAATACCACCGTAATATAACACAAAGCACGTAAAAGTGTATGGATAACAAATTAAACATATGCATGACAAATTCAATCCAGAAAAAAAATTGAAAGTTTTTTTGAGTTTTATATGCCACTGTAATGTAACACAAAGCACGTAATACTCTATGGATGACAAATTCAAACCAGAGAAATTTTTGAAAGATTTTTTGGAGTGTTATTTACCACTGAAATTTAACACAAATCATGTAATACTCTATGGATGAATAATTGAATCTAGAAAAAAATTCAATGCTTTTTTGGAGTGGTATATACCACCGTAGTGCAACACACAGCACGTAATGCTCTATGGATGAAAATTTAGTCAATTTTTTTCACCCAAAAAAAATAATGTGATCACGTGCAGCAGATATATATTTAGCAATGAACTGCCTAGAGGCTGTATTCTGCCACTTTCCCTGCTCCTGCATCTGTCCCTCCCTATGCTAAATGCAGAATGTATCTGACCAGGGCTGCCATCAGGGCATTACTGTCCTTACTGCTGTATGGGGCCCGGTGAGCAGATGAACAGAGGGGGGCCCTGAACTGTCCGGGTCCCCCCTCGTGTGCTTCTGTTCACTGGGCCCCAGGGTGTAGCAAAGTGCCATGCACAAGTCTCTGGGAGCTTTTCTGGAGCTCCACGACCATCAAACCTTAACGGCTGCGCAGCTCCAGCTCCCTTTTCCGGACATCTGGTCAGGTGACGTCATTGCGTCTGCATCGTCATGTACGCACACCACTGGCCGTTGCCAGGACACCAGAAGCGTAGCTGAACCTGCAGGGTGTCGTAAGTGAGGTAGGTATGAAAAACTTTTTTATTTATAAAATGAATTAAATGGGTGAAGGGGACTGCAAATGATGAAGTGAGAGGGGGAGGAGGATAACAAATGATGAAGTGAGGAGGGGGGATTGCAAATTATGAAGTGAGGAGGGGGACTGCAATGATGAAGTGGGCGGACTGCAAATGATGAAGTGAGGGTGGGAGAGGGGGACTGCAAATAATTAAACGAGAGGGGTGGGGGGACTGAAAATGATGCAGTGAGAGGGGAGGGGGACTGCAAATGATGAAGTAAGAGAGGGCGGGAGACTGTAAATGATGGAGTGAGGGGTGAAATGGGGGATTGCAAATAATGAAGTGGGGGGGGACAGTGAATGATGAATTGAGGGTGAGCAGCAAATAATGATAAATTGAGGGTGGGGGAGAGTAAATGATGTATTGAATGTGGGGGAGAGCAGTTGATAATGAATAGAGGATGGAGGTGAGAGAGAGAGGACATGACATAATGAATTGGAGTGGAGGGTGGCATGTAAATATTATGAATCGGGGGAGCGGGAGGTACAGAATGGGGAGCTTTGAGGATGCAGGAGGGTGACTGGTATTGAATTGGGGGAAAGAGTACAGGTGCAACTAATTTATATATTTATTAGGTGGGGAAAGTGGCTATTTATAGTTAGTGGGGGCGCCGTAGTGGATTACAATTTATATTTGGAATAGTAGGCTGCATAATAACTAATTATATATTAATGGTGGGTGCACGTCTGTATTCAACTATTTAGAAGAAGGGGAAAAAGTGGGGAATGTGCTCTGGAAGCGATGCTCTAGATAACTGTGTGTTATTTTCTGCAGAGACAAGTCCTGGCTGGAAGAAGTCATGGCAGTCTGCACTGGATGAAGAAAAGCAAAGATAAATATCTTCAACTAGAGACGTCACTGGTGAGTCAGTGTATTACCTGTACACTTACATTAAATACTATGTACATAACTCCCGTGTATAATGCCATTGGTGATTACTGTATTACCTGTACACTATACACTATATACAGAGCTCCTGTGCATAATGTCAGTGGTGTTCACTCTATTACTTGTACACTATACATTATACACAGAGAGAGCTCCTGTGTATAATGTCACTGGTGATCTCTGTATTACCTGTACACTGACACCATATACAGAGCTCCTGTTTATAATGCTACTTAGTATTGTGTTTTTTTTATTAATGATAAGTATTGTAATATTCGGTCACTATGTGATGATAATATATGGTCTGGTGATAGTGTGGTGGTATTTGTTCCTTGTATGTGGTATTATTCAATTACTATGTGGTGGTAAAATGTGATCTGGTCATGGTGTGGTGGTATTTCTCCCTTGCATGTGGCATTATTCAGTTACTATGTGGTGGTAATATGTGATCTGGTCATGGTGTGGCGGTATTTGTTCCTTGTATGTTTTATTATTTAGTTGATATTTGGTGGTAATATGTGATCTGGTTGTGGTGTGGCGGTATTTGTTCCTTGTACAGGGTATTATTTAGTTGCTATGTGGTGGTAATATGTGGTCTGGTTATGGTGTGGCAGTATTTGTTTTTTGTATGTGATATTATTCAGTCACTATGTGGTGGTAATATGTAGTCTGGTCACGGTGTGGTGGTATTTGTTCCTTGTATGTGGTATTATTCAGTCAATATGTGGTGGTAATATATATTCTGTTCATGGTGTGACAGTATTTCTTCCTTGTATGTGGTATTATTCAGTCACTATGTGGTGGTAATATGTGGTCTGGTTACGGTGTGGCGGTATTTCTCCCTTGTATGTGGTATTATTCGGTCACTATGTGGTGGTAATATGTGGTCTGGTCATGGTGTGGTGGCATTTCTCCCTTGTATGTAGTTTTATTTGGTCACTATATGGTGGTTATATGTGATCTAGTCATGGTGTGGTGGTATTTATTCCTTGTATGTGGTATTATTCAGTCGCTATGTTGTGGTAATATGTGGTCTGGCCATGGTGTGGCAGTATTTGTCCCTTGTATGTGGTATTATTTGGTCATTATGTGGTGGTAATATGTGGTCTGGCCATGGTGTAGCAGCATTTGTCCCTTGTGTGTAGTATTATTAGGTCACTGTGTGGTGATAATATGTGGTCTGGCCATGGTGTGGCAGTATTTGTCCCTTGTATGTGGTATTATTAGGTCACTATGTGGTGGTAATATGTGGTCTGGCTATAGTGTTGCATATTTGTCCCCTGATTGTGGTATAATTCGGTCATTATGTGGTGGTAATATGTGGTCTGGCCATGGTGTGACAGTATTTGTCCCTTATCTGTATCTGATACAAACAGCAAAGCACAAGTCTAGTCCTTAGAAGCACTGCTAGCATGATGGTTCAGCATCAGCACCAGTATCAACACTAGAGGACTCTGTTTCGTTAAAATGTGCACACACAGGCCTGGAAAACCACTGTCTCCCTCCAATAAGAAGTGTCCCTGAGATGGGAAATGGTGTCAGTGTGCCGAGCGTGGCAGTGCCTGTTCTTTTATAACCCCTGATGATGTAATACGGCCAGCCAATCACAGTAATGCCACTATCAAGATGGCTACGGCATTACAGTGACTGTCAGGCTTCAAATCTGAGCACCAGCTAATGCTCGCCGAGTGCCAAGCATATCCGAGCACCCAGATACTCAGGTTACATCTGAGTATCACCAGGCACGTTCGCTCATCCCTACATCTAATCACTTATACTGCACGAGGAACGGCATAAAAAATAAATAGAACCAAAGTAGAATTTAAGCATATATACATGCGCTGTATAGTACTGTGCGCCCAATGCGGTGTGAACATAGCATGTATAAAAGGAAAGTATCATATTAATGGAAGTCACAGTTGACACTGTGTTGGTAGCACTGGTACAAATACTTCAGGAAAAAAAGGAACTGCCACATGCAGTAAATGTGACATCACATGCTAAGGGATTACCCATGGGCAAAAATAATTTGCAAAGCTATACTACTAGTTTCAGAGGTAGCGTCCTCCTTCATGAGGGATTACTGCTTTCAAGAGTTACATGATGTTTTATAGGTAAGTGTTGATGACCTGATACTAATCTAATTCCTGCCCCTAAGAGTTAATTACCTATCAAATGCAAATAGTTTGATTTCACTGTTAAATCCCATTGGTTTGAGAGAATTTAATTGGAAAATCCAATGACTTTCCGCTCTAGAAAATTTTGTATATAGTTACCCCTCTGCAGTGCTTTTCTTTATAATTTTTATGCCCCAAATAGAGCTGCTCTTTAAACTGCCATTATGTGTTTGCTTGTAAGGTTTTTACAAAGAATGTCCTGCAAATTGTTTTTTAATATTGTAGTTGTGCTCTTTCATTCTGATTGCATTTTTTTCCCTTGTAAAAAAAATGGCAAATGTGCTGTGCTCTGGAAACCAAACTCCAACATATACTTTTAACACTATGGAAGAACTCTTCACTATAAAGAATCACATAACATGCCATAGTAAAGGAGTTATTCAATGTATTAGTAGTGATGAGCGAGCACTAAAGTGCTCAGGTGCTCGATTCTCGGGTTGAGCAAATTGGAATGCTCAGGTGCTCGACCTGAGCAAAGAGCCCAATGTAAGTTTATGGGAAACTCAAGCATTTTTTAGGCGGCTCCCCCCGGCGGTCTGCAGAGGGCCTAAAAATTGCCCAAATCAATGGAAACAGTGCTCAAATGACATGGGAACAGCATGGGGAAGACCCCTGGAAGCATTTCGGATACCCAGGTCACTGCTGTCAACAACGTTGTCAGAGGTATTACGACACTTTTACGAACTCACAATAAAACATACAAAAACGAAACCAAAATGGATTTTCCAGGGAAATATGTTAAGTAACATCCTTTCCAGGGTAATGACTTGTATATAAGGCAAAATAAATATACAAAAACAAAAATGTTCCTCCACACCTTGGACTATGTTCATGACTCGCCCCCTGGGCCGTGTGGGGAACCCGGAACCGGGCCTTTTGTGGAATGCTGGAAGTTGTAGTCACCGTAGTGATGACCCGGTCCCGTGGCTCAGGGTGGTCAAACCAATGGCAGTCTATTGAGGTGGTTTTCATTATTTTCAAATGTCCGACTACGCCACCCGTGGATTGCGGTCAGAGTGAACAGCCGCTGCAGGACAGACTGCTGGGGCTGGTGTTGGTGAGCAGCATAGGAATGGTATAACCCCCCACGGGAGGAGTGTAGCCCCAGGGCAGTGTAGGTGGATGATGGGGTGATGGTGCGTAGGAATAATGACTCGGAGTCTTTGTAATGCAGTCCAGGATCTTTACTCACAGTTCGTTATTCCACATTACTCCAGCCGGCTGTAACTTCCCGTGTCGCACCATGTTCACCAGGTGAGGGGGCTCGGCCAACTCCCAGATGATTTTGGAGCGTTTCACAGGACCCCCTTTGTGTGTCCTTTCTCTGGCCTGTCATACCCCACCAGTGACCACGCTTCTGTCCAGCTGCCTCGGGCCTTCTCTGGGTAAACCTCGGTGCCAGTTTCCCTGACCCTATGTGGTGCCTTCCTAGCGGGTATAGTGAGGGGCTGCGCCACATGAAATGTCACAGCCTCCGGTTTCTAGCTGAGGGTAGTTCCCCGCCTCCACTAGTTTCGGGGACCGGTCTCCCCCTTGGCCTGACCCCTCTACTCAGGTAGATGTGGGCGTATGGTGGCTACCAGCCGGTCCACACCCCTGGGGCCCCTTCTTTCCTCTATGTTCCTGGAGCCTCCTCCGCTCCTCTTTATTTCTCTTCTTCCCCAACTCTCTCTCTCTTCCTTCAGTGCTGACTGGGCCTCACAGCTAGACCCGCATCCGGAGCAGAGCTCCACAGAGTCCTGCTCTGTCACATCTTCTCTCTCTGCCTGAACTCAACTCTGATCTAAGATGGTGCCCACCTTTTGTACCTGCCTTTAGGTGCACCTAGGAACTGCTTCCTCCCTGCTCCTGCACTACAGGGTTCCCCCTTCCTCGGTGTTCCCTCCCCCCACTCCAGCCAGGGACAGGGACTGTCGTGCTCTTCTTGGAGCATATCGGTCGCCCTGCCCCCCGGAAATGTGGTGTAATGCATGCAGGTGTCGGAGACCTGATCCACACTCCATCCTTACCTGAGAGTGAGATATCACACCTCTGGAAGAGATGCAATACCTCTGTAGCAACCGAGCCCCCAGGGTGCTACATTCCCCCCTGGTAAATCACAGCACGTCCGCGGGCTGGAACAGAGTAAAAGACAGTTCAAAACATGCAAATTTTTAGAATGCATCCACATATAAGATTATAAACCATTATAACTCATCCCTTTATGGGAGGAAATTTTTCTTTTAGAAGTTACGGTCATCATACAAAACTTTTCAGCATACAAATTTAAAACGGATTTTCAAGTAGTAAAACACAAAACTCTCTCAGCAGCATCATTACGATGGAGTCCTTCAGCAAGTTACAGCTCCTGCTGCGACCAGGTGTCCATTCTTAAGGTGCAAACTTTAGCAAAACTTTTAAACATGAGGGACCCGTTCGTAAACCCTCAACGAAGGCCCTGGGGTGGCTGCAGGGCGTAGCTGGTCTAGCTGCCGGACCTCGTCTTCGGCCACCTCTAACGGGTTTTGTTCTGAGGTCAGCTGTTGCAGTTCCTTATAAAACCGATAGGGGGCACTTTAAGAAGTGCAACTATTTACAAAGTTGACCGCTCCCAGTCCTCGACTGGATAGTTCATAAAAAGTGGCTGCTCCCAGTCCTCAGCCGGATATAAACAAAGAGTTGGCTGCTCCCAGTCCTCAGCCGGCTATTACTAACCCGTCTCCGGGTAACTTTCAGCAAACAACACACAGGCAACAGTCAGGCAACAGTTCCCATGCGGGGTGAACTTTTTCTTCTTGTACCCTAACGGGCAACTATGTACAGTGCACTCACATTTCAATAGCGGTGTCCTCCTTGTGCACGCTCTTCCTCCTTGCCATACTCTTCAGACCCGTCCGGGTCCTCTGGGTAGTAGTGCTCCTGGTAATGTTCTTCCTCCACCCTCTGGACATTGAGGGCATGCCACCCTCGCAATCCTCGATGCCGGGTGTAGGACACCAATTCCCCCGGATACAGATCCCGTCCTCGGTGACCCTCAGGCAGATGACTCTCCACGTCCATCCTGTTCACAAAGAGGTCAGTGACTGTGGTAGAGTCCCCGATAAACCCCCATCCTTTCTCCTGGTAGAACTTTACCACGGTCCCAGCTACTTTAGGACCGCGTGCTGCTTGGGGGTTGCTACGAGTCCGTGTCTTCTCCTCTGCGCTCCGGGCCTGCAGCAGCTCCCTCTTCTGGCGCCGCGCCCGCTCCTCCTTTTCAAGCTGCTCACAGATCTCCCACCTGCGAGCTGCGGCCGCCCGCATCTCCTGCGCAAATCTCATCAGTTCCTCCCCGGTCTGGTCCCATTCTATCTGGACCTCTTCCTCCGGGAGCTGGGAGACAGCGACTGACTGTGGTACGGGCAGGAGAGGAGTGGGCGGGGCCTCGGCCTCTGCGGACAGGTTCTTCCGCTGACTGGGGTGAACCCATCCCTCTGGCACAGGGACCGGCTCTCCATCGGGCCCGGTGAGCTGGCTGTACAGGTCGGCCCCTAAGGGTGGTGGCTTTGGGACCGGGGGCGCACGTGGTTCGGAGGCGCCTGCAGGTGTCAGGCCTTGCGACCGGGCCTGGTGCGAGCCGCCTCCGACCGCACCCGGGGTCAGGGGGCACGGCCTAGGGCTTGACTTGGCGACGGGGCTCACGGCTTGGGGCCTGCGTGCCGGCGGTGGGAGCGGGGTAGGCGCAGTGACACCCAGAACGTCTGGCTCCGTGACAGGGTCCAGAGGCAGGTTGGTGGCATTAGGGCTGGTGTCAGGGGTGTCCCCCTTACCTGCTTCCAGGGCTGTGCTGCTCTCAGCTTCCGGCCTCCGCTCCTCGTCCTCGGGGCTGGCTCGCTGGCCGGTGCTGGCGGCGTCCTGTGCTGCTGGGCTGCGACCCGCCGGGCCATCTCTTCTCTCCATTCCGCTTCAGCTTCTCGCTGCGCCTGGACCATCCTCTGGTCCAAATCCTCCAACGCCGTCCGAAGGAACTCCGGGTCTCCTCCTGGGAGCTGCACCATCAGCTCCCTGAGGCTGTACGGGGCCGCGATGACCTGCAGCAAGCCACCCGTCAGGGTGCTGGAGTCGGTGCTGCTTGCCATCTCTGGGTGTGGTCTGCCGAGACTGATCCAAACCACACCCTGTCCCCCGGTTTTCTTCTCTTTCCGCTCCCATTGGGGGTGGTCCCGGGGCCATCTTCTGACAATCACTCTCAGAGGCAGCCCCCCCACTTTGATGGACATCTCTGCAGCCGCACTCATGGCTGTTGGGGGTGGGCTCTGTCTTTGGTGCCATTCTGGGACCTGGCCCACGATAGGAGGTGGCTTCTTGTTATCTTTTGGCGCACACATCATGGCGTCCATTCTTCTGGGGCGGGCACCATTTTCAATACAGTGAAACAGTCTCTTTTCAGGCACGCAATACCCGTTTGTGGCCAAAGTTGACTCGCCCCCTGGGCCATGTGGGGACCCGGAACCGGGCCTTTTGTGGAATGCTGCGGGTTGTAGTCACCGTGGCGATGACCCGGTCCCGTGGCTCAGGGTGGTCAAACCAATGGCAGTCTATTGAGGTCGTTTTCATTATTTTCAAATGTCCAACTACGCCACCCGTGGATTGCGGTCAGAGTGAACAGCCGCTGCAGGACAGACTGCTGGGGCTGGTGTTGGTGAGCAGCACAGGAATGGTATAACCCCCCACGGGAGGAGTGTAGCCCCAGGGCAGTGTAGGTGGATGATGGGGGTGATGGTGCGTAGGAATAGTGACTCGGAGTCTTTGTAATGCAGTCCAGGATCTTTACTCACAGTTCATTATTCCACATTACTCCGGCCGGCTGTAACTTCCAGCGTCGCACCATGTTCACCAGGTGAGGGGGTGCGGCCAACTCCCAGATGATTTTGGAGCATTTCACAGGACCCCCTTTGTGTGTCCTTTCTCTGGCCTGTCATACCCCACCAGTGACCACGCTTCTGTCCGGCTGCCTCGGGCCTTCTCTGGGTAAACCTCGGCGCCAGTTTCCCTGACCCTATGTGGTGCCTTCCTAGCTGAGGGTAATTACCCGCCTCCACTAGTTTCGGGGACCGGTCTCCCCCTTGGCCTGACCCCTCTACTCAGGTAGATGCGGGCGTATGGTGGCTACCAGCCGGTCCACACCCCTGGGGCCCCTTCTTTCCTCTATGTTCCTGGAGCCTCCTCCACTCCTCTTCATTTCTCTTCTTCCCAACTCTCTCTCTCTTCCTTCAGTGCTGACTGGGCCTCACAGGCTAGACCCGCGTCCGGAGCAGATCTCCACAGAGTCCTGCTCTGTCACATCTCTCTGCCTGAACTCAACTCTGATCTACGATGGTGCCCACCTTTTGTACCTCCCTCTAGGTGCACCCAGTAACTGCCTCCTCCCTGCTCCTGCATTACAGGGTTCCCCCTTCCTCGGTGTTCCCTCCCCCCACTCCAGCCAGGGACAGGGACTGTCGTGCTCTTCTTGGAGCATATCGGTCGCCCTGCCCCCGGAAATGTGGTGTAATGCATGCAGGTGTCGGGGTCCTGATCCTCACTCCATCCTTACCTGAGAGTGAGATATCACACCTCTGGAAGAGATGCAATATCGCTGTAGCAACCGAGCCCCCAGGGTGCTACATTCACACGTAGCCTTTTTGATGCATTTTTTCACTTTTGCATTGCTTTCAACCAAGACAAATGCATTCACTGGTAAATGTCATTTTAACATTTTACAACCTTATCTGTCCATGTGGTGTGTGACACATCATCAGACACATTCTGTTTCATTTATGATGGAGGGACTGTGAAAGTCACAAAGCCTATTTTTATAGGGCCATCAGGCGGCCTTACTATTCTTAAAGGGCCAGCAGTCGGCCCTCGCTATTGTTAGACAGCCATCAGCCGGCTATGCTTTGTTGTTCCCATTATTAAGAGTGGGTCTCCTCTACTGTTATTGCGTATGCAGTGACTGCACGGGCTGACAAAAATTTGGAGGCACTCCAATGCCCCTTGCAAAAAACGTAGAGGTCAGAGAGCCTCCTGAAAACAATGTTCCCATTATTAGGAAGTGGATCTCCCATAGTGTTTGCCTATGCAGTGAATTCAAAAGCTGCTAAAAAATTGGAGGCATTCCAATGCCCCTTGGAAGAGACGTAGAGGTTAGAGAGCCTCCTAAAAACATTGTTCCCATTATTAAGAAGTGGGTCTCCCTTAGTGTTTGCCTATGCAGTGAATGCAAAAGCTGTCAAAAATTTGGAGGCACTCCAATGCCCCTTGGAAGAGACGTAGAGGTCGGAGAGCCACCTAAAAACAATGTTTCCATTATTAGAAAGTGGGTCTCCCAAAGTGTTTGCCTATGCAATGAAGCAACAGCAGCCAAAAATTTGGAGGCACTCCAATGCCCCTCGGAAGAGACATAGAGGGCCTCATGAAAAAATGTTCCCATTATTAGGAAGTGGGTGTCCCATAGTGTTTGCCTATGCAGTGAATGCAAAAGCTGTCAAAAATTTGGAGGAACTCCAATGCCTCTTGCAAGACACGTAGAAGAGGTGATATGGTAGATATGATGGTAAATGATAAGGTGATGGAGGATGAGGAGAAGGAGGACAAGAGCAAATAGACAGAATCAGGAACCGTATATTCATGCCTGGGTGTGAAGACAGAGGTGCATGGGATCTCCCAAAAAAAGACACTGAATTTGAGTTTATGTTACGCTGCTATCATTCGGTGGTGTTGAGAAGTCTGGCACGATCCAGCCCTTGTTCATTTTTATAAGAGTCAGCCTGTCAGCATTTTCAGTTGACAGGTGGATGCGCTTATCAGTTATAATTCCATCAGCGGTGCTAAAAACCTGCTGACAAAACGCTAACGGCAGGGCAGGGCAGGACTTCAAAGGCATAGAGAGCCCGTTTATGCCACGTGTCCAGCTTGGATACCCAATAATTAAAAAGCACAGAGGAATCACGGAGGACATTGGTACGGTCGGCAAGGTACTCTCTCACCTTCTTGCCAAACTTTGCACTCCTTGTGAGAGTACTCCGTGCCTCAGGGCCTGTAAGATGGGAGGGTCTTAGAAAACTGTCCCAGAACTTTGACAGTGTTCCCCTGCCTCAGCTGGATTGGAGTTGTGTCTCTCTCGCCCGTACTCCTTGGTTGTCCAACGAACTGTGACCTCTGCCGCCAGCATTTTCAGATGGGAATTTTTTTAATACTTCCGCAACAAGGGCCTTCTGGTACTGCCCCATTTTAGTAGACCTGTCCACCTCGGGAATAAGAGATATAAAGTTCTCCTTGTAGCGTGGGTCTAGAAGTGTCACCAACCAGTAATGACTGTCACTCAAAATTTGGAAAACGCGAGGGTCACGGGAAAGGCAGCATAACATAAACTCAGCCATGCATGCCAGACTGCTAACAGGCAAGACTTCCATGTCCTCACCAAGAGGACGGCTGACCATGCTCTCCTCCTCCTCCTCCCTATCCTCTGGCCATCCACGCTGAACAGACGGTATGACAGTTGTGCAGGTAGTAGCATCTATAGCGCATGAAACTAGCTCCTCCTCCTCCTCTTCCTCATTGTCACCCAATCCACCTTGGGATAATATGAGGCAGGGCTGTGTGGAATGATTCTGTATGGTTCCTTGCTCCATCTTATCATGCTCCGCCAGCAATGCATCCTCTTTGATTGTGAGCAGAGAGCGTTTCAGAAGACAGAGAAGAGGGATGGTGATGCTAATTATGGTGTTATTGCTGCTCACCATCTTGGTGGAGTCCTCAAAGTTTTGGAGGATGGTACATATGTCTGACATCCATGTCCACTCCTGAGGTCATATGTGTGGAGTCTGAACTTAATACCGACGGCCTTGTTGATGCTGGTAGTCAACAACTGCCCTCTTCTGCTCACAAATCCTTCCCAACATTTGCAATGTAGAGTCCCAATGCGTGGGGACATCACACACCAGTCGGTGTGCCGGAAGCTGCAAACGCTGCTGAAACACGGCAAGGGCAGCAGAAGCTGTAGGTGATTTTCTAAAATGGGCACACAGGCGGCGTACTTTGACAAGCAGATCCGGCAGCTCTGAGTAGCTTTTGAGAAACCGCTGAACCACGAGGTTAAGCACATGGGCTAGGCATGGTACGTGTATGAGTTCACCTCGCCTCAGAGCCGCCACCAGGTTCCAGTCATTGTCACACACGACCATGCCTGGCTGTAGGTTCAGTGGTATCAGCCACAGATCTGGCTGCTCTTTCAGAGCTGTCCACAACTTTTTAGTGTTGTGTGGTTTGTCACCTAAGCATATTAGCTTCAGCACAGCCTGTTGCCGGTTGGCTAAAGCAGTGCTGCAGTGCTTCCAGCTTGCAACTGGCGTGATCATTTCGGAGATGGATGCTGAAGAGGAGGAGGTGCAGGAGCTGTAGAATGTGGGAGCAACCCTGATTGACCCAGAGCCCGCAATCCTCGGCGTCGGGAGGACAAGTTCCGTCCCAATGTCAGACTGGGTCCCGGCTTCCACTATGTTATTCCAGTGTGCCATCAGCGAGATGTACCGTCCCTGCCCACAAGCACTTGTCCACATGTCCATGGTGAGGTGGACTTTCCCAGTAACTGCGTTGTTGAGGGCATGGCTAATGTTGTGGGACACATGCTCGTGTAATGCGGGGAAGGAACACTGGGAGATATAGTGGCGGTTGGGGACCGAGTACTGAGGGACGGCCGCCTCCATCAGGTTGCGGAAAATTTCCATCTCCACGATCCTAAAAGGCAACATTTCGAGCGCAAGCAGTCACGAAATGTGTGAATTTAGTAGTGTGGCCTGTGGGGCGTTGGCTGCGTATTTGCACTTGCGTTCCAAGAACTGGGGTAGGGACAACTGAAAGCTGCGCTGGGACAAGGACATGGACGTGCTTGCTAATGTTGCTAGTTGAGAGTGTGCAACGACCGGCTCAGGGCAGGAGGCATCTTGGCATGCGCCATGGACAGAGGATTGGCGGAACAGCGGAAGAAGCAGTGGTGGCACCCGCAGACACTGTTCCTGGACCCTGGGGTTCGGCCCACTTAGTCAGGTGCTTTGCTGCCATTTGCCTGATCATGCTGGCGGTGGTCAGACTGGTAGTTTTGCTAACCCTACTGATGCTGGCCTGGCAGGTGGTGCAAATGGCCTTTTTGCGGTTATTGGCAGAGTCTTTAAAAAACAACCAAACTCAGGAAGACCCAACAGTTAAACTGGCAACTTCCGTCGTGTTGCTGTTTCGGGGAATGGTTGTCCGCCTTCTGTCTGCGGCCACCACACTGCTTCTTCCTGCCTGTTGTGGTGCTACGCCTGTCTCCCCCTGTGTGCTGCTGTAATCGCTCTCTATATCCACCTGCCAGGTTGGGTCAGTTACTATATCATCCACCACCTCGTCTTCCACTTCCGCACCCTGGTCCTCCTCCTGACTTTCTAGCAATTGTGTCTCATCATCGTCCACCTCTTGTGACAGTTTCCCACTGTCGCCTTTGTGTGACCGTGGCTGCTCAAATATTTGGGCATCGCTACATGCTATCTCCTCTTGCCCCGCTTCAAGTGGACTGGGCGAGAGGCCAGAATCTATAAATGGAAAAGTGAACAACTCTTCGGAGTGTCCAAGTGTGGGATCAGTTGTCTCCGGGCACTCAGCATGGTGGGAGGAAGGAGGATCAGGGTGAGGAATATGCAGTCCAGACTCACGGCTACTGAAACTTGACTGTGTGGAAGACAGGGTGGTGGTGGTGGCTAAGTGACTGGAAGCATTATCTGCTATCCAACCAATAACCTTTTCACACTGCTCTGTGTTCAATTGTGGTGTTCTGCAGTCCCATATTAATTGGGACAGGAAGGTCGAGCGAGAAGATGTGGGTGTTTGTTGTGGCACAATTTCAGCTAGCCCAGGGCCTCGGCCTCGCCCTCTGCATGCACCATCATCACCATCACGTCCACTTCCCCTTCCCTTGCCACGCACCTTGCCAATTTTAATTGGAGGACAATATTTTCCATGTTCCCTACAAATGGCTGGATGTGAACCGCAGTGATATGTGATACATGTGACTTACAAACCACAGTTTTAAAAAGCTGGCCTGTAGGTAACTATTTTTAATAGTGACCTCATGTTAATAACTTCACTGACACACTGCAACAAAATTTCAATGGAGGCCAGAAATGGCAGAATTTTCAGCGCACTTATATGTGATCCGTGTGATGGACAAACCATAGTTTTAAATAGCTGGCCTGTATGTAACTATTTTTAACAGAGATCTGGTGTCAATAACTTTGCTAACACACTGCAACAAAATTTCAATGGAGGCCAGAAATGGCTTAATTTTCAACGCACTTATATATGATCTGTGTGACTAACAAATCACAGTTTTAAATAGCTGGCCTGTAGGTAACTTATTTTTAACAGCGACCTCATGTCAATAACTTCACTGACACACTGCAGCAAAATTTCAATGAAAGCCAGAAATGGCAGATTCTTCAGCGCATTTATATGTGATCTGTGTGACGGACAAACCACAGTTTTAAATAGCTGGCCTGTAGGTAACTATTTTTAACAGCGAACTGGGGTCAATAACTTCACTGACACACTGCAGCAAAATTTCAATGAAGGCCAGAAATGGCAGAATCTTCAGCGCATTTATATGTGATCCATGTGACGGACAAACCACAGTGTTAAATAGCTGGCCTGTAGGTAACTATTTTTAACAGCGAACTGGGGTCAATAACTTCGCTAACACACTGCAGCAAAATTTCAATGGAGGCCAGAAATGGCAGAATTTTCAGCGCACTAATATGTGATCCGTGTGACAGAAAAAACACAATTTAAAATAGCTGGCATGTAGTTAACTATTTTTAACAGCGACCTCGTGTCAATAACTTCACTGACACACTGCAACAAAATTTCAATTGAGGCCATAAATGTCAATATTTTCTGCACACTTATATTTGATCCGTGTGACGGACAAACCACAGTTCTAAATAGCTGGCCTGTAGGTAACTATTTTTAACAGCAATCTGTTGTCAACAACTTTGCTAACACACTGCAACAAAATTTCAATGGAGGCCAGAAATGGCTTAATTTTCAACTCACTTATATACGATCTGTGTGACTAACAAATCACAGTTTTAAATAGTTGTCCTGTAGGTAACTTATTTTTAACAGCGACCTCGTGTCAATAACTTCACTGACACACTGCCGCAAAATTTCAATGAAAGCCAGAAATGGCAGATTCTTCAGCGCATTTGTATGTGATCTGTGTGACGGACAAACCACAGTTTTAAATAACTGGCCTGTAGGTAACTATTTTTAACAGCGAACTGGGGTCAATAACTTCACTGACACACTGCAGCAAAATTTCAATGAAGGCCAGAAATGGAAGAATCTTCAGCGCATTTATATGTGATCCATGTGACGGACAAACCACAGTTTTAAATAGCTGGCCTGTAGGTAACTATTTTTAACAGTGAACTGGGGTCAATAACTTCGCTAACACACTGCAGCAAAATTTCAATGGAGACCAGAAATGGCAGAATTTTCAGCGCACTAATATGTGATCCGTGTGACAGAAAAACCACAGTTTTAAATAGCTGGCATGTAGTTAACTATTTTTAACAGCGACCTCGTGTCAATAACTTCACTGACACACTGCAACAAAATTTCAATAGAGGCCATAAATGTCAATATTTTCAGCACACTTATATTTGATCCGTGTGACGGACAAACCACAGTTTTAAATAGCTGGCCTGTAGGTAACTATTTTTAACAGCGGACTGGTGTCAATAACTTTGCTAACACACTGCAACAAAATTACAATGGAGGCCAGAAATGGCAGAATTTTCAACGCACTTATATGTAATCTGTGTGATGGACAAACCACAGTTTTAAATAGCTGGCCTGTAGGTAACTATTTTTAACAGCGATCTGGTGTCAATAACTTTGCTAACACACTGCAACAAAATTTCAATGGAGGCCAGAAATGGCTTAATTTTCAGCGCACTTATATATGATCCGTGTGACTAACAAATCACAGTTTTAAATAGAAGGATTTTAAGCGTTGTAATATAGAAAGGATCTGTCTGAATTCTGCAGTGCCAACAAGCAAATGGAGCAGAAAAACGAATGGTGTTCTCTGGATTGCTTTTTAAGCAAATAATCAGGATTAAGATCCAAAAAAAAATTATTCCTGGCCTCTGATACCTGGGGCTATTTCTAGAAATGTCTGTAAAAGCACCAGCAGCAGACTGGAATGGACCCTCTTGCTATATGCACTGCAATCTGCCACATACACTGCCTACCTAGCACTGATATCTAGCAGCTGGATTATTCCTCAGAAGGACTGTTAGTTGAGATGGATATGTGAATAATATATGCTGGTATACCTACACTAAGAAACAAGCAAATCTCTTCCTAGCTCAGCAGCACCTCTCCCTACACTGTCTGATTCCGGAGTGACAGTGACGAGCATGGCGGCGCCAGGTCTGATAAAGACCTGATAACACTGTGCGGCCAGCCAATCACTGTAATGCCACAACCAACATGACTGCGGCATTACAATGTGTGGCAGACAATCCCTGCATGTTCATTGGCGCTCTAAAGAGTGCCAAACATGCTGGCAGGGGACCCGAGCTCCCGCCAAGCAACCCCAGAAATACTCGGTGACAGCCGAGCATCTTGAGCAGTGAGATGCTCGAGCAAGCACTGAGCAGTAGTGAGCATGCTCACTCATCACTATGTATTAGATTTCCATGTCAGAAAATATATGAAGGGCATACTAAACGTGAATTAAAAATCAGAATTCTCCCAAATCCAAATGCCCCTCTTCCTTCTGAGCACCACAGTGTGCCTAAACCACATTTAGTTTCCACATATTTGGCATTTCTGTAGTGATGAGAGCCCGCCTAATTTCCAAGGTTCTTGTCTCCAGAAGCAGGAGCTGGGCATAAAGTACTGGGCTCTACAATGTACTGGGTCCTACAATGTATTGGGCTCTACAACATACTGGGCACTGCAATGTGGGGGCATTACAATGGCAGATTTGCAATTTTCAGTCAGCAGCATCCACTGCTGCTTGTTTCTGGAACCACACATGGAGTCCAAATCGTCACTCCACCTGCAGATAAAGTCCCAAGGGGTTTAATTTCCAAAATGGGGTCACTTGAGGGGAATTTTGCTCTTAGGAGCTCTGGATATGGAGTCTGCAAACTATTCTATGATTTGTTCTCCAACAGTGAAATAGCGATCCTTCCCTCCCTAGTCTCGCCATGTGGCTAAGCAGTACTATACAGCCACATATGGTGTATTGCCATGTTCAGCAGAAATTGGGAGACAAATTTTGTTGTCAATTTTACTCATTTCCCCATGTGAAAATGTAAAATCTGGGGCTAAAACAAAATTTTTGTGGTAAAAATGTCATCATTTTTTCTATACTCCTCAATAGTATTACATGTAGGGTATTGGTGCACTCATGAAAAATTGCATAACAAACTGAGAGGTCCATTTTTTTATTAGCCCTTCTAAAAATTTAAAACTTGGGGCCAAAACAACATTTTAGTTGGAAAAATGTTATTATTCTTTCTTCACCGCCCAATGGTATAAAATTCTGACCTTAAAACATTTTCTCTCTCTCTCTCATTATTCTGGCATTTGGCAAATATTAAAAATTATGTTAATCCTAATTGACTTAAATCGGGAAAAGTTTATTCTGATTTCATGTCAGATATTGAGAAAAACATGCATATATCTCTTTTTATATAGTGTTTGTAAACTTCTGGTTTCAACTATATACAGTATAATATGATGATTGCAATATTTTAAGAGGATATAAATTTTATAGGGGTGCTTCTTTAAAGTGAATGTCAGGTGTCACCATAACATCATGTTAGGTGCAACATTTTGTTCAGTTACTTTTACAATTGTTTTCTAAAGTGAAGAGAGCTGTGCTTTTCTTACATATATATATTTCTAAATCCCCTGCATAGCCATAGCTGAGATCTCTGTAGTGATGGCGGCAGGCATATGCGGATTATAATGAGGGCAATCTGGGCTACCGGTTTATCTATGGCCAAATTGCCATCATTATATGTGCGGCGCCGCGGCACATACCGGCAGACAGTGGCGGGGGGGCCCCCGGACCGCTCCCCCAGCAGCGGCGCACGGCCGCTACTTCTTCTTTGGCCGGGCCAGCACTGCAGCTGTTAACTTCCTTGTGCTGGCCCGGCCGCGTCACAGCTAGGAGACACGGCCCTGTGCGCGGCCGTGTCTCCTATCTGTGACGTCACGCAGTGTGCGCCCGGCCTGCACTGCTGCACCGGAGAGGAGCAGAAGGACTGGAGCCGGGGGATGGTGAGTGTGTGTGTGTGTGTGTGTGTGTGAGTGTGTGTGTGAGTGTGAGAGTGTGTGTGTGTGTGCGTGTGTGTGTGAGTGTGTGTGTGTGAGCGTGTGTGTGATTGAGTGAGCGTGTGTGTGTGTGTGCAGGCAGATTTCATTGTGTGATGTCTGTTAATATGTATTTTTGTGTTTCAAATGTGTTTATACGTGTATGTATATGTCTGTATATGTTTGTGTGTGCGTGACTGCGTGTGGCCTCCCGCTGTCTCTGGGGGGGGCGCTGTGTGGCCTCCCGCTGTGTATAGATGGCGCCATGCGGCCTCCCGCTGTGTATAGATGGCTACGTGCGGCCTCCCGCTGTATATAGATGGCTACGTGTGGCCTCCTGCTGTGTATAGATGGCTACATGTGGCCTCCTTCTGTGTGTAGATGGCACCGTGAGGCCTCCCGCTGTGTATAGATGGCTACGTGCGGCCTCCCGCTGTATATAGATGGCTATGTGCGACCTCCCGCTGTGTATAGATGGCACCGTGCAGCCTCCTGCTGTGTATAGATGGCTACGTGCGGCCTCCTGCTGTGTATAGATGGCTACGTGCGGCCTCCCGCTGTATATAGATGGCTACGAGCAGCCTCCTGCTGTGTATAGATGGCTAAGTGCGGCCTCCCGCTGTGTATAGATGGCTACGTGCGGCCTCCCGCTGTGTATAGATGGCTACGTGCAGCCTCCTGCTGTGTATCGATGGCTACGTGCGGCCTCTCGCTGGGTATAGATGGCTACATGCAGCCTCCTGCTGTGCGTAGATGGCTACGTGCGGCCTCCCGCTGTGTATTGATGGCTACGTGCGGCCTCCTGCTGTGTATTGAAGGCTACATGTGGCCTCCCGCTGTGTATAGATGGCTGCATGCGGCCTCCTGCTGTGTATAGATGGCTGCATGCGGCCTCCTGCTGTGTATTGATGGCGCCGTGCAGCCTCCCGCCGTGTATAGATTGCTACGTGCGGCCTCCTGCTATGTATAGATGGCTACGTGTGGCCCCCCTGCTGTGTATAGATGACTACGTGCGACCTCCCGCTGTGTATAGATGGCACCTTGCGGCCCCCTGCTGTGTATAGATGGCACTGTGTGGCCTCCCGCTGTGTATAGATGGCTACGTGCGGCCTCCCGCCGTGTATAGATGGCTACATGTGCTCAATATTGAGTCATACAATTAATGTAAGGCTATGTGCCCACGATACAAAACACTACTCCAAAGACATAGATAGTACATACTGGCTAGAGATAAATAAGTCATATCTCCCCATTTGATCAACAGTTAGACAAAAATATGCAGTGGGCACCTAATCATGACACCTACACTTGGAAAAGATTCCAAAAAACCACTGGCAAATAGAAGATAACACTCTTTATTGACAAACAATGATTAAAAATTCATTATGAAATGGTCACAAAGTTAAAAATATTTTTTAAGAGGAAAAAGGATGAAACAAAAAGATCAGGCACGTATGGACAGAATTGTTGTAAGTTATTGATAGTAAATTTTAGTTCCTGTAGGTAAATATTCATAAAAAGACAGAATTGGGTAAAGTAATAGTAGTGATATCCCCCATATCTCCCATATTAATTAATAAGGTTAGCCATATAAAGAGGATCATGAATTGAGTACCATTGCAATACTGCAAGTGCCCCTAAATTGGCTAGAATAATATGGCTCACAAGGGTTTTTTGAGCAATATAAAGAGAGTAACCAAAAGGTGCTTGCACTAAGTAAGGACCATTACAATAAGTACCCATAGATTGGATCAAATAATATGGCTCACAAGCGATTTTAGGCAATATGGAGAGGGTAACAAAAAAGCTGCTTACACTAAGTGAAGGCACCGACCTGAGTCATTAAACTTACCCATCAGGAGTGTGACTAAGTTCAGTCCCGTGCCACCAGTAACGCCCCAATGTGCGTTTCGCACACCCAGTGCTTTCTCAAGGGGAGTGTGAGGTAAAAGAATGCATGCCTCGTTATCTTTATACATGGCCCCATCTGGTATACGCCAATGAACGCGTCGCATGTCAGCGCTGCGCAGAAAGTCCGGAAGTACGGGGTCCGGCTCTCCTTTCCGGCACGCACTAGGGAAATCCCAGTTTGACGTCATATGTGCGTGCCAGAAATGACGGAGGCCTTAACCCAACAATGGACAGACTGCCGCAGTGCGCATGCGCCTGCCGGCGCCATTTTCTTGGAGCCACATATGCATCCACAACCGCAGACGGAAAGGGATATGGTGCCAGTCCACCTTCAAATTCATCAGTTTATGGCCAGTGGTAAAACCCCCCATATATAGATACCGAGGAGAGGAATATACTAGCCCCTAGTGGGAGACCATAAATACATACCCCACAGAGGAGAAGTCTCCTCACAAATATCTCCCAATATATGGAACTATTGGGCAATGCCATATATGTAACATATAGAGGGAGAAATGAAACGGAAAAAGGCAGAGAATAAGGAAGCGTGCTTATTAAAGTATCTCACATAGAGTCAATAATAATAAAGGCATACACTGGTGGATTTACAATGGTAAATGAATGGTAAGAGAATGCCAAGAGTGTGCAAAGCAGTCATCAAAGCAAAAGGTGGCTACTTTGAAGAATCTAGAATATATAACATATTTTCAGTTGTTTCACACTTTTTTGTTAAGTATATAATTCCACATGTGTTAATTCATAATTTTGATGCCTTCAGTGTGAATGTACAATTTTCATAGTCATGAAAATACAGAAAAATCTTTAACTGAGAAGGTGTGTCCAAACTTTTGGTCTGTACTGTATGTATGGGTCATCTCTTTCCCTGCAGGTATGATTGGTTACAGAATGCTTCTGAAGAGCACAAAGTTCTACCTTATTTGTCACAAGTCAGTGGGGACAGATTGGCAGCACCAACAAAAGCTATGCACATTTCTCTATCCAACTTAAAGCACCCCTTATAAGAATGACTTGTTTCAGATTATAAAAAATATTATAAGATACTACAGGCGATTCATGGCTTATGACTAGATAGGTTCTGAAGGTTTGTTTATAACCTGAATTTGTATAAAAGTGGGAACATGGCTGGTAAAAAAAATAACTAATTCTCACCTCATCACTGACCTCTCCGGCCACCCCAAAGCTGTCTTGTCTTCTTGTTTCCATAGTAACACATCTCAGGCCTCTTCACTATAGGCCAGAATTACTGGACACAATATTAAGATGTGCACCATGATCTTATGACGCGCAGTGACCTATGAGATCTGGATGTGGCCAGAAGTCCTAGCCTAGAGTTAAGAGGCCAGAGATGATGCAAGGGCCAGACAGCTGGCAGAAAGCAGCAAGGTGGCCAGAAAGGTGAGTATTAGGCTGTGTGCCCACGATGTGCATTTAATTCGTTTCCGCGGTGGTATTTCTGTCATGGAAACGCATTAAAATTGTTTGTTAAGATGCCTGCCATGTTCCCCAATGATAATCCACATGTGCTGTGCACATGTTGCGGGAATTTCTGCTGCGGATTATCATTGCTGAAAAATCTGCAGCACAACCATTTATTGTGCGATTTCTCAGCGAAATCGCCGCCATTGACTTGATGTAAAATCTGCATGCGTTTTTTCTGCCAGGTAGAGGAAAAAATGCTCAGGAAATTTCTGCTTAAAATCTGCATCGTGGGCACATATCCTTAATTTTGTTTTTTTGCTTATTTTTTACCAGTACCTACCTCATCGCACATCTCTTCAGATTTCTTGCTTTCCGCCATCCACCCTCTGCTTTCTGCTGGCATGTGTCACATCTCTGGCCTTCTTCACTATAGGCCAAACTTGTGGCCGTGTCCAGGCATCACAGGTGACTACATGTCATAAGGTTGTGGCGCACATTTTACAACACATTGTGACCTATGAGGCCTGGACACGACTAGAAGTCTTGCCCTAGAGGTCGGAGTTGCGGTGCATGATGGCAGACAGAAGAGGATTTCATAGGGAGCAGAAAGCAGCAGGGTGGCTGCAAAGGTGAGCAATTGGGTGAGTGTCAGTTGTTTTTACTTTTTTTTAATATATTGTGTTCGAAACTGGAAGTAATACAAAAGTTGGATGTTTGTAAGTCCATGACTGTCTGTTTATTCAATACCTAAAGAATTAGCTGTATCTAAACATTCCCTTAGGCATCATAATAATCAGATCACAAGTTGAGTTTTCATATTTTTTTGTTAAGAAACTCAGCACAACTTTATAATTCAGAAAATGATTTCTTCTTTTCAGTATACTTAATTCCATAAAGGATTAAAGTAGATTGTTTATTTTGTTGTTTTGGTGATAAATGACGCTTTCTCATTCATTCTGTATCACTGTCTCAATAATAGAAAATACTCAGCTAACCGACCACCATAGAATGTGATATCTAACACTAAATTATACTTATTCCTTGAGCTTATGTACTCACATATTATACTAGTATTGAAGAAATCTAAACCTGAAATTTCAGTGTGATAGAAGAATCATCATTTTACATTATTTATATATGCCGGTTGGTTTAATATCTTATCATTCCCATATCTAAACTGACTTCTGTACAACTTCTAAGAGCTAAGTTTTCCCTAGTGTACTATACACGGCATGTACGCCATATGTCATGTCTCTGCTTGGGGTGCGAGCCCGCATCTTTCAGATTTAATTAGCCATCATATGTCTTTAACAACCGCGCACAAGCGATCAGACGATTGCATCTCCAAGTCCCCTAAGGAGACTATTAAATGCAGTAAAAAGTTAAAAAAATGCTATTAAAAATATATAAAAATAAAAAATATCAAAACAAATATGAAAAAACATGTAAAAATATGAAGAAAAAACCCCACAAATGTTAAAAATGAAATAATTAAAAAAATAAAAAATACATATATCTGTTATCGCTGCGTTCATAAAAGTCTGATCTATCAAAATATAAAATAAATTAATCTGATCGGTAAACAGTGTAATTCGAAAAGCCAGAATTACTTTTTTTTAACCAATGCAACACTGCAACAAAATGCAATAAGAAGTGATCAAAACATTGTGTCTACCCCATAATGGTATCAATAAAATTGTCAGCTCAGGGCGCAAGAAATAAGCCCTCACACAGCCCCATATCCCAAAAATTTAAAGTGTTTTGTGTCTTGGAAAGTGGCAACACAACCAAAATGTATTTGTTTTTTTTTTAATTTCTTAATTTTTTTCACTATGTAAATAAAGAAAAAAAACATGTTTGGTATCTGCATAATCGTAGTGACCTGGAGAATGATATTACCAGGTCAGTTTTACCATATAGTGAACATGGTAAACTAAAGCAAAAAAAAAACAATTGTGAAATTGCACTTTTTTTGTGCAATTTCGGCACACTTGTAATTTTTCAGTGCATCACATGATAAAATGAATGGTGTCATTCAAAAGTACAACTCATTCTGCAAAAAACAATTCCTCTTATGGCTATGTAGATGGGAAAATAAAAAAAGTTATGGCTCTTGGAAGAAGAGGAGGAAAAAACGAAGATGAAAAAATGGAAATTGGGTGGGGGCATGAAAGGGTTAATATAGTTTAACTGCAAATGAAAAAATAATCAGCACACAGTTAACTAATGAACTACAGTAAGTCCTTTCTTGTCTTGTGATATTTAGTGGAATCATTTTGCATTAAATATATATACCAGGCATTGTAATATCCCATCATTCACAAATTTAACTACTGTTTAACTTTTGAGAGCTTAGTTTTCCTTGTAGTGCAGTATATGTAGCATATGAATCCTAAAGGTTCTAATTATTTGAAAATGCTAATGTTCCTGAATCTTGTTTCAAAGTATTAGGTGAATAACACATGAAAACAAATAAATGGAACTGATTAGAAGTTTGGAAATGTTGTCATTTACAGAATTATGGATTCCCATCGCGTTGTTGCCTAGAACTGGTTATCTGTCAGGAATATTTTGCTAGTATAATATTTTTACAAATTATACCAAGGTTAAATATTTGTGGAAACAAGATAAACAGCTGTAGACAGTGCTATTTAATGATGATGAGTGGCATTTTCAATAGAGAAAAAATAATCATATCAATTCTGTCAGCAGAAGCAGCTGATTGAATCCAGCAGCGGAAAACAAATCATTGGACCTGCTGCATATGCAAACACTTAAAATTTTATTCACTTTATAGAACAAAGTATTTTCAGCCACTATCTGCAATGCAATTAGGTGACTTCTCATCTAATCTCGCAGCACAGAGTCAGCTGTTTACCCCATCTAACATGAAGCCATACTCATGCAGAAGTACAGGTTCCATTATCAAAGTAGGAAAGATGTGAATTTAAAATACAGAGTCATCTAAGGCTATGTTCACATCATATTTTTGTCATACATTAGTATGACTGAGCAAAAAGGCTAAAAAAAAATTTAGATTTATCTGCCAATAGGACCATTGACTTTAATGAAGCAAATGGAATCCCTTTGTGTCCTGTCTGACTTTATTTTCGGCATTGTCCGCCTTTTTGAGGCATGCACAAAAACATTCCAGGCAAGTAGTCACTGTCCTTAAACAGTTCATATGTAGCCAGACCTCCAGGATAGCCCAAACAAAAAGATCCCTAGGGAATATTCCTTAAAGTACGGAGTGTTACAATATGCTCCTTCTGAGAACAGGGCCGCACGTAGCCATCTATACACAGCGGGAGGGGGGGCGTGGCCTAGCCAGCGATGTGAGAGGACGAGGTCTGGAACTCTCCCGCCGACCGTAGCTGTGTGCGCTGAGCCAGGACGCCGCAAAGCCTTTGAAGTACTGCTGGGGGAAGGTCTCCTGTTGCCCCAGGGAGCGTTCCTGATAAGCAAGGCTGCCGTAATGACCCGCATCAGGCAGCGGGATCCTGGCCCTGGAAGAGGAGGTAGGGGCCAAGATGGCGCCGTAGCTCAGGAGGAGGCGGCCAGAGAGAACACAGCGTGCTCCAGGAGGATGTCGGCTGCTGCACGCCTGGAGCGGTTTGCGAGGGTGGAAGCAAATAATAATAAAGCTGGACTATCAGAGGGGGAGGCTGGGGCAGAAAATGACATGGAGGATAACGAGATCACAATAGGTACAGTGGACTGCGAGGCTGATGGCTCTGGAGAAGATGGGCAGGACAAAAATGTGGAGTCTGCTGTTGATCCTAAGGTGGGGGAATGTACTTTGAGAGATGTGTTCACTGTGGTGTCGTATTGCAAACAAACACTTACTAAGCTGTCAAAGCAGGTTACTGGTGTGCAAGCAGAAATTACTAATATTAAAGCTGCCATGCAGAAAGCCGATGTCCGCACAGGAGAGGTAGAGGAAAGAGTGAGCACTGCTGAGGACACCATATTATCTGTACAAGCTGCTCAAAAAAAGCAGGACAAGCTGTTAAATGATGTTATTGCTAAAAACGACGATTTGGAAAACAGGTCGAGACGTAATAATGTCAGGATAGTGGGGGTCCCGGAAAAAGCAGAAGGATCAAACCCTACAGAATTTATTGAGAATTGGCAGTTGGAAAAATTTGGAGCTGATAAACTATCAAAAGTCTTTGTTGTAGAGCGAGCTCACAGAGTCCCACTGAGACCCCAGCCTCCAGGAGCAGCCCCCCGAGCCATGCTGGCTAAGATCTTAAATTATAGAGACAGAGACACTATCCCGCGTATGGTGAGAAAGACTAAGGAATTAACAATAGATGGTCAAGATAGCTCGTTTTACTCAGACTATTCACCTATGGTGCAAAAATTACGCATGAACTATAGAGATGTAAAGAAAAAATTGAGAGACATGGGACTTGCGTATTCTATGATGTATCCGGCCAAGCTGAGACTGGTTGCACTGGGTAGAGTACACTTTTTGCAATCTCCAGAAGAAGCATTGGACTGGATTGAAAAGAACTCTGGAAGAGTGCGGGAATACAAAGGCAGCTGAAGAGAGGCAGAATATATGTTTTGTGCATGTGTTAGTGCTTATCATTTGCTGTCTTTTTTCAAATGCATTTAACTACTTGTTGCAGGATACAAGTTTGAATCTGGACGATGGCGGTGTGCTGGAGATGCATACAGTTTATATATTTGCTATATAATATGTTTTTCATAAGGCGGGAGAGACCTTGGGGAAGACATTCGGTTTTTTGTCTATTTGAAGTTTAGGCGGGAGGGATCATCTGGTGAAATAGGCCGGTTTCATTCACCCACTCTCGGATAGAGAGAGAGAACGGAACGACAAATTGGGAGGAGGATTGGGGGTGACAGCAGTGGTTAGAAGAGTTAGAAGTTATTTTGGTTTTGGGTATGGGTGGGGGAGGGAGACAGGGGGGAGGCGGACGGCATGGGGGGCAATGTATGATGTGGTTATATACACAGATATTGATTCTGATAAACAATGGCGGGTATGGTTAAGGTATTAAGCTGGAACATACGTGGTTTGGCGGACCGTAAGAGACGGGCCACTATTCTTCAAAATATTTTGGCTCAAGGGCCCTCCATTATCTGCCTTATGGAAACACACCTGACAAGGGACAAAATTGTTTTTTTAGTGAGGAAGTGGGTTCAAAGAGCATACCATTCTACCTATTCTGCATATGCAAGGGGGGTTTGTATCCTGGTGCATGCGGGGACTCCGTTCGAGGAGGTTGAGATTAAAATAGATAAAGACGGGCAATACGTTTTTCTAGTTTGCAGACTTTATGGCAAATTATATTGTGTGGTGGCAGTGTATTTTCCACCGCCATATACTGGGACGAAACTGCAGGAGATTATAGAGCTCACGAGGCATTGGATAGGGATTCCTGTGTTGCTGATTGGGGATGTTAACAACATAATGAATAAAATTTGGGATAAAACTAATCGGCAATCGGGAACAAATGACGGAGAAGAGGAGACATCCTTTGCTAACTATGTATCAGAGGTGGGCCTGATAGATTTGTGGAGAGTGAGACATTTGGGAGTGAGGACATACTCGTGCTACTCTTCGACACACGGCTCTATATCTAGAATAGACCTAGCCCTTGGAAATGGGATGATTGACCAAAACGTTATGCATATTGAATAGCTACCTAGGATACTTTCTGATCATTGTCCCTTGTTGGTGGAGCTGAGGCCCGATATATGTGGGGGCTGTGGACGGAAAGAATGGAAGGTTCACCCAGTATGGTTAGAAACGGTGGATATTCAGAAAATAGCAGGAGAAGTGGAGGAATTCTTCCAGAATAATGTGGGAAGTACAGCCATAGGAACTGTGTGGGACACAATGAAGGCATATGTTAGGGGTTTACTGATCCGAGATATCTCTAGATGTAAAAATCAGAACAGAATGGAGGAAAGAGAGGCATTGGCTGCGCTGAAGAAAGCAGAGGAGGAATTGATGCTTAACCCCACCGTAGAGGCGCAACAGATCATGAAGGAAGCTCAAAAAGGGGTGGATAAAGTATTTCTAGCCAGTGGGGAAAAAAAGAGGGAATTTCAAAAAATTGCCTTTTATGAAGAAGGTGAAAAAGTTGGCCACCTGTTGTCTATTATAGCAGCAGCGCAGAGAGAACCGGGATATATATACGATCTCCTGGATCCAACTGGCACCTTAGTCACTGAAACGCGGGATATCTTGAAGGTGTTTAGGGACTTCTATGGTGATCTATATCATTCTAAGTTAAGTAATTCGGGAGATGACATAGACCAATTCTTGAGGGGAACCCAGATATCTAAACTTAGTGAGGAGGCTAGGGATAGCTTGGAAGGCCCCCTGACGGCGGAGGAGATGGAGGAAGCTTTGACTTCAATGGCAAATAATAAAGCCCCAGGAGCAGATGGCCTACCAACAGAGTTTTATAAACATCTTAGAGATATACTATTGCCAAAATTGAAGGATGTGTTTCTGGAGGCCCTGGAGGTGGGAGAATTACCGGAATCAATGCGGGAGGCTACAGTAGTGGTTTTGCCCAAGGCAGATAAGGACCGGACACAGCCAGATTCATATAGACCCATATCTCTACTACCGGCTGATATTAAAATCTTAGCTAAAGTATTGTCTAACTGGTTAAGCCGTGTAGTTTCTAGTATTATTCACTCAGATCAGTCAGGTTTTATGCCGGACAGATCAACGGCAATTAACTTGAGCCGACTATTTTTTAATATGCAATTGGCCGCTGACAATGCTGGGCATAGAGTTGTGGTCTCACTGGACACACGGAAAGCCTTTGATAGTGTAGAGTGGAGCTATCTCTGGTGAGTTCTCAAATTGATGGGATTTGGTCCGGTTTTTGTGGCCTGGGTAAAGTTATTGTATACGCACCCTGTGGCTAGAATAAGAGTAAATGGGGAACGATCAGATAAATTTGATATAACAAGATGAACCAGACAGGGCTGCCCCCTTTCCCCGCTATTATTTGCCTTGGCCATAGAGCCACTGGCTTCTGTAATGAGACAGTCAGACGTGATAAAGGGATTTCGGTATGGGCTGGTTGAGGAGAAGATAGCGTTGTACGCAGATGATATTTTATTACTTTTACAGGACCCTCAAGCGTCATTACATGGTGCAATAGCTATCATCAAAAGATTTGGCCTGTTATCTGGGCTGCAAATTAATTGGGATAAATCTCATATTATGGAAATAGATACCCTGGATGGCTTAGATGTTGAACAAGTGGAACGTGCACAACTTAAATTAGTACGAGAGTTTAAATATCTTGGAATTACGATATCATTACCAGTAAAGGAGTACCTTCAGTTGAATGTATACCCGATAATTGGGAAATTAATAGATAAAGCATCTACGTGGAGCAAAATGCGTCTCTCGGTGGTGGGACGCACCAATCTTCTTAAAATGGTGCTGATGCCGAAATTGCTATATGTTTTACACAACTCCCCTGTGTGGATTCCTCAGTCGGTGTTCCAGCGTATTAATTCAATATTTAGGGATCTGGTTTGGGGTGGAGGACAACCCAGGATTAAGCTGGAGACTCTCCAGAGGCCGAAAGAAGAGGGGGGTCTCACCTTACCAAACCCGTGGATATACTTTTTGGCAGCACAGTCTCAGCATATTAGAGGGTGGGCACTGAAGGCTGTGAAGGAGACTATCCAGGCGGTCATGGAAGCTCATCTTAAAAAGAGTCCATTGGTAGTGGGCCTAGAGTCGGGACTTTTTGGGAAGAGAGGCAGGTTATACCCGACATGTGGTCTGGTCCATAAACTGTGGATGAGGGTGAAGAGGATTAGAGGTATAGTAGGAATGTCTATGTATGCTCCTATTTGGGATAACGAAAATTTAGGTGAATTTTATAAGATAGGAGAGCTGAGAGGATGGGTGGTAAGGGGTATACAGTACTTTTACCAACTGTTGGACAATCAAAACATGAAAACCTTAGAGATGCTGAAAGAGGAATTTCATTTATTAGACAGACACAGCTATCAGTATACACAAGTTAAACTTGCGTTTATTAAGCAAAGGAAAATCAAGAACCTGTCTGTTCAAAAGGATATTGTTATTGACTATATTTGTATGGGGGGATGTACAGCAGGCGTTATATCTAGGGTGTATGCTGATTTGCTCCACACCTTTCTATTGAACTATTCTGTTCTGGCAAGGGAGAGGTGGGAAGCAGATGTTGGTACCATTGAAGATGACAGGTGGGAATCCATTTTGGAATATATTCCTAAATTGTCTCTAAATGAACCTGCCAGAATGTCCTAATTACTTCTTGTACATAGAGCATATAGATCACTCGATTTTTTGTTCAGGATAGGGGTACGGGAGAATTCGGATTGCCCGAGATATGGGTCAGAAAATGCTGATATATTACATGTTGTGTGGAGTTGCCCAAAGCTTGCAAACTATTGGTCTGAAGTAGCTGGCCTAATTGAAGGACAGTATCATTGTATAATTCCTAGAGATCCAGTGGTTTGCTTGCTGGGATATGTGGAGGAACTTGTGGGGAATGATGTCGCAAAATTGGCAATTGCCAGACTCTTATATGCAGCTAGGAAGGTAATAGCTAGGTATTGGGTGCGGCCGGAACCTCCCTCTAGACAGGAGTACATAAGGCAGGTGGATTATGTGGTACGAATGGAGGAAAAAATTTATTTAAAAAGGAAAAACGCCAAACTCAGTGACAACCTATGGGCACCATGGAAGGTGTGTTAATGTTAATGCTTTTGGAGGAAAGAATCCGATGATTACATTACAGTATAAAATACATTGTAATGATTATAAGACATTGAAACATATGTTATATAACGATAAGGGATTATTGTCATCCGTAAAAGGGGAGGGAGGGTGGGTGAGGGGTTCTTTTTGTTAATAAGAAAATGAGAAATTATTGTACTGAAGATGTATTTTATTATTCTATCTTTAAATGAATAAAAATGTATCTGATTTAAAAAAAAAAATACACAGGGGGAGGCCACACGGTGCCATCTACACACAGCAGGAGGCCACATGAAGCCATCTATACACAGCAGGAGGCCGCACGTAGCCATATATATACAGCGGGAGGCCGCACGTAGCCATCTTTACACAGCGGGAGGTCGCACGGCGCCATCTATACACAGCGGGAGGCCACACGTTCATGTTCCAGGGCATCCAACAGGCCCTGAGCAAAACAGTAAACCCAAAAGACATGCAAAGATGTTTCCTCCATGAAGGGGAAACTTGGGCAGACCAGGTTTTGCTCAGGTGGCTAGCATATATGAATGACTGGACGGACAGTCTGTCCTGTATTGCCATCCATGACAAGTCCTTGGTCAACTTGCCAGAAGATACATTAGTTCATCCAGTCTTTACCTTTTTGGGCTTAAGTATTCTTGCATAACCTGAGCAACAGCTTCATAAAACCAGGGAGATCTCCAGTTGTAATTGCAGGAGCTGTCCCACTTATCCAAGCTGCACTCCTAGCATAAGGGAAGAAGGTAGAAGTGAGACATTGAACTGTGGTGAAGTCTGGTTGGATTTTGAATGGGAAGGGCTCGGGAGAAGACAGGTGCTAGTCCCCAAAGATCATAGCTTACAACTTTTTGCAGGTGTCTTTAGACCGTGAAGTTTCTTAAAAAATCTTGCAGGTCTCGATGGGTGCTGTCACTTAAAGGTAACCTGTCACGTTCTAGTTACTATCATCACTGCCCCTATTGGTTTGTTAGTGATGCAGTTTGCATCACTAACAAGCTGTTTTCATGAAAATTGGTGGTATTATAATGCTTTTCTAACGTTTTATATACTTTGCCCTACCTGCTCATATTCAGTCATAGGGATGTGATTTTCAGATTCAGTCAATGCTGGAGCCGCCCATGACATTTGAATACTGCTCCTGGCAAGCGCTATGTCTGTGGGGTGCATGCGCATTTGCACACGTTGGTCCGGTGCGTGCGCATTGAAGCTGTGTGATTACCAGCTTCAGTGCGCACGCGCTGTGACCTGTGGCTCCTGGCGCGTGCGCAGTCAATGTATCTTGCGGTCACCGCATGCGCAGTGACACTGCAGTGGTGACCGCAAACCAATGGGGGCAGTGATGATAGTAACTAGGACGTAACAGGTTCCCTTTAAGGCTGATCAGTGCAGAACATGATGGCGTCATCCATTATAATAGAGCACTTAAACTTGAAATGGGCTGGTCCAGGTATGATTATCCCTCTGATCTCTCCAGTCTGCTTTCAAACTCTGCAAAAAATTCTGTAACACAAATAAAATGGAGAGGTTTAAGAACACAGCCTGTTCTGACCCCAAAGAGTACCGGAAAGGAGTCAGTCTTCCAGCAATTCACCAGCATTATACTGTAAATATCAAAGTACAGCAGGTTAACAATGGGACAGAATATTTTGTCCAACCCAAATCTATGCAATGCCTTGATAAATTCTTAAGAGACTCAGTCAAAAGTGTTGTCCATGGTATATTATATAAAAGACCACCATGTCAAGACTGACACGGTGACATGGTGGCCTTTTATATAATATACCATGGATCTGTTATAGCAGAAGATGGAGTCCCTCAAGTTTAAAGGCCCCATCTATGCTATATAAGTCTGACAGTTATTTTAGGTGAAAACAACAGCTATGAATGTTCCTTCTTGTATCAATAGCGTGTCCTTGGGAGAAGATAAAGTGATTCTCCCTGGCCAGATGTTTCTTCTTGTAGCAATAATGTGTTCTTGCAGAAAGATGAAATGACCTTGCTAACTAGATAAGTCTAATTAAATATTTTAAAGCATACAGAAACTAGCTTTTTTCGCTTTTTCAGCTAAACTGTATAATCGAACCATATATGGCAAATCCGTTTCTTGCCTTTAGGGTGTATATTAGCCCTGTGTTTTGTAATAAAGTTTTTAGAGTATGTTTAGACACAAACATCCTGTCCTGTGTCTTCATTCTCTCCGAGCTCGTAATCCAAAGGATAGAAGACCCAAAATTCAGTGACGACAGCTGGCGCCTCGAACAGGGACCTTGAGTTAATCTACCCAAGGGTGCTCGACCGGTCCGAGACGTGGGACGAGTGAAGCTCTCTGTTGGTGATATATACAGCGCTGAGGTGAGAATAACTGTTATATTCTACCTAATTATATCACTGCATAGAAGAGACTCCCTCACCCCCGAGCAGTCGGCTCCCCAGGTAATTCAACAGATTGTTGTCTGGCTCAGGTCCCTTTGAACCAGTAGAATCCCTCAGATAAATTGACAGTCCTGCCTTCTATCCTTTGGAGAATTTAAGAATGAAAGTATGGATCCGATGATTGTGTTGTGGATGTGTCCCGGGATTGATGTTTTTGGTCTGTTTTTCTGGTTGGCGTATAAGTCCTAGAGAGGCTAGTAGTGGAATGGTTTAGAAACCTTTGTGGCCCATTGTCTAAGTGACTGAGGAGTCTCTTCTAGGTGAGGAGAACCGAAAAAAATGGGGAACCAAAATGCCAAGGAAGGCATTATAGCCAAAGACTTAGTGGTACGCAGAGGAGGGAAACAGGCACTGATTGGAATTGACAAAATATTGTGTAAAGCGGGAATGAATGAGAATGGAGAGATGAATGGAGAGAAATGGAAATCCTTCTTTAACTCCTATCATGGATGGTTGAAAGATAAGGGTCTGCTAGGGACAGTAGATGTATGGATGAATGCATGCGCTTATTTTGAAGGAAAGATTGAAGAATTAGGAGACGGACGTTACAGACTGACAAAAACTGGAATGACAGATTTTCCTCCCTGTCCGCTCCCGACGTCACCCCCACCCCAGTACCAGAATTCCCAGGAATCTAAATGTTGGGTTTGCCCCAGATGTGGACAGCAGAATCCCTTGACAGTAGACATCTGTGTGGCATGTGGAGGACCGAGACCCCACCCAGCTAGACAATTCCCAATGAGGATGGTAGTTGTGCCAGGAGCACCAGCAGCAGCAGCAGCAGGGGGGGATGCAGTGGTTCCAGGTCAGGAAGCTCGTACAATGTTAATGTATAGACCATGGAGTCCTTCAGAGCAGTTGGCACTGATCTCCCAGCTGCCAGATCCATCCCAGTCCCCTATGGGTTTTGCTAGAATGATCACCACCATACAGGATACGTATCATGCCACTAGAATAGATCTGCAGGGGGTAATTAAGGGAAAATTGGCAGATGAAGCCCGCTATGATAGGATGATAGATGAGACAAAAAAACAGTATGCCAATAGGACCGGACCTGTAGATGCAGAATCTAATGATGCAGCAGCTGGAGTCCTATTCGCAGCAGCGTTGGTAAAAGCATGTCAAGACAGGCAAGCAGAAAAGCAAGTTACACTAGAAGATAGAGTGCAGGGAAAGGAGGAAGATCCTAAGGATTATTTCTATGCACTAAAGAAAACCTGGTCAGAAATGGGGTTCAACCCCGGGAATAAGACTAGTGAGAGGGTATTAGCAAGTGCTTTCATGAATGGACTAAAGAAAGAGATTGCAGAGAAGGTAAAAGCAAGTAGACCGGACTGGAGATCAGTGAATGCAGAAGATTTAGCTAGAATAGCTCAGGGGGCACAACATGACATAGCGCAGGCAAAAAGAGCTGCCAGAATACATATAGTAGAGACGACCCCCAGAAACAACAGAGGCAGAGGAGGACAGAAACTGTGTTACGGATGTAAAAAGCCAGGACATTTTAGAAAGAACTGTAGGACCAACCCGTATCCAAATGCTCAGAGTACGGGTCCTCCAGCCGACCAAACAACGCCCCCATAGGATGAGGGTAGCTTGCACATGAACCCCCTCATCTCCTTACCCCCAACTCCCAGTTGTATAGTGCAGGTGAACCTACCAGGGGGACATGAAATCGATTTCCAAGTTTTTCCGGGGCCGACAATTCAGTAATTACGCAAGGTGATTGGCCATATACTGACACTGATTTTTCACATCATGTCATTGCCACCCCCTTCAATTCCCTGTCTGTCCTGCTCCCTGTCACCAAAAGAATTCCCCTGCAAATTCAAGGAGCTACTGTACATAGCCAGCTCATGGTATCGCCCCGAGGTCAATGTAACCTTTTGGGAAATGATGTGTTGTCCCAATTACAAGCACATATTGAGTATCATCCTGATGGCACTGTCACCATGACCCCAGGTTTAAAACCAAGTACCCTTTGCAAAATTATGTCACTAGATATTGCCAGCATAGAAGAGACAAATGAGTTTCCCCCGATATTGGAGCAGGCTGTACCACATGATTTTTGGGCCTCAGACAAAACAGATGTTGGTAGGTTAAGAGTTCAACCACTAATGGTGAAATTAAAACCAGGAGCCATCTTGCCTCAACAGAGGCAGTATCCCCTTAGCTCGGCTCAGGAGAATGCCATAGCCCAGCAGGTCCAAAAATTACTACAGAGTGGAGTCCTAGTCAAAACCCAGTCCCCTTGCAACACTCCCCTGTTCCCAGTAAAGAAAAAGAGTGTGCCAGGACAACCAGCCGCATATAGAATGGTCCATGACCTCCGGTTGGTTAACAAAGCCACAGAACTTCTAACACCAGTTGTGCCCAACCCGCATACTCTTCTGTCACAGATACCTTCTAACTCTCTTTGTTTTTCAGTGATCGATTTGGCAAATGCATTTTTCAGTGTACCATTACATCCTGACTGCCAGTACCTGTTTGCTTTCACATTCCAGGGCAGTCAATATACATGGACAGTGTTGCCACAGGGTGCCCAGAATTCACCCACAATGTACACTGCAAGTCTGCAGGAAATACTGGAGGGATGGTCTGAACCACATATCGTTGTTCTGCAATATGTCGATGACCTGCTCATTTGTGCCCCCTCCAGGAAACAATGTCATAGTGCAACTATATCACTTATGTTGTTTCTCTATCACGCTGGCTGCAAGGCATCAAAAGATAAGCTTCAGTTTTGTAAATCTTCAGTCACCTTTTTGGGACATTGAATTACACCAGGAGCTCGTCATTTAACAAATGCACGCAAACAAGCAGTACAGGCATTCACCGTCCCCATTAAGGTTGCAGCCCTCAGAACTTTTCTTGGACTTGTTTCCTATTGCAGACAGTGGATTCATGCCGTCTCTGTTTTAATGCAGCCCCTCTATGACTGTCTTACCCCAACACCTTTTGTACTAACATCAGAGGCAATAGACTGTTTTTATTCTCTCAAGAACCGTATTTTGGCCGCTCCAGCTTTGGGTACCCCTAATTATGAGCTCCCATTTACTCTGTACCTTCATGAACAAGCTGGACATGCAGCAGGAGTTTTAACTCAAACACACGGTGATAATCAGAGACCTGTTGCCTACTTTAGTGGCAGATTGGATGCGGTAGCCAGAGGTGCACCATCCTGCGTACGTGCTCTGCATGCTGTTGGACTATTACTCCATAAATCCGCAGACATTGTTCTTGACCACCCGCTCACCGTTCTAACACCTCATGATTTCTACACTATATTGAATCAAGTGCAACCCGCTCACCTCTCAGCAGCACGTCATCTCAGGTTACAATGTGCACTGTTAATGCCTCCCAATGTTTCTTTACAGAGGTGTACTACCCTGAATCCAGCAACTTTGTTACCTCTCTCGGATCTAAAGGAGGAGTCAGGTACTGTGCTTTTTAAGGAAGATCCAAGAGAGGAAGTTCCTCATGACTGTGTACAAATGATGGCACAAGAAACGGCAGGTTTACCTACTGTATTTGAACATGAATTACAAAATGCAGATTTTGAATTTTTTGTAGATGGATCCCGTCATCAGGACGATTCAGGTACCTTCCATACTGGATATGCAGTTGTCTCCCTCAATGCAGTAATCAAGGCAGAACCAATGCTCCCACACCAGTCGGCTCAAGAAGCTGAATTTAGGGCCCTAACCGAGGCCAGTAAACTAGCGGAAGGTAGTATTGTTAACATTTACACAGATTCTAGGTACGCATTCGGTATATCGCATGATTTTGGTCCAATATGGAAGTCAAGAGGTTTCCTGACGGCAGCAGGACACCCCATTAAGAATGCTGATGCGGTCCAGCAGTTAATTGATGCGCTACAACTACCCAAACAAGTAGCTGTCATAAAGGTAAGAGCACATACCAGACGCACCGACCAGGTAAGCAGAGGAAACGCAATGGCAGATGCAGCGGCAAAAACAGCAGCCTGTAAGCCGCAACAAGGGTCAACAGTACGTCAGTTAAGTGCCCCTAAAAACCCCTTTGTGTCGGAGGACATCTTATCCCAAATGCAGGCTCAGGCTCAAAAGGAGGAGGTTGATAAGTGGTTAAAGGAAGGTGCATGCCTGAATGAAGCAAATGGGGTATGGGGGAAAGGGACACGACGATGCCTTCCAAGGGCACTGTACCCAGCAGCTGCCCAGATACTACATGGGCCGACACACCAATCTAAAACAGGTGTGATGAGTGTGATGCAGAAACATTGGGTGGCACCAGGATTCTCCACCTGTATTGAAAACCTGGTACAAGGGTGCATGATATGTGCTACACATAATCAGGGTAGAGTAGTTAAAACACCACCCAAACACACCCCCCCGGCCCCTCTATCCATTCCAGAGACTGCAAATTGATTATATTCAGCTGCCAAAGTCAGGATCATGGGAATATGTGTTGGTCTGTATTGATTTGTTCTCAGGATGGCCAGAGGCTTTCCCCGATTGCCAAAGCCACGGCTGCGGCAACCGCAAAGAAACTGCTTGCGGAGGTGGTCTGCAGGTATGGGGTACCAGAGGTAATTGAGAGTGACAGAGGTACACACTTCACAGGTGAAATAATGAATGAAGTCATGTCAGCTTTAGAAATTCAACAAGCATTCCATACCCCATATCACCCACAAAGTAGTGGTAAAGTGGAAAGACTGAATGGGACATTGAAACTAAAAATTCAGAAAGCCATGGCTGAGACAGGAAAACCATGGCCGGACTGTTTACCACTTGCTCTGTTTTCAGTAAGATACACGCCTAATAGAAAGACTGGACTCTCTCCATATGAGATATTGTTTGGCAACGTACCCAGCCTAGGGTGTTTCTATCCGCAAGCATTAGAAATGAACAACCATGTGCTAAGTTCCTATGTGAGGGCTTTACACAAAAAGATTAAGCAAGTACATGATAATGTCTTCAGTTCTCTTCCAGATCCAGATCAAGACTCTAGCAGCCATACGCTGCAACCTGGAGACTGGGTGGTTATAAAAAGACACGTGAGGAAAAGCCTAGATCCACGGTTTGACGGACCCTTTCAAGTTCTGCTGACCACAAGTACAGCCGTTAAGCTAGAGGGAAAAGAGACCTGGATCCACGCGTCCCATTGCAAAAAGATACTAGGAGAACCAGCGGACAAAGAATGATGACATTGTTTATACTTACCAGCATACTTACGACCACAGGTGCATGGACTAGGTTAGGCACCATGGATGGAGACGACAATAGATTCATTAGACACCATCTTGCTCTAATCGATGGACTAAAGGAGCAAAACCAGACCATTGCTAATTGTTGGATATGTACACATGCCCCTGTGACGTCCACTAGCATACCCTTTCTCGCTGTCCCGGTCTCATGGGAAGAGATAAACTTTTGAGTGAACTGTTCAGATACTTTGGCCAATAATTCCACACAGAGATTTTCCTTTCTAAATCCCGCAAATTGGTTTAAAGGTATTGGTGGGTGGTTGGCTGGTATAGTACAAGCGATTTTACAGGTTTTGCTAATGTGTCTTGCGGTTTATTTGGTTTTTAAGCTTTTTTTTCATGTGTATTCAGCGTTGTACTAAAAGAAAACATAGAGATTCGTATTGATAAATGAAGGAACAAAAGGATGGAATGTTATAGCAGAAGATGGAATATGTAAAGAGAGGAGAGAACAAGGCGCAATGGGTGACTCAGTATTGCAATTGTTAGAGGGGTGTGAGGATGGCTACTAACCTTATGAAGTTGTGCACCTCTGCACAACCCCAGTGTAAAGCTCCACAAGCTCCGCTCTGTTGGTGGCTGTCATCTATTTCCAGCGGCGTTCACAGATCCTGATCTCTCGGTGGTGGATCACGTGGTCAGGTTAGTTGCATGTAACGCCGAGATGGACGCCCAGCTTCACCAACACCCCCGGCAGCGTTCCGGAGGGGTTAGGGCAGCGCAGCTTGGAAAACCAGGGTAGTGATTCTAATTAAATTCCTCCCACAGGTGAAAGAACAATAAGTTAAAGGCAGCTCTACCGCACCCCAACAGGGGGAAAGGGACAATAAATGGATATGAATAGCGGTACCAGGTGTCACCTGATGAAGGTGGCTGTGTCCACCGAAACGCGTTGTGTGTATATTAATAAATCAGTCCTTTTAATATTTTTGCCCTGTTATTGGCGCTCTGGTACCGCTATTCATATCCATTTATTATAGCAGAAGATGGAGTCCCTCAAGTTTAAAGGCCCCATCTATGCTATATAAGTCTGACAGTTATTTTAGGTGAAAACAACAGCTATGAATGTTCCTTCTTGTATCAATAGCGTGTCCTTGGGAGAAGATAAAGTGATTCTCCCTGGCCAGATGTTTCTTCTTGTAGCAATAATGTGTTCTTGCAGAAAGATGAAATGACCTTGCTAACTAGATAAGTCTAATTAAATATTTTAAAGCATACAGAAACTAGCTTTTTTCGCTTGTTCAGCTAAACTGTATAATCGAACCATATATGGCAAATCCGTTTCTTGCCTTTAGGGTGTATATTAGCCCTGTGTTTTGTAATAAAGTTTTTAGAGTATGTTTAGACACAAACATCCTGTCCTGTGTCTTCATTCTCTCCGAGCTCGTAATCCAAAGGATAGAAGACCCAAAATTCAGTGACGACAGATCCAAGGGGTAATGTTTCTCCTTGCGGAGAGTGACATGTCAAGCCTGACATGTCATGTTGAGGAGACTTTTAAGCTGCAATGCTCCTCAGGAAATCTGCAAATTGTCTCATCAGAGAGGAAGAGGACTAGAACTCTAGTGCCACCTACAGGAAGTAGCAATCCTAAAAGTCAATATCAACTCTCGAACGAGCTTTGTCACATGACTTAGGATAAGAGCCAAAACCAAAATCTCAATTTGCAGACACTCTGTTTTGGTGTACTGACCCTCATCAGTGCAAAGTGTGAGATCTGGTTTGGCTGGGTGAACTCTAGTGCCACCTATAGGAAATAGCAATCCTATATATACTATGATTCCCATGAGAGCAAAATTATCAATGTTACAGCAGCCAGGAATGCTGTAGGTCTGGCCTGGTACTTTATCTGTCCTGACAGTATTTAGCCGAATTACAAGTAGCTTAGGCAGGAACTTGTAGTCCACATTCAAAAGATATATAGGATGCCAATTTATGAAATGATAGCTGTTCCACTTATGCTTGTACAATGATAGTGATCATTTGAGATTATCGAATCTGTTGAAATTCAATCTTGCTAGCTTTGAAACATTTTTCAAAAAAAATTTAATTTGTGGCTAATTGATTAGCTGCTGTCTCAAGTGCGGCTAAGCCTGCACTGTGTGCATAATTATTTGGCAATTTGTATTTTTGATGATTAATGTTATTATTGAACAACTACAGTGTTGTCAATCAGTCAATCCCAAAGGTTACTAAATCTAATACCTAATATTTAAGAAAGTAAAAGTGCTGTTTTGTCTTTTTTAGGAGAATATCTATGTGGCATAATTATCAGGGAAATATTAGTGTGCACAACTATTATGAAAAGAGAAGAGGAGGTAGCCAAGTTACCACATAAATTGAGAAGTAGGAGGCCCTAGTAGGCTGGTCACTAGGTAGCAGCGAATTGGAGGACACAAACCACTGTGTGTCGGTAGGTGGGGTAGCAGATAGCAGATAGTTATAATTCGAACTTGGGTGATAAAAATGGTAGAGGCTGTGGTGTCCCCGTGATCCCTGCTCCCCCACAGAACTACGTTCCTAAAACACCACCATGTGACCTATACTACCTTCTGAGCTCCGTGTCCTACCTCCATGCTCTCCTTCTATCTGGCACCCGTTGCAACATAGGACCACACGGAACTACCTTGGTGCCACCAGGACTCTACCAGATATACCCAGGTAACATTACCAAAGACCCTAAGCCCCTACCTGGGCCCTATTATACCTAACTATACCCTGCTCACCATTTACCTCCTACCACAGGTGGACCTGAAGCAACACCAAAGATATACGGGGACACCACGTCGTGAAACTAACAAGACTCCCCTACGCCACTAACAGGCTGCCTACTGGAACTACACCTGTGCCACCAGAACTCGACCAGACGTACCCAGGTAACCATACCTAACACCACCAGCCCCCACCTGGGCCACTAATCCATTTCACTCTCTATATACCTCCCACCACAGGTGTACCCGAAGCAACACCCAAGTGACACAGGGGCACCACGGCGTATTAGGTACCAGACCCCCATCGCCAGTAGCGGCCCGTACCACCAGTTACCCCGGCATTCCGAAGGTAAAAGGAATCCCTCCCAGATTCCCCCTATACATACGCCCAGTCCTAACTGCATCACCAACCTCTTCTACTTACCTTGCTATCCTCCATAGGTTTACTACTAAAGCAAGGAAACCCAGCAGGCCAACCCCGGGGCACCCCAAAAAGGAGCGCCAGCACCCTATACAAGTACCCTGGCCACCATTAGCCACAAGAGCCCCGAGGCCACGGTAGATATCTAACCTCTGCTCTGTACCACAGGGCACTACTCCAAGACCTGCCAAGACGAAACCAGCAATCTTCATCCAATACACCTTGTACCCCAAGATCAGGTAACTATCAAACCCTGATCCAACCCAAATTCCTATAGTCCATCCTACTAGCTAAATTCCTCTACTCTTCTCTCCACAGGTCCTCTACCTTGAGCCAAACCAAGGACCCTCTCCTACCAATTCAACATCGCTACCCCATCCAAGTGACCCTTCCCCTATCTATATGCACCCCATTGTGCACTGCAGCTTTGCACCTAGGAACTACCTTTTATGATATACTTTTTTTATATATTCTTTTACCAATTTTATCATATTACTTTAAATAAAGACCAATCTTTTACTCCTACCTTGAGCCTCTACCCTAAGTTACCACATAACCCTGTAGTTCTCCGAAGCCTGGATCAATGCCACTGCTTGGGGCAGGAAGACAGATGAACCAGTAATAATAGATCCAGTTGCTTGGATAAAATTCTTCAAGCTTTATTTGGTCATGTTAAAATTTCATAAAACATCCAGTGAAGTCTAAGAGCGAAATACCAACGTGTTTCTGATGCGTAAAGTACTCTTAATCATGGTGTTTGCTGCATGGCTATAATGCACTTTAACCGCACATACGCATTAAAATGACGATCGTTAAGGGGCCCTATTTCCTTATTTAAAACAGCAATCAGGAATAAGTAAATAGAGCCGCTCCGCATCTGAAATTCCCACGAATGACAGCTGTACATTACAGCTGACACCCTGCGGTATCGTGGCCTGTTGGTTTTGGAACTGATCGAGGCCGAATAACCTTTTAAATACCGCTGTCAATCGCGACAGTGGTTAAAAGTGGGTTAAAACACCCCCTTTGACGGGATCGACCACCCGTGATAGGTGCAGATTATTGCGATGGTACCTTGAGCTCATCTGATGACCCCAGGGTACAGTGGCCTGTAAAATCCTGCTATAAGCTGGGTCTTACAGGCTCTGTCAGTGACTCACTGACAAGTCTCATGCACTGCAGTACACAAGTACTGCAATGCATGAGACTAACGGTCAAAGGAAAAAATATACATGTCCCACAGTGGGACTAAGTGAAAAAGTAAAAAAAAAAATGAAATAAAATTTGGAAAAAGTAAAAAAACACAAAAAAGCGCACAAAGAACAGGAAAAGTTGATTAACTAAAAACGCATCCTTTGTGATAAAGCCAAAATAAACAAAAAAAGTACACATAATTGCCACTGCCGTGTCCGCAACGACCCAATCTATAAAAGACCCAATCTATAAAACTGTCAAGTCATTCACACCGTATGGACAAACCCATAAAAAATAATAAAATACTCACCAAAAATTTCACTTTTTCATCATACTGACACACAAAAAATTTAATAAAAAGCATTTAAAAAGTTATATGTAAAGAAAAAAAAAATGGAACAAATGAAAATGCCAAACCGTTCCGCAAAAAACAGGCCCTCATTCAGCAAAAAATAAAAAAAGTTACAGCTCTCAAAATATGGCGATGCAAAACAAATGTTCTTGTACTGTTGTCTATTTGTTTATTCTGCCTCCCAAAAATAAGAATAAGGCTTTGAGTCACATTTATTCTGCTGTCTACGATGAGCGCTTGTGACAGGGTTTCCGTGTAAATCCCAAAAAACGCAATTCAGACAAAACCCCAGATGGAACCACTCACTTATGAGGTAGATTGAGACACTTTGAACTCTGTATAGTCTCTGTTCCGGTGGTGCCATTATTTTAGGTGTCTTTTTAACGCACAAGTGTGAACAACCTCAGTTCTGTGCATGCTTAAAAAGATGGATACTACAGGAACAGAAGCCAAAAGGCGTAAGTGCCTCCATCTATCTCATTATAGTGAGTGGTTCCTTCCGGGGTTTCATCTGAATTACATTTTTGTGAGATTTACAAGGAAGTAAGTGCTCAGAGTAGAACACAAGAATATCATCCCAGCCTTATACTGAAAGCGATCAAAAAATGTTATGTACCCCCAAAATGTTACCAATAAAAAACCCTAACTTATCCCGCACATCACTAGCCCCCACTCAGGTCCATTTTCTGTCACTGGAAATATTGGGGTATCCACGTTACTGGTAGAACAAAGACTTTGTAAAAGCAACATGGCTACCACCCTCCCACCCCCTCAAATAAAATACAATGAAATCTGCAGTTCCAAATCCAGATGCCCACCTCATTCTGAGCCCCACTGTGCCTAACCCGCATTAAGCTGCCACGTGTTTGACATTATTGCAATGGAGAGAACCCAATTAACAATTTACAGGGTACATGTCTCCAGAAGCACCAGCTGGGCACAATGTAAAGGTGTGCTACAATATATGAGGGTACTACACTATATGGGAGCACAATGAATGGCCACTAAACTCGCATATTTGCAAGGCAACAGAATAAAGCATGGTGTTAGATGTTACAAAATAGACACTGAAGTCATAGATGAATTCATTGAGAGGTGCAATCTACAATTGAATCACTTTGGGTGCTTTTCTGCTGTTCTGGTATCATAGAGGCTCTGCAAATGTTGCCCGCAAACTATTCAACTATTCTCCAAAAGCCAAATAGCGCTCCTTCCTTCTCTGCCCTGACGTGTGGCCCAACAGTAGTTTCTGATGACTTATGGGGCATCTCTGCATTCAGGAGAAATTGTGCAATAAACAGTGGGGTCCAGTTTCAGTGATTAACCCTTGTGTAACTGACAAATTTACAGCAAACAAAAAAATTGCATTTTTACCACTAAAATACTACATTTCCACGTCCCACTGTTATAAAATTCTGTGAGGCACCTGTGGGTTCAAAATACTCACTACACATCCAGATGAATTCCTTAAAGCAGCAAAGTTTCTAAGATGGGGTCACTTAGGGGTCACATGGGGTTCTGCTGTTTTGGTACCTTAGCGGCTCTGCTAATGGCACCCGCAATCTATTCAAAAGGACGCTAAAAGCCAAGTACTGCTCCTTCCCACCAGCTCTTTGCTGTATGTTCAAACAGTAGTGTACAACCACATAAGGGGTAGAGATGAGTACAGTCCTCAGACGTGTCACCCCCAGATACCCATGTTTCCCCCTGTGTCACAACTCTCCAAAAGCCCAACTGCAGAGCTGTTCACTAGAGATGAGCGTTGTTCTACTCGAACTGTTCGCCAATCTCAAATTCGAGCTGTTTTGGGCGGTGTTCGAGCCGGTCGGCGAACACGAACAATTTGAGAAAAATTCGGCTGTTCGAGGTTATGTTCGATAACTGTTCGTGCACCAAAATCATAACTGGATTTTTTCTCAGTAATGATGAAAATTAATGTTAATACGCAGTTTGAGTGTACAGCGGGGCGGGGGGAGGGGCAGGGGATGGATCTCTGCAGGAACAATGAAGATCTCCATTTTTTTTTCTCTTTCCCGCATTTGCAGTGGGGAGGTGCAATCTGTCAGCCTATCAGCAGCGCACACACGGAGCGAAGTGCTTTTTTTCACACAAGCAAGGGCATGTGTGATTGGCAGTGTATGTCACATGTCCTTGCCCTATAAGACCAAGCCATTTTCCCCGTCGCCACCATTTTCTCACTGCTGCAGCTGCGTGTTAGACGGCACCGCTGTTGCTGTGTGCGCTATACCTTGTTAATTTCAAGCCAATTTTCGCACAAATATACAGATAGCTTGGGAGTAGGGAATAGTTGTGATTGCAGTCCTTTTAAGGACTAGGTTACAGCATTTCCTACGACTTTTATCAGGCAGGTCTGTGCTCTTAAATAGATAGATTGTGGGAGTAAAGACTAATTGTAATTGTAGTCCTTTTCAGGACTAGGTTACATCAGTTCCTATCAGTTTTTGCCAGGCAGGTCTGTGCCAGTGCTGTGCAAGTTTTTTTCACAGCATTTGGCTGAATCTAGCAAAGCTAATCCTTTTTGGCCTATTGCAGAGTGTGTTAGTCAGTGGAGTAGCCTGTGTTGCAAGATATACCACCTGTGTATAGAATACCAATTTTTTTACTGCACCTAGTGAAGTAAAATCTTTTGGGCATAGCATCATTCTATTAGTCCATCTATACTGACCTCCATCAGGTTGCAAACTGAATATAATTTTTTTCTGCATCTAGCTCTGAAAAAATATTTGGGCTTCTAGCAGTGTGTGGGACTTGGTCTATTAGTCCATCTATACTGACCTCCATCAGGTTGCAAATTAAAAATAATTTTTTTCTTCATTTAGCTCTGAAAAAATATTTGGGCTTCTAGCAGTGTGTGGGACTTGTTCTATTAGTCCTTCTATACTGACCTCCAGCAGGTTGCAAATTGAATATAATTTTTTTCTGCATCTAGCTCTGAAAAAATATTTGGGCTTCTAGCGGTGTGTGGGACTTGGTCTATTAGTCCATCTATACTGACCTCCATCAGGTTGCAAATTAAAAATAATTTTTTTCTGCATCTAGCTCTGAAAAAATATTTGGGCTTCTAGCAGTGTGTGGGACTTGGTCTATTAGTCCATCTATACTGACCTCCATCAGGTTGCAAATTAAAAATAATTTTTTTCTTCATTTATCTCTGAAAAAATATTTGGGCTTCTAGCAGCGTGTGGGACTTGTTCTATTAGTCCATCTATACTGACCTCCATCAGGTTGCAAATTAAAAATAATTTTTTTCTTCATTTATCTCTGAAAAAATATTTGGGCTTCTAGCAGCGTGTGGGACTTGTTCTATTAGTCCATCTATACTGACCTCCATCAGGTTGCAAATTAAAAATAATTTTTTTCTGCATCTAGCTCTGAAAAAATATTTGGGCTTCTAGCAGTGTGTGGGACTTGGTCTATTAGTCCATCTATACTGACCTCCATCAGGTTGCAAATTAAAAATAATTTTTTTCTGCATCTAGCTCTGAAAAAATATTTGGGCTTCTAGCAGTGTGTGGGACTTGGTCTATTAGTCCATCTATACTGACCTCCATCAGGTTGCAAATTGAATAAAAAAATTTTCTGCATCTAGCTCTGAAAAAATATTTGGGCTTCTAGCGGTGTGTGGGACTTGGTCTATTAGTCCATCTATACTGACCTCCATCAGGTTGCAAATTAAAAATAATTTTTTTCTTCATTTAGCTCTGAAAAAATATTTGGGCTTCTAGCAGTGTGTGGGACTTGTTCTATTAGTCCTTCTATACTGACCTCCAGCAGGTTGCAAATTGAATATAATTTTTTTCTGCATCTAGCTCTGAAAAAATATTTGGGCTTCTAGCGGCGTGTGGGACTTGGTATATTAGTCCATCTATACTGACCTCCATCAGGTTGCAAATTAAAAATATTTTTTTTCTGCATCTAGCTCTGAAAAAATATTTGGGCTTCTAGCAGAGTGTGGGACTTGGTCTATTAGTCCATCTATACTGACCTCCATCAGGTTGCAAATTAAAAATAATTTTTTTCTTCATTTATCTCTGAAAAAATATTTGGGCTTCTAGCAGCGTGTGGGACTTGTTCTATTAGTCCATCTATACTGACCTCCATCAGGTTGCAAATTAAAAATAATTTTTTTCTGCATCTAGCTCTGAAAAAATATTTGGGCTTCTAGCAGTGTGTGGGACTTGGTCTATTAGTCCATCTATACTGACCTCCATCAGGTTGCAAATTAAAAATAATTTTTTTCTGCATCTAGCTCTGAAAAAATATTTGGGCTTCTAGCAGTGTGTGGGACTTGGTCTATTAGTCCATCTATACTGACCTCCATCAGGTTGCAAATTGAATAAAAAAAATTTCTGCATCTAGCTCTGAAAAAATATTTGGGCTTCTAGCGGTGTGTGGGACTTGGTCTATTAGTCCATCTATACTGACCTCCATCAGGTTGCAAATTAAAAATAATTTTTTTCTGCATCTAACCCAGCCAATAGTTTTGGCCTAATACCACAGTTTGGCCACTCAGCTCTGCTCGGTTACCATCCATTGTTTTTTTGTGCAAACAACTCCAGAGTTGTGAATTAGTTAACCACCAAAATGAGTGGAAAAAGGCCTGCTGCTGGTGGAAAGGGGAATAGGCGTGTTGGGAAGGGGAAAAAAGGTTGTGTCCGTGGGGTAGGTGCAGAAGAAAGACCATCTTCCAGCCAAACTAAAATGTCTACTTCTTTTAGCAGACAATGTGATAAGATCCCTTTCTTACGGCCACGCCAATCGCTACAAATTCCAGATGAGGCACAAAAACAGCAGGTGCTTCAACGGATATCAAGTGCTCCTTTAAGTGGGCTCTCCTCCACATCAACTTCAACATCACAAATACTCCAGTCCTCAAAGGTGTCACCCAAATCGCACTTGCTTCCTCACAGCTCCCAAATCTCCAGCTGCCCGTCTGAGTATGAGGTAGAACAGATGGTTGAGTCTGCAGAGCTGTTTACTCATACTATAGCCTGGGAATCAGAGGTCGACTCCAGCGCTTCTGTGAATCCAGACGAGGAAATGATCTGCACTGATGCCCAGAATCTTTATGAGTCGGATCCAGGACCAGACGCAGAAGGTTCTGACCATAATGTAGACCCTCATTCCCAAACTGTAACTCCTGTTGGTGGAGACAATGAGGAAGACGATGATAAGACTCAAATACCTGATTGGAGCGACAACTTTAGTTTTTTGTCAGGGCAGGAACAGGTTGGCTCTGAGGACGACGGGTGTGATAACGCACAGGGTGATGATGATGAGGTCGGAGATCCCACTTACTGTCAACCCACAGTCAGCCAAGAGATGAGGTCAGCAGAGGAGGTGGAGGAAGATGCTAGTGACGACGAGGTCAGGTTGCGCCTTCCTGGACAGAGACGTAGTACTGGAAGCACGTCAACAACTGCATCCTCAAACACAACTCTGCCTCTCACCACAAGTCGTGGTGGCTCTTCAGGTCGCATGGGTGCTAAGTCTTGCATAGCCTGGGCATTTTTTCAGATCGATAAAGATGACCCAACTCGTGTTATCTGTAACATTTGTCAGCAAAAGCTAAGTAGAGGCCAAAAAATACATAGTTTGAGTACTTCATGCATGAACCGGCACATGGACATGAAGCATAAGTTGCAGTGGGAAGCTCAGTGTGCTACAATGCGGTCTAGCCGGCCGGGCCAACCACCGTCTGCCATATCTTGTGCATCCGCGGCCTCTTCATCCTCTGTGACTGGGGGGACAGCAGTCACACCTGTTTTGGGGTGCAGACCTGCCACCTCTTTACCCGCAACAGCCAGCGTGATTGGCAGGTCATCATTTTCTTTGGAGGTGGTAACACCAGCTGGTCTTGAGCGCTGTCCGACATCGATAGCACCACCTTTGGATCAAGGCAACCTAACATGTCCGCCTGCATCTTCCTCACAGACCGGCAGTTTGCCGGGGACACCCTTATCAACCCCGTCTAAGCACAATAGCCAACCCTCGGTCTCTCAGATGTGGACAAGTAAAAGACCATTTCCTCCTAGCCATGAGAAAGCTAAGAGGTTGAATTTCACCATCTGCAAGCTCTTGGCTACAGAAATGCTGCCTTTCCGCCTGGTGGACACAGAGGATTTTCGAGACCTTATGTCCGTCGCAGTGCCCCAGTACCAGATGCCCAGTCGGCACTACTTCTCAAAGAAAGGTGTGCCTGCGCTCCACCAGCATGTCGCACACAACATCACCGCTTCTTTGAGAAACTCTGTGTGTGACAGGGTGCATTTCACCACAGACACTTGGACGAGTAGGCATGGACAGGGGCGTTACATGTCGCTGACTGGGCACTGGGTAACTATGGTGACAGCAGGACAAGGGGCTGCTGTCCAAGTCTTGCCGTCCCCACGAGTTGTGCGTCAATCCTCTTTATGTCAAAGTTCCACCACTGCTTCTGCCTCCTCAACCTCCTCTCGGTCTTCCACCTGCACCCAAAGCCTGTCTGGTCATGCCACAAGCTTTCTAACTGCGCAGAAGGGATCCTGCACACCTCCTTACTATGCTGGCAGTAGGGCTCAACGTCATCAGGCGGTTTTTACATTGAAATGTCTGGGAAATGTGAGTCACACAGCTGAGGAGTTGTGGTCAGCTCTGGAGAACCAATTTCATGAATGGTTGTCTCCACTGGACCTGAAACCAGGGAAGGCCGTGTGCGACAATGCTGCAAACCTGGGTGCGGCCCTTCGCCGGGGCAATGTCACACACGTGCCTTGTATGGCTCACGTGTTGAACCTGGTTGTCCAGCAATTTTTAGCCCACTATCCCAGACTAGATGGCCTTCTGCAGAGGGCATGGTCGCTGTGTGCTCACTTCCGCCGTTCGCATCCCGCAGCTCAGCGACTTACATCTCTACAGAAGTCGTTGGGCCTGCCACTTCACCGGCTAAAATGCGATGTGCCTACCCGGTGGAATTCAACTCTGCACATGTTGCAGCGACTGTGGCAGCACCGACAAGCCCTGGTGCAATACGTTCTGACGTATAGCCTGGGCCAACGAGATTCAGAGGTGGGGCAAATCACGCTGGAGGAGTGGTCTCAGATCAGGGACCTATGCACCCTTCTGCACAGTTTTGAAATGGCGACGAAGATGTTTAGTGCTGACGATGCCATTATCAGCATGACTATTCCGGTGATTTACATGCTGGAGCACATGTTAAACAGAATTCGGAGTCAGGTGGTGGCACAAGAGGAGGTGGAGATAGTAGAGGAGGAGGAGTTGTATGCGGAAGGGCTAACATCTGCAAGGTCCAGACGGTCGGCAGCACCAAGGCGGCAGGCATGTGAGGGTGGGGGAGATGGTTTTACCAGGGCGCATGGTAGCAGCCAAACTAGTGAGGAAGGTGCAGGAGCCCAGGAAGAAGTGGAGGACGAACTGATGGAAGACTCATCAGATGAGGGAGACCTTGATCACATTTCTGTTGTGCGAGGTTGGGGGGAGAGGACAGAGGAAGGAAGCATGATTGTTACCTCGCCACCAACACAACAGGGACTTGGTGCTCCTGGATGCGCAACACACATGAGTGCCTTCTTGCTGCACTACCTGCAACATGACCCTCGAATTGTGAGAATTAGAAATAATCCTGACTACTGGGTTGCCACACTGTTAGATCCCCGGTACAAAAGTAAATTTGCAGAAATTATTCCTGCCATAGAAAGGGATGCACGCATGCAGGAGTATCAGCAGAGACTGTTGCAGAATCTTACATGTGCTTTTCCACAAAATACCAATGGTGCACGTAGTGAATCTCACAGTTCCAACTTGCCAACCGTGGGACCGTCAAGTGTTCAGCACTCAAACCGTGACAGAACCACAGTATCTGCTGGTAACATCAATTTTGCGGAATCATTTCACCACTTTTTTAGCCCTTCCTTTGCAAGGCCACAGGAGACAAGAAGTCTGACACATAGTCAACGCCTAGAGACGATGGTACAGGAGTATCTCCAAGTAAACATTGAAGCCACGACTGTGTCACTGGACCCTTGCTCTTTTTGGGCTTCCAATCTGGATAAATGGCCGGAGCTAGCCACTTACGCCTTGGAGATCTTGTCATGCCCCGCAGCCAGCGTTCTGTCTGAACGTGTGTTCAGCGCTGCTGGTGGTGTGCTGACAGATAAGCGCACGCGGCTCTCCACTGATAATGTAGACAGACTCACGTTCATAAAGATGAACAAATCATGGATCCGAAACGACTTTTCTACCCCTGTGTCATCCTGGGGAGAGTAAAAGCTTGATGATTGGTTAAAATCACCCTACCAACCGTTTTAAGCTTTCAAATTACTAATCATGTTTATCTGTATCTTGACTGGAAAATAATTTGGGCTTTGTAGCAGTGTGCAGCACTGATCCTATTAGGCCATCTATACTAAAGCTTCACCAGATTTAAAATTAAAAATAATTTTTAGCTGCATCTAGCCCGGAAAATAATTTTGGGGCTCCGAGATGCGCAAGGCACATAAGTGCCTTCTTGCTGCACTACCTGCAGCATGACCCTCATATTGTCAGAATTCGAAGTAATCATGACTACTGGGTTGCCACACTCTTAGATCCCCCAAACTTTTCGATCAACCTTTTCATTTTAATAAAGACCAAAAAAATGGTCATTTTTGAAATTATAAGCATTAGCAGGTTGTTAGAAACTGAAATCAAACAGTTTTCAACTCAAAACTTTATTCTAGGTGATGTTACATTTTCACATAGGACCCCTTGTTCGAAAGGAGCTTCTGAACTCTCTCGTCCATTGAATTTGTCAGGTTTTGGATGGTTTCTGCTTCAATTGTTTTGCATGAGGACAGAATACCCTCCCAGAGCTGTTGCTTAGATGTGAACTGCCTCCCGCCATCATAGACACTCCTTTTAATGATGCTCCAAAGGTTCTGAATGGGGTAGAGGTCAGGGGAGCATGGGGGTCACACCATAAGTTTGTCCCCTTTTATGCCCATATCAGCCAGAGATGCAGATGTTTTATGTGCAGCATGAGATGGTGCATTATCATGCAGAAAAATGATCTTGCTGTGAAATACACGGTTCTTCTTCTTGAACCATGGCAGGAAGTGCTGTTTGAGAAAATCCACATACATTATGGAGTTCATCTTTAGCGCCTTCAGGGATCCTAAAGGGGCCGACAATCTCTCTCCCCATGATTCCAGCCCAAAACATTACTCCACCTCCTCCTTGTTGGCGCTGTAGCCGTGTTTGCGTGGGGTGTCCATCAACCAGCCATCCTCCACTCCATCCATCTGGACCATCGAGCGCTGCACGGCACTCGTCCGTGAACAAAACAGTTTTGAAATCAGTCTTCATGTAATGTTTGGCCCACTGGAGCCGTTTCTGCTTGTGTGAAGTGGATAGAGGAGGTCGACAGGATGGCGCATGCACAGCTGCAAACCTCTGAAGGACCCTGCATCTTGTTGTTCGGGGGACGTTGGAGGCACAAGCAGCTTCAAAAACTTGTCTGCTGCTATGACAAGGCTTTTTTGCCGCTGCTCTTTCAACCTGACGTAATTGCCTGTAGGAAAGAGTCCTCAATTTGCCCTTATCAGCACGCACACGTGTGTACTGTGAATCAGCTACATACTTCTTGATTGCCAAGACACTTCATCCTGATCATCGCACAATGTTGATTGTAGTCATGCCTTGACCTAAACACTCCACAATTTGTTGCTTCTCAGCAGCCGACACATCCTTTTTCTTTCCCATTTTGGCAGAAAATGTAGGCTGCTTAATAATGTGAGAGAGCCTTCTTAAGTAGTCTTGCCTTTCATTGGACACACCTGCCAAACTAATTAGCACAGGTGTCTGCAATTGCTTACAGTGATATAAAGAGCCCTGACACACATCACCATCAATGAGTTTAACTGACAAACAAACAAATTCTTCCCTTATCACTCCTAAACACTTTTTGTATAATAATTTGGAACGCAGTGTACATGTGCTTTTCCACAAAACACCAGTGGTTCACGTAGTGAATCTTACAGTTCTAACTTGCCAACCGTGGTCTGTATGGAGTTGTTCAATAAAGGGCCCAAAATTAAGATAACATAGATGGGAGAGGTCTCTATGAATAGGAATTCCTAAGTATTTGATACCCTGTGAGGGCCAGGCAAAGGGAAAGTTGGACTGGATGGAATCCTATATGGATTTGGGGAGGGAGACATCGAGGGCCTCAGACTTCGCTGCATTGATTTTAAAATTTTACCATGTAACAAAGTGATCTATTTCAGCCATAACAGCATGGATGGATATATGTGATTGAGTGATATATACTAGGACATCATCAGCAAATAGAGAGCACTTGTACTCGGTGCCTCCCACCTCAATCCACCTAATATTGGGGTTATGGCGAATTGATGAGAGCAGGTGCTCCGTCACTAGGATGTATAAGAGAGGGGACAGAGGACATCACTGCCTTGTCCCATTGGTGATTGTGAAAGGTGATGAAAATGTTCTGACGCACCCCCTGGGCCTTGGGACACCCGGAGCCGGACCCTTTTTGGTGGATGCTGGTGGTTGTAGTCTTCGTGGCGGCGACCCAGTTCCGTGGCTCAGGGCGGTCAAACCAGTGGCGGAACTATTTATGTGGTTTTCATGTTTAAATGTCCGACTACGCCACCCGTGGATTGCGGTCAGAGTGAACCGCCGCTACAGGGCAGACCACTGAGGCTGGTGTTGTGGGTGCAGCAGAGCGTAGCATAACTCCCCACGGGAGGAGTATAGCCTCAGGGCAGTGTATGCGGAGGATGGGGGTGATGGTGCAGGGCAGCAGCAGTAACGACACGGAGTCAGTGATGCAGTTCAGGGCCTTTACTCACAGTTCTTATTATCCAGACCACGTCTGCAGGTAACGGCTGCCCACGTCGTACTGTGCTCACCAGGTGAGGGGCTCAGACAACTCCCAGATAACTTTGGAGCACTTCACAGGACCCCCTTTGTGTGTCCTTTGTCTGGCCTTTCTTACCAACACTTCTGTCCGGCTGCCTCGGGCCTCCTCTTGGTAAACTTGGCGCCAGTTTCCCTGACCCTATGTGGTGCCTTCCTAGCGGGTGTAGCGAGGGGCTGCGCCACATAAAATGTCAGAGCCTCCGGTTTCTAGCTGAGGGTCGTTTCCTGCCTCCACTAGTTCGGGGACCGGTCTCCCCCTTTGGCCTGACCCCTCCACGCAGGTGGATTCGGGCGTGCGGTGGCGACTCGCCCGTCCGCACCCCTGGGATCCCTTCATTCCTCGTTCCTGGAGCCTTCTCCGCTCCTCTTCCTTCCTTCTCCCTCTTCCAGGCCTAGGCCTCTGTTACTAGGCCCGCCTCCGGAGCAGAGCTCATGCAGAGCCCCTGCTCCCTGCCACTTCTGCTCAGACTTCTCTGCACTGAACTAAGATGGTGCCCACCTTTTATACTCCCTTCTCAATGCACCCAGGAACTGCTTCCTCCCTGCTCCTGCACTACAGGGTTCCCCTTCCTCAGTGTTCCCTCCCCCCACTCCAGCCAGGGACAGGGACTGTCGTGCCCATCTCAAGGGCATATTGGTCGCCCTGCCCCACGGCAATGTGGTGTAATGCATGCAGGTGTCGGGTCCTGATCCACACTCCATCCTTACCTGAGAGTGAGATATCACACCTCTGGGTGAGGTGCAATACGTCTTTAGCAACCGAGCCCTCAGGGTGCTACAGTTCCATTTATCTTCAGCCTAGGTGACGTATTGCGATACAGGGCCGTGATTTTGGCTATAAAAGGGTCCCCTAGACCCCTACCCCAAGCTTTTTAAGAGAATCATATATGGCGTGCCAGGAGACTCTATGGAATGCTTTCTCAGCATCCAACGAGAGTATCTAATTACAAATTTTTAACTGCATCTAGCCCAGGAAATACTTTGTGCCTAGTAGCAGTGTCTGCTAGTAAGCGGATTATCCCGGCTGTTAAGCAAGCTGCACCACCTGTAGTTTAGACACTTAATTTTTTCAAAGGAAATGCTTCGGGACCATGGGATACTTAGTGAAGAGCATCAGGAGGCACCCCAAGGCATAGGGGCTGGGACTGGCAGTAGGATGCCTTGCGGTGGACAGCCGAGCTCGATCCTTATAAAAGCTTTTTAACTGCAGCAGCTTTAGTGGACGCTACTGGAGCTGGAAGTACCGCGGCTGCTGGCATGAGACTTGCCCTCCAATAGATCCTTGTAAATGGATTTAAAGTGTATTCATTCAAATTAGAGAGACAATTTAAATTAAAAAGCTTAGAGCTGCCTCCACCACAGGGGGGCTCGCTCGACCCACCAGCGGACAGGCACCAGTATTGGGAGAGGGGGGCTGGCCGTCAGGGTTCACCGCGGCTCTGGCACAAACCCGGCGACACGGAGGTGGCACGGGCAGGAGCGGACTGGCCGTGTCGGCTTCTCACTTTTTGGATTTTAGAAGGGCATGACATGCCTATATCTGTGTCTCCCCCTCCTTTTACTCCTCCACCTCTTTTATTTTCGCATGACTATATGTACTTGTCACTTTTCCATGTGTTAGTTATGTCTTCTGAGCAGTTTGTCAGCTTTTGGACACCTTTGAAGGTGTTTTCTATGTGTTTCTATGTGTTTTTGTTTGCCTGCCATTGGTTTTAACGGTGTTCGAAGGTGTTCGACGAACAGTTCGACGAACAGTTCGGCGAACACACGGGTGTTCGACGAACCGAACCGAACTCGAACACTACGGGGGTGGCTCAACACTACTGTTCACACATTCTATTCCATGGGCATCAGAGGTCTGCTCCAAAAATTCACAGATTCAAGACAAGAGGAGGAAAGCATCTTCATTGATGCCCAAAATTTTTTATGTTGGATCTGGGGCTGGACGAAGTAGGGTTTGAGCAGAATCCAGACCCTCATCACCGGACATTAATGCCCAGGGCTGGAGGTGATCCCGATGAGATTCAGATACTCATGCAACCACGACAAGCACTGCATCCTCAGCCACAACTGTGGCTATGGCCAACAGCGGTCCTGGGTCTGCAGTTCACAGGGGTGGCAAGGGTTGCCTAGCCTGGGGCTTTTTTGAGACTGCAAAGAATGACCCAATTAACGTTATCTGCCAACTTTGTAAAAAAACTACTCAGTAGAGGCAAAAATTGCAATAATTTGACTTCTACATGCATGAACCGGCACATGCGCAATCAACATGCATTAGTCTTGGAATCTCACTGTGCTAAAATGCGGACTAATGGGCCTCACCAACCACCAGCCACCCCACCAACCGCATCTGCTGCTTCATCCTTCTCCATCACCGTGGCAAGTGTTCTCACAAAAGACTCCGGCCACAGAACCTCCACTTGTTTACCCGCTACAGTCGGGGTGAGCGAGAGCCCGTCTGCTGTTACAGAAGTGGACATGTCTGCTGTTTTTGTTTCACCGAGCACACCACATCTTTCTCAAACCACCATAAATCTCTGCCTGCACTTCACTCACAGTCCTACAGTTTGTCGTGTTCACCCTACTCCACCCTTTCTCTGCACAACAGCCAGCCCTCAGTCCCGCAGTTGTGGTCATGAAAAAGGTTGTTTCCTCCTACACATGCCAAAGCTAAGAGCTTGTACTCCAACATCTCCAATCTGTTGGCCACTGAAATGCTGCTGTTCCACCCAGTGGACACAGATGATTTTCGAAAGTTGATGGCCCTCACAGTCTCCCAGTACCAGTTGCCCAGTCACCATTACTTCTCTAAGACAGCTGTGCCTGCGCTACACTATCATGTCACAGACAAAATTGCCCGTTCCTTGAAAAAATCTATGTCTGGCAGGGTGCTTTTCACCACTGAAACCTGGATGAGCAAGCATGACCAGGGGTGTGTAACATCCCTGGCGGCATGCTTGCATAGTGCACCACCTCCCACTATGCAAGACAGCAATCTTACCTGTTAGTCCAGCCTGCAAACCTTGCTCCAGTTCATGCTGTGTGCGTGTCTCTTGTCTGATTGCTTAGGGCGGCGGCCCGGTTACTTCCTGATTCTTATAGCTGCTGTGCTGCCTAATGCGTCCCCAGCCTATTGCTGTGAGTCACTGGATATTTAAACCCCCTCCACCCAGAAGGAGGTGCCTGAGCAACACTAACTATCAGTGTTCTCCTTGCCTCTGAGTTGCCAGGTCTTGTCCTGTATCTTGTCTGTTTCTGCCACCCTGGGGGCTGCATACCCAGGCCTGTTATCTCTGACTTCTTGTCTGTTTCTGCCACCCTGGGGGCTGCATAGCCAGGCCTGTTATCTCTGACTTCTAGTCTGTTTCTGCCACCCTGGGGGCTGCATACCCAGGCCTGTTATCTCTGACTTCTAGTCTGTTTCCGCCACTCTGGGGGCTGTATACCCAGGCCTGTTACCTGTGACTTCTAGTCTGTTTCTGCCACTCTGGGGGCTGTATACCCAGGCTCGTTCTTGTATCTCATTGCAGTAGCAGTTCCTGTCTGAACTGTATCCTAGCCTGTTACCTGTTTGTCTCTATGTCCGTACCTTCCCTTTTCCTGCAGTATCTGAACCTGCACCTAACTCCAACTCGTTGTCTCTGTACTTCTGTTTGTGAGTTTTGTGTCCACTCGCTACTTCATAGTAAGTACCTTGTGTGTATCTGGTTCTGCTTGTCCCTTTTTCCTTCTTCCGTATCTTCCTCCTGTGTTCTAGCTATCTTCCTGTATTTTCCAGTCTGTTCCATGTGAACAGAGCCCTGTCCTGTCTGCCGGCACCTTCAGCTCTGTTAGGCTCTGCTTGCTCACCGTGCCAGCGGTTTCTCTCTACTCTGACTTGCCCACCGCTCCAGCGGCTTCTCCCTGCTCTGCCTTGCTCACCGCGCCAGTGGTTTCCCTCTGCTCTGACTTGCCCACCGCTTCGGCAGTTCTGCTCTGCTCTGCCTTGTCCACCGCACCTGTGGTTTTGCTCTGCTCTGCCTTGTCCACAGCACCTGTGGTTTCGCTCTGCTCTGCCTTGTCCACCGCACCTGCGGTTCCTCTCTGCTCTGCCTTGCCCACCGCACCTGCGGTTTTCCCTCCGCTCTGCTTGCTCACCGCACCAGCAGTTCCTCTCTGCTCTGCCATGTCCTCTGCTCCAGCGGTTTTGCTTTACTCTGCTTGTCTACCGCATCTGCGGCTCTGTACCTGTCTCCCAGTCTGTACTGGACCCTATCCAGCCTGCGCTCCAACCTGCTAGTACCTCCCTGTCTGCATACCAGCCGTACTTGACAGTACCCACCAGTTTGCATACCAGCCGTACTTGCCAGTACCCACCTGTCTGCATACCAGCCGTACTTGCCAGTACCCACCTGTCTGCATACCAGCCGTACTTGCCAGTACCTACCTGTCTGCATACCAGCCATACTTGCCAGTACCCACCTGTCTGCATACCGGCGGTGCTTACTAGTATCCACCTGTCTGCATACCAGCCGTGCCTGCAAATACCCACCTGCCTGTAAGCCAGTCTAACCTGCCTGTTCCTGCATTCCCCGGTGTGGGTCAACTACTGTGACCGGGGTCTGACCTGTAGTAGCACTTGGTCCCTCTGCTCGGTTCCTCCTTGGTTCACGGAGTCGACCAAGCCGCCGTGCTTGGTCAGATCGGGTTGATACTTAGTTACGCCCCTCCAGGCACTCCTCGGTTCATGGTACAGTGGGATCACTAATCACGCTCATACCAGTCAGTCCGGGTGCGAGCGTAACAGGGTGTTACATCTCGCTGACTGGGCACTGGGTGACTCTGGTGGCTGTGGGGGCCGGCGGGGAAGGGGTTGCTCCACAAGTCTTGGAATCCCCAAGGTTTGCGAGACAAACCTATGTATCGAACACTTACTCCACTGCTTCTCCCCCCTCCACCTCCTCTAGGGCCTAGACCTGTGCCCTCAACATCTTCCTTATTGAGACACACGTTCCAACATTGCATAGAGAATCTCTCCACATTTGTACTGCACAGCTAGGGCTCACCGCAATCAAGCAGTGTTTAAATTAATATCCCTTGGAGATCACACAACTCAAGAGTTGTGGACAGCTGTCCAGGCTGAGTTTGAGCAATGGCTGTCTCCACTCCACTGTGCACATGTTGCAGCAACTGTGGCAGCAGCGATGAGCCCTAATGCACAGGGCTCTGCACCCTTCTGCACAGTCTCGAAATGGCCTCTAAGACGGTTAGCGCTGATGATGTCATTATCATCAAAATTCCCCTTTCCCTACATGCTGGAGCACACTTTGAATAGTCTGCGGGAGGAGTTTGTGCTCCCAGAGGAAGAGTAGGAAGCAGAAGAGGATGCAGAAGGGATAACAATATCTCTAAGTTCCACACTGTCGTCGCACAGGCGGTGCCAAGGGAGGGTGGATTACAGTGGTCGAGGGGGGCTCATGGTACCAGACAAACTGTTAGTGAAGATGCAGGAGCCAAGGAACACATGGAGGAGGAAGATGAGGAAGAGACATTGGGCACACAACAGTCAGGAGATGAAGAGGATAATGATACTCTCTCTGTTGTCCGTGGTTGGCAGGAGGGGACGGAGGAAACAAGCTTGAGTGTTACCCCGTCATCAACATACCAAGGACTTGGACCTCATGGAAGTGCCCGACACATGAGTGCCTTCTTGCTGCACTGTCTAAAATATGATGCTCGTATTGTCAGGATTAGAAATAGTGCTGACATGTAGTGAACGACTGCAGAGGATGGTGAAGGAGTATCTCAAGCTCAATATCAATGCCATCTGGGGGAATTTGAACCCTTTTGCATTTTGGTCTTCAAAAATGGAAGAGTGGTCTGAGCTCGCCTGTCACACCTTGGAGGTTTTGCGAAAAACCTCAGCACTCAGAAAGATAATTTTTCAATGAATTTTAATGCAGTCCAAAATAATAACAAACGTTTTGGCCCCTTCAGGCCTTCATCAGTGTAATCTAAATAAACAGAACAAAAATTAAATAAACAAAAATCAAATAATAAAAATAAAGTATATACACAAGTATTAAATACAGTGCCAAATTCATGGATAAAAACTCAGATCAATGCATAAGAAGACAAACCAGCATTTCAGTATAAGATGGAGCAACTTATTTTTTGAAGTGTGGATAGGATACTCCAAGTTGGGTCTCCACCTGGTGGGTTGCCTGTAGTGGAAGAGTTGTCAGAGCCCAATTATAGTATTTTTACTCTGGGGAAATTGATGCCACTTTAGTTGTGTCTGCCCCTATTTTTTTGAAATGTGGACACTCCAAGTTGTGTCTCCTTCATGTGTGTTGCTTGTAGCAGTAGGGCTCCCAGACCAGCAGGCTTACTTTCAGTCAACTATCTGTGTTGCTATCCTTAATTTTTTCTACCAATAGTAGTCTACAAAACTGATGTTTGTGTGGCTGAGCAGAAGAGCAGCTTGACCTATTGCATGAGGTATCAGGGCTTCCAGCACAGCAGGCCTACACCGGTCCCTCATCCACCTCGTCTTAAATTGAACTTAACCCTCCGTCACATACAATATCGGTTCTAACGGGTTCACATACAATGTGACTGTCAGGCGCAGGCTAGAAAAATACCTATAATATCTAATGTTTGCAATTTCAGTGCTCTAAAAGTGATCAGTGACCTTCATAGGGATGTAATAAAAGAGACTACACATAATCAGGTGCAAAAAAAACCCATTTACTTAACATAAAACTAATAACTCTGAAATACAAACATTTCAAAACTCCCGCCAAATAGTCCCCAGTCCGACTCTGTCAAAAAACTCTACAAAGAAAATTTATGGAAACAAACTTAATTTTAAGGTACCTTAAGTACTATTAAACATATTCAATCAGAATTAGATCCTGTAGTTTCCCCAGAAAAATTACACTTGCAGAGCAAAGAGCAAATATTACACATCATTTTTGCATGTGTCAGGCAGATTGCATTATGACATTTGTGACATTCATAATTAGAAAGCCTTCTGATTCCGCTTTCCGTGGTGCAGGTGGTGCATCTCCTTCTTTTGGGAGGTGGTGCAGGTGGTGAATTTTCACTATGTAGCGTCGGCGTCCCTGCCCCCTGCTAGGCAGGGACGCCGTTCCCCTCACCTCTCCGCTCTGTGCCCGGCGGCTTCCTCCCACTCTGCTGGCAGCGCGCGCTGCTTCCCGGCCTCTGTGCTTAGGGCGCGCGCGCGCGCGCTCCCCCTCTCTTAAAGGGGCCACGCGCGCCGTCCTAAGGAGTCCCCGGCCAATGGTCAGAGGACCTCTCCATATGTAAGGCACCTCCTCCAAAATGGAGGTGCCCGAGCAATGTTGTTGCAAAGCCTTCACTCTGCTTCAGCCCTCAGGTCCCGTTACCAGTTACCTGCCAGTCACCTGCCAGATTCCTGCCTGTTACCTGCCAGTCACCTGCCAGATTCCTGCTTGATACCTGCCTGATATCCGCTTACCTGCTTGCAAGCCTGCGGTCCGACGGTCTGCCTTCCGACACCTGTCAGTCTGTCTATGGACCAGCCTGCCCGCTCACCTGGGAGCGCTCACCTGCTACCTGCCTGCTAGCCTACCTGGAGGCTCTGCCATCACTTGCTGTGACCACCTGCCTGTCCAGAGACTTTTGCCCGCTCACCTGCTACCTGCCTGCTAGCCTACCTGGAGGCTCTGCCGTCACTTGCCATGACCACCTGCCTGTCCAGAGACTCTTGCCCGCTCACCTGGGAGCGCTCACCTGCTACCTGCCTGCTAGCCTACCTGGAGGCTCTGCCGTCACTTGCCGTGACCACCTGCCTGTCCAGAGACTCTTGCCCGCTCACCTGGGAGCGCTCACCTGCTACCTGCCTGCTAGCCTACCTGGAGGCTCTGCCGTCACTTGCCGTGACCACCTGGCCGTCCAGAGACTCTTGCCCGCTCACCTGGGAGCGTCCACCTTCTACCTGTCTGCTAGTCTACCCAGAGACTGTCCCTGTCACTTGCCGTGACTACCTGCCCTTCTACCCAGAGACTGTCCTTGTCACTTGCCGTGACTACCTGCCCTTCTACCCAGAGACTGTCCCTGTCACTTGCTGTGACTACCTGCCCTTCTACCCAGAGACTGTCCCTGTCACTTGCTGTGACTACCTGCCCTTCTACCCAGAGACTGTCCCTGTCCTTGCCGTGACTACCTGCCTGTCTTCCCTGGGAGCCACCCGCTTCCTTACAAGGACCGCCCCCTTGTATAGTCGCTCAGAGGTTCCACCTCCCAGACCCGTTACACACTATCATCTTCTGGGCGGAATCTTTTGAGCTGAACTTGAAGGCGAGAGGGGATACCGATTGTTTTCATACTTCTCCTGCGTAGCTCTCCAAGCACTAGTTCATGGGCCAATTTTTTCAGATAGAATCGTCTACGGAGTGGTTCAAGCTTGTTTTCAAGGTAAATGACTTGTGAATTTATACCACCCAAATTCAACATAGCAAAAAATATGACCATTGGCCAGCGTTTGGTGTTTCTGCTGACGTTGAAAGTTGAGCACATCTGATCAGCTGTATCAACACCCCCTTTGGTTGCATTCTAAAATGTAATTATCTCCGGTTTTTTTTGTGCCTCAGTCCCAGGATCGATGGCATCATCATCATGAAGTGTTGATAGAAGAAGTACAATTTTTTTTGCTTGTGGTACATAGGAAACCCAAACCTTTCCATTATGGAATGCAAACATACTGCTGTACTGTCTCCCTTTCACACTTACAAACTGTGTAGGCAATTCTTTTTTATTTTTTCTTACAGTTCCGACATATGAAAGCTTCTGCATTTTCAGATAATCAATCAGATCACAATTTGAAAACCAATTGTCAGCTGTTATATTGCGACCCTATCCAAATAAGGGCTCAGCCAGTCTTTTTACAACATCACTGGGTTTGTTGCTGACACAGTAAGGACCTTCTGGTTGTTTTCCTGCATAAACTTCCAAGGTTGTAAGTGTAGGTCTTACTGGCATCAACAAGGGCATACATTTTTATTCCATATTTGTTAGGCTTTGATGGAATATATTGACGAAAGGCACATTTACCACGAAAACCAGGGAGCATTTCGTCAATAGTGAGATTCTCCCCAGGGCAATAGCTTTTTTTACAGTTTTCTACAAATTTTTGGAATATATCACGAATTGGAGCAAGTCGGTCATGTGTTTTACGTTCGGTTCGGGTAGTTCTGTCGTCAAACCGAAGGCAACGAATTAGAAGCTTGAATCTGTTTATGGACATAACAAGGCCAAATTTTTCAACTCCATCCCCATTTTTACTCCAGAGTTCCTCCAAACTTTGTCTATTTGCCTTATAAGCTCCTGCAAGGTATAATAATCCAAAAAAAACGCGCAGTTCTATTTCATCTGTGGCCTTGATGGTTCTGTTGCAGATGAACTTGTCCTTTATAATGTCTATATATTGGTTGGTATATGTGACAATAGAGTCCAGAAAGTCATCTGTGAATAAACTATTCCAGCATTCAACTGCAGTTTTTGCATTACTTGCAGTTCCTATAACTGCAGGAAGGTGAGTAATAATGTTTTGAGGTTCCCTACGTTTTTTCTGGAGTGGCTTCTTGTTCCATTGTTTTTTTTTATCTTTTCCCATATAATAAGATTCTACATCTTCATCCTCATCACTGTCACCATCTTGCTCTGTTTCAGAATCCACTTCACATACTTCCACCTCATCATGAGAATCAATCTCACTTTCCTCTCCTAAATCCTCAGTCAGTGTGGGGTCTGCATCATCTAACAGCATGTTTGTTACTTCCTCAACATCAAGGTTTTTTGATAAATTGTACATTTTCCTCTCCATTTCAGCAGATAATCTGAAGCAAGAGAAGGAATATGTGTTAGAGAACTACTGTATATGCCTGAGCAGCACACTTTCTTTTTTAATCTGCCTTATTTCTATGAAATATCCTCACACTTTGTGCTATACATTCATAAAACAAGCTAAATAAACAATTGTGATGAATAAAAACATAAAATACCAACCTTATTGAGTGTGACGTGTTCACATACAATGAGCCTGAGAGATTAGCGCAGTTATATCTGTCCTCCTGAAGCTCTGCAATCCAACTGTGGTATGAGGTTTCACAGAGCTGCTAGAGACAGGAGACTACCTGGAGGGAGGGGATTTCCTCACAATCTGGTGAGGAAGGAGAAAAGAAAGTAAAAGAGATGTGCCTGTCAGGCCTATTGTATGTGACGGAAGGTTAAATTCAAAGCTGTAAATGCTGGTCCAGACCCTGATACCTCATGCATGGCCCATACCTAACTGTTATAAAATATGTACTGTGAATGAATTAATTAGTTAACTAACTGTGTTGCTATCCTTACATTTTTCTACCAATAGTAGTCTACAAAACTAATGTTTGTGCCACCTGAGTGTGGCTGAGCAGAAAAGTAGTTTGAGCTATTGCATGAGGTATCAGGGCTTCCAGCACAGCAGGCCTATACCGGTTCCTCACCCACCTCATCTTAAATTGAACTTAAATTAAAAGCTGTAAATGCTGGCCCAGACTTTGATACCTCATGCATGGCCCATGCCTCACTGCTATAAAATTTGTACGGTTGGTCAATTGCCACTTTTCCTGGTGTCTGCCTTAATTTGAGCTGTTTTGGCAGCTTTTGGGCCCCCTTGAAGGTGTTGTCTATGAGTTTGATTCTGCATCCCATTGAATTCAATGGAGTTCAGATATGTTCGAAGAACTGTTTGCAGATCTGAACCTTGAATGGTTTACTCATCTCCAATAAGGGGTACTGCCACGTAAAAATTGCATGACAAATTATAAGGCCCACTTTTTCCTATTACCCCAAGTGGAAATTATAAATTTGATACTAAAACAGTATTTTAGTGGAAAAAATTTTTTTTGGTTTTGACATCTAAATGTTATAAAGTTTTGTGAATCACCTCTAGGTTAAAATGCTCAGCACAGCACTAGATGAATTCCTTGAGGTGTCTTGTTTCCAAAATGGGGTCACTTTGGGGGGTTCTGCTGCTTTGGCATGTCAGGGTTCAGCAAATGAGACATGGCATTCACAATGTATTCCAGACAAATTTGCGTTCCAAAAATAAAATAAAGCCCTTTTTTTAGCCTTGTCATGCCCCCAAACAGCTGTTTTTGACCACATATGGGGTAGTATCGCTTACGGGAGAAATTGTATGACAAATTATGGGGCCCATTATCTCCTATTATCTATTGTGAAAATTAAAAATTTGGGGCTAAAACAACATTATAGCGGAAAATACCAAATTTTCGTTTTCACATCTACATTTTAAAAAGTTCTGTGAAGCACCTATGGGTTTAAAATGCTCAACACAGACCTAGATTAATTCCTTGATGGATCTAGTTTCCAAAATTGGGTCATTTGTGGGGGTTTCTGCTGTTTTGGTACCTCAGGGGCTCTGCAAATAAAATATAGTGTCTGCAATCTATTCCAGCCAAATTTACATTCCTAATACTGAATGTCACTTTTTCCCTTCCGAGCCCTGCTGTGTGTACAAACAGTAATTTTTGAGTACATGTTTGGTATCGTTGCACTCAGAAGAAATTGGGTAACAAACTGTGGGGTCAACTTTTTCATCTTTACTCTTTCAAAAGTGAAAAATTTGGGGATAAAGTAGCACTTTCATGAAAAAAAAGAAAATTTTCAATATGACGACCTAATGTTATCAAATTCTATGTAATACCTATTGGTTTAAAATGCTAACTACGCTCCTGTAAAATTCCTTGAAGGATGTAGATTCCAAAATGGGGTCACTTGATTTCTGCTGTGCAAGCACCTTAGGGGCCATGCAAATGCAACATGGTGCCCACAATTTATTTTAGCCAAATTTATGTTCCAAAATTCAAATGGTGCTCCTTCCCTTCTGAGCCCTGCTGTCTGTCCAAATAGAGATTTCAGACCACATGTGGGGTATCAGAAGAAATTGGGTAACAATTTTTGGGATCCATTTTCTCATGCTATTTCTTGCAAAAGTAAAAAAATTGAGACTAACATTTTATAGGTAAAATGACATTTTTTTTTCACTCCTCTGCAATAATTCCTGAAATGTTGAAATGTTGAAAAAATTCCTGACAACAGTTTTGAAGTATTTGAGGGGTGTAGTTTTTAAGATGGTATCACTTTTGGGAAGTTTCCAATATATAGGCCCCTTAGAGTCCATTTAAATCTGAAGTAACAGGTTTTGTAAATGTTTTGAAAAAATTAGAAATATCTGCTCAACTTTTAACCATTTTGACATCCTAACAAAATAAAATGACGTTTGAAAAATCATACAGGTGTAAAGTAGACATATGGGAAGTCTTATATATTAATTCTTTTGTACAGTATAACTAACTGGTTTAAGGATATCAAAATTGAAAGTTTGAATAATGCAAATTATTCTACTTTTTTACCAAAATTCTGATATATTCACAAATAAATGCAAAACATATCAACCTAAATTCACCACTAACATAAAGTACAATATGTCAAGAAAAAATAATCTCAAAATCAATGGGAAATATTGAAGCATTCCAGAGTTATTACCACATAAAGTGACACTAGTCAGATTTAAAAAAACTTGCCTGGTCATTAACCCTTTGACCCCAGAGCCTGTTTTCACCTTCCTGATCAGGCGAATTTTTTCAATTCTGACCAGTGTCACTTTATGAGGTAATAACTCTGGAACGCTTCAAAAGATTCCACTTATTCTGAGATTGTTTTTTAGTGACATATTCTACTTCATGATTAGTGTTGAGCATTCCGATACTGAAATATCGGGTATCGGCCGATATTCGCGGTATCGGAATTTCGATACTTAATTCCGATACTTTTGCAATATCGTATACCGGAATCGGAAGTTCCCATAATGCAATGAGCCATTTTCATTTTATTCAGCCAATGAGGATCCTAAGAAGTGTGGGCACATCTGTTAGGCATGTAGGCATCTTAACTAATGGCATGGCTGTGATTGGCTGCAGAAATGATGTCATGATGCACTATAAAAGCCGCCGCCGCCATTTTGAGCTAACTCTGCTGTGAATTCAGTTAGGGATAGGATGCTGTTGTTCTGAGGGACAGTTTTAGCTACCTATTTGGTCTATTCTGCTTTACCCAAGCTACTTTATAAATCGCTGTGCCTTGCAGTGCTAGTGCACAGTTCTCTGTGCTGTTCACCGCTTTCTGCAAGGTCTGTGTGTGCGAGTGCAGCTCACCCTGTAGTGTGTGCTTCAGCCACGTCTGGTTATAGTGCACTCAGTGTGTGTCACTGCCTCATATATTGTCCTTTTTTGCCAATTCATAATTTTTCCTGATATCTCCTATTAGTCTGGTGGTTCCATCCGTATTCAGCTAAATTTGTTCCAAACACACTATATAGGAGTAGATAGAGAAATTTTTTTGGTCTTGCAGCGCTAGTGCACAGTGCTCTGCATCTGTACTGTTCACCGCTGTCTGCAAGTTCTGGTGTGTGAGTGCAGCTCACCCTGTAGTGTGTGCTTCAACCACGTCTGGTTGTAGTGCACTCCGTGTGTGTCACTGCCTCATACATTGTCCTTTTTTGCCAATTCATAATTTTTCCTGATATCTCCTATTAGTGTGGTGGTTCCATCCGTTTTTAGCTAAATTTGTTCCAAACACACTACATAGGAGTAGATAGAGAAATTTTTTTGGTCTTGCAGCGCTAGTGCACAGTGCTCTGCATCTGTACTGTTTACTGCTGTCTGCAAGGTCTGGTGTGTGAGTGCAGCTCACCCTGTAGTGTGTGCTTCAACCACGTCTGGTTGTAGTGCACTCAGTGTGTGTCACTGCCTCATACATTGTCCTTTTTTGCCAATTCATAATTTTTCCTGATTTCTCCTATTAGTGTGGTGGTTCCATCCGTATTCAGCTAAATTGGTTCCAAACACACTATATAGGAGTAGTTAGAGGAGTCTTTCTGCAGCATTGGGCCCTGCAGCCCCAGCCAGATTAGTATTAGCCTATTTTTTGCAGCCTCATCTATTACATTGTAGGTTACCTTCCTGCATTGTAATAGCTACAAAAAGTTTGTGATACTATCGTTATTACATCTTTAGGCACATCCAGTGTCTTTTTGTGACAAAAAAAACCTAAATAAAGTTCACCAAACACTCCACTTTACAGTTGTGTAGGCCACATTAGCTCATATTAAAGTCTAGTCCACACTTTATAAAATTAGTGTTTCTTATACCTGTTAGCAGCTGTTCAGGAATAAGCACACTAAGCCCTTAGTATTTTTCTGCCTATCTTTATCAGTCTACCAAGATGAAGAAGGCAGGGAGTAAGGCATGTGGTCGTGGGCGTGGAGTTTCTGCAGGGAGAGGACGTGAGGATTCTGTGCCTGCAGGGAGAGGACGTGGGGATTCTGTGCCTGCTGCGGGCACCAGTGACTCAGCATCCCCCAGTTTTACCAGGGAACAGTCCTTTATGCGCAGCTTTGTAGGAGCTAGCCGTACCCCACCTGCCAAATTGCCCAGGCAGTCAGAGAGCCCTGGACAAGAGCCATCTCTACTTCTGTTCTCTGAATCTCTTGGCTTGGAAAGAGGGGGCCAGCCAAGCAGAATTCGAGAATTTGAAGAAGAGGTAGTATGCAGTGATGCGCAACCGTTTTGTCTCTCTGAATCTGAAGAGGCGGGTGGGCCAGTGCCTATGGTCAGCAGCACACCTCAGTACGCATCTGATGATGAGACTCAGGTGCCACTTTCTGGTGCGTACTGTGCTGTCGAGACTACCCAGGAGAAGCAGTTGCTTGAAGAGGGTGGTGTAGATGATGAGGTCCTTGACCCATCTTGGCGTGAGGGACAGGAAGGTGGTGGGAGCAGCTCTGAGGAAGAGATTCCCCGAACAGCCCAAAAAGGAGGGAGAGGGAGGGGGCAGACTTGGTTGCCTGTAGCCTCCACTTCGGCACCCATTAGGAGCATGGCTCTTCCAAAATCCAAAGCGGGCGCTCCCAAGACTTGCAGTGCCTGGTCCTTGTCAAATGCAAGCTGTGTAATCAGAAGGTGAAAAGAGGGAAAAGTGTCAGCAACCTCAATACCACAAATATGTGGAAACATGTGCGGACCAAGCACGTGGTGGAGTTACAAAAACACACTAAAGACCTAGGCCAAACTACAGCGCCACCTACCACCTCTTCAGCTCGTGTTGTAGCCTCTTCCTCCAGCTCACACACAGCTGGTTCGGCTTCCTCACAGGATCGCCATGGAAGAATCTCTGGCACTGTTGTACAGAGACACAGTGTAATTCCACCCACAGCACCACTTTCCCAGTCATCCTCACACTCCCAGGCCAGTCTACAGCCATCGTTAGCACAGGCATGGGAGAAAAGGCGCCCATACTCGGCAAACCACCCCCGAGCACAGGCTCTGAATGCTGGCATTGCTAAACTACTGGCCCTTGAAATGCTATCATTCAGGCTGGTGGAGACTGACACATTCCGTAACTTTATGGCATTGGCAGTCCCACAATACAACGTGCCCAGCCGATTTTATTTCAGCAGGCAAGCCGTCCCTGCCCTGCAACATCATGTGGAGGGAAAAATTAAACATGCACTACAAAACGCCGTCAGTAGCAAGGTCCACCTGACCACCGATGCGTGGACCAGTAAGCATGGACAGGGACGATACCTTTCCCTCACTGCCCATTTGGTAAATGTTGTGGAGCCGGGTACAGATCTTGAGAGTGGCGCTGTACGTGTTCTGCCAACTCCAAGGATTGCAGGAATCCAGTCTGTACACATTGACTCCTCCTCATACTCCAGTTCCTCTGAATTAGCGCTGCAGGAGCCGTCACGGTCTACCTCCACATCGACCCGTGAACGGTTACCTGTTATGATGACCGATATGAGCACAGCCGTGGCCAAACGTCAACAGGCCGTATTAAAATTAATTTCTTTGGGGAATCAAAGCCACAGAGCGCAGGAGCTCTGGAATGCCATCAAGCAGCAGAGCGACGTGTGGTTTGTGCCAGCGAATCTCCAGCCAGGCATGGTAGTGTGTGACAATGGCCGAAATCTGGTGGCAGCTCTGGGCCTAGGCAACCTCACTCACATCCCATGTCTGGCACATGTGCTCAACTTGGTCGTGCAGAGTTTTTTGAGGGACTATCCGGATCTTGATGCACTGCTTCACAAGGTCCGCATAGAGTGCGCTCACTTGCGGCGTTCCAGTAATGCAAGATCACGCATTGCAGCTCTGCAGCACCGATTACGCCTTCCGGAACATTGCATCATATGTGACCTACCCACCAGGTGGAATTCAACGTTACATATGTTGGAGAGGTTGTGTGAGCAGCAGCCAGCAGTAATGGAGTACCAGCTGCAGCAGACGCAAACAAGTCGCAGTGCGCGCCGTTCACACTTCACCACCACTGAGTGGGCTTCTATGAAGGACATTTGCCACGTTTTGCGTGCCTTCGATTATTCCACGCGGATGGCGAGTGCAGATGATGCACTAGTCAGCATGACTATCCCCCTTATCTGCCTGCTTGAAAAAACACTGCAAGCACTAAGGGACGAGGTTTTGGAAGAGGTGGAGGATGAGGAGTCACAAATGCCATCTGCTTCTCTACAGTCTGCGCAACGTGGTTCCTCACAAATGCCTAGGCAGGGGACACTTTGTGAGGAGGATGAGGAGGAGTCAATGGATGAGGAAGACATCTGTCCAGAGGAGGGAGGTACACAATGCTCTAGTAGTCAGTATCTAGAGCGAGGGTGGGGTGATGCAGAGCAGGCAGAGATCACGCCTCAAGCAGGGGACAGCGTTTTTTGGCCAGTTGGCAGTCTGCAGCACATGGTTGATTTCATGCTGCAGTGCCTGAGAAACAACCACTGCATCGCCCACATTCTCAACACGGCTGATTATTGGGTGTCCACCCTCCTAGATCCTCGCTACCGGGACAACTTACAAAGCCTCATAACACCGTTGAACCGGGAGCGTAAAATGCGGGAGTACCAAGGCGCACTGGTGCATTCCATCATGTTCTCCATTCCAACCGAGAGCAGTGCTGCTAGTGCTTTACAAAGCAGCTCAGTGCGTCGAGGCAGTGGAGGAAGCTCTGCACAAAGAGGGAGCAGAAGCAGCGCCTCAGCACAAGGCAAGACCAGTATGGCCGAAATGTGGCAAAGTTTTGTGTCCCCGCTGCCACAAATGTCTACACCATCACAGACGGCTCCAGTCAGCAGGAGGCAACGTTTCCGTCAGATGGTGACAGACTACATGTCTTGCCCTCTTAGTGTACTCCCAGACGGCTCTTCTCCCTTCAAGTTTTGGGTCTGTAAGCTAGATACATGGCCAGAGCTAAGTCAGTATTCATTGGAGGTGCTAGCTTGCCCTGCTGCTAGTGTATTATCGGAACGCGTCTTTAGTGCCGCAGGTGGTGTACTAACAGACCGTCGCATGCGACTATCCTCCGATAACGTTGACCGGCTTACTTTTCTCAAAATGAACAAGGCCTGGATCTCTCATGAATTTGCCAGTCCTCTTCCAGAATAAATAATTGTTGGCAAAAGTATCCAGGTCTCCTGTTCTGTTCATGTTTCTACCACCTGAACTGTAATCCCTGAGCTCCAACACCGCCAGTTGGCGCTCGGAAGTGCCGTCTGCACAGTCAACATTTGCTGCCGTGTCATTGGGGTTCAGTAACGTCAGCTGTTCCCCGGCTGTGCGGACGGCAATTTCTCCTGCTCTGTCCACATTCTCACTACTACAGATTTTAAAGTTGCTCCAATTACACCTCTGGCTCCTCTGTTTTCAGTATTATCCCTGAGCTCCAACACCGCCAGTTGGTGCTCGGAAGTGCCGTCTGCACAGTCAACACTTGCTGCCATGTCATTGGGGTTCAGTAACGTCAGCTGTTCCCCTGCTGTGCGGACGGCAATTTCTCCTGCTCTGTCCACATCCACTGTACTACTGATTTAAAACCTCCTCCAAATACACCTCTGGCTCCTCTGTTTTCAGTATTATCCCTGAGCTCCAACACCGCCAGTTGGCGCTCGGAAGTGCCGTCTGCACAGTCAACACTTGCTGCCGTGTTATTGGGGTTCAGTAACGTCAGCTGTTCCCCAGCTGTGCGGACGGCACTTTCTCCTGCTCTGTCCACATCCACTGTACTACTGATTTAAAACCTCCTCCAAATACACCTCTGGCTCCTCTGTTTTCAGTATTATCCCTGAGCTCCAACACCGCCAGTTGGCGCTCGGAAGTGCCGTCTGCACAGTCAACACTTGCTGCCATGTTATTGCGGTTCAGTAACGTCAGCTGTTCCCCTGCTGTGCGGACGGCAATTTCTCCTGCTCTGTCCACATCCACTGTACTACTGATTTAAAACCTCCTCCAAATACACCTCTGGCTCCTCTGTTTTCAGTATTATCCCTGAGCTCCAACATCGTCAGTTGGCGCTCGGAAGTGCCGTCTGCACACTCAACACTTGCTGCCATGTTATTGGGGTTCAGTAACGTCAGCTGTTCCCCTGCTGTGCGGACGGCAATTTCTCCTGCTCTGTCCACATTCTCACTACTACAGATTTTAAAGTTGCTCCAATTACACCTCTGGCTCCTCTGTTTTCAGTATTATCCCTGAGCTCCAACACCGCCAGTTGGCGCTCGGAAGTGCCGTCTGCACAGTCAACACTTGCTACCGTGTCATTGGGGTCCAGTAACGTCAGCTGTTCCCCTACTGTGCGGACGGCAATTTCTCCTGCTCTGTCCACATTCTCACTACTACAGATTTTAGAGTTGCTCCAATTACACCTCTGGCTCCTCTGTTTTCGGTATTATCCCTGAGCTCCAACACCGCCAGTTGGCACTCGGAAGTGCCGTCTGCACAGTCAACACTTGCTGCCGTGTCATTGGGGTTCAGTAACGTCAGCTGTTCCCCTGCTGTGCGGACGGCAATTTTTCCTGCTCTGTCCACATTCTCACTACTACAGATTTTAAAGTTGCTCCAATTACACCTCTGGCTCCTCTGTTTTCAGTATTATCCCTGAGCTCCAACACCGCCAGTTGGCGCTCGGAAGTGCCGTCTGCACAGTCAACACTTGCTGCCGTGTCATTGGGGTTCAGTAACATCAGCTGTTCCCCTGCTGTGCGGACGGCAATTTCTCCTGGTCTGTCCACATTCTCACTACTACAGATTTTAAAGTTGCTCTAATTACACCTCTGGCTCCTCTGTTTTCAGTATTATCCCTGAGCTCCAACACCGCCAGTTGGCGCTAGGAAGTGCCGTCTGCACAGTCAACACTTGCTGCCGTGTTATTGGGGTTCAGTAACATCAGCTGTTCCCCTGCTGTGCGGACGGCAATTTCTCCTGCTCCGTCCACATCCACTGTACTACTGATTTAAAACCTCCTCCAAATACACTTCTGGCTCCTCTGTTTTCAGTATTATCCCTGAGCTCCAACACCGCCAGTTGGCGCTCGGAAGTGCCGTCTGCACAGTCAACACTTGCTGCCATGTCATTGGGGTTCAGTAACGTCAGCTGTTCCCCTGCTGTGCGGACGGCAATTTCTCCTGTTCTGTCCACATTCTCACTACTACAGATTTTAAAGTTGCTCCAATTACACCTCTGGCTCCTCTGTTTTCAGTATTATCCCTGAGCTCCAACACCGCCAGTTGGTGCTCGGAAGTGCCGTCTGCACAGTCAACACTTGCTGCCGTGTTATTGGGGTTCAGTAATGTCAGCTGTTCCCCTGCTGTGCGGACGGCAATTTCTCCTGCTCTGTCCACATTCTCACTACTACTGATTTTAAAGTTGCTCCAATTACACCTCTGGCTCCTCTGTTTTCAGTATTATCCCTGAGCTCCAACACCGCCAGTTGGCGCTCGGAAGTGCCGTCTGCACAGTCAACACTTGCTGCCGTGTTATTGGGGTTCAGTAACGTCAGCTGTTCCCCTGCTGTGCGGACGGCACTTTCTCCTGCTCTGTCCACATCCACTGTACTACTGATTTAAAACCTCCTCCAAATACACCTCTGGCTCCTCTGTTTTCAGTATTATCCCTGAGCTCCAACAGCGCCAGTTGGCGCTTGGAAGTGCCGTCTGCACAGTCAACACTTGCTGCCATGTTATTGGGGGTTCAGTAACGTCAGCTGTTCCCCTGCTGTGCGGACGGCAATTTCTCCTGCTCTGTCCACATCCACTGTACTACTGATTTAAAACCTCCTCCAAATACACCTCTGGCTCCTCTGTTTTCAGTATTATCCCTGAGCTCCAACATCGCCAGTTGGCGCTCGGAAGTGCCGTCTGCACAGTCAACACTTGCTGCCATGTTATTGGGGTTCAGTAACGTCAGCTGTTCCCCTGCTGTGCGGACGGCAATTTCTCCTGCTCTGTCCACATTCTCACTACTACAGATTTTAAAGTTGCTCCAATTACACCTCTGGCTCCTCTGTTTTCAGTATTATCCCTGAGCTCCAACACCGCCAGTTGGCGCTCGGAAGTGCCGTCTGCACAGTCAACACTTGCTGCCATGTTATTGGGGTTCAGTAACATCAGCTGTTCCCCTGCTGTGCGGACGGCATTTTCTCCTGCTCTGTCCACATCCACTGTACTACTGATTTAAAACCTCCTCCAAATACACCTCTGGCTCCTCTGTTTTTAGTATTTACCCTGGGCTCCAATACCGCTAGTTGCTGCTCAGAAGTGCCGTCTGCACAGTCAACGCTTGCTCCAGTGTTATTGGGGTTCAGTAACGTCAGCTGTTCCCCTGCTGTGTGTCCGGCAAATTCTCCTGCTTTGTCCACTTCCACTGTACTACTGATTTAAAACTTGCTCCAATTACACCTCTGGCTCCACTCTGTTTTTAGTATTTACCCTGGGTTCCAGCACCGCCAGCTGGTTCTCGGTAGTTCCATTTGTTCTTGTACCTTCTACTACCCATCCGAGTTCCAGTACCGTCAGCTGGTTCTCGGCAGTGCCTTTGGATTAGGTGCCTCCTTCTCGGTATTCAAGTTCCACCAACGTCTGCTGGTCCTTGGTAGTGCTTTCTGGCACAGGTACCTCCTGCTTAGTAACCGAGTTCCAGTACCGTCAGCTGGTCTTCGGCAGTTCCATTGGCTCTTGTACCTTCTGCTACCCATCCGGGTTCCAGTACCATCAGCTGGTCCTCAGTAGTTCCATTTGCTCTTGTACCTTCTACTACCCATCCGGGTTCCAGTACCGTCAGCTGGTTCTCGGCAGTGACTTTGGCACGGGTACTCCCTCCTGCCCAGCCTGGTTCCAGCACGCCAGCTGTTTCCGGGTAGTGTCAATGTCACTTTGTCTCCAATGCGTTGTCCTGTCGTGTTGCGGTCGGGTTAGCCGACTCTATGGTGCCTGCAGTTTAGGTGACTCCTATGTGGGCTGCGGGATCAGGCAATGAAGGCTGGTTCCATAGTGCCAATAGGACAAGCACCCCCTGTAGGACTGTGGGTTTTGGTAACTGCGGCCGGCTCGCGGCCTTGAACTTTTTTTTACATGGGTACCTTCTGCTACCCATCCGGGTTCCAGTACCGTCAGCTGGTTCTCGGCAGTGCCTTTGGATTAGGTGCCTCCTTCTCGGTATCCAAGTTCCACCAACGTCTGCTGGTCCTTGGTAGTGCTTTCTGGCACAGGTACCTCCTGCTTAGTAACCGAGTTCCAGTACCGTCAGCTGGTCTTCGGCAGTTCCATTGGCTCTTGTACCTTCTACTACCCATCCGGGTTCCAGTACCGTCAGCTGGTTCTCGGCAGTGTCTTTGGCATGGGTACTCCCTCCTGCCCAGCCTGGTTCCAGCACGCCAGCTGTTTCCGGGTAGTGTCAACGCTACTTTGCCTCCAATGCATTGTCCTGTCGTGTTGCGGTCGGGTTAGCCGACTCTATGGTGCCTGCAGTTTAGGTGACTCCTATGTGGGCTGCGGGATCTGGCAATGAAGGCTGGTTCCATAGTGCCTATAGGACAAGCACCCCCTGTAGGACTGTGGGTTTTGGTAACTGCGGCCGGCTCGCGGCCTTGAACTTTTTTTTACATGGGTACCTTCTGCTACCCATCCGGGTTCCAGTACCGTCAGCTGGTTCTCGGCAGTGCCTTTGGATTAGGTGCCTCCTTCTCGGTATCCAAGTTCCACCAACGTCTGATGGTACTTGGTAGTGCTTTCTGGCACAGGTACCTCCTGCTTAGTAACCGAGTTCCAGTACCCTCAGCTGGTCTTCGGCAGTTCCATTGGCTCTTGTACATTCTGCTACCCATCCGGGTTCCAGTACCGTCAGCTGGTTCTCGGTAGTTCCTCAGCTTTCTTGTACCTTCTGCTACATTTCCAAGTTCAAGCTTTTTGAAATGGTTCTTGGTAATCACTCTGGATCTCCCTGACGAGGACCCTGAAGACGAGGACCCTGAAGACCAACCCTAAGAAGACGAGGACCCCGAAGACAACGACCCTGAAGACGAGGACCCTGAAGACCAACCCTAAGAAGACGAGGACCCCGAAGACAACGACCCTGAAGACGAGGATCCTGAAGACCACCCCGAAGAAGACGAGGACCCTGAAGACCACCCCGAAGAAGACGAGGACCCTGAAGACCACCCCGAAGAAGACGAGGACCCTGAAGACCACCCCGAAAAAGACGAGGACCCTGAAGACCACCCCGAAGAAGACAAGGACCCCGAAGACGAGGACCCAGAAGACCAACCCGAAGAAGACGAGGACCCCGAAGACGAGGACCCCCGAAGACGACGACCCTGAAGACCACCCCGAAGAAGACCAAGAAGATGACCCTAAAGAAGTTGACCAAGAAGACAAAGACGAGAAGACAAGCACCAAGATACAGAAGAACAAGAGACAGAAAACCAAGAAGCAGAAATACAAGAAGCTGCAGAACAAAAAGCGGAAGAACATTAAGCATAAGACTAAAAATCAGAGCAAAAGATAATATCTAAATTATAAGCAGAAGATGACTAAGCAGTGTATGGGGGTGAGTTCGTTCCTCCTCGTGGTGCCCCTGGAAAAGACCTGCTGCTGCAGGCCAAACTGAACGCGGACAAATCCTGTTGTAAATCTTTTGTGACAGGCAGAACGAAAGGTGTAATGTCCAACCTTTTATAGATAACAACTACAGGAATGCCTGTCACAAATAAGAATATGATGAAGAAGAAGAATATGAAGAAGATGAAGAAGTAGAATATGAAGAATGTAAAAAAAAAGAACAATACGAAGAAGGTGAAGAAGAAGAAGATGAAGAAGGTGAAGAAGAAGAGGATGAAAAAGATGCTGAGGATGATGAAGGAGAAAGTGTGGGAGAAGTAAAAAAGAAGGTGAAGAGCATGGAAGTAGTGAAACATAAATATCTGACAAAATATAAAAATACTTAACATAGTCAATATTTCCGTAACTCAGAACGTCTTAAAAAAAATATTAATTCCTGCTATTCCATTTGATTGGGCTAAACCTCTATGCCTTTATTGTCTCCCCCACCTCCCCCAATACATTCTACATTATTCTTAGTTGTTTTCCTTCATGTAGAATTAACCTACAAGGAAAGAAAGGGTTTATTTTCATTCCGATATTTCTGTCCCATTGACTTGCATTCGTTTCCGGTATCGGAATCGGCGATATCCGATACTTTTTCGGTATCGGTCCGATCCAATCCGATCCGATATTTCCCGATATCGGAAGGTATCGCTCAACACTATTCATGATAGTTTTAAAAAAAAATGCATATGGCTTACATTTATTTGTGAAAAAATCGGAAATTTGGCGAAAATTTTCAAAATTTTGCAATTTTCAAATTTTTAATTTTTATATCCTTATCTATATCTATAGTTCCCATGATGCATTTTTTATGTTTTTTCGCGGCGGTTTTGCCGCTGCGAAAACGCATGTTAATATGTCTGCCATGCATAGCAATGCGAATCCGACTGTGCTGTGCACATGATGCGGAAATTTCTGCTCCAGATTCACATTGCATTTAAAAATGCAGCAGGACCATTTCTAGCGTGATCCCGCAGTGAATTTGCGCTCATTGAGGTCCATTGAAACACTGCAAACCCACAGGTATATGTGGATTTGCTGCGTTTAAATTAAAATCAATGGCCACGAATTCGCAACAGAAACGCGCTGCGTGTGGTACCCGGGGTGGAGAGGAGGACTAAACTCCTCTCATCCCGACTGCCGCTCCCGCTATTAACAGCGGGAGCGGCGTGGATAGGAGGAGCAGTAGTCTTCCCATCCAAGCCTGCTACCACGCGGTGTAAACAAAAGAAAAAAAAGTAAAAATAAAAAAATAAACCTCTATACTCCCCTGTCCGGTGGCTCCCGGCAGTGATCTTCTCCTTCCGACGGCCGGCGGTATACTACTGGGAGCGGACTCGCTCCCAGTAGTATACTGTACTTACATGATCTGCGGTGATGTCAGTATCAGCTGATGGTCACGTGACCATCAGCTGAGCGGTGACGTCAGTATCAGTTGAGCGGTGACGTCAGTATCAGCTGAGCGATCACGTGAGCATCAGCTGAGCGGTCACGTGACCGCTCAGCTGATGGTCACGAGACCGCTCAGCTGATACTGACGTTACCTCTCAGCTGATGGTCACATGACCATGATGTGGCCACTCAGCTGATGGCCCACGACATTTTTTTTATTTTTTATTTTAGGCTCTGCGCGCACAATCCAGACGTATCAGCGCTTTGGACGCATATTTTTTGCATTCTATTGAACGCAGGTAAATCCACTGAACCATGCGGATTTACCGCATTCTATACTTTCTAGTGGTCAAATTTCTGTTGCGGAGACTAGCTACTCCGCAAGAGAATTTGATATGCTGCGGTCCTGATAGACGTGCCGCATGTCCGTGTCCGCGGGTGATTCGCAGCCTCTGATGCATGTGTGGCACCCCAGAGGGTCTGGTTGCCACAGTGGTGTAGCTTCCCTTAAAAGAGGTAATACCATGTCTGGAGGCAAGCAGGGGTTTCCTGGTCAGAAACACAATACATGCAACACTTCCTGGCTTCAGACCAGCAAGGGGAGGCCCCTCCCCTTGGCAACTGGATCTGGAGGCGGGGTTAGTTTAGCTTAGTGTAGGGAGTTGAGTCTAGGACACTGAAGAGAGAGGAGCTAGGGACTGGAGCTGGAGATAGCTCATCCTAGATGGAGCACACAAGAAACCGGACACCGGAGTCCGAGGCTGTGGGACCCTTCAGGCCCAGCAGCAGATACCTCAGGGTAGGAGATTGCAGGTCTCCTGACCCCATCAGACGCCCGGAGGCTCAGCTGCACCGAGGGACCAGTACCGCTACGGAGGAGCGAGGCATCCACAAGGCCTGAGCTGCCAGCCATACGGGTGAGCTCCGCACGTTACACTCAGGGACGTGGGCTACGTCACAGCTACAAGAGAATAGTGAGCACGGCAGGCCTACAACTCCACCTGGCCAAGAGGACTCTATGCTTGCTCCCAGACTGACCGGACTCTTATCTCTAGCCAGTACTCCAGCCCAGGCCTGTCTAATTGCTACCAGTAAAGACCCTGGGACTGCACTGCATGGACTCTGTGGTTATTTCTCCACCGCGACACCCTGCACTACAACCACCATCATCCACACACATTGCCCTAAAGCTACACTCTTCCTGTGGGGAGTTATACCACCTTTGCTGCTATACCACCGGCTTCAGAGGACTGTTTCGCAGCGGCGGTCTCTATTTACCGCACTCCACAGGTGGCGTAGTCGGACATTATATAAATCTATACATAAACGGACAGGGTCACCGCCACGGTGACTACAACCCCCAGCATCTACAGGCCCGGCTCCGGGTACCCCACGGCCCAGGGGGCGCGTCAACTTTGGCGTAGTCAGCAGGATTACGTGCCCGTTACCACCGGGTACTGTGCGCCTTCACGAACTGTGTCGCATTCCGTGGTGAAGTTTTCCCGCCAATTACCGCTGTTTCCCGCCTTTGGCCGCCATTTACGGGTCGCCGCGCGGGAAGAAGAGGGGCGTAACCGCTGGAAGCGCGCGAAGCCCAAGCCCCGCCTCACGCACTGATGCAGCGCCAGGTCCTGGAAGGAGCCACAGCAAGCACTGACGTCTGAAGCAAGCGACGCCAGGTCCTCAAAGGAGACCATCGCCTGCGGAACTGCGGCCTACGGAAGAAAAGTGAAAGAAGGTAGGCCACGGTTCATTAGGGGGGAGGAAGACGCCCAATATAGAGGGAACTTCAGCCGCAGGCGCGGCCGCTGCCGCAGTAATGCCATTCTCCATGCCATATATACCGGGGGCGGCGTGGTTGCCCCAGTACCCAGGAGAGTCACACACCCTGAGTGAAAGAAAGACTGAGCAGCTTATTTAAAGTGTATCCCCTGTCCGAGGAGCAGAAAGTGAGCATCCTCATAGGCCAGTTGATTGGTGCAGCTCAGAGAGAAGTGAAGACCTGGTCAGCCAGAGACAAAGGGACTGTGAAAGAGATACTGGCCCGCCTAAAGGACACTTTTGACACCCGTACTACAGCTGAGATAAAAATGAAGTTTTATGGGTGCAAACAACGGGTGCAGGACAGTGTACAGGACTGTGCTTTAAACCTGCAGGAGGCGCTGAGGGCCATCAAACAGGTAGACCCCGACAGTGTGCATGATGAGAACAGACTGTTAACTGAGCAGTTTATTGAGGGTCTACTGTTCAGTGCTCACCGGACTCAGCTGCGCATAATGGCTCTGCAAAACCCTGATCTGGACTTTGCGCAATTTAAAGACAAAGCCATCCGGGTGCTGCGAGAACCAACACCAGATGGCGCTACATCTCACCGGCGCCCAGCTATCACCTACCACCAGGACGTGGCACCCTTTTCCCCAGAGGCTGTGGGAGCTGATGCACAGACTCTGGACAATGATCCGTCTACAGACCTGCACCGTCAGGTCCAAGAGCTGACTAAAAGTGTAGCTGCACTAACCAAAACTGTGCAGTCCTTGCAGGTGTCACCCAAAGGGAAGATCCAGATGGCTTCCAGTCCGGAGGACATCCCGTGGCGACAACGGAGGAGGATTCCACCAACCAGAGGGAGGAACAGTGACCGCTACGACCAGGACGGACAACCCATCTGCCACCGCTGTCACAAGCCAGGACATTATGCAAGGTACTGTCATTTAAACGAGCAAAAACCTCGGGCAGAGGTCCAACCCCCAGGCGTAAGACCACCAGGCCCACGCAACTGGCGAGACAAGTATGTGGGCGGATGACCGGTCCTATGTGTCGTGATTGACGGCATCCCAATGAGCGCGTTGCTGGACACTGGATCCCAGGTGACCACTATCCCCTACATTCTTTACAAGCGATACTGGACTGACTCGGACATTACTCGCCGTCCAGATGAACATTTAAGCATCTATGCCAGCAATGGTCAGCCCGTACCTCAAGTGGGGTTTAAAGAAGTGACCATAAAGGTTGGCAAAGTGGAATTGCCGGCGCAAGGAATGATAATTGTTGACATTGATCGCCGAGAAAGTCATCCCATGATAACCTTAGGCACTAATGTCATTGAAAATTGTCTTGCAGAAATTATTGTCTTGTTACAGCAGGTTGCGGAGACCGCCAGTTCCAGTCAGCAGCGGGTTCTGCAGAGAGAAATCAGAGCCCTGATGAGAAGACAACAGGTAGAACTGTCTGATGGTGAAATTGTCAGTGTCGGGATGAGTGACCCGTTCCCCATTGTCATGCCCCCAAGAAGTGAAATGTTGATATGGTGCCGGGCAGCAATTGGTCTCAGGGGTAGAGATTACCAGGCCCTGGTAGAGCCCGTATACTCTGACAGTAGGCCCACCATCTTGACAGCCAGGGGGGTGGTTGATGTCTCCCATGGGAGAGTGCCAGTTCGCATCCTAAATATTGGGGAGAAAGAAGTCCATTTGCCCCCGTATGCTACCCTGGCCAAACTATTCACCGTCAGCCACAATTCTATAAAGACAGTGGAACCCTTGACTCTATCCAAACAGGCGGAGGATAATGTCTCCAAGGGACAGATGGAGGACTGGTGTCAGAAGCTACACGTGGGCACTGACTCCACCCCTCAGCACCAAAAACATGGAGTATACCGGGTGGTCCAGGAGTATGAAAGGGTCTTCAGCAAACACCCGCTCAACTTCGGGCAGGTGAAAGGGGTTCATCACCATATCCCCACGGGAGACCATCCACCCATTAAAGAGCGGTACCGGCCTGTACCCCCTGCCCACTACCAAAATGCCAAAGGGATGTTACGAGAGATGAAGGAGGCTGGGGTGATAAGAGACAGTTGTAGCCCCTGGGCAGCTCCATTAGTTCTTGTAAAGAAAAAGGATGGCACAATGAGAATGTGTGTAGACTACAGGCAAATTAACCGCATCACACACAAAGATGCATACCCATTACCCAGGATTGAGGAGTCACTAGCTGCATTAAGATCTGCTAATTATTTCTCTACTTTGGATCTCACTAGTGGGTATTGGCAGGTTCCTGTGGCAGAGGCGGATAAAGAAAAGACCGCATTCACAACCCCGATGGACCTCAGCGAGTTCAACTGCACGCCATTCGGGCTCTGCAACGCCCCAGGAACCTTCCAGCAGTTGATGGAGTGCTTTCTAGGACATAAGAACTTCGAGACGGTCCTGCTGTACCTGGATGACATCATAGTATACTCCAAGTCCTATGAAGATCACCTGAAGCACCTGGCAGAGGTGTTTGAAGCCCTAGCTGGTTTTGGCCTGAAGGTGAAGCGGTCAAAATGCCACCTGTTGAAGCCCAAGGTACAGTACCTAGGTCATGTGGTAAGCGCTGAAGGTGTAGCACCAGACCCTGACAAGGTTACAGTAATCAAGGATTGGCCAAGAACCTCCACTATCAAGGAAGTGCGGCAGTTCCTCGGGTTGGTGGGCTACTACTGAAGATTTATCCAAGGCTTCACCAAGCTGAAGGTGTAGCACCAGACCCTGACAAGGTCACAGTAATCAAGGACTGGCCAAGACCCTCCACTATCAAGGAAGTGCGGCAGTTCCTCGGGTTTTTGGGCTAATACCGAAGATTTATCCAAGGCTTCACCAAGCTGGCGGCACCCATGCATGACCTCCTAGTAGGCCAGTCCAGGAAGGCCAAAAACCCGAAGCCTCCATTCAAATGGGATAAGCCGGAAGACAAATCCTTCAGCAGGCTGAAGATGGCTCTCATAGGAGACGAGATCCTGGCCTACCCTGACTATGGCCAACCCTTCATACTCCATACAGACGCAAGTAACGTGGGGCTAGGAGCGGTGCTGTCCCAGATACAGCAAGGCAGAGAAAGAGTGATTGCCTATGCCAGCAGGAAGCGACGGCCCACAGAAAGGAATCCCGAAAATTACAGTTCCTTCAAGTTGGAGTTCCTCGCCATAGTATAGATCCCATCCACTATGCTGTAACATCTGGATACTGTGGATTTGACGCTGTATAAACACACAGCGTCAAACCTGCTGCGGCTCCTGATCGTGGCCACATACCCAAACTCACCTGCAGCATGTCACTTTCTGTAGTGGACACCCTAGAGTCAGCTGCAGATTTTGACTGATTTGAAGTGTCATTATATGCGGTGGATTCACATGTACCGACAACAAATGTGTGGCATTAGAACACAGCGTTTTGGAAAAAAAAATATTCTGCGTCCAAAGCGCTGCTTGTTGCTGATTGGGAGGACCTAGCGGCTAACGAACCAGCTGTGAGATGTTAATTATGGCCAAGTAATATGTTTGCCTAATTGCACCTTCCCAGGCTAAAAATAACAGCTCACAGCAGCCACGTAAATTACATGAATAGAAATGCTAATGAAGATTAGGAGAATGGGTGACACCCAGCTCTTTTGTTTGGTTATGTCAAGGTGTCAATCAGACCTTTTCATGACCAAACTTAATTAAAGTAAAATAAAGCGTTAAATAAACACAGAGTAAACACTTTATTTGAAATTCAACAGAAACATTCTTTAATCATTTAATGAACCAATATACTCACCCCTTGGTAATCCAAGGGTTTAAGCAAAGTCCCACCAAATAACTTTATTTAGCTCCAAAAAGCATTCATTGATGTACAAAAACAATTCAAAAACGCTTCAAAAACACATGTAAAAAATACGTCAAAAACGCACCAAAAATGCATGTGTTTTTCCTGCCAAGGAGATGCAGAAACGCTAAGGAAATTTCTGCTTCAAACATCGTGCGCACATAGCCTATGACAGAAAATACCCAAAAGTGACACCATTCTAAAAAACTGCACCCCTGAAGGAGCTCAAAACCACATTCAAGAAGTTTATTAACCCTTTAGGTGCTTGACAGGAATTAATAGAATGTGGAAGAAAAAAATAAACATTTAGCTTTTTTCCACAAAAATGTTACTTTAGACCCCTTTTTTACTTTAACTAGTGTAACAGGAGAAAGTAGACCCCAAGAATTGTTGGGAAATTTCTCTTCAGCACACCAATACCCCATATGTGGGCATGGCTCAGAAGGGAATGAGCGCCATTTGACTTTTTGAATGTAAAATTTGCTAGTATAATTAGCGGACGCCATGTTGTGTTTGGAGAACCCCTGATGTGCCTAAACAGCGGAAACACGGAAAAGTGACACCATTCTGGAAACTAGACCTCTCAGGGAACTTTTCTATATGTGTGGTGAGCACCTTGAACTCCCAGGTGCTTCACAGAAGTTTATAACGTTGAGCCGTGAAACTAAAAAAATCTAATTTTTCCCACAAAAATGTTTTTTAGCCTCTAATTTTGCATTTTCACAAGGGTAACAGCAGAAAATGGACCACAACATTTGTTGTGCAATTTCTCCTGAGTACACCGATACCCCATACTACTTTTGAAGCACAGTGCAAAGCTCAGAAGGGAAGAAGCGCCATATTGGAGTTCAGATTTTGCTGGACTGGTTTGAGGGTGCCATGTCACATTGGTAGAGCCCCTGAGATGCCAGACCAGCAGAACCCCCATAAGTGACGCCATTTTACAAACTACACTTCTCAATGAATTCATTTAGGGATGCAGTGATCATATTGACACCACAGGTGCATCAAAAATTTTATACCATTGGGCAGTGAAGAAAGTGAAGAAAAAATATTAACATTTTTACCACGAAAATTTTGTTTGAGCCCCACTTTCATACTGGGAAATGGGTAAAAATGGCACCAAAATTTGTCCCAAAATTTCTGCTGAATATAGAAATATCCCATATGTGACTGTACAGTACTGCTTAGCCACACGGCGAGACTTGGAAGGGATGGAGCGCTATTTACCTCCTGGAGCGCAGATTTTCCTAGAATAGTTTGTGAAAAGGGCCCCTAAGTGCTAGAACAGAAGAATCCCTCCTCAAGTGACCCCATTTTGGAAACTATACCCCCTTGGTTGTTATGTTCTGCTACCAAAGCTAAGGAAAGAGAGGAGATCTGTCCCTACTATAAGACTCAGCTGAATCCCTACGATGTAACAGGGAACCTGATCCTGCGATCAGACCTGCTAAAGTCCTAATCTAGTCTGTACGAAGACCTATAGATGTGGGGAGGGAATCCCTACAAGTACTAAGGACTGGGAGGAATATGGGACACCTCCTAACAGAAATAGTAGCAGACAGACGAACAAACAAAATAGATAGAACATAGAGGTCCGTAGACCAAGCAAACTAACAGAGTTAGATACAGAGCACAGGCTAGCTAGAAAGTAGATATACAATGAAGTCCAGCAAAGCCAGAAGGGCGGAGCAGGATTAAATAGGCCAACAAGGTCATGTGACCAGCAAAGGGAAAAAAAACCTAACAGCAAGGTTCTAACAGTACCCCCCCTTCTAAGAGGATCCTCCGGATCCACTAGGACCAGGCTTATCAGGAAATCTCCTGTGAAACGCTCTGATAAGTCTGGACGCGGAAACATCATCTGACCTCACCCAAGAGTTATCCTCGGGTCCGAAACCTTTCCAGGCCACAAGATACTGCAAACTACCTCTATACCGTCTAGAGTCAAGGATGCGAGAAATTTCATATTCCCCGTCCTCCACCACCGGAGGAACAGAGGCAGAGGCGTCACCATCCGACACAACAGCTTTTTTTAACAGAGAGACATGAAAGACCGGATTAATTCTCCAGGAGGTAGGAACCTCCAACCTAACAGCAGATTGGTTGACAACCTGAAGCACCTTAAAGGGCCCTACAAACTTGGGACCCAATTTCTTAGAAGGAATCCTCAACCGCAGATTCCTAGAGGACAACCAAACCATGTCACCAACAGCGAACAAAACCTCCTGTCGTTTCCTATCAAAGTAGTCTTTAGATTTTCTGTTGGCCTCCTGAAGATTACCACGCACATCCGTCCAAACTCTTTCCAAATCACCGGAAAAATTCTCCTCCTCAGGCACGGCAGATCCCAACTTGGAGAACGACCCAAACGACGGATGTCTCCCAGAACAACAAAAAAAAGGCGAACAACCAGCAGAAGAAGATGTATGATTGTTCAGAGCAAATTCGGCAAGTGGCAGAAACTCAGACCACCCCTCTTGATTGTCTGCCACAAAACAACGCAAGAACTGCTCAACATCCTGGTTTTTCCTTTCTGTCTGGCCATTAGACTCAGGATGATATCCGGACGAAAACGACAAATGAATTCCCAACCTGTCACAAAAGGCACGCCAAAAACGAGCCACGAACTGAGGACCCCTATTAGAAACAATGTCAGTAGGAACGCCATGAAGTCTGACAATTTCCTTGACAAAGGCCTTAGCGAGAGTTTTAGCGCAGGGCAGTTTGACGAAGGGAACCAAGTGACACATCTTGCTAAAACGGTCCACGACCACCCAGATGACAGTAAAACCCTCAGAGGGGGGAAGGTCAGTTATAAAGTCCATAGCCAAATGTGTCCAAGGAGCACTGGGGACCTCCAAAGGACAAAGCAACCCCGCAGCAGGAGTATGTGAGGACTTAGATCTAGCACATATAGTACATTGGCGCACCCACTTAATGACTTCCTTCTGCCATCCAGGCCACCAAAAACTGCGACCCACCAGTCTCTTGGTCTCAGAGATTCCGGGATGACCTGCCAATCGAGATTCGTGACACTCAACAAACAAATCTCTCCTAAAGGTCCCAGGCACAAACAACCTCCCATGAGGAGTGTTAGATGGGGCATTCTCCTGAGCTTTAAGAATCTCATCTTCCAAAACGGAGTCTAAAGCAGCTATCACAACACCTTCTTGTAGAATGTTTTCCTCTTTCTCAGCACCGACTATGGGAGAAAAACTGCGAGACAAGGCATCCGCCTTAACATTCTTAGTACCAGGGATGTAAGTAACGGAGAAATTAAACCGCGAGAAAAACAGTGCCCACCTAGCCTGACGGGCATTCAGGCGCTTGGCAGCATCAAGATATATCAGATTTTTATGATCCGTAAGAACCTGAACGGGAAATTCCGCACCTTCCAAGAAGTGGCGCCAGTGTTCAAATGCGAGTTTAATAGCCAATAATTCCCGATTACCAATATCGTAATTCAGTTCAGTCTCCGAAAATTTTTTTGAAAAAAAGGCACAGGGATGTAATCCATCCCCGTTATCCTGAGACAATACTGCGCCAACCCCCACAGAGGAAGCATCAACCTCAACCAAAAACGGCCTAGTAACATCAGGCTGCATAAGGATGGGAGCAGAGGTGAACCTCTCCTTGAGATACACAAAAGCTTCAATGGCCTCAGAAGACCACTGAACCGCATCAGCACCTTTCCTGGTGAGATCAGTCAGAGGTTTGACAATACTAGAAAAATTTTTTATGAATTTTCTGTAGTAATTGGCGAAACCCAAAAACCTCTGTATCGATTTCAAACCAATAGGCCTAGGCCATTCCTGCACAGCCTGAACCTTAACCGGATCCATCTCAAAACCTTTGCTGGAGATAATGTAGCCCAAAAAACTAATTCTCTGTACAGCGAACTCACATTTCTCCAGCTTAGCAAAAAGCGAATTGTCCATTAATAACTGTAATACCTCACGCACGCTCCGCCAATGAGACTCCAGATCTGGCGAATAAATCAAAATGTCATCCAAATACACAACCACATTTTTACCGATCAAAGGTCTAAGGATGTCATTAATCAGATTCTGAAAAAATGCAGGAGCATTAGTAAGACCAAAAGGCATAACCAGATTCTCAAAATGACCCACAGGAGTGTTAAAAGCAGTCTTCCATTCATCACCCTCCTTCATGCGCAACAGATTGTATGCCCCCTTAAGGTCAATTTTAGAGAACCACTTGGCCCCCAATAACTGGTTAAACAGATCAGGAATCAATGGCAGTGGGTAAGGATTGCGTACCGTAATTTTGTTAATCTCACGAAAATCCAGACAAGGACGTAAACCGCCGTCCTTTTTTTTTACAAAAAAAAATCCAACCGCCACAGGAGACTTAGAGGGCCTAATGTGACCGGCGGCCAAACTTGTCTGTATGTATTCCTCCAAAGCCTTCCTCTCAGGAATAGTAAGGTTAAATAAACGACTTTTAGGAAGAGTCGCTCCAGGGACAAATTCAATAGAACAATCATAGTCTCTATGGGGAGGCAAAACCTGCGATTCCTTCTCAGAAAAAACTCTCCAAAAATCCTGAATAGGAACAGGCAATTCTCCCCTATCCAAAGCTGCAATACGCCCATTACAACACTTGTCATAACATTTATGGCTCCAGGATTTAATTTCACTGGTAGACCAATCCAGTACAGGATTGTGAAATTTTAACCAGGGCAAACCCAATATTACTGGAGAAGGCAAGTTATTCAACACTACCAAATCCAATTTCTCATGGTGAACACCATTAATAGTGAGAGGAAATTCACTGACCTTGAGAGTAATATTCTTCAAAGGGGAGCCATCCACAGAAACCACAGCAATGGGGGATGATAAAGGTTCAGGTTTTAAATTGAGTTTTTCCACGAATCCCCCATCAATTACATTCAGTGTAGACCCTCAATCAACAAACACCCGAAATTCCATTAATTTTTCCTGAGCAATCGTGGAAGTAGCTAAAAATATACCCTTGGAATTTAAACAGGCAATACGGGCGTGACTGACCATTTTTTTTTCTTTCTTCATCCGAAGCTCACAGCCTTTAATCAAATGACCAGATTTTCCGCAATAGAAGCACAAGCCTTCTGAAAAACGACTGTCTTTTTCTTGAGAGCGAGGTGCCACCGATCCAATCTCCATCGGTTCACCACTGTTAGCACACACATTATCATAACCAGAAACTGACATAGCAGAGGATTTGCTCTCATTAACCCTAGCACGCAGTCTTCTATCCACTAGTATAGCTAATTGCATAGCCTGTTGCAAATCCTCAGGTGTAGGATAAGCAATTAGCAGGTCTTTAACCCTTTCACTGAGCCCAGCAAGAAATAGACTTTTCAGAGCAGAATCGTTCCACCCTGTTTGAGTGGACCAACGACGAAAATGTGTACAATATTTTTCCACATTACCCGATCCTTGTTTTAGACGTCTCAACTCAGTCTCAGCTGATGCGACACGGTCAGGATCATCATATAATAGTCCCAAAGCAGAAAAAAAACTATCCACTGATCTGAAGCATGAATCACTAGGTTGCAAAGAAAAGGCCCACTCCTGAGGCTCTTTGCGCAAAAGTGACATTATGAACCCTACGCGCTGGGATTCATCCCCAGAGGACTTAGGTCTCAAACGAAAATACAATAAGCAAGCATTTTTAAATGAAAAAAATTCTCGGTGTTCACCAAAAAATAAATCCGGCAAACATACCTTAGGCTCCAAGAAATGTGCTCCAGGACAGTTACTCACGTGCTGACGGAGCTCGGCCACCTCCAGAGAGAGTCCCTGCAGGCGATGAGCCAAATCCTGAACCGACACCATGATGGAACAGAAAAATCTTTCCTTAGAGAATTTGCTGGCTGGACTTACTGTTATGTTCTGCTACCAAAGCTAAGGAAAGAGAGGAGATCTGTCCCTACTATAAGACTCAGCTGAATCCCTACGATGTAACAGGGAACCTGATCCTGCGATCAGACCTGCTAAAGTCCTAATCTAGTCTGTACGAAGACCTATAGATGTGGGGAGGGAATCCCTACAAGTACTAAGGACTGGGAGGAATATGGGACACCTCCTAACAGAAATAGTAGCAGACAGACGAACAAACAAAATAGATAGAACATAGAGGTCCGTAGACCAAGCAAACTAACAGAGTTAGATACAGAGCACAGGCTAGCTAGAAAGTAGATATACAATGAAGTCCAGCAAAGCCAGAAGGGCGGAGCAGGATTAAATAGGCCAACAAGGTCATGTGACCAGCAAAGGGAAAAAAAACCTAACAGCAAGGTTCTAACATTGGTAATTTATCGACAGGTGTAGTGACAATTTTGACTCCATGGGTGTTTTCCAGAAACAATCAGTAGTGGGTGTTGCTGAGTGAAAATTAAAAACTGCCATTATTATAACCAGTATGTTGTAGTGACCAGTACGTTGTAGTGACTAGCTCATGCTTCTGGAGACATGCACCTGTAAATTAGGTGGGCTCTCATCGCTACAGAAATGGCAAACATGTAAATGATAACTGTGGTTTAGGCACACTGGGGCTCAGAAGGGAGGCGGGTATTTGGATGTAGGAGTGCAGAGTTTGCAGAATTTCTTTTGGGGGGCGAGGAGTCATTTAGCTATTCCAGAGTCTTTGTACTACCAGTAATGTGGAAGCCAACTATATTTCTGTTAACAGATGACAGATCTGAGTGGGGGATTTTTTTGTGGATTGAGTTAAAGGTTTTATTGGGAACATTTTACATAACATTTAGGATCACATTTTTCCGGCACTCTACGCTGAGCACTTACATTGGGGTTTCCATCTAAACTCCGAGTGACATGACAGATGAAACCCCTGATGGATCCATTCACTATAATGAGGCAGCAGAGTTACTTTGGACTCCGTCTGGCCTCTGTTCAGCGTTGTCCTTTTTTTCAGGAGTGCATAAACTGTGGCTTTTATGCAAGCCTAAAAAGACTGACACCGCCGGATCACAGGTCCTTCGGTGTCCACAGCACCTCCATCTGCCTCATTATAGGGAATCTTCCATTGGGGGTTTCATTTGAATCACGTATATCAGAGATTTACATGGAAACCCCAGTGTAAGGGCTCAGTGCAGAACGCAGGATAAATGTGAGCCAAGCCTTACTGCGATTTTTAGGAGGCAGAATGAACAAATCAAAAGCAGTTGAGGAATTGGTTTTATTTATTTTTTATGCCGTTCTTCCTGCGGTACAAGTGATTACACGACTTTATCCTGGGGGTTGGTGCATTTACAGTGATACAAGATTTATAATGGTGGAGTCATATGAGGGCTTGTTTTTTGTGGGACGAGTTGATGTTTTTATTGGTAGCATTTTCGGGCACATGACCTTTTTTGATTGCTTTCTATTCCAATTTTTGTGAAACAGAATGAACAAAAACCAGCAATTCAGTATTTGTTTTTTTGGTGTTTTTTATGTCATTCCGCATGTGATAAAATTGACTACAACTACAACTTGTCTTGAAAAGAATGTGTAATAATGTGTGTAATAAAATTGGTTATAATGAGCGTAATAAAAAGTTGGATGTACCACAAAATAATACCTGTGAAAACCACAGCACAGGCGATGTGAGACAAAAAGAAACTCTGGGGCAAAATTTACTCATTCTGCAATAAATTCTGAAGTAGGTAATGCCAAAAGTATTGTTGGTGAAAGGTCTGTTGGTGGTGGAGGTGAGTCATACAAGAGGACATCTTGTGTGTGGTAGTTCTTTTGCAAGTTGCCGCCTGTTCGGGTCCGGGTTGTGGAACCTCTGTGCTGAGATGCAAGGAGGGACCAGAGGGGTGTAACTAAGTGCCAACTCGGACCGACCCTGGCCACACGGCGGCTTAATCGGCTCCGTGAACCAGGGCGGGACCGGGCAGGTGGACCAGGTGCTACTCTGGGACCGACCTTGTGCGAGAGCAAGCGACTCCCACGGGTCAGATGGCTGAAGCTGACCGGTACAGCGAATGAGCATGGCAAGTAGCTTGATGGGTGGTCCAGGTAGGCAGGCAGGCAGGCTTGGCAGTTAGCCAGACAGGTGATCCAGGTAGGCAAGCAGGCGGACACGGCAGGTGGCCTGACAGGTGATCTGGGTAGACAGGCAGGCGGACACGGCAGGTGGCCTGACAGGTGATCCGAGTAGAGAGGCTGGGGGGCACGGCTGACAGACAGGATGGTGGGCACGGCTAATAGACAGGCTGGTGGGCACGGCTGAAAGACAGGCTGGTGGCACGACTGATAGACTGGCTGGCGGGCATGGCTAACAGACAGGCTGGTGGGCAGCAGCGGGGGAGCTGGAGGATGCCGGGACTGTGGCGGTGAGGGGAACGGAGTCTCTGCCCGGTAGGAGGCAGAGACACCGACGCTACAGTACCCCCCCTTTATGCCCCCTCTTCTTTAGGCCCGCAAGAAATTTTTCAAGAAGACGAGGGGCATGAATGTTCTCCCTGGGCGCCCAAGATCTCTCCTCAGGACCAAACCCCTTCTAATCCACAAGAAAGAAAGTCTTTCCTCTTACCCTCTTGATGGCCAAAATGTTCTCTACCTCAAAGACGTCCTCAGCGGAGACTGGGGCTGGAGCGGTACCTGGATCATCAGAGAAAGAATTAAGGACAACAGGTTTGAGGAGAGACACGTGAAAGGAGTTGGGGATCCGTAAGGAGGCCGAGAGTTTAAGCTTGTAAGTCACTGGATTTATTTGATTCAGGATCTCGAACGGACCGATGAACGTCGGACCCAACTTATATGATGGAATCTGGAGACGGACTTATTTGGCGGAAAGCCAGACCTTGTCTCCCGGATGGAATTGAGGCGGATCCAGACGTCTCTTATCAGCATTCTTCTTCATCCGCTCGGAGGACTGAAGAAGCACAGATCTAGTGTCCTCCCAAATTGCAGAAAATTCACTGACGAGAGACTCCGAGGCAGGATTGTCGATTGAAGCGTAGACGGGAAACGAAATCCGGGGGTGTTGACCGTAGACCACGAAAAACAGAGACTTAGCGGAGGACTCACTCACATGGTTGTTATTGGAAAACTCAGCCCAGGGCAGGAGCTCACCCGAATCTCTATGGTGAGAGTTGACAAAGTGCCGAAGAAAGCTGGTAAGGATCTGATTGATGCTTTCCACTTGACTATTGGACTGAGGATGGTAGGCAGAAGAGAAATCCAAAGAGACATCCAACAGCTTGTACGTGGCTCTCCAAAAGCAAGAAGTGAACTGAACACCTTGGTCCGAGACAATGTGAAGGGGTAAGCCGTGGAAACGGAAGATCTGACGGATAAAATCCATAGCCAGCACAGGTGCAGACGGAAGACCAGGCAGAGGAATGAAGTGAGCCATCTTGGAGAAGAGGTCGGCGACCACCCAAATGACACTACAACCGGCCGATACAGGAAGATCCGTGATGAAATCCATTGCAATATGTTGCCACGGAGAGGAAGGCACGGGAAGAGGAAGGAGACGACTGGCTGGAAGGTGCCTGGGTATCTTGTTACGGGCACAAGAGGAACAAGCCGAGACAAAATCCGCAACATCCTTGCGCAGGGTGGCCAACCAATAGTGCCGGGTAATGAGCAGAAGTGTCTTCCTCTGGTCAGAATGGCCAGCCAGTTTGGATGAATGGCCCCAGAATAAGACCCTCTTCCGATCCTGAGCCGCTACAAAGGTCTTACCAGGGGGAAGATTAGACAGGTCAAACGGAGCAGCAGTCATTATTCTGGAGGGATCAATGATGTGCAGAGGCTCCTCCTCCAGGTCAGAAGACAGAAAAGAGCGGGATAGAGCGTCGGCTTTAGTGTTCTTGTCCGCCGGGTGGTAATGGAGGTTGAAGCAGAATTGAGCAAAGAATAAAGACCATCTGGCCTGACGCGGGTTTAGTCTCTGGGCGGTCTGCAAATACGCAAGGTTTTTATGGTCAGTGTAGATGACCACCGAGTGCAGAGCCCCCTCAAGCAAGTAGCACCACTCCTCCAGCGCTAATTTGTTGGCCAGCAGTTCACGATCTCCAATGGAGTAATTACGCTCGGCCGGAGAGAAGAGTTTGGAGAAGAAGCCGCAGGTCACCATTCGCCCGGACAAGGATTTCTGGGTGAGCACTGCTCTGGCTCTGGAGGAAGAGGCATCAAGCTACACTGTTTATTGCCATAAGGACGGTGTAGCACAGGAGCGGAGGTGAAGGCTTGTTTAAGAGATATAAAGGCCTTCTCTGCCTCGGAAGACCACTCCCTGGGATTTGCTCCCTTATGGGTAAGAGCAGAGATGGGAGCTGTCAGGGAGGAGAAATGAGGAATGAAGAGGCGGCAATAGTTAGCGAATCCCAGAAACCGCTAAATGGCCTTCGACCTCTCAGGTCGGGGCCACTTTAAGACAGCAGACACCTTCTCGGGATCCATCCGCAGTCCGGTCTCCGATATGATATACCCCAGAAATGGCAGGGAGGTCTGCTCAAAGAGGCATTTCTCGTACTTAGCATACAGGCGATTTCTCCGGAGCCTCAGCAGTACCTGATGAACATCCCTCTGGTGAGAGGGCAGATCAGGGGAGAACACCAAGATATCGTTCAGGTACACCACCAAGCAGGAATACAGGAGATCTCGAAAGATATCGTTTACCAACTCCTGGAAGACGGCTGGAGCATTGTGTTAAGGAGACAGTTGCAAACAACTTTATTAAATAATGGAAAGCAACCGAACCCGGGGTCTGCGATGCAGCCTGGAGGACTGCGGCCGAACACCTTCTGGGTAAGAAGGTAAAACAACCAACTGAAATAACAATCCCTTCCGTGTTACTGCACACCGGAACGGGAATAGGGATTCGCACTATCTCCGTTAACTGCACGAGAGATGTGAGATAAATGATGTATCTGTAGCCCTGTTTACAGCACATGGACTACACAGCAGGAGCTAGGATGCGTGTGTGATACACGCCGGCGTATACGTGCTCCCAGCCGGCGTACTACCGGACTGAGGAGTATCTCTCCACGTGGCTTAAAGGCGGAGCCATGAATACAGCGTCTGCAGATTGCTCGGGGTGTATGGCGACCCCTTTGTCGGAGCCAGACTGTCAGACGAAGCTACCTGTCTCCCTCCATCTAAGGCTGCCTATCCCCCGCTAAACCTGCCTGACAGAAGCTAAAGCACACGTGGAGCCCAAACGACCAAGCGTCCACACAACAACACCATCACATCTCAATGATCAGAGTGCGCCGCCATGTTTGTGGGCGGGCTATTCAAAGATTAAGCCCTGCCCACCGTCGCGCTATTGGTGACGTCACCAGCGACCAATCAGGCGGTGCCAAGTCACCGGATCAGCTGACTCCCAAACCACCAATCATGGTCCGCCATGTCACAGGCATGCTCAGTGCAGTGAATCCTGGACTTAGGCTGTAGCAGCCCTGTTTCCCTCCCCAACCTACACTTCATGTTGCTAGGAACAAAGACACAAGAGGCAACTTGTACATCTCGTGCACCAGCTAGGCATTTGGACTGATGATGATGCTGAGCAGCATCAGCCCCAGCTGGACTGGAATGGGAGACCACAAAATCCACTGATGGCTCTGAACCCATTTCAAATCCAGCAAACACCCAACACCTAACACATTGCAGACCCTGAAGGGCATCATGTGGTACTCGTAGGGACCATCCCAGGTGTTGAATGCTGTCTTCCATTTGTCTCCCTAGCAGATCTGGACCAGATTGAACACCCCATGCAGGTTGAGCTCAGTGAAGACATTGGTGTCCTTTAGGCAGTCAAACAGCTCAGAGATGAGAGGCAGGGGGTACTTATTCTTGATGGTAATCCAGTGTAGACCCCTATGGTCAATATAAGGACAAAGAGAGCCATCCTTCTTCTTGACAAAGAAGAATCCTGCTCCAGCTGGAGAGGTGGATTTCTGGGTAAATCCCCTAGCAAGATTTTCTTGAATATATTCCGACATGGCACGGGTTTCATCCAGCAACAAGGTGTAGATTCGTCTGCAAGGAAGTGAAGCACCAGATATTAGGTCGATGGGGCAATCATACAGGCTATGAGGTGGTAGTGTCTCTACCTCCTTTTTCTCAAAAACGTCTGCATAGGACCAGTAGGGTGCAGGCAAGCCAGGTAGGTTAGCCGGAGTAGACAGGGTCGAGCAGGACGAACTGGAACCAGACAGGTCTTATGGCATTCCTGCCCCCAATGAAGCACCTCTCCCGAGCTCCAATTCAGGACGGGCTCATGTCTCTGTAACCAAGGCAGGCCAAGCAAGATGGGATGAGAGAGACCGGACAGTACATAAAAGGAGATCTTCTCCGAGTGCAGCATTCCCACCTGAGGAGTTACCGGCTCAGTTTTCCATCCACAGAGGAAACTGCTGAAGGATCCGTCAGACATATGGTAGGAATCTGAAAACACTCCACAATGGCCTGCTGAATTAGATTCCCAGCCACTCCAGAATCCAGATGGGCAGTCTCGAAGAAGCGGGTCTCACCACTGGTAACGGAAATGGACAGAGTCAAAGGCGGAGAGGAAGAACTCTTGTCTAGGACGACCTCTCCGAGCGGTCCTAGACACTGGAGTTTCCCGGTCTCACCAGGCAAGAGCGAATCTAATGCTCTATATTGCCACAATAGAAGCAACACCCCACGGCACGACGGGTCTCCTGGCGAGACTTGACCATCTTGGCTTGGTCAATTTGCATCGGTTCTGGAGAATACACCCGGGGGAGTGCAGGTTGCGAGACTGGACTTTGGAAGACAGGAGCGAGACGCGGAGGTCTCCTCTCACGGGTCATCTCCTTAGTGCGTTCCAGGAAACAGATGTCAATCCAGGTAGCTAATGACACCAGGTCGTCCAGGGAGGGTGGTATGTCACGACCGGCTAGCTCATCCTTGATCCGTCCGGAAAGGCCCTCCCAAAAGGTGGACACCAGGGCCTCATTTTCCAAGCAAGCTCAGAGGCGAGGGTTCGGAAACGCACGGCATACTGGCCCACAGTGAGACTCCGTTGGCGGAGATGGAGTAGTGAGGAGGCAGTAGAAGATTTTCATCCGGGCTCATCGAACACCTTCCGGAAGGCAGCGAGGAAAGCCTGAAGATCGGACACCAGGGGATCCCTTCTCTCCCACAGAGGGTTAAGCCACGCCAACGCCTCTCCAGTGAGGTGAGACATGATGAATGCCACCTTGGCCCTGTCGGAGGTGAACTGGTGTGCCAGGAGTTCAAAGTGCAGCGTGCACTGATTTATGAAGCCCCGACATAGAACGGGGTCACCACCAAAACGTGGAGGCGCAGAGAGCCTGGGTCCAAAGCTGGGTGCCACAGGGTTGAGGTGCCACCGGAGCTGGTGCCGCTCAGTTAGAGACAAACACAGTCGGGGTGTACAGCGCGTCCAGGCAGGAGTTGACTGTCCGCAGATAGGACAGGATAGTATCCTGTTGGGATCTCTGGCGAGAGACCTCTTGGTACAGGTCTGAGAGCGAAGGAGCCTGGGAGCCATTGGGTTCCATGGCCTGTGCAAACTGTTACGGGTCTGGGTGGTGGAACGTCTGTGCTGAGATGCAAGGAGGGACCAGAGGGGCGTAACTAAGTGCCAACTCGGACCGACCCTGGCCACACGGTGGCTTAATTGACTCCGTGAACGAGGGAGTGACCGGGCAGGTGGACCAGGTGCCACTCTGGGACTGACCTTGTGTGAGAGTAGGCGACTCCCACGGGTCAGATGGCTGAAGCTGACCGGTACAGCAAATGAGCATGGCATGTAGCATGATGGGTGGGCCAGGTAGGCAGGCAGGCGGGCTCGGCAGCTAGCCAGACAGGTGCTCCAGGTAGGCAAGCAGGCGGACACGGCAGGTGGCATGACAGGTGATCTGGGTAGACAGGCAGGCGGACACGGCAGGTGGCCTGACAGGTGATCCGGGTAGACAGGCTGGCGGGCACGGCTGACAGACAGGATGGCAGGCACGGCTAATAGACAGGCTGGCAGGCACGGCTAACAGACAGGCTGGCAGGTACTGGAACCTGAGGGCTGAGGAGAGTGTTAGCACACAAACAACAACCTTGCTCTGCTCCTACCGGGGATCCTTCATCCGGGGATACTTCTCGAGCTGGCTCTACTGCAGCACTTACAGGTTCAACTTGCTGTGGAGGGTTTTCTGGTTGTTCATAGAATTGGAGTACTGGAATGATTACTGCTCCTCCTATCTGAGGCCATTCTGCTGGGAAGTCTCCTAGGTCAGTGTGGATCACTGTTTCTTTAGGTTCTTCCAGGATTGTGAAAGGCACTTGCTCTTGAGGACACAACTTTAGGTGGTCCCTGGACACTGTTGTACATATTTTTCCTCCATCTCGACTGATTATGCATGTCTTCTTGTTGTCAAATCTTGATGGTAACACAGTGTAGGGGTCTTTTTCCCACTGGTCATCAAGTTTGTGGTTATGTCTTTTCCTTTTCAATACTGTTTCACCAGGTGTGAAAGGTTCTGCGGGTGCGTTTTTGTTGTAGTGCATTTCCTGCTTTTCTCTCACCCGAGTAAGACTGTCCTCAACACAAGCTTGTACCCTTCTGTACTGCTCTTGTCTGGTCTTGTCCCAGTCTTCAGTGGTCATATCAGCTTCAGGCTCAACAACACCAAGCTCCAGATCCATGGGCAGCTTTCCTGGCCTGGCCCGCATGAGATATGCCGGAGTGCAATTGGTGGAACTTACTGGTATATGATTGTACAGATCCACTAAGTCAGGTAGTAGGTGTGGCCACTGGTTTCTCTCCTCAAGTGGTATGGTCTTTAGCAGGTCGATGATGATGTTGTTCATCTTTTCGCAGAGACCGTTGGTTTGTGGGTGGTAAGGTGTATTTCTTATCTTTTTACAACCATACAAATGGCAGAAGTCCTTGAACAATTCAGCCTCAAAGGCCGGGCTTTGGTCCGTCAGCACCTGCTCGGGGTAACCAAGGGGTCTGCAGAAATACGCTTGGAATGTCTTTGCTGCTGTCTCTGCCGTCAGGTCTTTGACGGGGGCGACCACCAGGAAACGTGAGTAGTGATAAACCATGGTCAGAGCATAGGAGTACCCTGACCTGCTGGGGGACAGCTTGACATGGTCCAGGGCCACGATCTCCAGGGGCCGAGTTGTCTTGATGGGTTGCAGGGGTGCCTTCTGGCTGCTGAAATCCTTTCTTCTTAGGCCACAGGGTCCACAGTCTCGGGACCACCTCTCAATGGAGCTGCGCATTCCTACCCAGTAGAATCGACACTTCAGCAGGGTCTCTAGCTTTTTCCAGCCAAAGTGCCCCGCCTGATCGTGGTAAGCCTCTAATACCATCTGGATGTCTGTCTTCGGGACCACAATCTGACATACCATCTCATGATTTCTGTGATTAACGTACCTCCGGCACAGCTTCTCACGGTAGATAAACAGCCGGCTTCTCTCGTTCCACAGCTGCTTTGCTTGCAGAGACGCATCCTTCTCCAGGGAGGCACCTTCTTGGGTTATCAGCTGTTTGATGTGGCTGACAACCGGGTCGCTGTCCTGGATCTTTTTCCAGCTGTGGTGAGGCAGGGGGTTTAACGTCTTTCCACACTGCTTCCTGGAGGAGGCTCGTTGCTCGTGGATCATCCCACTCCGATGAAATCCAGGTAGCTCTATCTTTTCCAGGTCATCCACTTCTTCCGTGTCTGACTGGTGAGGCATCCTAGACAGGGCATCGGGGTTGGCGTTCTTGCGGCCCGCCCGGTATTTGATTGTAAATTGGTAGTTTGACAGCCGAGCCATCCATCGTTGTTCCAGTGCCCCCAACTTAGCTGTTTCAAGATGGGTCAAGGGGTTGTTATCAGTAAAGGCAATGAACTTACTGGAGGCCAGATAGTGCTTGAACCTTTCAGTGATGGCCCAGACCAAGGCCAGGAACTCCAACTTAAAGCTGCTATAGTTCTCTGGGTTCCTCTCGGTCGGGCGGAGCTTCCTGCTTGCGTATGCGATCACTTTCTCTTGGCCATTCTACTTCTGACTTAGAACAGCGCCCAGCCCTTCGTTGCTGGCATCTGTGTACAGCAGGAACGGTTGGCTGTAGTCAGGGTAGGCTAGGATCTCATCACCTGTCAGGATCTCCTTCATCTCCTGAAACGACTCTGCTTGCTCCTTACCCCAGTGGAATGGTGGATTTCTTCCTTTGGGGGACTGCCCTACCAGGAGGTCTCACAGAGGAGCTGCTTTCTTAGTATAGTCCTTTACGAACCTCCGGTAGTATCCCACTAGTCCCAAGAACTGACTCACCTCCTTGAGGTTCTTTGGCTCTGGCCACTTCTGGATGGCTGTGACTTTCTCCGGGTCTGGTGCTACCCCTTCCGGACTGACAATGTGCCCCTGGTACTGTACCTTTCTCTTGAGCAGGTGGCACTTTGAGGGCTTGAACTTCATCCTGTACCGGGACAGTGACTCAAATACCTCTGCCAATTGTTTCAAGTGGTCCTCGTGCATTCAGGAGTACACTATTACATCGTCCAGGTAAAGTAACACAGTCTCGAAGTTGTGGTGTCCCAGGCAGCACTCCATCAATCTCTGGAACGTTCCGGGGGCATTGCAGAGTCCAAACGGCATACTGTTGAACTCGCAGAGTCCCATCGGGGTGGTGAAGGCCGTCTTCTCCCGATCCTCCTCAGCCACAGCTACTTGCCAGTACCCACTAGTGAGGTCAAGGGTGGAAAAGTAATTTGCAGACTTTAAGGCAGCTAGGGACTCCTCTATGCGTGGTAAAGGGTGTGCATCTTTATGTGTAATGCGATTTACTTGATGGTAATCTACACACATTCTCATGCTCCCATCCTTTTTCCTAACCAGCACTAGGGGAGCTGCCCAGGGACTACAACTATCCCTTATCACTCCCGCCTTCTTCATGTCATGCAGCATTTATTTTGCCTTCAGGTAGTGAGCTGGGGGTATAGGCTTATAACGTTCTTTGATTGTGGAATAGTTACCTGTGGGGATATGATGTTGAACCCCCTTAACCCTCCCGAAGTCAAGTGGATGTTTACTGAACACCTGCGAGTATTCTTGAACCACCCGGTGTACACCCTGTTTTTGATGGGCAGGAGTGGTGTCTGTCCCAACATGGAGCTGTCGACACCAATCCTCCACCTGGTTTGCAGGGTCATTATCCTCCTCTTCATCTGGTGAGGATAAGGACTCCACCTCGTGAATGCAGTTGTTATTAACAGCATGTAATTTGGCAACAGCGGCATAACGTGGCAGTCTGACCTCATCTTCCCCTAAGTTGAGAAGACGGACGGGCACCCTCCCATTGCGTACATCTACCACTCCCCTGGCGGTTAAGAGCGTGGGTCTATGCTTGGAGCAAAGGGGTTCCACTACCGCCTGGTAGCTCTGTCCTCTAAGACCTATAGCAGCTGTACACCAGATGAGCATTTCACTCATTGGGGGGATGACAATGGGTATGAGGTCTGTTACCCGCACGTTACCGATTTCACCGTCTGTTAACCTTACTTGCTGTTGATACATCAGGACTCGGATCTCCCTTTGCAGTGCCCTCCTCTGTCTCGGCCTGGCAGTGTCGGCTATCTGTTGGAGCAAGAACACAACTTCTCCCAAACAATTACCAACAATATTAGTGCCAAGTACCATATACGGGTTGGTGTCATCAGGATTAGTCTCTACTACAATTAGTCCCTGGTCCTTCAGCTCCACTCTCCCCACCTTTACAGTCACATTCTTAACCCCGAGTAGGTTAAGGGGGAGTCCATTTGAGGCATATACAGACAAATTTGGAGCTGGCAGACGTAGGTCGTCCATGGACCAGAACCTCTTGTAGAGGACATCAGGCATGATCGTTACCTGAGATCCTGTGTCCAGCAGAGCTTGCGTCGGGATCCCATCCAACACAATGGACAGGAAAGGTCTTCCTCCGACGAACCTGTTGTACCAGTCTGATGGGCCTGTTGAGGCTACTCCTGGGTGTCGGCCCTCGGACCCAGGGTTTTCTCGTTTAAAGGACACTTCTGGGCGAGGTGTCCGGTCTTGCGGCAGCGGTAGCAGATTGGGTCCCTCGGTGGACGGTGCTGGTCACTGGTCCCAGGCGAGGGCGGTGTTGGCCTCCTCCACCTTCGCATCCAGGGGACATCCTCAGGGCTATCGGCTAGCAGTATTTTCCCTCCTTCTTCGGGCTCCGTCCGCAGCTTCAGAGCACTCAGCATGGTGGTCAGGGTTTTGCTCAACTGACGCACCTCAGAGCGCAGACTGTCCAGCTCTTTAGGGGACGTTGCTGGAACCTTGGCTTCAGCAGCCACTGGGGAAAAGGTAGGTGTAGCAGGCACTGGGGTAGCCCCACCCTGGTAACGTTGGATGGCATTTGTTTCCAGGGGCTGCAGTCCTTTTATAGCCATGTCCTTAAGGTTGTCAAAGGTGTCATCTGGATGATCCAGGGACCACCAATGCACAGTCCTGCTCTCCTCTGGAGACCTCAGTCCCCGGACAAACTGTTCTTTCAGCATCTTGTTCTCATTCTCTACGCTGGTTGGACTAACCTAGTTCAGAGCCCGCAGGGCCCCTTGAAGACGCCAGGCGTAGTCCCGAACATTGTCCTCTGGTTGTTGGGAGCAGCTGTAGAACCTCATCCGGAGGTCCGCCTCAGTAAGGTCATCAAAGACAGTCTGTAGTTTTTGAAAGATTGCGGACACTGACTCCTGGTCTGTGGCCAACCATGTTTCCACTTCCCGTTCCGCAGCACCGGTCAGTTGTCCTAATACAACGGCAGCTCTTTGTTTGCCGGTCATAGAGTACATGTCTAAGATTCCACATATCTTCCACAGCAGCAGGGGAGCTGGAGGATGCCGGACCGGGACCGCGGCGGTGAGGGGACCAGCGTCTCTACCCGGCAGGAGGCAGAGATGCCGACGCTACACCACCACACGATTCTGTGTCAGTCTGTAGGCTCTGCAAGTGGAAAATGGATGTCTTGGTGTAAAGATTAAGAAAATACCTCTCTCTATCTGCACATGAAGTGCTCACCTGCTCATTTTGGAAGAACAAGGCAGCCAGCAATCAGAACAAGCCTCAAGTTGTCCTTCTTTCCCTTGGTCTCATGCTCAACTTTCTGTCAGCACCCTTGGGTAGCACCTGGTCAGTGTCATTATCACCATCATCTTTGTCATCCACCATTACTGCAAATTTGTACTCAAAATACACCTCCTCCTTCTCCATTGCACCTGCAAATATTAATCACTGACTGTGTGTTGAGGAAACATATAGTCGCAGTTATCTGCTGGTTTGCCAACTAAACTCTCAACTGGTCAAGTTGTTGGTAATGAAGTTGCTACCTTACTCTCTTGTGTAGTTGGCTGCTTTTTGAGAAATGATGGTGTGCACTGAACCCTGATAAAAGATACCCAGCTGCCATTATTTCTTGCAGAAAGGAGTGCCCATTCTCTACTCTCACGTGCAGGAGAATGTAGGCCACTCTTTCAATTTGTCTGAGTCCCAAAGTGCATCATAGATACTTGGAGCAGCAATTATGGGCAGAGACAATACATGAGTTTCATAGCCCTCTGGGTGAATGTTTGTAGTAGGAGCGATGCATCACCACAATGAGAACAGGTGGTGAATCCTCTGCAACTGGAAGCTATGTTTGTTTTCACCTCCAAGCTACCTGTCTCCACTTACGGCTTCTCAAGATTCTACTAAACAGACATGACCCTATCCTCAACAGCCACAGGTTACAGCATTCATTCTATACATCAACCTTATTCATTTTACTCAGATAAAGTGCTGTCAAGCAGTTTTACACCTTGAAAGCCTGTGGGACAAAAGTCATACAGTAGATGAGTTGCTGCTGTGCATTCAGTGGCAACTCGCATGCTGGATGGCTATTCATGCAGCTGGGAATTGTCATGAGCAACAATGCCAGAAACACTCTGGCTGCCTTACGGTCTGCAAAGTAACTTGCACTCCTTGGATTGCCCGCATCCTGTATTTAAAAATGTAACATTTCTTTTACAAATATGCCCTCTTGAGGAGGGTGGTGGCTAAGGCCAGAAAAGTGTCAGCTCATTTCAACAATTCTTATGTGGCAAAGTATGCCCTCTGTAATACATTATGTTAAGAATAAAGTATGAGCTATCATAGCTCTGTGTAATTTGCGATGTTGCAATCTGCTGGAATTCAATACTTCATATGTTGTAGAATCTGTATGAGCAGCATATCGCGGTGACAGACTACATCATGCAGCAGTTAAAATGGAGCATGGGTTACTCTGAGATCAACCACTGGCAGATGATGAGAGATTTGTGTCGCCTACTGAAGTCCTTCGAAGAGCCTACCAAATTTGGCAGTAGGGACAATTGTGGAATCAAAAATGTCATTCTGCTCATATTTATACTGGCAAATACACTCACCAGAATGTAAGAGGGGATGGAGGAAGAACAGTCCTCTGTTTGTTAAGGACTCAAGGTTCAAGTTACATGTAGGAGGATTTGGAGGTTGAGGAGGAGGATGAGCAGCAGCAGTTGGATGTGGAGGTGGACATCAACTTGGCACAATCAAGGGACGAGGCTGACAGTCAGAGTACTACAATGACAATACTGGCCATGACAACCAATTGTAGTATTAGGTTGATTAAAATGAACCAATGAGTCCTTCCGTTATGCTAGTCAGCGTGTAAAATTATATTCTGGAATGCTTGTACGAGGGTCAGTCAATAAGTAATGCCTCCTATTTTTTTTCTCCTTAAATAAGGTAGTTATGTTAAATATTCGAATTTGGCACAATTCCTCAAACCTTCTTCTCCAATTCACAGCAATTGCAACTTCCTGCACCAACAGGTGGCAGGACTGTATCCGTTTGCAAAATGGCTGACATCGATGTTCGTATTAGACAACGTTCTGTGATTGAATTCTTGCATGCAGAAGGTGAAACGCCCATTCGAATTCATGAGAGACTGAAAAATGTGTAAGGTGATGCAACAGTGGATGTCAGTACTGTTAGACGATGGGTTCGTCGCTGTAACACAGCTGAAGGGCCATCACCGTTGGCTGACAAAATGCGGAGTGGCATGCCAGTAACCGCAGTGACTCCAAGCAACATTCAGCGAGTCGATGACATCATTCGTGGTGACCGCCGGGTGACTGCAGATGAATTGTGTGGCATTATCTGCCTCAGTAAAGGCAGTGTGATGAAAATTATTGGACAACTGGGATACTGAAAAGTTTGTGCACGGTGGGTCCCAAGAATGCTTTTTACCATGCTGGAATACATGCCCTTGTTAAACGGTGGACCAAGACTGTGGAAATGGATGGAGGGACCAAGACTGTGGAAATGGATGGAGATTATATTGAAAAGTGACAAATTAATCGTTAATGTTGTGGTTTTCAACCTATGTAATTGCATTTGAATTTCTTGTCAATTAAAAGGAGAAAAAAAATAGAAGGCATTACTTATTGACTCACCCTCGTAATATGACAGGCATATTGTTAACATCAAACAAAGAGATGAGTAGACAGTCATGCTTTTAAACCCTTGCGGTAAAAGAAAAATAGGGGAATTTTTCCATCTTCCGCAAGGGAGTCTAAATTGGTTTACTACCAAGATAATCTCTGTTACCTTCTCTTATCCTGGAAATAAACGCCTGACAACTGCACAACTGACCAGCAAAACTATTTGCGATTCTGGCTATCCCGATGCTTCCCCACCTGTGCCAGCATTAGGCCTACAACAAGTAGCCAAGGCAGCAAGCAGCATCAGCTACATTATTTTTGACACGATGGTCCAGATATTTTATTTGCCATTGCAACAACCTGAAACAGTTCAGCAAACACAAATGCCCCAAATGAACATCCAGCTTCAGTCATATCTAGACTGTCCTTTCTCAGGCAGATACTATGAACCCTGATCACATGAAGTTCTGCAGCAGCAGACTAGACCATTAGCTAGAAATATCCCAGCCTCCTGTCAAGTCCAGACTCCAGTGTAATGTTAGAGAGGGTATTCAGTGCACCCAGCAGCTCTGTCAAAATCAATGTCAGCCCTACACCTCCTGAGTCCTGGCTACCAACTGTGTTTTACTCAGCTAGACTGTACTGCTACCGTCAGGCCTGCCTTCGCTATCCCTAAATGCCAAGATGTCTCCTTGCCTGCCCTGTCCTAATTCTCTAACATGCATCTTTTCCTATCCAGATAGGCTGAGGTCACATGGACATTAATAATTTATTGTTGAGGAAATGAGAAAATGCAATACATACAATATAGTGCACACACCTGACGCGCCCCTGGGCCTGTGTCGCGCTGCGTTGCGCATGCGGGAGCTTACCCGGAGCCGGATCTCTTGAGGGTTGTAGTCTCGTGGCGGTGATCCGGTCCGTGCCCAGGGAGTCAGACTAAGTGGCGCTGTATTAGCGGTAGATGTTGGACGACTACGCCACCCGTTGAGTACAGCTAAGGAGCTGCTGCTGTAGGGCAGACCGCTGAGGCCGGTGGTAGGATTGTGCAGCGTGATAGTATAACCCCCAACGGGAGGGGTATGGCCTCAGGGCAGCCGACGTGGATGATGGGGGTAGCAGGAACCACTCAGAGACGGTACGGTGTAGTTCAGGGTCTTTACTGGTGACAACGATAGACCCTCCCGGAGTACTGGCTAGCGATTGGGGCCTGGTCAGTCCTTGAGCAGATGGGATCTCCCCTGGCCAGGCGGAGTTGTAGGCCTCCCAAACTAATGATACTCTTCTGGCTACCTTGCTAGAAGCGGGTATAAGTAGCCCACGTCCCTGAGTGTACCGTGTGGTGCTCACCCGTATGGCCGGTGACTCGGGGCCTTCTAGTAGCTTCCGCTCCACGACGGCGGTGCTGGTCCCACGCGTGTGACCGTGCCTTCGGGTTTCTGGGCCAGAGGACCTGCAATCCCCTGCCGGTCGGTTTCTGCTGCTGGATAGGAGTTAGTCCCCACAGCCTCGGACTCCGGGTCCGGTGATAACTTCTCAGTCAGGGCGAGCTCTGCAGCTGCCAGCCCCTGACTCCTTGTAGCACTGCTCCCACAGAGCTCTTGATGTTCTTTCCTATATCTGCTTCTCTTTTCTGTCTCTACTTCTTCTCTACTCACTAACCCTGCCTCAGCCCTAGGTTTATATAGGGGAAGTTCTTCCCCTCCCAGGACTGGGCAGGTGTGGCATGCACAGGATCCCTGACCAAGAGACCTCCCACCTGCTCTCAGACATAACATTGCCGTTACTGTGGAAACCAGACCCCTGGGGTGCCACATTCCCCCCTAGTGAATTTTAGTACTCCGGGACTAAACATATTTTTAGAAAAAACATAACAAGGTATAAACAATAATAATACAATAAGAAAAACACATAAAGATGGTTACGGCGTGTCCGCAACCGGGTGCAGTCTTTGAAGAAAAGCAAGGTGTCCATTTCACCAAAACAGGGAGACGTAACCGGGTAGGGGTCTGTCCTGCCCCGAGTCTTTAACAGTCTTTAGTCCGTCCTGGGTTACGCTCCAACTATACACAAAGGATTCCCGGTAAATCCACCAAGAACTCCTATAAATAACTAAAAACACATAATTATACACAAGCAACAAGAAAAACAGGTAACCACAAATAAAACAATTTATACACTTCAAATCCTCCAACGTGCGGGTAACTGGCCTCTAGTGGCCCTAGTGGACCTACGGAGCTGACTGTCTAGCCCTGAACTACAGGGTGTAGGAGCTGTCAAGGGTAAACTGGGCAGCTGTCTACCGGCTCTTTGACTCACTAGGGGTACGGCAGGCTCACTATAAGCAGAGGGTTGATCCTCCTGTTCTGCTTGTGTGGAGTCTTCTGCCTCCTGGACCGGCTGCTCTTCCAGCTCTACCTGTTGCTCCGTAGGCACTTGGGATGCTGGTTTGAGGAACGTGAGGACGGGTACCACAACTGCACCATTGACTTGAGTCCAGGACCGAGGGAAGTCTCCGAGCACAGTACTAACCATATCTTCCCTTTCCTCTACGGGTCGATGGTCTTCTTGTTCCTCTTCAGGGTTCCGTAGCTGGTTCATTTTCTCACAAAGTCCATTAGTTTGCGGATGATAGGGTGTCGTCCTTATCTTCCGGCAGCCATACAGATTGCAGAATTCCCCTAAGACCTCCGCTTCAAAGGCAGGTCCCTGGTCCGTCAGCACTTGGTCCGGGTACCCGTGTGGACGGCAGAAGTGCTGCTGGAAGGCTCTAGCTGCTGTTTGAGCCGTTAAGTCCTTAACAGGGACGACAACCAAGAACCGGGAGTAATGATCCACAATTGTTAACGCGTAGACGTAGCCACTTCTGCTTGGAGTCAGTTTTACATGATCGAAGGCTACCAGTTCCAACGGCTGCCGGGTGACGATGGACTGCAGGGGAGTCTTCTGGCTGGCACGGTCCTTCCTTCTTAGGTTGCACGGGCCACAGTCTCTGCCCCACCTCTCGATGGTTCCCCTCATGCCTACCCAGTGGAACCGCCCACGCAGCAGGAACTCCAGCTTCTTCCATCCGAAGTGTCCAGCCCCGTCGTGGTATGCTTCCATCACCATGGCTGCGTCTCTCCGTGGCACCACTACTTGCCAGATTAGTTCATGCGTCCGGGAGTTAACCATTCTGCGGCACAACTTCCCCTTGTAAAGGAACAGTCGACTCTTCTCAGCCCACAGTTGCTTGGCTTCCTCCGGAGCGTCTGGGTCAAGGCGAGCCTCTGGCCGAGTCAGCATCTCCTTCACCAGCCGGACGGCAGGGTCACTGTCTTGCGTTTCCTCCCAGTTGTAGTGAGGCAAGGGGTTAAACGTAGCAGCTTGCTTACTCCTTACCCGATGGGAATACTGGATAGTCCCATGACGGTGGAACGCGGGGAGTTCGACTTCTTCCAGTCCCTCTGGATCTTCTCCTACGTCCGGTAGGTTTGGCATCCTGGACAGGGCGTCTGCGTTGGTATTGGAGCGTCCTGCCCGGTATTTGATTGTGAACTCGTAGTTGGACAGACGGGCCATCCATCTCTGCTCTAGGGCACCGAGTCTTGCAGTGTCCAGGTGTGTCAACGGGTTGTTATCCGTGTACACGGTGAACCGGGAAGAAGCGAGGTAGTGCTTAAAGCGTTCGGTGACTGACCACACCACTGCCAGGAACTCTAGCTTAAATGAGCTATAATTCTCAGGGTTTCTTTCGGTGGGTCGCAGTTTTCGGCTGGCGTAAGCGATTACTCGTTCTTTCCCCTGCTGGATCTGGGACAGCACGGCTCCTAGCCCGATGTTACTTGCGTCGGTGTAGAGGATAAAGGGCTGGCTGTAATCAGGGTACGCCAGGATTTCATCCCCCGTGAGGGCCATCTTCAGCTGGCGGAAGGACTCTTCTTCTAACTTCTCCCATCTGAAGGGTGGCTTCTGGTTCTTGGCCTTCCGGGACTGGCCTATCAGGAGGTCCTGCATAGGAGCTGCCTTTTTGGTGAAACCGGGGATGAATCTGCGGTAATAGCCTACCAACCCGAGGAACTGCCGCACTTCCTTTACACTGGAGGGACTTGGCCATTCCTTAATTGCGGTGATCTTATCAGGGTCGGGAGCCACTCCATCAGCGCTCATCACGTGTCCCAGGTACTGCACCTTTGGTTTCAGGAGGTGACACTTGGAGGGTTTCACCTTTAGGCCGTAGCTTGCCAGAGCTTCGAACACTTCCGCCAGGTGTTTCAGGTGGTCCTCATACGTCTTGGAATATACGATGACATCGTCCAGGTACAATAGGACCGTCTCAAAGTTTCTGTGGCCCAGACAACACTCCATTAATCGTTGGAAGGTTCCTGGTGCATTGCAGAGTCCGAACGGCATGCAGGTAAACTCGCTAAGTCCCATCGGGGTGGTGAATGCGGTCTTCTCCCGGTCCGCCTCTGCTACAGGAACCTGCCAGTACCCACTAGTGAGATCCAAGGTAGAGAAGAAGTTAGCAGATCTTAAAGCAGCCAAAGACTCCTCTATCCTTGGTAAGGGGTACGCATCCTTGTGTGTGATACGGTTGATTTTCCGGTAATCTACACACATCCTCATGGTGTTGTCTTTCTTTTTGACTAAGACTAGTGGAGCTGCCCAGGGGCTACAGCTATCCCTGATCACCCCAGCCTCCTTCATGTCTCTAAGCATCCCCTTGGCGTGTTGGTAGTGTGCAGGGGGTACGGGTCGATACCTCTCTTTTATGGGAGGATGGTCTCCCGTGGGGATGTGGTGTTCTACCCCCTTGACTCGCCCGAAGTCTAACGGGTGTTTACTAAACACTCTCTCGTACTCTTGCACCACCCGATAGACTCCCTGTTTCTGGTGTGAGGGAGTGGAGTCAGTACCCAAATGTAGTTGCTGACACCAGTCCTCCATTGTTTTCTGAGAGCCGTTACCTTCCTCCGGGGAAGATGGAGGCAAGGGTTCTACGGACTGTATGGAATCTTGATTGATGGTATACAATTTGGCTAGCGTGGCATACCGGGGCAGGTACACTTCCCTCTTCCCGATATTTATTATGCGAACGGGCACCCTCCCATGGCGTACATTGACCACCCCCCGTGCTGTCAAAATGGTGGGCCTACTGTCTGAGTAAACTGGTTCTACCATTGCCTGGTAATCTCTACCTCTCAGACCAATAGCTGCCCGGCACCAAATCATCATTTCACTTTTCGGGGGCATGGCAATAGGGAAAGGGTCACACATTCGCACGCTACCAATCTCACCACCGGAGAGTTCTAGCTGTTGCCGTCGCATCAGTGCCCGGATCTCTTTCTGGAGCACTCGCTGCTGGCCGGAGCTGGCGTTCTTGGCAACCTGCTGTAAAAGGAAAATCACCTCTGCAAGACAATTTTCAATTACATTAGTTTCTAGAGTTATCTTTGGGTGACTCTCGTGTTTGTCAATGTCTACAATGATCAGTCCCTGTGCTGCCAGTTCGACTCTACCGATTTTAATGGTCACCTCTTTAAATCCAATCTGTGGCACGGGCTGACCATTGCTGGCGATGATACTCAAGTCGTCGTCAGGGTAGCGGGTGATATCCGAGTCATTCCAGTACTGCTTGAAGAGCACGTACGGGATGGTGGTGACCTGTGACCCGGTGTCCAGTAGGGCACTCATAGGAATGCCATCCAGTACCACGGGTAAGACTAGACGTCCTCCCACATATTTGTCGCGCCAGTTCGATGGGCCTGGTGATCTTTTTCCTGGGGGTTGGCCCTCTACCCCAGGTTGTGCCAGTTTAAAGGACAGTACCTTGCCATATGTCCGGGTTGATTGCAGCGGCGGCAGATGGGTCGTCCGTCCTCGTTGTATCGGTCGCTGGGTCTTCCTCTGGCCGGTGGGGTCCTCCTTGGTCGACGCCACGGGATGTCCTCCGGTCCGGATGCCAGCTGGATCTTCCCTGGAGTGGAAACCTGTAAAGACTGCACAGTTCGGGTTAGCGCAGCAACGCTTTTAGCTAGCTCTTGGACCTGATGGTGCAGGTCTGGAGCCGGGTCATTGTTCAAAGCCTGCGCATCAGCTCCCACAGGCCCTGCCGACAAGGGCGCCGCCTCCTGGTGGTAAGTGGTAGTGGGGCGTCTGGGGGTCACAACGCCACCTGGTGCAGGTTCTCGAAGCACCCGGATGGCTCTGTCCTTGAACTGTGCAAATCCCAGATGAGGGTCCTGTAAGGCCATTGCCCGCAACTGGGTTCGGTGGGCATTGCAATATAAACCCTCTATAAATTGTTCAGTCAACAGCCTGTCCTCGTCTCCCACGCCGTCAGGGTCGGTCTGCTTAATGGCTCTCAGGGCCTCTTGTAGGTTCAGGGCATAGTCCCTTATACTCTCATGTGCCCGCTGTTTGCACCCGTAGAATCTAAGCTTGATCTCGGCTGAGGTGCGGGTATCAAAAGTGTCCCTCAGCCGGGTTAGTATCCCTGCGACAGTCCTCCCCCCAGGTGGCCAGGACTTTACCTCCCTTTGGGCTGCTCCGGTTAATTGGGCCACCAGGATGCTCACTTTTTGCTCCTCTGTGAGGGGGTACACCTGGAAGAGGCTATCCAGCTTTTCTCTAAAGTCATGCAGGGTATGTGACTCCCCTGAGTACTGGGGTATCCAGGCTGCCCCCGGGATATAGGGCATGGTGAAAGGCATGACCGCAACAGCGGTGGCGCTGGCGGGGATTGAAGCGGTGAAGCTCTCCTCCGTATCCGACATCCTTCTCCCCCCTAGTGGACCGTGGCCTACCTTGCGATGATCCTCTTCCGTAGGCCGCGGCTCTGCAGTGGATCGTCAGGGTTGAGGACCTTCCGTCGCGCTCCTGTGACGTCGGCGTCTGCTGGGCTCCTTCCAGGACCTTACGCAACGTCCGGACGTGAGGCGGGGCTTCAGTTCTCGCGCGCTTTCGGAGTCCACGCCCCTCTTCTTCCCGCGCGGCGTCCTCAAGATGGTGTCCAATGGCGGGAAAACTCCACGTATGGCGGGAAGGAAGGCCGAAGATGGCGCCGGATGGCGGGAAAACTCCACCGATGGCGGGAAGGAAGCGGAAGATGGCGCCGGATGGCGGAATCTTCACCACAGGTAAGTTTGAACAGTCTTTTTCAGGCACACAGTACCCGGTGGTTGCGGGCACGAAATCCTGTCGACTACGCCAAAAGTTGACGCGCCCCTGGGCCTGTGTCGCGCTGTGTTGCGCATGCGGGAGCTTACCCAGAGCCAGATCTCTTGAGGGTTGTAGTCTCGTGGCGGTGATCCGGTCCGTGCCCAGGGAGTCAGACTAAGTGGCGCTGTATTAGCGGTAGATGTTGGATGACTACGCCACCCGTTGAGTACAGCTAAGGAGCTGCTGCTGTAGGGCAGACCGTTGAGGCCGGTGGTAGGATTGTGCAGCGTGATAGTATAACCCCCAACGGGAGGGGTATGGCCTCAGGGCAGCCGACGTGGATGATGGGGGTAGCAGGAACCACTCAGAGACGGTACGGTGTAGTTCAGGGTCTTTACTGGTGACATCGATAGACCCTCCCGGAGTACTGGCTAGCGATTGGGGCCTGGTCAGTCCTTGAGCAGATGGGATCTCCCCTGGCCAGGCGGAGTTGTAGGCCTCCCAAACTAACGATACTCTTCTGGCTACCTTGCTAGAAGCGGGTATAAGTAGCCCACGTCCCTGAGTGTACCGTGTGGTGCTCACCCGTATGGCCGGTGACTCGGGGCCTTCTAGTAGCTTCCGCTCCACGATGGCGGTGCTGGTCCCACGCGTGTGACCGTGCCTTCGGGTTTCTGGGCCAGAGGACCTGCAATCCCCTGCCGGTCGGTTTCTGCTGCTGGATAGGAGTTAGTCCCCACAGCCTCGGACTCCGGGTCCGGTGATAACTTCTCAGTCAGGGCGAGCTCTGCAGCTGCCAGCCCCTGACTCCTTGTAGCACTACTCCCACAGAGCTCCTGATGTTCTTTCCTATATCTGCTTCTCTTTTCTGTCTCTACTTCTTCTCTACTCACTAACCCTGCCTCAGCCCTAGGTTTATATAGGGGAAGTTCTTCCCCTCCCAGGACTGGGCAGGAGGTGTGGCATGCACAGGATCCCTGACCAAGAGACCTCCCACCTGCTCTCAGACATAACATTGCCGTTACTGTGGAAACCAGACCCCTGGGGTGCCACACACCTATATTAAATATATATTTTATTAGTATAAGTATAAATATGAACAATTTTAAAATTGAAAAACCTTTATAATCAATATATCTGTGTCTCAAAAACCATGACATAGTAATTAGTAGTCTACAATAAAGAAATCCACTGCAGATCTATGTGGACCAGTTCCAAAGAATAAAAGATATCAAGAGTATACAGTATATTATCCAAAATAGATGCAGCACAGATAATACCTGGACATAATAGAATAATGATCAAAAAGTATATGTAATAAATGTATATACTGTTGGACAATTGTGTCCCCACTGTACCCAAATCCAATAGAATGTAATAAATAGATTAACATTATGAAAATAAATAATAGGTAGAATATAAAATGCATGAAATACAACCCAATATCTGAAATCAGATCATGAGCTAAGAGTTACTAATTATCTTTTCCTCATTATTGGTTTCCAATACTTGTGTAGCACTTTTTTCTATAATTGGCTGTGCAGCTATTCTTTGTATGTAATAATTCTTTGTTTACATTAAAGAGCACAAAAGGGGTTGAATACAATTGTAGGAGACTTTCGAGTGTTATATATCTATTTTTATGGCAATTAGAGGCTATTGCAGTGTTGCGATTTGCAGCAAATTTATTTACTGTGAATCAAATTTGGGGGGAGAATTTTGCAAAAGCTGCTGAGTTCACATTTCAAACAGTTCTATGATGTCTACACATCACTATAAACATGGCATATCTTGATTTTTTTCCTGACATATAATTAACTCTTATAGGGTGTTATTGACTAATGAGTGAAGTCAAAGTGACAGAGGCTGAAAATGAAAATGATAGGCTATATCCATAATTTACCCGGTCACCAACAAATAAAACTGGGTAATGTAGATTGTAAGCTGCGTAAGCTGCAGAGAGCAAAGTCCTCTTGTCTCTGTAACAGTCTATCAGTTTGTTTACTTAATTTTATGTGTGTAATATATATATAATATGTATGAAACTCTTTTCAAATGTACAGCACCTTGGAATTAATGGTGCTATAAAAATATTAATAATAATAATAACAATGTAGGATACTGTCAGTAAACTGGAATCTTTCAGTATATGCACTGTATTGTATGAAAGACAACAATCAGTCCGACAGTAAAGGTCACTATGAAGTATATCTGGCTACAGGAGGCTGGACACTGTATAATCAATTAGTTATGGAGCATATAATTTGTATGAGCATTGTGAATACATTATATGAACATATGAATATTATGTTGCCTTGTATTGGTTTACTTGAGTGCAGAAAATCAGTAAATTACTGTAGGTCATTGAGTTTGGGGATGCATCAAGCTTCTTACTGTATATCCCAAATATATAGTGATATAATAATGATAAAGAGCTAGAACAAATCAGACAAAATAAATGGAAAAAAAAGAGTAACCGTACCAAAGTCATGACAGAATTTATTTGAGAAGTTGGTAATAAGATGTTAAGTTATTTGATTATTCTATTCAAGTGAATGGGAGGTAACACACAGAACTCAATAGCCACTAAGCAATGTAAGGATATACAGTGATCGGTGGAGACATTGGGTGTAAAATCCCAATCGATCTCATATTGATGACCTATCTCGTGGTTAGGTCACCAATGTCAGTCACAGATAACTCATTTAAATCTAATTAATGAAATGTAATGGAACATTCCTTTTAAGAAAGCATTTTGATTTTGTGCAATGCATTATAAATAACAATGTATTTATCCTAACCTACTAGAAAGTTAGGCATGCCTTAATCTAAAAAACAGACCCCAAACCTGTGGTTTGGGAGCCACATGTAGCTTGCAGGACCATGATGTGTGGCTTGCGGCTGTCTGCCAACTTGGTGTATTAGCATCAGGTCTGGCAAACAACTTTGAAGAGCAGGTCTCCAGATGGGGACTTTTGTGAGTGGCCCTGCACAGATGGGCAAATCTGGATGCACATATCTGGTATTGGGGTTGAAGAGGTAAATTAAGTAAACTCTAAACTGTACATGAGATGATACTGCCAGATAGAGGGGGTGCTTGAAGTTGTATGTGATAGCAAGGTGGAAATGCTTGATGCAAGAATACCGAATGAGGGTAGCCTGGATGCAAGTATACTGCCGTGTAATTTCTGTGGGGAAGCTTTAGCTGCCATTATACTATAATAGGGCTCTGTGGGTCACTACCGTGGGGAAGTAATGAGGTGGATATCATTATTCGAGGTGGGGTGGGTGGAGGGCTCTGGATGTGGCTCGTGGCCCTCTTTCAGAGCTGAATGTGGCTCTACAAGTGAGAAACGCTGGGGAACATTGATCTAGAAAATATGATTGCTTAGAAGTCATTTCTAGTACACATTCTACCCTGAAGATTTGGTGATATTTTATTGATTCTTATCTTGACAAATAGCAGGGAAGTACCTGTGACGCGCCCCTGGGCCTGTGTCGCGCTGCGTTGCGCATGCGGGAGCTTACCCGGAGCCGGATCTCTTGAGGGTTGTAGTCTCGTGGCGGTGATCCGGTCCGTGCCCAGGGAGTCAGACTAAGTGGCGCTGTATTAGCGGTAGATGTTGGACGACTACGCCACCCGTTGAGTACAGCTAAGGAGCTGCTGCTGCAGGGCAGACCGCTGAGGCCGGTGGTAGGATTGTGCAGCGTGATAGTATAACCCCCAACGGGAGGGGTATGGCCTCAGGGCAGCCGACGTGGATGATGGGGGTAGCAGGAACCACTCAGAGACGGTACGGTGTAGTTCAGGGTCTTTACTGGTGACAACGATAGACCCTCCCGGAGTACTGGCTAGCGATTGGGGCCTGGTCAGTCCTTGAGCAGATGGGATCTCCCCTGGCCAGGCGGAGTTGTAGGCCTCCCAAACTAACGATACTCTTCTGGCTACCTTGCTAGAAGCAGGTATAAGTAGCCCACGTCCCTGAGTGTACCGTGTGGTGCTCACCCGTATGGCCGGTGACTCGGGGCCTTCTAGTAGCTTCCGCTCCACGACGGCGGTGCTGGTCCCACGCGTGTGACCGCGCCTTCGGGTTTCTGGGCCAGAGGACCTGCAATCCCCTGCCGGTCGGTTTCTGCTGCTGGATAGGAGTTAGTCCCCACAGCCTCGGACTCCGGGTCCGGTGATAACTTCTCAGTCAGGGCGAGCTCTGCAGCTGCCAGCCCCTGACTCCTTGTAGCACTGCTCCCACAGAGCTCCTGATGTTCTTTCCTATATCTGCTTCTCTTCTCTGTCTCTACTTCTTCTCTACTCACTAACCCTGCCTCAGCCCTAGGTTTATCTAGGGGAAGTTCTTCCACTCCCAGGACTGGGCAGGAGGTGTGGCATGCACAGGATCCCTGACCAAGAGACCTCCCACCTGCTCTCAGACATAACATTGCTGTTACTCTGGAAACCAGACCCCTGGGGTGCCACATTCCCCCCTAGTGAAATTTAGTACTCCGGGACTAAACATATTTTTAAACATAACAAGGTATAAACAATAATAGTACAATAAGAAAAACATATAAAGATGGTCACGGCGTGTCCGCAACCGGGTGCAGTTTTTGAAGAAAAGCAAGGTGTCCATTTCACCAAAACAGGGAGACGTAACCAGGTAGGGGTCTGTCCTGCCCCGAGTCCTTAACAGTCTTTAGTCCATTCCTAGGTTACGCTCCAACCATGTACAAGGATTCCCGGTAAATCCACCAAGGACTCCTATAAATAACTAGAAACACATAATTATACACAAGCAACAAGAAAAACAGGTAACCACAAATAAAACAATTTATACACTTCAAATCCTCCAACGTGCGGGTAACTGGCCTCTAGTGGCCCTAGTGGACCTACGGAGCTGACTGTCTAGCCCTGAACTACAGGGTGTAGGAGCTGTCAAGGGTAAACTGGGCAGCTGTCTACCGGCTCTTTGGCTCACTAGGGGTACGGCAGGCTCACTATAAGCAGAGGGTTGATCCTCCTGTTCTGCTTGTGTGGAGTCTTCTGCCTCCTGGACCGGCTGCTCTTCCAGCTCTACCTGTCACTCCGTAGGCACTTGGGATGCTGGTTGGAGGAACGTGAGGACGGGTACCACAACTGCACCATTGACTTGAGTCCAGGACCGAGGGAAGTCTCCGAGCACAGTACTAACCATATCTTCCCTTTCCTCTACGGGTCGATGGTCTTCTTGTTCCTCTTCAGGGTTCCGTAGCTGTTCAGGACACTTCTTCAGGTGATCCCGGGATACAATGGCTATGGTCTCCCCTCCGTCTTTACTGATGGTACAGACTTTCGGGTTCTCGTGGCTTGAGGGCAGTACGGTGTACGGGTCCTTCTCCCACTGGTCGTCCAACTTGTGGAGCCGTCTTTTCCTCTTCAAGACCTGCTCTCCGGGTACCAGGGGAACAGCGGGAGCATACTGGTTGTAAGTTTTCTCTTGTCTTTCCCTAGCCTGACAGAGACTTCGCTCCACGCTCTCCTGTACTTTCCGGTACTGCCGCTGCCTCTCTGTGTCCCAGTCTGCTTCTGGTGAAGTGTCCTCGGGTGTCAGGACTCCCATTTCCAGGTCAACAGGTAACTTACCAGGTCTCGCCCTCATTAGGTAAGCCGGGGTACAGTTGGTGGAACCTACCGGGATGTGGTTGTATAGGTCCACTAGATCGGGCAGCTTCTCAGGCCACAGACTGCGTTCTTCCAGGGGCAACGTTTTCAGGAGATCCATTACCACCTGGTTCATTTTCTCACAAAGTCCATTAGTTTGCGGATGATAGGGTGTCGTCCTTATCTTCCGGCAGCCATACATATTGCAGAATTCCTGGAAGACCTCCGCTTCAAAGGCAGGTCCCTGGTCCGTCAGCACTTGGTCCGGGTACCCGTGTGGACGGCAGAAGTGCTGCTGGAAGGCTCTAGCTGCTGTTTGAGCCGTTAAGTCCTTAACGGGGACGACAACCAAGAACCGGGAGTAATGATCCACAATGGTTAACGCGTAGACGTAGCCACTTCTGCTTGGGGTCAGTTTTACATGATCCAAGGCTACCAGTTCCAACGGCTGCCGGGTGACGATGGACTGCAGGGGAGTCTTCTGGCTGGCACGGTCCTTCCTTCTTAGGTTGCACGGGCCACAGTCTCTGCACCACCTCTCGATGGTTCCCCTCATGCCTACCCAGTGGAACCGCCCGCGCAGCAGGAACTCCAGCTTCTTCCATCCGAAGTGTCCAGCCCCGTCGTGGTATGCCTCCATCACCATGGCTGCGTCTCTCCGTGGCACCACTACTTGCCAGATTAGTTCATGCGTCCGGGAGTTAACCATTCTGCGGCACAACTTCCCCTTGTAAAGGAACAGTCGACTCTTCTCAGCCCACAGTTGCTTGGCTTCCTCCGGAGCGTCTGGGTCAAGGCGAGCCTCTGGCCGAGTCAGCATCTCCTTTACCAGCCGGACGGCAGGGTCACTGTCTTGCGTTTCCTCCCAGTTGTAGTGAGGCAAGGGGTTAAACGTAGCGGCTTGCTTACTCCTTACCCGATGGGAATACTGGATAGTCCCATGACGGTGGAACGCGGGGAGTTCGACTTCTTCCAGTCCCTCTGGATCTTCTCCTACGTCCGGTAGGTTTGGCATCCTGGAAAGGGCGTCCGCGTTGGTATTGGAGCGTCCTGCCCGGTATTTGATTGTGAACTCGTAGTTGGACAGACGGGCCATCCATCTCTGCTCTAGGGCACCGAGTCTTGCCGTGTCCAGGTGTGTCAACGGGTTGTTATCCGTGTACACGGTGAACCGGGAAGAAGCGAGGTAGTGCTTAAAGCGTTCGGTGACTGCCCACACCACTGCCAGGAACTCTAGCTTAAATGAGCTGTAATTCTCAGGGTTTCTTTCGGTGGGTCGCAGTTTTCGGCTAGCGTAAGCGATTACTCGTTCTTTCCCCTGCTGGATCTGGGACAGCACGGCTCCTAGCCCGATGTTACTTGCGTCGGTGTAGAGGATAAAGGGCTGGCTGTAATCAGGGTACGCCAGGATTTCATCCCCCGTGAGGGCCATCTTCAGCTGGCGGAAGGACTCTTCTTCTAACTTCTCCCATCTGAAGGGTGGCTTCTGGTTCTTGGCCTTCCGGGACTGGCCTATCAGGAGGTCCTGCATAGGAGCTGCCTTTTTGATGAAACCGGGGATGAATCTGCGGTAATAGCCTACCAACCCGAGGAACTGCCGCACTTCCTTTACACTGGAGGGACTTGGCCATTCCTTAATTGCGGTGATCTTATCAGGGACGGGAGCCACTCCATCAGCGCTCACCACGTGTCCCAGGTACTGCACCTTTGGTTTCAGGAGGTGACACTTGGAGGGTTTCACCTTTAGGCCGTAGCTTGCCAGAGCTTCGAACACTTCCGCCAGGTGTTTCAGGTGGTCCTCATACGTCTTGGAATATACGATGACATCGTCCAGGTACAACAGGACCGTCTCAAAGTTTCTGTGGCCCAGACAACACTCCATTATTCGTTGGAAGGTTCCTGGTGCATTGCAGAGTCCGAACGGCATGCAGGTAAACTCGCTAAGTCCCATCGGGGTGGTGAATGCGGTCTTCTCCCGGTCCGCCTCTGCTACAGGAACCTGCCAGTACCCACTAGTGAGATCCAAGGTAGAGAAGAAGTTAGCAGATCTTAAAGCAGCCAAAGACTCCTCTATCCTTGGTAAGGGGTACGCATCCTTGTGTGTGATACGGTTGATTTTCCGGTAATCTACACACATCCTCATGGTGTTGTCTTTCTTTTTGACTAAGACTAGTGGAGCTGCCCAGGGGCTACAGCTATCCCTGATCACCCCAGCCTCCTTCATGTCTCTAAGCATCCCCTTGGCGTGTTGGTAGTGTGCAGGGGGTACGGGTCGATACCTCTCTTTTATGGGAGGATGGTCTCCCGTGGGGATGTGGTGTTCTACCCCCTTGACTCGCCCGAAGTCTAACGGGTGTTTACTAAACACTCTCTCGTACTCTTGCACCACCCGATAGACTCCCTGTTTCTGGTTTGAGGGAGTGGAGTCAGTACCCAAATGTAGTTGCTGACACCAGTCCTCCAATGTTTTCTGAGAGCCGTTACCTTCCTCCGGGGAAGATGGAGGCAAGGGTTCTACGGACTGTATGGAATCTTGATTGATGGTATACAATTTGGCTAGCGTGGCATACCGGGGCAGGTACACTTCCCTCTTCCCGATATTTATTATGCGAACGGGCACCCTCCCATGGCGTACATTGACCACCCCCCGTGCTGTCAAAATGGTGGGCCTACTGTCTGAGTAAACTGGTTCTACCATTGCCTGGTAATCTCTACCTCTCAGACCAATAGCTGCCCGGCACCAAATCATCATTTCACTTTTCGGGGGCATGGCAATAGGGAAAGGGTCACACATTCGCACGCTACCAATCTCACCACCGGAGAGTTCTAGCTGTTGCCGTCGCATCAGTGCCCGGATCTCTTTCTGGAGCACTCGCTGCTGGCCGGAGCTGGCGTTCTTGGCAACCTGCTGTAAAAGGAAAATCACCTCTGCAAGACAATTTTCAATTACATTAGTTCCTAGAGTTATCTTTGGGTGACTCTCGTGTTTGTCAATGTCTACAATGATCAGTCCCTGTGCTGCCAGTTCGACTCTACCGATTTTAATGGTCACCTCTTTAAATCCAATCTGTGGCACGGGCTGACCATTGCTGGCGATGATACTCAAGTCGTCGTCAGGGTAGCGGGTGATATCCGAGTCATTCCAGTACTGCTTGAAGAGCACGTACGGGATGGTGGTGACCTGTGACCCGGTGTCCAGTAGGGCACTCATAGGAATGCCATCCAGTACCACGGGTAAGACTGGACGTCCTCCTACATATTTGTCGCACCAGTTCGATGGGCCTGGTGATCTTTTTCCTGGGGGTTGGCCCTCTACCCCAGGTTGTGCCAGTTTAAAGGACAGTACCTTGCCATATGTCCGGGTTGATTGCAGCGGCGGCAGATGGGTCGTCCGTCCTCGTTTTATCGGTCGCTGGGTCTTCCTCTGGCCGGTGGGGTCCTCCTTGGTCGACGCCACGGGATGTCCTCCGGTCCGGATGCCAGCTGGATCTTCCCTGGAGTGGAAACCTGTAAAGACTGCACAGTTCGGGTTTGCGCAGCAACGCTTTTAGCTAGCTCTTGGACCTGATGGTGCAGGTCTGGAGCCGGGTCATTGTTCAAAGCCTGCGCATCAGCTCCCACAGGCCCTGCCGACAAGGGCGCCGCCTCCTGGTGGTAAGTGGTAGTGGGGCGTCTGGGGGTCACAATGCCACCTGGTGCCGGTTCTCGAAGCACCCGGATGGCTCTGTCCTTGAACTGTGCAAATCCCAGATGAGGGTCCTGTAAGGCCATTGCCCGCAACTGGGTTCGGTGGGCATTGCAATATAAACCCTCTATAAATTGTTCAGTCAACAGCCTGTCCTCGTCTCCCACGCCGTCAGGGTCGGTCTGCTTAATGGCTCTCAGGGCCTCTTGTAGGTTCAGGGCATAGTCCCTTATACTCTCATGTGCCCGCTGTTTGCACCCGTAGAATCTAAGCTTGATCTCGGCTGAGGTGCGGGTATCAAAGGTGTCCCTCAGCCGGGTTAGTATCCCTGCGACAGTCCTCCCCCCAGGTGGCCAGGACTTTACCTCCCTTTGGGCTGCTCCGGTTAATTGGGCCACCAGGATGCTCACTTTTTGCTCCTCTGTGAGGGGGTACACCTGGAAGAGGCTATCCAGCTTTTCTCTAAAGTCATGCAGGGTATGTGACTCCCCTGAGTACTGGGGTAGCCAGGCTGCCCCCGGGATATAGGGCATGGTGAAAGGCATGACCGCAACAGCGGTGGCGCTGGCGGGGATTGAAGCGGTGAAGCTCTCCTCCATATCCGACATCCTTCTCCCCCCTAGTGGACCGTGGCGTACCTTGCGATGATCCTCTTCCGTAGGCCGCGGCTCCGCAGTGGATCGTCAGGGTTGAGGACCTTCCGTCGCGCTCCTGTGACGTCGGCGTCTGCTGGGCTCCTTCCAGGACCTTACGCAACGTCCGGACGTGAGGCGGGGCTTCAGTTCTCGCGCGCTTTCGGAGTCCACGCCCCTCTTCTTCCCGTGCGGCGTCCTCAAGATGGCGTCCAATGGCGGGAAAACTCCACCGATGGCGGGAAGGAAGCGGAAGATGGCGCTGGATGGCGGGAATCTTCACCACAGGTAAGTTTGAACAGTCTTTTTCAGGCACGCAGTACCCGGTGGTTGCGGGCACGAAATCCTGCCGACTACGCCAAAAGTTGACGCGCCCCTGGGCCTGTGTCGCGCTGCGTTGCGCATGCGGGAGCTTACCCGGAGCCGGATCTCTTGAGGGTTGTAGTCTCGTGGCGGTGATCCGGTCCGTGCCCAGGGAGTCAGACTAAGTGGCACTGTATTAGCGGTAGATGTTGGACGACTACGCCACCCGTTGAGTACAGCTAAGGAGCTGCTGCTGCAGGGCAGACCGCTGAGGCCGGTGGTAGGATTGTGCAGTGTGATAGTATAACCCCCAACGGGAGGGGTATGGCCTCAGGGCAGCCGACGTGGATGATGGGGGTAGCAGGAACCACTCAGATACGGTACGGTGTAGTTCAGGGTCTTTACTGGTGACAACGATAGACCCTCCCGGAGTACTGGCTAGCGATTGGGGCCTGGTCAGTCCTTGAGCAGATGGGATCTCCCCTGGCCAGGCGGAGTTGTAGGCCTCCCAAACTAACGATACTCTTCTGGCTACCTTGCTAGAAGCGGGTATAAGTAGCCCACGTCCCTGAGTGTACCGTGTGGTGCTCACCCGTATGGCCGGTGACTCGGGGCCTTCTAGTAGCTTCCGCTCCACGACGGCGGTGCTGGTCCCACGCGTGTGACCGCGCCTTCGGGTTTCTGGGCCAGAGGACCTGCAATCCCCTGCCGGTCGGTTTCTGCTGCTGGATAGGAGTTAGTCCCCACAGCCTCGGACTCCGGGTCCGGTGATAACTTCTCAGTCAGGGCGAGCTCTGCAGCTGCCAGCCCCTGACTCCTTGTAGCACTGCTCCCACAGAGCTCCTGATGTTCTTTCCTATATCTGCTTCTCTTCTCTGTCTCTACTTCTTCTCTACTCACTAACCCTGCCTCAGCCCTAGGTTTATCTAGGGGAAGTTCTTCCCCTCCCAGGACTGGGCAGGAGGTGTGGCATGCACAGGATCCCTGACCAAGAGACCTCCCACCTGCTCTCAGACATAACATTGCTGTTACTCTGGAAACCAGACCCCTGGGGTGCCACACTTGCAGCTCTCATTTCCTGCTCATGTATGTCATTTGTCCGAAGGCGGTGAGAGTGAAGCTGACTGGCCTCAGGGATCGCGTGACTTAACAAGGTCTCGCGATCCCAGGGAGAGCCAGTGCCATCTGCGCTGGCACCAAAAGTGAGTATAGGTGTTATTATTCTACAAGGGGGTAACAGGGTTTGAAATGGGGTTATCCGAGTAGTGAACAACCGCTTCAAGATGTAATGATTTTTCCTTCCTTAACTTTTAACACCTTTCTCTTCAAAAAGTAATATATTATTTTCTCAAATTTACAAAGCATTGGTAAGATTTAATAAGTCAGCTTACTAGCTTAGCCGCAAATGCCCAGAAACTTCATAAATAAGTAAGCACCATACTGTCATTACACTACTAAGCAGATCAATATTAATTGCTGCTCACTGAATTCTTATTTGTTGTTTCTTAATTAAAAACATAGAATGATATCTGTTGCACAAGTTCTAATACTTGGACCTGTTTTCCTATTTTACAATTATAGTTTATTGATAACAATAAATTATTACAGAAACACTGATTCTAGACATAGTAATAGTACAGTAAAGTGTTCAGACAGCTCTGTTGTCATTAGAAGAGAGCGACCATCTACTGCTTAAATTGCTATAACAGCACATTTACTGTAGAAAGTGCTGATGTAATAGATGAAACTTTTTGTTAACTTTAAAGTTTAGGTACATCACTTATTTATTTGAAATGGCAATATAAAGTGTACGTAAGGCAAATGAATATGGACAGAACACAATGATGGAATAAAAATACCATATTCTTTGAGTAGGTTATTACACTTATATCTAAGTGCCAATTTAAACAACATTCTAAAGGCATAACAGAACAGATGTGAGTAGTTGATAATAAAAGGACTATATATAACTACTATATATATATACTGTATATATATATATATTATACTAGCTATTGAACCCATTCTACCCCCTGGGTGGAGAGCATTTTTATTAGTATATGGTTCCTTATCCTGGTCCATGCTCCTCCATCCTGGTCCCCAATCCTGTTATGTGCTCCCCCATCCTGGTATATGCTCCCCCATCCCAGTCCCCCACCTGTTATGTGCTCCCCCATCCTGGTCCATGCTCCCCCATCCTGTTATCTGCACCCCCATCCTGTTGTGTGCTCCCCCATCCTGTTATGTGCTCCTCCATCCTATTATGTGCTCCCCCATCCTGTTATGTGCTTCCCCATCCTGTTTTGTGCTCCTCCATCCTGTTTTGTGATTCGCCATCCTGTTATGTGTTCCCCATCCTGCTATATGCTCCCCTATTCTGGTATATGCTCTTCCATCTTTGTATATGCTCCCTCATCCAGGTCCATGCTCCCCTATCTTGTTATGTGCTCCTCCATCCTGTTATGTGCTCCCCCATCCTGTTTTGTGCTCCCCCATCCTGTTATGCGCACCCCCATCCTGTTATGTGCACCCGCATCCTGTTATGTGCTTCCCCATCCTGTTATATGCACCCCCATCCTGCTCCCATCCTGTTATGTGCTCCCTATCCTGTCATATGCTCCCGCATCTTGTCATGTGCTCCCCCATCCTGTTATTTGCTCCCCCATCCTGTTTTGTGCTCCCCCATCCTGCGCCCCCATCCTGTTATGCGCTGCCCCCATCCTCCATCAATTAAATAAAAAGAACACTCCTACTCACCTTTCCATCGCTCCCCCGCAGCGCGTTGCCTGTATTATTTTACTAAAATGGCGCTGGAGTCAGCGTCTGCAAAGCACAATATCTGGCAACATTTTAGTGAAGACACATTTGCAGAGTGTATTCAACAAAATGGCGCCGGAGTACGCGCATGCGCATACTGCGCTGTCCGGCACCATTTTGTGGAAGACACACTGCAAATGTGTCTTCACTAAAATGGCACCGGATAGTGTGCAAAGCGCATGTGCCAATTCCGACGCCACGCTTCTCCCCCGGCCTCCGACCCTAACAGAGGTGCCACGGCAACACACCTCCCAGTCAGGTGTGTGCTTATGGTGCCTATGCATACCGTGATCTCCGACGCCACACTCCACTTACCTGTCACCTATAACATCTGGATGCATTCTTCTGTCTTGGGCCAGACTGTGCAGGCGCATTGCGCTTACGTAGTCTATAGAGGCTTCGGACAGGCGGACACATCTCTGATTATATTATAGATATTATATTATATATTATACACACATACATACACAGTATATATAGAGTATATATATATATATATATACATATATATATATATATATACACTGCTCAAAAAAATAAAGGGAACACTCAAATAACACATCCTAGATCTGAATGAATGAAATATTCTCATTGAATACTTTGTTCTGTACAAAGTTGAATGTGCTGACAACAAAATCACACAAAAATCATCAATAGAAATCAAATTTATTAACTAATGGAGGCCTGGATTTGGAGTCACCCCCAAAATTAAAGTGTAAAAACACACTACAGGCCGATCCAACTTTCATGTAATGTCCTTAAAACAAGTCAAAAAGAGGCTCAGTATTGTGTGTGGCCTCCACGTGCCTGTATGATCTCCATATAATGCCTGGGCATGCTCCTGATGGGGTTGCGGATGGTCTCCTGTGGGATCTCCTCCCAGACCTGGACTAAAACATCCGCCAACTCCTGGACAGTCTGTGGTGCAACATGATGTGGATGGAGCGAGACATATCCCAGATGTGCTCAATCTGATTCAGGTCTGGGGACTGGGCGGGCCAGTCCATAGCTTCAATGCCTTCATCTTGCAGGAACTGCTGACACACTCAAGCCACATGAGGTCTGGCATTGTCCTGCATTAGGAGGAACCCAGGGCCAACGGCACCAGCATATGGTCTCACAAGGGATCTGAGGATCTCATCTTGGTACCTAATGGCAGTCAGGCTACCTCTGGCGAGCACATGGAGGGCTGTGCGGCCCTCCAAAGAAATGCCATCGCACACTATTACTGACCCACTGCCAAACCGGTCATGCTGAAGGATGTTGCAGGCAGCAGATCGCTCTCCACGGCGTCTCCAGACTCTGTCACGTCTGTCACATGTGTTCAGTGTGAACCTGCTTTCATCTGTGAAGAGCACAGGGCACCAGTGGCGACTTTGCCAATCCTGGTGTTCTGTGGCAAAAGCCAAGCGTCCTGCACAGTGTTGAGCTGTGAGCACAACCCCCATCTGTGGATGTCGGGCCCTCATACCACCCTCATGGAGTTGGTTTCTAACCGTTTGTGCAGAAACATGCACATTTGTGGCGTGCTGGAGGTCATTTTGCAGGGCTCTGGCAGTGCTCCTTCTGTTCTTCCTTGCACAAAGGCGGAGGTAGCGGTCCTGCTGCTTGGTTGTTGCCCTCCTACGGCCCTCTCCATGTCTCCCGGTGTACCGGCCTGTCTCCTGGTAGCGCCTACAGCCTCTGGACACTACGCTGACAGACAAAGAAAACCTACTTGCCACAGCTCGCATTGATGTGCCATCCTGGATGAGCTGCACTACCTGAGAAACTTCTGTGGGTTGTAGAGTCCATCTTATGCTACCACAAGTGTGAAAGCACAGCCAACATTCAAAAGTGACCAAAACATCAGCCAGAAAGCATTGGTACTGAGATGTGGTCTGTGGTCCCCACCTGCAGAACCACTCCTTTATTGAGGGTGTCTTGATAATTGCCAATAATTTCCAGTTATTGTCTATTCCATTTACACAACAGCATGTGAAATTGATTGTCAATCAGTGTTGCTTCCTAAGTGGACAGTTTTATTTCACAGAAGTTTGATTTACTTGGAGTTACAGTCTGTTGTTTAAGTGTTCACTTTTTTTTTGGGCAGTATATATATATATATATATATATATATATATATATATATATACTGTATATATGTACACTGATGAGGAAAAAGGGTAACAATGTTTTGAACTTTTGAATTTCAAGCTCCATATCTCTCCATTCACTACAGCTTTGAATGTGATACTACCACCATTTTTTAGAAAAGCATCTTGGATATCTCATACATAAATTTGACTTGCAACTATTTAGCATATGATTAGTTATGCAGATTCTTGTCATGTCACTGCATTGTTATTGTTTTGCTTCTGGTGGTGGAAAAATCTTTTTCTTCCTGTATACTACAAAATACAACCTGTTTTCACATTCCCTAATAGCTCAGTGTGCTATTAGGTTGATTCACATGTGAAAGGTCACTGACTCAAATCGAAGAGCAGCCATGAAGAAGATTTCCCAAGAAAAGAGAAACAGCATCATCCAGCTCATCGATAGGGGTCTCTCGGACAAGAAAATTACCAAACTGCATCATGTGAGTGCCATGACAGTTGTAAGAATACAAAACAAAGTCCGTCCATCTATTCAAAAGCCAACAGGTGGTCATTCAGGCAAAATATAGGAGTCAACAATTAGGCTCATCACAAGGTCTATCAGTTCCGGCGCAAGATACATGGCGATGGAGTTGGCTCTCTAGAGGTATGCTTTGTAATATTGAGATCACAGACGTCCATGCAAGCAGCGTGTGATGCACGTTACACAAGTCTGGCATGGTGGCTCTAAAAAAGGTGGAGAAGCCTTGATTTTAATATCGTCATAAGAAGCGTCAGCTCGAATTTGCAAAAAAGTACAAAAAGTGGACAGTATAAAATTGGAAATGGGTGGTTTGGAGTGACGAGATGAAAGTCAATAGACTAGTCTCCAATGGGTGCAAATGGGACTCGAAGAAACAAGGGTAAAAGGGGCTAACGGAGCTAGAAATTAAAAAAAAAATGTAAAGCTCAGAGGAGGAATCCTGATGAAATGGGGCTGTTTTATAGCCAAAGGCGTTGGATATTTGACCAACATCGATAGTGGTCTCAATGCTGAGCTATATGTGAGCATCCTACGAAATGAGTTACTTCATACACTTGAGTACTATGGGTATGAAAAGGACGGTATGGCGCTCCAGTAGGACAACGACCTGAAGCATACATCCAGATTGATGAAGAAATGGTTCATTGACAATGAAGTAGAGGTGCAGGATTGGTCCCCAGATTCCCCAGAACTCAACCCAATTGAACACTTGTGAGTAGAGTTGGAGAAAAAGCTGTATGCATACCCAAGTGAGTCTACAAGTTTGCACAAACTTTGGGAACGAGTAAAGCCAAAAGCCAAAGATGGATTTACAAAATACTAACAAAATAATAAAAATTAAAATTTAGATTTTTAGGAGCAAAGCAGTAACAATGCAGTGACATGACAAGAATCTGCATAACTAATCATATGCTAAATAGTTGCAAGTCAAATTTTTGTATGAGATAGCCAAGATGATTGTCCATAAAATGATGGTAGTCTCACGTTGGAAGCAGTAGTGGATGGTGAGTCTGAAAGTCAAAAGTTCAAAACATCTTTACCCTTTTGCTCAACAGCATATACAGTTTATTATATATATATATATACACTGCTCAAAAAAATAAAGGGAACACTTAAACAACAGAATATAACTTCAAGTGAATCAAACTTCTGTGAAATCAAACTGTCCACTTAGGAAGCAACACTGATTGACAATCAATTTCACATGCTGTTGTGCAAATGGAATAGACAATAGATGGAAATTATTAGCAATTATCAAGACACCCTCAATAAAGGAGTAGTTCTGCAGGTGGGGACCACAGACCACATCTCAGTACCAATGCTTTCTGGCTGATGTTTTGGTCACTTTTGAATGTTGGTTGTGCTTTCACACTTGTGGTAGCATGAGACAGACTCTACAACCCACAGAATTTGCTCACGTAGCGCAGCTCATCCAGGATGGCACATCAATGCGAGCTGTGGCAAGGAGGTTTGCTGTGTCAGTCAGTATAGTGTCCAGAGGCTGGAGGAGCTACCAGGAGACAGGTCAGTACACCAGGAGACGTGGAGGGGGCCGTAGGAGGGCAACAATCAAGCAGCAGGACCGTTACCTCCACCTTTGTGCAAGGAAGAACAAGAGGAGCACTGCTAGAGCCCTGGAAAATGACCTCCAGCACGCCACAAATGTGCATGTGTCTGCACAAACGGTTAGAAACCGACTCCATGAGGGTGGTATGAGGGCCCGACGTCCACAGATGGGGGTTGTGCTCACAGCCCAACACCATGCAGGACCTTTGGGATTTGCCACAGAACACCAGGATTGGCAAAGTCGCCACTGGTGCACTGTGCTCTTCACAGATGAAAGCAGGTTCACACTGAGCACATGTGACAGACGTGACAGAGTCTGGAGATGCCATGGAGAGTGATCTGCTGCCTGCAACATCCTTCAGCATGACTGCTTTGGCAGTGGGTCAGTAATGGTGTGGGGTGGCATTTCTTTGGAGGACCGCACAGCCCTCCATGTGCTCGCCAGAGGTAGCCTGACTGCCATTAGGTACCGAGATGAGATCCTCAGACCCCGTGTGAGACCATATGCTGGTGCAGTTGGCCCTGGGTTCCTCCTAATGCAGGACAATGCCAGACCTCATGTGGCTGGAGTGTGTCAGCAGTTTCTGCAAGATGAAGGCATTGAAGCTATGGACTGGCCCGCCCGTTCCCCAGACCTGAATCAGATTGAGCACATCTGGGAAATCATGTCTCGCTCCATTCACCAACGTCACGTTGCACCACAGACTGTCCAGTAGTTGGCGGATGCTTTAGTCCAGGTCTGGGAGGAGATCCCACAGGAGACCATCCGCAACCTCATCAGGAGCATGCCCAGGCATTGTAGGGAGGTCATACAGGCACGTGGAGGCCACACACAATACTGAACCTCATTTTGACTTGTTTTAAGGACATTACATCAAAGTTGGATCAGCCTGTAGTGTGTTTTTACACTTTAATTTTGGGGGTGATTCCAAATCCTGGCCTCTATTGGTTAATAAGTTTGATTTCCATTGATGATTTTTGTGTGATTTTGTTGTCAGCACATTCAACTTTGTACAGAACAAAGTATTCAATGAGAATATTTCATTCAATGAGAATATTTCATTCATTCAGATCTAGGATGTGTTATTTGTTGAGTGTTCCCTTTATTTTTTTGAGCAGTGTATATATTCATAAAAGGAGGCAGCACATCCAAAATATTGAAAAAGTAGGAATCTTTTATTCACCAACACCAGCTATATTTCAACTCTCTCTATGGAGCCTTTCATAAGCAGGAACTTTACCTCTTCACTTATTTGGATATACTTCTTCCTTATTTGGATTTTTATATTTTTGATAGAAAACTTTGCCAGTTTCCTTGGGGTAGATTTGCAGTCGTTTAGACAGTGCTGCTTTTTTTCTGGATATATATATTGTGGTAAGACACTCGCTCGGCCGCTTCCGGAAGTAGACTCAGGAACCTGGTTTTCTCTGCAGGCTTTATTATATGGCATAAAGCCCCATAGCTCCAGCAAACATAAACTCGGCCTCACTGGCGAAAACCAGCACAGTATGTGGAATTCGCCAACTCAGGTTGTAGTCCCAGCCTTCAGCTCCGTCCTGAGCTGAAGCTTTGCCATTCTGGAGACCTTGCCTCTCCAGAACACAACCCAGAAAAAAAAACAGGACTGAACATTTAAACCATGCTCAGTCACACCCTGAGGGTAGGTATGGTGAATGATGTCCCTCCCGTCTCTATGTCATTCACATAAAACCACACCCTTTAAAAGAGTTAACCCCTAACATATAACTTGCTGGCAGAAATTCAGTAGGTCTCACTTCACACAGGAGAACAACCTGAGTGACACATACCTCCCCTCGTATATATCACACCAGTGACTCTGTCACAATATATATATTGTGGTAGATCGGCTCACTCGGCTGCTCACAGTGGTAGACAAAGGAATGTTTTCTATTTAAGTCTTCCACTGCCTTATTAATAACGTGCTGCATAAACTAATTCAGAATTAAATAAACAAACACCGCCCTTTTTGGCATAGCAGAAACCAAAATATCATACACTAAAAATACAAGGTTCAGCTCTCTTTAACACGAGCACAGCTCTGGAGCTCTCATCTCCAGAGATACCGAATCCTGAATGAGTCCAAAGGCTTCCCCTTTAGCTTCTGGACCACACCCTGGGGTGGAGATATGGTGGACAGCCTTCCACCCACACTACAGCTGTCCACAAAAACCTTGCCTTTAACATGTCCGATTAGCGCCTCTCAGCACTTAGTATGCTGGAGTATTTTTGCAGGTTCAAATCAGTGAGGCTAACATCCTGAGTTACACATACAGTGGGAAAAATAAATATTTGGTACACTGTCGATTTTGCAAGTTTTCCCACCTACAAAGAATGGAGAGGTCTGTAATTTTTATCATATGTACACTTCAAGACCGGCTAGGCCACTGCAGGACCTTGAAATGCTTCTTACAGAGCCACTCCTTTGTTGCCCTGGCTGTGTGTTTCAGGTCATTGTCATGCTGGAAGATCCAGCCACGACCCATCTTCAATGTTCTTAATGAGGGAAGGAGGTTGTTGGCCAAAATCTCATGATACATGACCCCATCTATCCTCCCTTCGATACAGTGTAGTCATCCTGTCACCTTTGCAGAAAAGCACCCCCAAAGTATGATGTTTTAACCACCATGCTTTACGGTTGGGACAGTGTTCTTGAGGTTGTACTCATCCTTCTTCTTCTGCCAGACACGACGAGTGGAGTTGATACCAAAAAGTTTTATTTTGATCTCATCTGATCACGTGACCTTCTCCCATGCATCCTCTGAATCATTCAGATGGTCATTGGCAAACTTCAAACTGGCCTGGACATGGGCTGGCGTGAGCCGGGGGACCTCGCTTGCCCTGCAGGATTTTAATCCATGACGGCGTAGTGTGTTACTAACGGTAATGTTTGAGACTGTGGTCCCAGCTCTCTTCAGGTCATTGACCCGGTCCTCCCGTGTAGTTCTGGGCTGACCTTTCTCAGAATAATCCTTACCCCACAAGGCAAGATCTTGCATGGAGCCCCAGACCAAGGAAGATTGACAGTCATCTTGTGTTTCTTCCATTTTCTAATAATTGCTAATCTCGTTGTTGCCTTCTCAACAAGCTGCTTGTGTATTGTCCTGTAGCCCATCCTAGCCTTGTGCATGTCTACAATTTTGTTTCTGGTGTCCTTAGACAGTTCTTTGGTCTTGGCCATGGTGGAGAGGTTGCAGTGTGATTGATTGAATGTGTGGATAGGAGTCTTTTATACAGGTAACAAGTTCAAACAGGTGCAATTAATACAGGTAATGAGTGCAGTGTAGGAGGTAGGAGGGCTTCTTAAAGAAAAACTAACAGTTCTGTGAGAGCCAGAATTCTTGCTGGTTGGTAGATGATCAAATATTTATTTACAATATTTACCTACATATAGACCCTATATCTGCAGATAAATGGAGCTTTTCAAGGTGACAGGTTTTGAGCACGCAAACTTTATTTAACTAGAAGTGAATTAACAAAGAATTCCTATAATTTATTATATTCTTGCATTTGTAGGGTTGCCATCCTTTGTGTTCTGCTCAGTATCAATAAACTGTGCTGAAACAGAGTGGCCAGTTATTATTTCCTGTAGCACTGAGCCATCGCTACAATGATAACAGCTTCCATTTGTGCTGGTAATCCTCACTGCATTGTTCTGCTGCTCTAACAGGAAATACCCACATAGGAAAAGCAAACCATGGTATATTGTTTAATAAATAGCTCTAGAGAATGGCATTTCCGGATAGGCTCCGTGTCACTAGGAGAAACATTACATTTTACATGATGATGGCCAAGGGAGCACGCTATAGTTTAAAAACACGATTTTGAGGCCCGAACTGCTGCAGATTTCCAGAGTGATCTATGTTTTCAGCAATTATTCTAAATGTTTTTGCATAGGAAATAATGTGCATTGTCCCGGAAATTTAATGTACGTGAGTTCCCTTGCACATATTTATGATGACCTTATGCTTCAGTCCAACCATATTTCTTCTGCCTGAGGTATTTCACACATGCGGTATAGATTTCCCGAATATTATTAGCAACAGATAAGAATTTAGAAACAATCTGAATATCATCCAGAGCGTTAAAAGCAAAGATGTAAAAATGTAAAATGAGAAACATAAGGCATATTTATTTCATTGGAATGTGACCCTAACTCAAGGGTACGGGTAAAATGATCAAACAGATATAAATCTATCACTAGAGCCAGAAGTTATCTTTCTCCATTAGGTGCCAATTAGTAGAGTATAATCAACACATGGCACCAGTCAACTCTTCTGCAGAACAAGTGATACTGGTGACCATGTAATCCAGCAGGGACAACTATGTAGTGCACTGGGTTTCTGAGTACTAGCCAAACATTAGTAAAAAAAAAATATATAAATTAGGTAGCCAGTAAAACTATATAACCTTACCGTCCATTTCAACTTACATACTATTGTATTAGGCATACTGACCATACTGTAATAATGTCTTAATAATAACGCCATCCAATGTGGCAAAAGAAAAACGAATGTCCTCAAGACTTCCAACACACAATATCATTCATATTTAGTGTACACCACTAGACAGTAATACTTTTAGCAGGAGAAAAGGAAAAGCGGGTAAAGAGTTAAGGCTCAAAATAAGTGAATTTACTCTTCTTAAAATATAATTTACACTATTAAAGATAACTGGGGTTTTTTGTTGTTTTTTGTAATTACACATAAAACTAATTACTGAATCATGACCACCAGGTATCACATACCAAAAGACTTGGTTTTGAAAGGGAAAAAAAACTTTGGTTGGGGTGCCCATTACATTTATTTTGTGCTCAAACAGACTACATAGAAATCATGTTCAGGAGGCTAAATAACTACCTTAGGGAAAGGAGAAGGAAATTAATGCTTGTACCCTAGATTGAGCTATACAATGTAATATGCGATCTGTTCATTCAAATGTATATATGTTATATTAACATGAAATGGGATATTACTTTTTTACTTGTTATGAGGTAATGTATTTCAATAAATACTCCTGTAATGAGAAGGTTCATACAGTGATGTGAAAAAGAGTTTGCCCCTTTCTTATTCTTTTGCATGTTTGTCACACTTAAATGTTTCAGATCACAAAACAAATTTAAATATTAGACAAAGATAAACACAAGTAAACACAGAATGCAGTTTTTAAATTAAGGTCTTTATTATTAAGGGAAAAAGAAATCCAAACCTACAGTTCTGATCACCCAGTCACACTGGTGATCAGACACATAGCACCAAATATACTGCTTGAATATTTGATTGCCACATCCAGTCTGACCATTAGTCTCTGGGTGATAAACTGATGAATAGGGCAACTAAATATTGATCCTTTAGGAAAATACCCTCCAGAATTTAGATTCTAGTTCCTAGATTGAAAGCAATATTTTTCAGACTGATGTAGACGCACATTGTGTTTGCTAAACAATATACTTTAAGTTTGAGAGTTAAGCAACCCAGACAAAGAAGCAAAATTACATTGTTTGCTAAATCTGTCCACCACTACCCAAATAACAGACTTCCCTTCGGAGGGTCAGAGATCAGTAATGAAGTCTATGGAAAGGCCGGTCAAAGGACGTTTAGGGGTGGGTAAAGACTGATGGTAGAATGGGTTCGGGATGTCTTCACTAGGGCACAAGTCTCACAAGCACTACCATATTCCCTATAGTCTCAAATGATGGTTGGCTACTAAAAATTCCTAATTATTAGTCGTATAGTATTGTTAATCCCCAAGTGACGCACATGGACAGAATCATGAGACCCCTGGATGAAACTTGGGAGAAGCAAATCATTTTTGGGATGGAGTATTGTCCGGGGCTAACGCTTGAGGTTTATGTATCTCATCAACAAATTCTATGTTGGGTGAAGAGAATGGGGCATCAGACTGCGCTCCTCGCCTGTCAGAATTATGTACCAGAGGAATCCAAGTCATAGACTGTCCTGAGGAAGTGGTGTGATCACCATGAAACGAGTAGATATAAAGTCTATTTTATCATTACATCGACTTGGATTCCTCTGGTACATAATTCTGACAGGCGAGCAGCGCAGTCTGATGCCCCATTCTCTTCACCCAACAAAGGATCATTGCTTCGGGGTTTGCAGCAGCCGCCAATGCTAAGTACAGTGGTTGTGTCTTACACAACCCTAATAGGTGAGTGAATTTGATTTATCTTTCACATATATTCCTTTTATCTCGGATAAGACCCTATGTGCGCTCTATATTCCTTCTAGTTACCTTATCAACAAATTCTAGAGACACAGAGAGCACAACTACACCCTCAGCTAGAATGGGGACTTGTTCTGAGTTCTCATTTTGGGTTGGGCAGAAACTTTGGGAGAGAGCATCGGCTTTTAAGTTTTTTGTACCAGGTTTAAAAGTCATTACAAAATGAAACCTAGTGAAGAAGAAAACTCAACTAGCTTCCCTAGGATTTTGTTTTTTGGCTGATTCAAGAAAAAGAGAGGTTTTCGTGACCTGTGTTAAGAGTGATTTTATATTTGACACCTTCAAGGAAGTGGCACCATTCCTCAAAGACCTACTTATTTGCCAACAATTCATGATTGTCTATATAATACTTTTTCTCAGCAGATGAAAAATTTTGTGAAAAGAAAACACATGGAGTTGAGTGAGAGATAGTGTACCCTGTTAAAATTCTGCTCTTACTCTAATCTCTGAGGCATCAATGGCTAGTACAAAAGTAGGTTCTAGGTCCATAAGATCAATACAGATACAGATGAGAAACACTCTTTCAACTTAACAAAGGCACTGATAGCCCTAGGCTTCCAGTTAGCTACATCTGCCCCCTTCTTGGTCAAGTCAGCCAGAGGTTTAGCATGTTGGAAAAAATTTTAATAAATTCACCATACAGTGGCATGTAAAAGTTTGGGCACCCCTGGTCAAAATTACTGTTATTGCGAACAGTTAAGCAAGTTGAAGATGAAATGATCTCTAAAATGCCTAAGTTAAAAATGACACATTTCCTTAGTATTTTAGAAAAAATATATATACATTTACACTACCGTTGAAGAGTTTGGGGTCATTTAGAAATTTCATTATTTTTTAAAGAAATGCGCATTTTTTTTTAATGAAGCTAACATTAAATTAATCAGAAATACACTCTATACATTGTTAATGTGGTAAATGCCTATTCTAGCTGCAAACGTCTTGTTTTTATTGCAATATCCACATAGGTGTATAGAGGCCCATTTCCAACAACCACCACTCCAGTGTTTTAATGGTACATTGTGTTTGCTAACTGTGTAAGAAGGCTAATGGATGTTTAGAAAACCCTAGAAAACCCTTGCACAAGTATGTTAGCCCAGCTGAAAACGGTTTAGCTGATTTGAGAAGCTATAAAATTGACCTTACTTTGAGCTAGTTGAGAATCTGGAGCATTACACTTGTTTGTTCTATGAAACTCTCAAAATGGCCAGAAAAAGAGAACTTTCATGTGAAACTCGACAGTCTATTCTTGTTCTTAGAAATGAAGGCTATTCCATGCGAGAATTTGCCAAGAAACTGAAGATTTCCTACAACGGTGTGTACTACTCCCTTCAGAGGAGAGCACAAACTGGCTCTAACCAGAGTAGAAAGAGAAGTGGGAGGCCCCGCTGCACAACTGAGCAACAAGACAAGGACATTAGAGTCTCTAGTTTGAGAAATCGATGCCTCACAGCTCCTCAACTGGCAGCTTCATTAAATAGTACATGCAAAACGCCAGTGTCAACGTCTACAGTGAAGAGGCGACTCCAGGATCCTGGCCTTCAGGGTAAAGTGGCAAAGAAAAAGCCATATCTTAGACTGGCTAATAAAAGGAAAAGATTAATATGGGCAAAAGAACACAGACATTGGACAGAGGAAGATTGGAAAAAAGCTTTATGGACAGACGAATCAAAGTTTGAGGTGTTTGGATCACACAGAAGAACATTTGTGAGATGCAGAACAACTGAAAAGATACTGGAAGAGTGCCTGACACCATCTGTCAAGCATGGCGAAGGTAATGTGATGGTCTGGGGTTGCTTTGGTGCTGGTAAAGTGGGAGATTTGTACAAGGTAAATTGGATTTTGAATAAGGAAGGCTATCATTCCATTTTGCAACGCTATGCCATACCCTGTGGACAGCGCTTGATTGGAGCCAATTTCATCCTACAACAGGACAATGACCCAAAGCACACCTCCAAATTATGCATGAACTATTTAGGGAAGAAGCAGGCAGCTGGTATTCTATCTGTAATGGAGTGGCCAGCGCAGTCACCAGATCTCAACCCCATTGAGCTGTTGTGGGAGAAGCTTGACCGTATGGTACGCAAAAAGTGCCCATCAAGCCAATCAAACTTGTGGGAGGGGCTTCAGGAAGCTTGGGGGGGAATTTCTCAAGATGACCTCAGCAAATAACAGCTAGAATGCCAAAGGTCTGCAAAGCTGGAATTGCTGCAAAGGGAGCATTCTTTGACGAAAGCAAAGTTTGAAGGAGAAAATTATTCTTTCTAATAAAAATCTTTATTTCTAACCTTGTCAATGTCTGGACTATATTTTCTAATCATTTTGCAACTCATTTGATAAATAAAAGTATGAGTTTTCATGGAAAACACAAAATTGTCTGGATGACCCCAAACTTTTGAACGGTAGTGTATTTTTTTTTTCATCTTTTACATTTTAAAAATTACAAAAAGGAAAATTGGCCGATAAAAAACGAGCAGCTCTCACTGAAATTTTGCTTAGTCTTCTAGACCTTATCTTCACCTCCACTGTTCCTGTTGACTGCTATTTCTTAATTACATTTCGAACTGAGGAAAGGGCAACTGGAAAATGCTTCCTATCTTCTTATAGCCTTCTCCTGCTTTGTGGGACTCCACCATTTTCATTTTCAGAGTGCTAGGCAGCTGCTTAGAAGAACCCATGGCTGTGTTTTTTTGGCACAAGGTTAGGGGAGGCTAGGTTTTATAAAGCTGGGAAATTTGCATCACCTGGCATTTCCTAATGATGATAGTGAACAAGCCATAGTCCTAACAGGCTAATTAAGATTAGAAACCTAGGTCAAAGGTATCCAAGCACACAAATCTCCAAGGATGCCAAAACTTTTCCATTGGCCCATTTTCCTTTTTATAGTTTTTAAAATGAAAAAAATAACAATATATTTTTTTTGCCTAAAATACAAAGGAAATGTGTAATCTTTTACATGCCACTTTAGTAGTTGACAATTACAAGGAAACGCTGCCAGGCGTTCAGAGACTTGGATTGCACCTACTCCTTAAAGGGGTTATACACTACTATTTAAAATATGCGCAAGCGTTTTTATGATGAAAAGCAACTTCTTTATAATTACCTCCCTCTGCCTTTTCTGCCTGTGAGCGGTGCTATCACACGCTTTCCCAATGAATGGAGAGAGGAAGAGTGCGCGGTGGATGCTGGGTATGACGCGCGGGGATAACCCCTCCCACAGCCCAGCAGACACCGTGGAACGTGGACGAGAGAGACCCCCGGCTGCAGCCTGGACTTTTTGTGACATCAGCGGATGTCAGAGCCGGCTGCAGCCGGGGGTCACGTGATACCTGTGAGCAGCCAGTGATAGCACCACTCACAGGCAGAAAAGGCAGAGGGAAGTAATTATAAAGAAGATGCTTTTCATCATAAAAATGCTTTGGCATATTTTAAATAGTAGTGGACAACCCCTTTAACGACTTGGACCTTAGAGGGGTCCATTCAGAAACTTTATTTGACAAGATATACCCCAGGAAATTAACTTTTTGAATTAAGAATGCACATCTTTCAAGTTTAGCAGATAAAAACTGTCTTTGAATCTTTGGCGTACAATACATACATATCAGGTGTGTGACATATTATCTGGTGAATAAACCAAGATGTCATCAAGACATACAACCACATATTGACAACTTATATATTTGAATATGTCATGAACAAAATTTTGAAAAACAGCCGGCTAATTACTTAGTCCAAAAGGCAACACAAGATACTCATAGTGACTAGTGATGAGCGAGCAGGTTCTGTTAACTCTTTCGGCAAGCATGTTCGGGTGCTCGCCGAGTATCTTCAGTGTGCTCGGTTGTTATGTTTGAGTCACTCCGTGCGCATGATTTGCAACTGTTTGACAGCTTTAATACATGTGAGATATGCCTAAGAAACAGGCATTGCACACTTGTTTAAAGCTGTCAAACAGTTGCAAATTATGTGCACAGAGTGACTCAAACATAACACTCGAGCACACCGAAGATACTCGGAAAAGACCCCAGCATGCTCGTAAATCTCGAGTAACGAGCATTCTCGCTCATCGCTAATAGTGACCCTAGGTGTGTTAAATGCTATTTTCCACTCATCTCCTTCTTTTATACAGATCAGGTTACATGGACACCTGAGATCAAGATTGGTGAACCAACTGTCTCCCAACACCTGATTATATATGTCAGAGATGAGTGGCAGAGGATATTAATTTGTTTACCGTGATCTTGTTAAGCTGTGAGACCACCATCTTTTTTACCAACAAAAGAGAAAACTATGCCTACTAGTGAAATCTGATCAACCTTTTTTTGCAGACTGTGTGCTACATAATCTTTCAGGGTTGATGTATTAGACCAAAAAGATTATATATTTAAGCCTTGATGAGATGATACTTTGGAACCAGATCATGGGACAATCATAATCTCTGTGTGGGGGTAATTTTATAGATTCAGACACAGAAAATACTTCAGCAAAGTTTCTGAATATATTGGGTGAATGACTGGGTATTAAAAAACAGCAAATGGATAACCAATAATCCTTAATAGCACATCTACCTAAAGAGAATTGTTACTATAGAGAGTGGACTTAAATTGCACTGGTAAACCTTTAATATGATCCTGCCAAATGTGGAGGTTGGCACCCTAGTAGCTATTTTGGCACCCCCTCTCAATGGCGGCTGTCTCTCACTATCCCTGTTATGCCCTTTCAAGTGAGCTATAGCAGGAATAAGGTGATTGCCTATACAAATACAATAATATTCCTAACATAAAATTAAATGGTATATATAAATGTATGAGAATCAATTGATAGACTTATCTCTTAATCTGAAGTCACCTCTGGGGCACCAAAATCACTAAAAGGGTGCCAACCTCCACGTTAGGCAGGATCAAATTAGATGTTTACCACGGCAATTTAAGTCCACTCTCTATAGTAACAATTCTCTTTAGGGAGATGTGCCATTAAGGATTATTGGTTATCCATTTGCTGTTTTTTTTAATACAATGGTATTGGTGTGTATTTAAGAGTACTAAATAAAATCATTGATTTTAGAGGATTTATATGTTCACGCACTACGATTCCTTCTAAGTCTACCATTTATGTAATTCTTCATGTATGGCTTTAGATAGAATCACAGATAAAGGCATACAGATGCATTTCACTAAATTAGAATATCATCAAAAAGTTAATTTATTTCAGTTCTTCAATACAAAAAGTGAAACTCATATATTATATAGAGTCATTACAAACAGAGAGATCTATTTCAAGTGTTTATTTTTGTTAATGTTGATGATTATGGCTTACAGCCAATGAAAACAGAAAAGTCATTATCTCAGTAAATTAGAATACTTTATAACAACAGCTTGAAAAATGTTTTTAAAATCCGAAATGTTGGTCTACTGAAATGTATGTTCAGTAAATGCACTCAATACTTCGTCGGGGCTCCTTTTGCATCAATGACTGCATCAATGCGGTGTGGCATGGAGGCGATCAGCCTGTGGCACTGCAGAAGTGTTGTGGAAACCCAGGTTGCTTTGATAGCAGCCTTCAGCTCGTCTGCATTATTAGGTCTGGTGTCTCTCATCTTCCTCTTGACAATACCCCATGTGGTTAAGGTCAGGCGAGTTTGCAGGCCAATCAAGCACAGTGATACTGTTGTTTTCAAACCAGGTATTGGTACTTTTGGCAGTGTGGACAGGTGCCAAGTCCTGCTGGAGAATGAAATTTCCATCTCCAAAAAGCTTGTTGGCAGAGGAAAGCATGAAGTGCTCTAAAATTTCCTGGTAGACGGCTGCGCTGACTTTGGTCTTAATAAAACACAGTGGACCTACACCAGCAGATGACATGGCTCCCCAAACCATCACTGATTATGGAAACTTCACACTAGACCTCAAGCAGCTTGGACTGTGGCCTCTCCACTCTTCCTCCAGACTCTGGGACCTTGATTTCCAAATGAAAATTGGAACTCTGAGACCTTGTGGAGTGTGTCAATGACTGCCTTCTGGACATCTGTCAAGTCAACAGTCTTCCCCATGACTGTGGATCCTACTGAAACAGACCAAGGGACCTTTTTAAACGCTTAGGAAGCCTTTGCAGGTGTTTTTGTTAATTATTTTAATTTACTGAGATAATCACTTTTGTGTTTTCATCGGCTGTAAGTCATAATCATTAACATTAACAGAAATAAACACTGGAAATAGATCACTCTGTTTGTAATGACTCTATATAATATATGAGTTTCACTTTTTTTAAAATTAATTTTTTGATAATATTCTAATTTAGTGAGATGCACCTGCACTTTTGTCCTAACACTCGGGGCTCCAGTGTATAATATCACTCTGGTGCTAGTCACTAACTTTATTATGTTTACATAACCTGCAGACAGGTTTTCAAGGACAAAAAATTACATAGATTCTAAATGAAAGGTACCAACATGCAGAGACACCTCCTTAGTGACATACTACACCATTCTCTGGGTGAGAAGTGTATCAATAACATTGACTTTCATTGGAAAACATAATTTCAGTAAGGATAAACCAAGATCTTTAGCTACTGGGGTATCAACAAAATTGCCTGCAGAACTACAATGAAGAACGGCCTTAAGCCACTTAGATTTTGCTAGATAAGACAAACAAGGAGCAATAGTATGGCAGAATCATATGCAAATACCTATTCACGAAGGTGGGCATCCTCAGCCCCACCTAGGTGCTGGCATGTTTCTGACAGCAGTTGTCTTGGGCAGGCATGCATCTGACATCCAGACTCTCCACACTTGCTTCCAAGATTCATATTTTGACATTTGGCCAGTTATTGTTGCTGGGAGTTAGTAATCCCAATCTGCATGGCTCCTCAGGAAGGATAATAGGTACACAAGTCTAAGGTAGAGGTGCAGAGTCAGCCGTGCACTCCAGTCTGTGTTCATGCAAACGCCTATCCAAACGGATTGCCAGGGACATGGCAGAGTCAACATGTCCTTAACTTTGCCAGAGAGTCCAGAATGAAACAGGATTGTGAAGTGCCTGTTTATTCCAAAACTCACTGCAGTACTCCTCAGTTGTATAATGACCCTGCCAGACGGCTGTTAGGGCCATTATATAGTAGCCCTAAGGACTCAAAAAAATGAGTCAACTGTGAAAAATTCTGGAGCATCAGAGGATAGAGAAAAGGCCCAAGTTTGGTTGTTACCCTGCAGCAGGGAAATGAATCCCAAATGCTGGCTTTCAGAACAAGACGAATGTGAATGGAACCTGAAATATAAGCGACAGCTTTCCTTAAATGAGAAAAAAATATTACAGTCAAAATAAAATTGGTCAGACAGGTTAACCTTGGGTTCAGAAATGGTCAAATGGGGTACTTGAGGGGTTCGGCTTGAGGGATTCCATAATGCTTTAACTGCCCTGCAAGATCCTGGACTAAATGGACCACCATCATTTGGAGGAGATTCATAATATTTGTCATATCTGTCAGAGGACACATGCTCAAAAAGGCAACCACGGACAGACTTTGAACAAGCAACTCCATATGACAGATTCCAGAAGAACCCCGGCATTTTCCCTTTAACCCTGTACAGGGATTTGGCTTTACAATGAGGTCCACTGAATTGCTTCCATGGAAAGGCTGCTGTTCAAAGAAGCAAAGCAGAGGCAAGAAAGGTCATCATCCAGATTTAATAATAAGAGGTAACGTCAAGGACAATATCAGAATGCTAGCAACAATTTAAATAGCAGACAGCCCCACCCAGGACTCTCAGAAAAGACTATTCAAAACCAAACAACAATTACCCCTTAGCTCCCTGATTTATCAGCACTAAGAGAACCAGGAATGAAATAGCACTGTAGCAGACACACGCCACCCATAACAAAAGTGCAGCGTCGCCAGAGGCTGAAGCAGAAACAGATGGGACAGGAACCAGCACAGATGATACAACTTCCAGAACTCCTTGCTCAAAATGACATTGTGTGTATGTACAGTATGTGTGGGGTCATTGTGCAGCAACAGAATAAATCTGGAGCCAATCCTCCCTGACAGAATTCCATGATAGATTTCTCAACATTGAGGACACCATTAATAATGACCAAATTCCCAACTCCGTTTGCAGAGATGCAATCCCACGCTTACAAGGAACCTACACCATACTTAACTGTTGCCTGCAGACACTCATTATTGTTCCTCTCTCCAATCATTTGGCAAACAAACTGCCTTCGGTTACAGTTATATTTTTAACATTCTGACTCATCAGAAGTGATGAGCGAGCATGCTCTCTACTGCTCGGTGCTCGCCCCAGCATCTCACTGCTCGAGATGCTCGGCGCTCACCGAGTATTTCCGGGGTTGCTCGGCGGGAGCTCGGGTCCCCTCCCTGCATGTTTGGCGCTCTTTAGAGCGCCAATCAATCATCCAGAGATTGCCTGCCACTCACTGTAATGCCGTAGCCATGTTGGTTGTGGCATTACAGTGATTGACTGGCCGCACAGCGTCATCAGGTCTATATCAGACCTGGCGCCGCTGTGCTCGTCACAGTTACTACGGAATCAGGCAGAGTAGGGAGAGGTGCTGCTGCATCAGGGAGAGATTTGCTTGTGTATTAGGTAGTGTAGGGAGAAAAAACGTACATTACACATATCCATCTTAACAAACAGTGCTTTTGAGGACTAACTAATCCATCTGCAGAGATATCAGGCAGGCAGTGTATATAGACAGGCAGGGTATATAGCAGAATGCAGTGCATATAGCACAATAGGCTCCATTCCAATTCTGCTTTCTGCTGCTGTTGGATATTTCTATACAAAGGCCCAGGTCTCAGGGGCCAGGAACACTTTCTTTTGGATCTTAATCCTCATTATTTGTTTAAAAAGCAATCCAGAGAACACTGTTTTTCTGTGCCATTTGCTTGTTGGCACTGCAGAATACAGCCAGGTCCTTTCCATATTACAGTGCTAGAAATCCAGCTATTTAAAACTGTGTTTTCTCCATCAAACGGATCACATATACGTTGTCAGAAAATACTGCCATTTCAGGCCTCCAATAAAAATTTCTTTCAGTGAGTCAGTGAAGCAATTCACAGCAGTTTGCTGTTCAAACTATTTTCCTACAGGCCAGGTATTTAAAACTCTGTTTTCTCCGTCACATGGATCACATATACGTTGTCAGAAATACTGCCATTTCTGGCCTCCATTAAAAATTTCCTTTAGTGTGTCAGTGAAGCAATTCACAGCAGTTTGCTGTTCAAACTACTTACCTACAGGCCAGGCATTTAAAACTCTGTTTTCTCCGTCACACGGATCACATATACGTTGTCAGAAGATACTGCCATTTCTGGCCTCCATTAAAAATTTCTTTCAGTGTGTCATTGAAGCAATTCACACCAGTTTGCTGTTAAAGCTACTTACCTACAGGCCAGGTATTTAAAACTATGTTTTCTCCGTCACACGGATTACATATACGTTGTCAGAAAATACTGCCATTTCTGGCCTCCAATAAAAATTTCTTTCAGTGTGTCAGTGAAGCAATTCACACCAGTTTGCAGCTCTAACTATTTACCTACAGGCTAGGTATTTAAAACTCTGTTTTCTCCATCACATGGATCAAATATACGTTATCAGAAAATACTGACATTTCTTACCTCTATTAAAAATTTCTTTCAGTGTGTCAGTGAAGCAATTCACACCAGTTTGCTGTTCAAACTACTGACCTACAGGCCAGGTATTTAAAACTCTGTTTTCTCCGTCACATGGATCACATATAAGTTCGCTCCAAACTCAGTCATTTGTAGTGAGCGTGGAAGATACTGTCCTCCATTTAAAATGGGCAAGGCACGTGGCAAGGGACAGGGAACTGGACGTGATGGTAATGGTGCATGCAGAGGTCAAGGACAATGCCGTGGGCAAGCCGAAATTGTGCCACAACAAACACCCACATCTTTTCGCCTGACCTTCCTGTCCCAATTTCTAGGGGACCACAGCACACCACTATTGAACTCAGAGCAGTGTCAAGAGGTTGGTTGGATAGCGGATAATGCTTCTAGTCACTTAGCCACCACCTTCCACATGGTCAAGTATCAGCAGCCGTGAGTCTGGACCGCATATTCCTCACCCTGATCCTCCTTCCTCCCACCATGCCGAGTGCCCAGAGACAACTGATCCCACAGTTGGACACTCTGAAGAGCTAATCACTTTTCCATTAATAGATTCGGGCCTCTCGCCCGGTCCACTTGAAGCAGAGCAAAAGGATATCGAGTGTAGCGATGCCCAAATATTTGAGCAGCCACGGTCACACAAAGGCGAAGGTGCGAAAGTGTCACAAGAGGTGGAGGATGATGAGACACAATTGCCAGAAAGTCAGGAGGAGGACCAGGGTGCAGAAGTGGAAGACGAGGTGGTGGATGATATAGTAACTGACCCAACCTGGCAGGAGGACATGCAGAGCGAGGACAGCAGCACACGGGGAGAGAGGCAGGACACCCCACATGCAGGAAGAAGCAGTGTGGTGGCCGCAGACAGAAGGCAGGCAACTGTTCGCCGTAACACCAACACAAAGGAAGTTACCAGTACAACTGTTAGGTCTTCCCGAGTCTGGTTGTTTTTTAGAGACTCTGCCGATAACCGCAAAAAGGCCATTTGCACCACATGCCAGGCCAGCATCAGCAGGGGTGGCAAAATGGCCAGCCTGCCCACCACCAGCATGATCAGGCACATGGCAGCAAAGCACCTGACTTTGTGAGCCGAACCCCAGGGTCCAGGAACAGTGTCTGCAGGTGGCACCATTGCTTCCTCCACTGTTGTGCATGCAAGCCAATCCCCTGTCCATGGTGTATGCGAAGATGCCTCCTGCCCTGCACCTGTCGTTGTGCACTGTCAAGTAGCAGCATCAGGAAGCACATCCATGTCCTTGTCCCAGTGCAGCGTTCAGTTGTCCATACCCCAGTCCTTGGATCGCAAGCGCAAATATGCAGACAACGCCCCACAGGCCACAAAATGTTGCCTTTTAGGCTCGTGGAGACGGAAGCATTCCACAACCTGATGGCGGCGGCCATCCCTCGGTACTCGGTCCCCAGCCACCACTATTTCTCCAAGTGTGCCGTCCCCGCATTACACAAGTATGTGTCCCAAAACATTAGCAGTGTCCTCAACAACGAAGCTACCGGGAATGTCCACCTAACCACGGACACCTGGACAAGTGCTTGTGGGCAGGGATAGTACATCTCTCTGACGACACACTTGGTTAACATAGTGGAAGCCGGGACCCAGTCGGACCTGAGGACAGAACACATCCTCCCGACGCCAAGGATTGCGGGCCCTAGGTCAATCAGGGTTGCCCCTACGGTCTACAGCTCCTGCACCTCATCTTCCTCAGCCTCCTCCTCCTCTTCAGCCTCCATCTCCGAAATGACCACATCAGTCACAAGCTGGAAGCACTGCAGCACTGCCTCGGCCAAGCGGCAACAGGCTGTGCTAAAGCTAATATGCTTAGGTGACAAACCGCACAATGCTGAAGAGTTGTGGACAGCTTTGAATGAGCAGCTGAACCTACAGCCAGGCATGGTCGTGTGTGACAATGGCCGGAACCTGGTGGCGGCTCTGAGGCGAGGCGAGCTCACACAGGTACCATGCCTGGCCCATGTGCTTAACCTCGTGGTTTAGCAGTTTCTCAAATCCTACCCGGAGCTGCCAGATCTGTTTGCTAAAGTACGCCGCCTGTGTGCCCATTTTAGAAAGTCAGCTACAGCTTCCGCCGCCCTTGCCGTGTTTCAGCAGTGTTTGCAGCTTCCGGCTCACAGACCGATGTGTGATGTCCCTACGCGTTGGAACGCTACACTGCAGATGTTGGAAGGATTTGTGAGCAGAAGAGGGCAGTTGTTCAGTACCAACATCAACAAGGCCGTCGGTATTCAGTTCAGACTCCACACTCCAGGAGTCGACATGGATGTCAGACATATATACCATCCTTCAAAACTTTGAGGACTCCACCAAGATGGTGAGCGGCGATAACGCCATATTTAGCGTCACCATACTGCTTCTCTGTCTTCTGAAATGCTCTCTGCTCACAATCAAAGAGGATGCATTGCAGGCGGAGCACGATGAGATGGAGCAAGGAACCACCATACAGGGTGATTACACACAGCCAAGCCTCATCTCATCCCAACGTGGATTGGGTGACAATGAGGAAGAGGAGGAGTAAGGACAGGAGCTAGTTTCATGCACCATAGACAGTACTAGCTGCACAGCTGTCATACCGTCTGTTCAGCGTGGATGGTCAGAGGAGGAGGAGAGCATGTTCTGTCATCCTCTTGGTGAGGACACAGAAGTCTTGCCTGTTAGTAGTCTGCTGAAACATCACAGCAGTGATGTTTCAGTGGCTTACTGGGTTAATGCGCCTGTCCTGTTAGTAGTCTGGCACGCATTGCTGAGTTTATGTTATGCTGCCTTTCCCATGACCCTCGCGTTTTCAAAATTTTGGGTGACAGTAATTTCTTGTTGGTGACACTTCTAGACCCACGCTACAAGGAGAACGTTATATCTCTTATTCCTGAAGCGGACAGGTATACAAAAATGGGGCTGTACCAGAAGGTCCTTGTTGCTGAACTATTAAAAAAAATTCCCATCTGAAACCACTGGCAGCAGAGGGCACACTTTGTTGGACAACCAAGGAGTACAGGCGAGAGACACACAACTTCAATCCAGCAGAAGCAGGGGAACACTGTCAAAGTTCTGGGACAGTTTTCTCAGACCCTCCCATCGCACAGGCCCTGAGGCGCGGGGTACTCTCACAAGGAGTGTAAAATTTTGGAAGATGCTGAGGGAGTACCTTGCCGACTGCACCAACGTCCTCTGTGTTCCCTCTGTGCCTTATAATTATTGGGTATCCAAGCTGGATACGTGGAATGAACTGGCTCTCTATGCCTTGGAGGTCCTGGCCTGCCCTGCCGCCAGCGTTTTATCAGAGCGGATTTTTAGTGCCGCTGGTGGAATTATTACTGATAAGCGCATCCGCCTGTCAACTGAAAATGCTGACAGGCTGACTCTTATAAAAATGAACAAGGGCTGGATTGGGCCAGACTTCTCAACACCACCGAATGATAGCAGCATAACGTAAACTCAGTGTTATTTCTTGGGAGGTGTATTCCCATGCACCTTTTCACACCCACACATGGGTATACGCTTCCTGATTTTGGCTATTTGCTCTTGTCCTCCTCCGTCTCCACATCCTCCACCACCATATCACCAGGGTGACCATGGTCCGTGATGCAACATCCACATCTTTTTTTTTAAGGGTGTTTATGATGCCCGTAAAAAAAATTTTTTATACAGTTTGTTCATGTATACCCCCCAGGGGTAAATGTTTGTCAGCCCATACACTTGTGCATGGGCATTACAAGTATAGGAGGCCCGCTCCTTTCTAATGGGAACAATTTTTTTTGAGGCCCTCCTCCACGTCTCTTCCAAGGGGCATTGAAGTGCCTCCAAATTTTTGGCAGCCCTTGCATTCACTGCATATGCCAACACTATGGGAGACTCTCAACTTTCTAATGGGAATTTTTCATTACTGTGGCCCTGCTATATGTCTCTTTAAATTGTTAGCGGGGTTTTTCCTAAATTTGGTCAGCCGTTGGACTCACTGCATACTCTATATCTGTATAGCAGACTCTCTCCTTTCTAATGGGAACATGTCGTACCTTGTTACTGTGGCCCTGCTCTATGTGTCTTTAAATTCTTAGTGGGGTTTTTCCTAAAATTGGTCAGCCATTGGACTCACTGCATACCCTATAACTGTATAGCAGACTCTTTCCTTTCTAATGGGAATTTGTCGTACCTTGTTACTGTGGCCCTGATCTATGTGTCTTTAAATTCTTAGTGGGGTTTTTCCTAAAATTGGTCAGCCGTTGGACTCACTTTATAACCTATAACTGTATAGTAGACTCTCTCCTTTCTAATGAGAATTTGTCGTTACTGTGTCCCTGCTCTATGTCTCTTTAAATTCTTAGTGGGATTTTTCCTACAATTGGTCAGCCGTTGGACTCACTGCATACCCTATAACTGTATAGCAGACCCTCTCCTTTCTAATGGGAATATGTCGTTACTGTGGTCCTGCTCTATGTGTCTTTAAATTCTTAGTGGGGTTTTTCCCAAAATTTGGCAGCCCTTGCAGTCACAGCATGGGCATTACCACTATAGGAGACCTGCTCCTTTATAATGGGAACATTTTTTTTACTGAGACCCTCCTCTATGTCTCTTCAAAGGGTTATTGGGTTGCGTCCAAATTTTTGGCAGCCCTTGCAGTCACCTGATACGCAATAACAGTATAGGAGACCCACTTGTTAACCCCTTTCTGATGTGTGACCTAATAGTACGTCATTGTGGCCTGGGCCAATTGGACCAATGACGTACTATTAGGTCATGGTCTTTAATGCGGTCCCGCAACTAAAGTTGCGGTGATTGCACTATATTTCCGGCGCCATCACACCTCAGGGTAGATTGCGCCGACATCCCAGGGGGTGTCGCAGCCCCTCTGCACCCACGATCGCTGTGATTGGCTGTTCAATTCTGAACAGCCAATCACAGCATTCTCACTGTGTCCGGCAATCAGATTGCCGGAAACAGTGATGTGCAGCCTAGGATCGGTGATCCTAAGTGCACCGATGACATCGATCACTCCAATCAGAGTACCTGAATACAGGTGACCGGGCAGTCACAGGGAGGTGTCACCTCCCTGTGCCCCCCTGTGGTGCGTGCTCTTCCCCAGCCATGTCTGATTGGTGCAATAAATGTCACCAATCAGATGGCTGGGACACAGCATGCACCACAGGGGGTCACAGAGAGGTGACACCTCCCTGTAACCGCCCGGTCACCTGTATTCAGGTACTCTGATTGGAGCAATCAATGTCATCATTGATCACTCCAATTAGATTACCTGACCGGGAGGTGATTGGTTGGTGACCTCCACCTGTCACCACCCTATCACCCCACTGTGACCGCCCTGCAGACCCTCACACTTGGTGAGGATTTCTACAGAGCGGTCACATCTGATCTGTCTGTCGCTCGGCCTTGTAGTGCCACAGAATCTTCTGTGACACTACAAGACCATCTTCCCACCTGCTCCAGTTGCTGCTGCTGCTGCTCTGGTCTCCTGGATCTTCTGCTCCAGCGTCCTGGATCTCCTGCTCCTGACCTGCTGTGGTTCCTGCTCCAGATACTGCTCCAGATTCTGCTGCTGATCCTGCTGCTGATCCTGCTGAAGAACAGAGAAGACTTTGGTAAATCTATCTGTGTTCTCCCCTCATCCACCCTAATCCCCCCCCTCTTCCCTCCCCCCTCTTTTTACCCCACTTCCCACCATTTTTTTTCCGTGCATCCTGCTGCGGCCGAGCGCTGACCAGTGACTACGTCACTGATCAACGTCCGTGCTCGCTACATTTCAGGATTTCTTTTGTTTATTCTCTTGGTTCTGGTCTCCAGCTCCAGCTTTGGTCCTGGTTTCCTGCTCCAGGCTCCAGTTCCTGCTCCAGGCTCCAGTTCCTGCTCCGGGCACCGTCTCCTGCTCTGTTGACCGTCTCCTGCTCCGGGCGCCGTCTCCTGCTCCGGGGGCCGTCTCCTGCTCCGGGCACCGTCTCCTGCTCCGGGGACCGTCGCCTGCTCCGGGCACCGTCTACTGCTCCAGGCTCCAGTTCCTGCTCCGGGCACCGTCTTCTGCTCCAGGCTCCAGTTCCTGCTCCGGGCACCATCTCCTGCTCCGGGGGCCGTCTCCTGCTCCGGGCACCGTCTCCTCCTCCGGGGACCGTCTCCTGCTCCGGGCGCCGACTCCTGCTCCGGGCATAGTCTCCTGCTCCGGGCACGGTCTCCTGCTCCGGGCGCCGACTCCTGCTCTGGGCATGGTCTCCTGCTCCGGGCACGGTCTCCTGCTCCGGTCGCCGACTCCTGCTCTGGGCACGGTCTCCTGCTCCGGGCACGATCTCCTGCTCCTGGGTCTTCTGCGCCGGTCCTGCTGCTGATCCTGCTCCAGAGCCTGCTGCTGGAAGAAGAACAGAGAAGACTTTGGTAAATCATCTCTGATCTCCCCTCATCCACCCCAATTCCCCACGTCCCACACATCCGTGCGCACATCCAGCAGCTGCCGAGCGTTGATCGGTGACATAGTTCACCGATCCACACTCGTGCTCGCTGTTTGCACCACACACAGTAGTCCCTTTTTCCCTTTTTTTCAGAAAAAAAGTTCACACCAAGCACACTGACACATACACACTCTAAATAAAGTACTGACACACACACACTCTAAATAAAGTACTGACACACACACTCTAAATAAAGTACAGACACACACACACTACATAAATAACATAAATAACAAAAAAAATGTCCCGCTCATCCAAAAGTCGCTATTCCGCGGAGGAGGCATACGCTCTTCTTGCCTCCGACACTGACAGCGAGTGCGAGGATCCCAAATTTCTTTATTTTTCCGACGCCTCATCGTCCTCTTCTTCCTCCTCCTCTTCCTCCTACTCTTCTTCCTCCTCAGGTGCTGCTGGACCGCCCCACAGTCGTCCCAGGAGAGAAGACGAACTAGCGCCCCCCACTACTGACCCCATATGGACCTCGCCCCCCGAAAACTATGAGCCACTGATTCCTGATTTCGTGGCGGAATTTTTTTATTTTCACAAGTCAACATTATAAATTTCTATGAGGCACGTGAGGGTTCAAAGTGTTCACCACACATATAGATAAATTCATTGGGGGACTAGTTTCCTAAAGGGGCCACTTGTTGGGCATTTCCACTGTTTAGGACCATCAGGGGCTCTGAGAACGTGACATGACGCCCACAGACAATTCCATCAAAGTCTGCATTCCAAAGCGTCACTCCTTCCCTTCCGAGCCCTGACATGCGCCCAAACAGTAGTTTTTGCCAACACATGGGGTATCAGCGTACTCAGGAAAAACTAGACAACAGATTTTGAGGTCCACTTTCCCCTGTTACCCTTGTGAAAATATTTTTTTTAACATTTTTGTGGAAAAAATGTTTTTTGTTTTTTCTTCGCAAGTCAACATTATAATTTTCTGTGAGGCACATGGGGGTTCAAAGTGTTCACCACACATCTAAATAAGTTCCTTAAGGGGTCTAGTTTCCAAAATGGGGTCACTTGTGGGGGGTTTACACTGTTTAGGCACATCAGAGGCTCTCCAAACGCGACATGGGGTCCGCTGTCAATATCAGCGAGTTTGGCATTGAAAACGTCAAATGGCGCTCCTTCTCTTCCGAGCCCTGCCGTGCGCCCAAACAATGGCTTTCCCCCACATATGAGGTATCAGCATACTCAGGAAAAATTGCACAATAACGTTTGGGGTCCAATTTCTCCTAGTACCCTCGTGAAAATAAAAATATTGCGGCTAAAAGATTGTTTTTGTGGAAAAAAAATGATTTTTTTTTTCACGGCTCTACGTCATAAAAGTTTGCAAAACACTTGGGGGTTCAAAGTGCTCACCACACATCTAAATAAGTTCCCTAAGGGGTCTAGTTTCCAAAATGGGGTCACTTGTGGGGGGTTTCCACTGTTTAGGCACATCAGGGGCTCTCTAAACACGACATGGGGTCCGCTGTGAATTCCAGCGAGTTTGGCATTGAAAACGTCAAATGGCGCTCCTTCCCTTCCGAGCCCTGCCGTGTGCCCAAACAATGGCTTTCCCCCACATATGAGGTATCAGCGTACTCAGAAGAAATTGCACAACAACATTTGGGGTTCAATTTCTCCTAGTACCCTCGTGAAAATAAAAATATTGCGGATACAAGATCATTTTTGTGGAAAAAAATTATTTTGGCTCTACGTCATAAACTTTTGAAAAACACTTGGGGGTTCAAAGTGCTCACCACACATCTAAATAAGTTCCTTAAGCGGTCTAGTTTCCAAAATGGGGTCACTTGTGGGAAGTTTCCACTGCTTAGGCACATCAGGGGCTCTCTAAACGCGACATGGGGTCCGCTGTGAATTCCAGCGAATTTGGCATTGAAAAAGTCAAATGGCGCTCCTTCCCTTCCGAGCCCTGCTGTGTGCCCAAACAATGGCTTTCCCCCACGTGAGGTATCAGCATACTCAGGAAAAATTGCACAACAACTTTTGGGGTCCAATTTCTCCTGGTACCCCTGATAAAACTAAAAAATTTGAGTCTAAAATAAAATTTTAGTAAAAAAAAGTAAAATTTTCATTTTTTCCTTCCACATTCAATTAATTGGTGTGAAGCACGTAAAGGGTTAATAAACTTCTTGAATGTGGTTTTGAGCACCTTGAGGGGTGCAGTTTTTAGAATGGTGTCACTTTTGGGTATTTTCTGTCATAAAGGCCTCTCAAAGTGACTTCAAATGTGATGTGGTCCCTAAAAAAATGGTTTTGTAAATTTTGTCGTAAAAATGAGAAATCGCTGGTCAATCTTAACCCTTATAGCTCCCTAACCAAAAAAAATTTTTGTTTCAAAATTGCGCTGATGTAAAGTAGACATGTGGGAAATGTTATGCATTAACTATTTTGTGTGACATATCTCTCTGATTTAAGGGCATGAAAATTCAATGTTTGAAAATTGCAAAATGTTCAATATTTTCGCCAAATTTCCATTTTTTTTCACAAATAAACGTAAGTGATATCGAAGAAATTTTACCACAATCATGAACTACAATATGTCACGAAAAAACATTCTCAGAATTAGGGTGATCCGTTCAAGCGTTCCAGAGTAATTACCTCATAAAGTGACAGTGGTCAGAATTGTAAAAATTGGCCTGGTCATTAACGTGCAAACCACCCTCGGGGGTAAAGGAGTTAATAATGGGAACAACAAAGCATAGACGGCAGATAGCTCTCTAACAATAGCGACTGCTGGCCTTTTAAGAATAGTAAGGGCCGTCTGATGGCCCTATAAAAATAGGCTTTATGACTTTCAGAGTCCCTCCATCATAACTAAAACAGGATGTGTCTGATGATGTGTCACACACGACATTGCCAGATAAGGTTGTAAAATGTTAAAATGACATTTCCCGGTGAATGCATTTGTCTTAAAAAATTACGTAAAAAAAATAAAACAATAGGATCTTTCTTTAGTATAAAAAACAGCGTCATAGTTACATAGTTACATAGTTTATAAGGCCGAAAAAAGACAAGCGTCCATCCAGTTCAGCCTATTTCTTGTGCACTGCAGCTATTCCGCAGCGTTGATCCAGGGGAAGGCAAAAAAAAAACTTGCGGTATAGGCCAATTTACATCACTGAGGAAAAATTCACTTCCCGACACCAAACTGGCAGTCAGATTAAATCCCTGGATTAATTAACTATCACTAAGTATAAGATGTAATTTTATTGTTCTCAAGAAAGGCGTCCAGGCCGCTCTTGAACTCATTAAGTGAGTTGGACATCACCACTTCCTCTCCCAGAGAGTTCCAGAGTCTCACGGCTCTGACTGTAAAGAATCCCCTTCTATGCTGGTGCAGGAACCTCCTTTCCTCCAGACGCATAGTGTGCCCCCTCGTCTTTGCCACCATCCTTGGTATAAACAGGTCATGGGAGAGATCTCTGTACTGCCCCTTGATGTATTTATACATGTTTATGAGGTCTCCCCTAAGCCTTCTCTTTTCCAACGTAAATAGGCCTAATTTTGACAACCTCTCTGGGTATTCTAGTCCCTCCATTCCCTTTATTACCTTAGTCGCCCTCCTTTGTACCCTCTCTAGCTCCAATATGTCTTTCCTGAGCACCGGAGCCCAGAACTGTGCACAATATTCTAAGTGCGGCCTTACCAGCGCTTTATACAGAGGAAGAACAATGTTCTCATCATATGCCCCTATTCCTCTTCTGATGCATGCCATGACTCTATTTGCCTTCGCAGCTGCTGCCTGACACTGGGCACTCCAATTTAATTTGCTATTAACCAAGACGCCCAGGTCCTTCTCCATGTCAGATTTCCCCAACGGTTTCCCATTTAATATGTATGGTCGACTGCTGTTTTTCTTTCCCATGTGCATGACCTTACATTTATCGGCATTGAACCCCATTTGCCATTTTTTGGCCCAACTCCCCAATTTATCTAAATCTTCCTGTAGCTGTACCCTATCCTCATCTGTATTAACTACTTTACAAAGTTTAGTATCATCTGCAAATATTGCTATTTTACTATGCAACGCTTCCACTAGATCATTAATAAATATATTAAATAATATAGGGCCCAAGACAGACCCTTGAGGCACCCCGCTAGTAACCCTGACACACCCTGAGCTTACTCCATTGATAACCACCCTCTGCTTTCTATCACTCAGCCAGCTATTTACCCACTTGCACACATTATCCCCCAGACCAAGCATTCTCATTTTATAAATCAACCTTTTGTGTGGCACGGTATCAAACGCTTTGGAGAAGTCAAGGTATACAACATCCACTGACTCTACCCGGTCCAGCTGTGAGCTCACCTCCTCGTAGAAGGCCATCAGGTTTGTTTGGCAGGAGCGATCCCTCATGAATCCATGTTGATATGGAGTTAGACAGTTATTATCATTAAGATATTCTACAATAACATCTCTAAGAAATCCTTCAAACAATTTACCCACAACAGACGTTAAGCTTACTGGTCTATAGTTCCCAGGGTCACTTTTACACCCCTTTTTGAATATTGTTACCACATTTGCTTGGCGCCAGCCTAGTGGGACAGTCCCTGTCCATAAAGAGTGCTTGAATATATGATACAACGGCCTGTCTATCACATTACTTAATTCTTTTAGTACCCGGGGGTGTATGCCATCTGGGCCTGGTGACTTGTCTATTTTGATATTATTTAGGCGTTTCTGAACTTCTTCCTGGGTTAGGTGGGCGATATTTAGCGGAGGGTTTACTTTATCACTCTGCATTTCCTCCGATAAATTGTTTTCTTTTGTGAAAACAGTGGAGAAGAAGTTATTGAGTAGGTTTGCTTTACCCTCATCGCCCTCTATGATTTTACCCAGGTTATTTTTCACCAATTTAACCTCAATGTAATCACATTGTTCAGCTCCTGCACCTCCTCCTCCATCTCCGAAATGACCAGATCAGTCACAAGCTGACTGCACTGCAGCACTGCCTTGGCCAAGCGGCAACAGGCTGTGCTGAAGATAACATGCTTAATGCTTAATTGACAAACCGCCCAGCACTGCAGAGTTGTTGAAAGCTGTAACACAGCAGCCTGATCTGTGGCTCTCACCACTGAACATACAGCCAGGCATGGTCGTGTGTGACAATGGGCGGAACCTGGTGACGGAGAAATAACACCCAGAGTAGATACGGTTTCCCTCTATGCCAGTCCTTTCACCGAGCTAAATACAACTCTCAGCAAAGCTGTGGACTGGCTCTGTACCATCCCTGGCCACATTCACCTGTCCACGTGTTTGTGATTAGGCAGTCCTTCCCAGTAAGTGCACTGGGGAGGGAACGGGTAATGTTGTGGGACCCCTGCTTGTGGAAGGTGGAGACGATACCGGGAGAAATAGTGGCGGCTGGGGACCAAGTATGGACATCCGGCTGCCGCCGGCATGAGGTTATGAAAAGCTTCCGCCTCCATGAGCCTAAAAGGCCACATTTCAAGTGAAAGCAGCTTTAGAGGACTTCCTGGGAGAAATGACAGCTGAGTAGATATGGTTTCCCAAGTCCTTTCACCAAGCTAAAGAACATGGCTGTGGTGAAATACAACTCAGCAAAAAAAGCTGTACACTGTCTCCGTACCGTCCCTGGCCACATTCACCTGTCCACGTGTTTGTGGTTAGGCGGTCTTTCCCAGTAAGTGCACTGGGGAGGGCACGGGTAATGTTGTGGGACCCGTGCTTGTGGAAGGCGGAGACGGGAAAAATAGTGGCGGCTGAGGACCAAGTATGGACACCCAGCCGCTGCCGGCATGAGGTTATGAAAAGCTTCTGCCTCCACGAGCCTAAAAGGCCACATTTCAAGTGCAAGCAGCTGTCAAAAATTTGGCAGTGTAGTGTTGCAGCCTGTGGGTGGTTGAGTGGCTGGCTGCATACTTGCGCTTGCATTCCAAGGAATGGGATAGGGACAACTGAACGCTGCACTGGGACAAGGACATGGACGGTGATTGTTGCAAGTCTGCAACGACAGGTGCATGGCGGGAAGCATCTTTTCATGTGCCAAGAGTCACTTATGATGGGCACGCTTTTAGGCAGTGACCTGGGAGTCAGAAATGCTTCCAGAGGTCTTGCCCATGCTGTTCCCATATCTTTTCAGCACAGTATGCATGTGTCTGATGATGTGTCACACACCACATGGCCAGATAAGGTTGTAAAATGTTAAAATGACATTTCCCAGTGAATGCATTTGTCTTTGTTGAAAGCAATGCAAAATACTCTGACAACGTTGTTGACAGCAGTGACCTGGGAGTCTGAAATGCTTCCAGGGGTCTTCCCCATGCTGTTCCCATGTCATTTGAGCACTGTTCCCGTTGATTTGGGCAATTTTTAGGCCCTCTGCAGACCGCCGGGGGGATCCGCCTGAAAAATGCTCGAGTTTCCCATAGACTTACATTGGGCTCGTTGCTCGGGTCGAGCACCCGAGTATTCCAATTTGCTAGACCCGAGCAACGAGTACCCGAGCATTTTAGTGCTCGCTCATCACTACTCATCAGTCTCTAGCACCTGCTGCCATTTTATGAACCCCTGTTCCTATGCGTTAGTGCAAAGTTGAGTCTCTTGGTCTTGTTGCCATGTTGAAAGTATAGCTTTTTGGCTGCAATTCTTCCAAGACCACTTCTGGTCAGACATTTCCAAACAACAGATGAGGGTAGCTGGGCTTCACTAACTGCTGCCAGTTCTGAGCTAATGACACTGCTGAATGTCTTCTAATTTCAATATTAAGTAAGCATAATCTGTCCTTCATTTACTGCACAGTTTCGTCTGCTGTACTGTTACCTTGGCAGACCACTGCATCTACAGTCCTCAATGTTGCCTATTTCTTGCTGGTGCTTCTTAAAAAAATCTTGAACGATACATCTTGAAACTCCAGTCTGCTTTGAAATCCTTACCTTGAAAAAGACTTGATTATGCAATATAACTACCTTGTGACTTGTTGCTGTACTCTTGCCATGGCTTATGATCTATGACATGAAACTGTCTTATACACCCTCACCTTTTTAGTAGCACTTGGCTGTTCCTCGCTCAGTTTTAAGTCTCCTCCACAGCAGTTTCAGTCAATGCACTGTGAGAGACAGAATCTAACAAAAAAAAATACAGAAAATCACATTGTATGATTTTTACATAATCAATTTGCATTTTGTTGCATGAAATAAGTATTTGATACAATCTAAAAGCCGAACTCAATATTTGGTACAGAAACCTTTGCTTGCAATTACAGAGGTCAGACGTTTCCTGTTGTTCTTGACCAAGTTTGCACACACCGCAGCAAAGATTTTGGCCCACTCCTCCATACAGATCTTCTCCAGATCTTTCAGGTTTAGGGGCTGTCGCTGAGCAACATTAAATTTCAGCTCCCTCCAAAGATTCTCTATTGGGTTCAGGTCTGGAGACTGGCTAGACCTTGAAATGCTTATGCAGACACACCTTAGTTACCCTGTGCCCTTAGTCGCCCTGTGTGTTTTGAGCCATTGGCATGCTGGAAGATCCAGCCATGACCCATCTTCAATACTCTTACTGAGGGAAGGAGGTTGTTGGCCAAAATCTCAAAATACATGACCCCATCCCTTCAATACGGTGCAGTCATCCTGTCCCCTTTGCAGAAAAGCACCCCCAAGGTATGATGTTTCCCTCACCATGCTTCACGGTTGGGACGGTGTTCTTGGGGTTGTACTCATCCTTCTTCTTCCTCCAAACATGGCGAGTGGAGTTGACATCAAAAAGTTATATTTTGGTCTCACCTGACCACATTACCTTCTCCCATGCCTTCTTTGGATCATCCAGGTGGTCATTAGTGAACTTCAAATGGGCTTGGACATGTGCTGGTGTGAGCAGGGTGACCTTGCGTGCCTTGCAGGATTTTAATCCATGACGGCGTAGTGTGTTACTAATGTTTGAGACTGTGGTCCCAGCTCTCTTCAGATCATTGACCAGGTCCCCTCATGTAGTTCCTGGCTGATTTCTGACCTTTCTCAGAATCATCCTTACCCCACGAGGCAACATTTTGCATGGAGCCCCAGACCGAGGAAGATTGACCGTCATCTTGTGTTTCTTCTATTTTCTAATAATTGCACCAACAGTTGTTGCCTTCTCAACAAACTGCTTGACTATTGTCCTGTAACCCATTCCCAGCCTTGTGCAGGTTTACAATTTTGTCCCTGGTGTCCTTAGACAGCTCTTTGGTCTTGGCTATGGAGGAGAGGTTGGAGTGTGATTGATTGAGTGTGTGGACAGGTGTCTTTTATACAGGTAACGAGTTCAAACAGGTGCAATTAATACAGGTAATGAGTGCAGAGTAAGAGGGCTTCTTAAAGAAAAACTAACAGTTCTGGGAGAGCCAGATTTCTTGCTGGTTGGTAGGTGATCAAATAGGTATTTCATGCAATAAAATGCAATTTAATTATTTAAAAATCATACATGATTTTATGGATTTTTTTATTGATTCTGTCTCTCATAGTTGAAGAGTACCTATGATAAAAATGCAGACCTCTCCATTCTTTGTAGGTGGGAAAACTTCCAAAATTGACAGTGTATCAAATACTTATTTTTATCACTGTATACCGGCGTGTGCCCACCGCACATAATAAAGCTGACCACATCCGCCTAATAAGCAAGCAGTTCACAAGCACACAATTGTGGCACATGGCCATGGTGGTGTTTTACAAAATATAATATTACTATCCGCAATAAGTTGACATAGAGGCATACACAACTGTGAGACAATAGTAAATATTGGCAAAGTTGTTCCAATTAGAGGGCATATGTAAAAATATTATCAAGCAATAACATTTCCAGACATGGTGCCAACTGAGAATGTTAACCTTAATATATCTGGCATTTTATTAATACAGTCTATTGAAAATGCTCATAAGTTATAAACTGACTTGGACAGACTTATTGTTTGGGCTTTCACTTGACATATGAGGTTCAATGTGAAAAAATGAGCACTAATAACGTGTGGGCACTAAATATTCTAGAGTGAGTTAAACTAGGAGAGTCACTTGTAGATAAGGATCTGAGTGTACGTATAGATCACAGACTAAATTATAGCATGTGATGTCAAACAGTAGCTTGTAAAGCCAGCAGGATTCTGTTATGTATTAAAAGAGGAATGGACTCGTGGGTCCGGTACATAATGCTACCACTTTCTACAGCATTAGTGCAACCTCATCTGGAACATGTTACTGTAGTTCAGTTTTGGTCACCAGTTCATAGAAAGCATGCCCTAGAAATAGAAAAAAATGGAAATAAGAGCCACAAAACCAATAACAGCCATAGAAAATCATAAGTATGAGGAAAGATTAAAAAAATTTATTTAGTACTGAAAAGAGATGTCTAAAGGAGCACATGATTAATTTGTAAAAAAAATATTTTATTTATATTGGTCTTGATCTATTAACTAACTAATTTAACAAGGAAAACATGTTGGGGGTAATTTATCATGAGATGAATATCTTAATTCAGTTTTGCTTGTGGCTGCACTACCATTATTTGCTAAGATCTATCAATGTGTCAAGCAATGTTTGATAAATGAGCATATTTATATATAACACTTCTGTCCAGAACTGATTTTTATTTCTTTATACCACAAGTCAATAATATGCATGAGGCATTGGTCAATAGTTTGGTCAAACTCGCAACCCGCATTGTCTAGACCAGAGAGGGGCAAAGTGTGGTCTGCATTGCACCATACCCTTGTCCGTCCCCCATTGCTGCCTGATGTCACCTCTATCTGCATCCTCAAGATGCAGACATCGGTGAATATGTGGCACCCCAGGGGTCTGGTTTCCACAGTAATGTAATGTTATGTCTGAGAGCAGGTGGGAGGTCCTTTGGTCAGGGATCCTGTGCATGCCACACCTCCTGCCCAGTCTTGGGAGGGGAAGAACTTCCCCTATATAAACCCGGGGCTGAGGCAGGGTTAGGAGTAGAGAAGAAGCAGAGACAAGAAACAGTCATAGGAAGAAACAGCAGAAGCTCAGTGGGAGCAATACTACTACAAGTCAGGGGCTGGCAGCTGCAGAGCTCGCCCTGACTGAGAAGCTTTCTTACCGGACCCGGCGTCCGAGGCTGTGGGGACTAACTCTTACCCAGCAGCAGAAGCCGACCGGCAGGGGATTTCAGGTCCTCAGGCCCAGAAACCCGAAGGCACGGTCACACGCGTGGGACCAGCACCGCCATCGTGGAGCGGAAGCCATTAGAAGGCCCCGAGTCACCGGCCATACGGGTGAGCACCACACGGTACACTCAGGGACGTGGGCTACTTATATCCGCTTCTAGCAAGGTAGCCAGAAGAGTACAGTCAGTTTGGGAGGCTTACAACTCCGCCTGGCCAGGGGAGATCCCATCTGCTCAAGGACTGACCAGGCCCCGTTCGCTAGCAAGTACTCCGGGATGGTCTATCGTTGTTACCAGTAAAGACCCTGAATTACACCGCACCGTCTCTGAGTGGTTCCTGCTACCCCCATCTTCCACGTCGGCTGCCCTGAGGCCATACCCCTCCCGTTGGGGGTTATACTATCACGCTGCACAATTCTACATCGGCCTCAGCGGTCTGCCCTGCAGCGGCAGCTCCATAGCTGCAAATCAACGGGTGGCGTAGTCGACACTCAAATAACACCTATCAAGACTGCCACACACTGAGTTTGACTCCCTGGGCACGGACCGGGTCCCCGCCACTCGGAGACTACAACCCTCATCTGATCCGGTTCCGGGTAAGCCCCCGAGCGCGAGACGCTGCGCGACACAGCAGGCCCAGGGGCGCGTCAACTTTGGCGTAGTCGGCAGGATATCGTGCCCGCAACCACCGGGTACTGCGTGCCTGAAAAAGAGACTTTCAAACTCACCTGTGGTGAAGATTCCCGCCATCCGACGCCATTTTCAGCCTTCTTCCCGCCATCTGTGAAGATTCCCGCCATCCGGCGCCATCTTCAGCCTTCTTCCCGCCATCCGTGGAGTTTTCCCGCCGTTGGATGCCATCTTGAGGACGCCGCGCGGGAAGAAGAGGGGCGTGGACTCCGAAAAGCCCGCGAGAACTGAAGCCCCGCCTCACGTCCGGACGTTGCGTAAGGTCCTGGAAGGAGCCCAGCAGACGCCGACGTCACCGGAGCGCGACGGAAGGTCCTCAACCCTGACGATCCACTGCGGAGCCGCGGCCTACGGAAGAGGATAATCGCAAGGTAGGCCACGGTCCACTAGGGGGGAGAAGGATGTCGGATACGGAGGAGAGCTTCACCGCTTCAACCCCCGCCAGCGCCACCGCTGTCGCGGTCATGCCTTTCACCATGCCCTATATCCCGGGGGCAGCCTGGCTACCCCAGTACTCAGGGGAGTCACATACCCTGCAGGACTTTAGAGAAAGGCTGGATAGCCTCTTCCAGGTGTACCCCCTCACAGAAGAGCAAAAAGTGAGCATCCTGGTGGCCCAATTAACCGGAGCAGCCCGAAGGGAGGTAAAGTCCTGGCCACCTGGGGGGAGGACTGTCGCAGGGATACTAACCCGGCTGAGGGACACCTTTGATACCCGCACCTCAGCCGAGATCAAGCTTAGATTCTACGGGTGCAAACAGCGGGCCCATGAGAGTATAAGGGACTATGCCCTGAACCTACAAGAGGCCCTGAGAGCCGTTAAGCAGACCGACCCTGACGGCGTGGGAGACGAGGACAGGCTGTTGACTGAACAATTTATAGAGGGTTTATATTGCAATGCCCACCGAACCCAGTTGCGGGCAATGGCCTTACAGGACCCTCATCTGGGATTTGCACAGTTCAAGGACAGAGCCATCCGGGTGCTCCGAGAACCGGCACCGGATGGCGTTGTGACCCACAGGCGCCCAGCTATCACTTACCACCAGGAGGCGGCGCCCTTGTCGGCAGGGCCTGTAGGGGCTGATGCGCAGGCTTTGAACAATGACCCGGCTCCAGACCTGCACCATCAGGTCCAAGAGCTAGCTAAAAGCGTTGCTGCGTTAACCCGAACTGTGCAATCTTTACAGGCTTCCACTCCAGAGAAGATCCAGCTGGCATCCGGACCGGAGAACATCCCGTGGCGTCGACCAAGGAGGACCCCACCGGCCAGAGGAAGACCCAGTGACCGGTACAACGAGGACGGACGACCCATCTGCCGCCGCTGCAATCAACCTGGACATATGGCAAGGTACTGTCCTTTAAACTGGCACAACCTGGGGGTAGAGGGCCAACCCCCAGGAAAAAGATCACCAGGCCCATCGAACTGGCGCGACAAATATGTCGGAGGACGTCCAGTCTTGCCTGTGGTACTGGATGGCATCCCTATGAGTGCCCTACTAGACACCGGGTCACAGGTCACCACCATCCCGTACGTGCTCTTCAAGCAGTACTGGAATGACTCGGATATAACCCTCTACCCTGATGACGACTTGAGTATCATCGCCAGCAATGGTCAGCCCGTGCCACAGATCGGATTTAAAGAGGCGACCATTAAGATTGGTAGAGTCGAACTAGCAGCACAGGGACTGATTATTGTAGACATTGACAAACACGAGAGTCACCCAAAGATAACGCTAGGAACTAATGTAATTGAAAATTGTCTTGCAGAGGTGATTTTCCTTTTACAACAGGTTGCCAAGAACGCCAGCTCCGGTGAGCAGCGGGTGCTCCAGAAAGAGATCCGGGCACTGATGCGACGGCAACAGGTGGAACTCTCCGGCGGTGAGATTGGTAGCGTAAGAATGTGTGACCCTTTTCCTATTGCCATGCCCCCAAAAAGTGAAATGATGATTTGGTGCCGGGCAGCTATTGGTCCGAGAGGTAGGGATTACCAGGCAATGGTAGAACCAGTTTACTCAGACAGTAGGCCCACCATTTTGACAGCACGGGGGGTGGTTAATGTACGCCATGGGAGGGTGCCCGTTCGCCTAATAAATATCGGGAAGAGGGAAGTATACCTACCCCGTTATGCCACGCTAGCCAAATTATATACCATCAACCAAAACTCTATACAGTCTGTGGAACCCTTGCCTCCATCTCACCCGGAGGGTACGGCTCTAAGAAAGTAATGGAGGATTGGTGTCAGCAACTACACTTGGGAACTGACTCCACTCCCTCCCACCAGAAACAGGGAGTCTACCGGGTGGTTCAAGAGTATGAGAGAGTGTTTAGTAAACACCCGTTAGACTTCGGGCGAGTTAAGGGGGTAGAACACCGCATTCCCACGGGAGATCATCCTCCCATAAAAGAGAGGTATCGACCCGTACCCCCTGCACATTACCAACACGCCAAGGGGATGCTTAGAGACATGAAGGAGGCTGGGGTAATCCGGGATAGCTGTAGCCCATGGGCAGCCCCACTAGTTTTAGTCAAAAAGAAAGACAACACTATGAGGATGTGTGTAGATTACCGGAAAATCAATCGTATCACACACAAGGATGCGTACCCTTTACCAAGGATAGAGGAGTCTTTGGCTGCTTTAAGATCTGCTAACTTCTTCTCTACCTTGGATCTCACTAGCGGGTACTGGCAGGTTCCTGTAGCAGAGGCGGACCGGGAGAAGACCGCATTCACCACCCCGATGGGACTTAGAGAGTTTACCTGTATGCCGTTTGGACTTTGTAACGCACCCGGAACCTTCCAACGATTAATGGAGTGCTGTCTGGGACACAAAAACTTCGAGACGGTCCTGTTGTACCTGGACGATGTCATCGTATATTCCAAGACTTATGAGGACCACCTGAAACATCTGGCGGAAGTGTTCGAAGCCCTGGCAAGTTACGGCCTGAAGGTGAAACCCTCTAAGTGTCACCACCTGAAGCCAAAGGTGCAGTACCTGGGACACGTGGTGAGCGCTGACGGAGTGGCTCCCGACCCTGATAAGATCACCGCAATTAAGGAATGGCCAAGCCCCTCCAGCGTAAAAGAAGTGCGGCAGTTCCTCGGGTTGGTAGGCTACTACCGAAGGTTTATTCCCGGTTTCACCAAAAAGGCAGCACCTATGCAGGACCTCCTGATAGGCCAGTCCCGGAAGGCCAAGAACCAGAAGCCGCCCTTCAAATGGGAGGAGCTGGAAGAAGAGTCCTTCCGCCAGCTGAAGATGGCCCTCACGGGGGACGAAATCCTGGCGTACCCGGATTATAGCCAGCCCTTTATCCTCTACACCGACGCCAGTAACATCGGGCTAGGAGCCGTGCTGTCCCAGATCCAGCAGGGGAAGGAACGAGTAATCGCCTACGCCAGCCGAAAACTGCGACCCACCGAGAGAAACCCGGAGAATTACAGCTCCTTTAAGCTAGAGTTCCTGGCAGTGGTGTGGGCAGTCACCGAACGCTTTAAGCACTACCTCGCTTCTTCCCGGTTCATCGTGTACACGGATAACAACCCGTTGACACACCTGGACACAGCAAGACTCGGTGCCTTAGAGCAGAGATGGATGGCTCGTCTGTCCAACTACGAGTTCACAATCAAATACCGGGCAGGACGCTCCAATACCAACGCGGACGCCCTGTCCAGGATGCCAAATCTACCGGACGTAGGAGAAGATCCAGAGGAACTGGAAGAAGTCAAACTCCCTGCGTTCCACCGTCATGGGACTATCCAGTGTTCCCACCGGGTAGGGAGTAAGCAAGCCGCTACGTTTAACCCCTTGCCTCACTACAACTGGGCGGAAACGCAAGACAGCGACCCTGCCGTCCGGCTGGTAAAGGAGATGCTGACTCGGCCAGAGGCTCGCCTTGACCCAGACGCTCCGGAGGAAGCCAAGCAACTGTGGGCAGAAAAGAGTAGACTGTTCCTTTACAAGGGGAAGTTGTGCCGCAGAATGGTTAACTCCCGGACGCATGAACTAATCTGGCAAGTAGTGGTGCCACGAAGAGACGCAGCCATGGTGATGGAGGCATACCACGACGGGGCTGGACACTTCGGATGGAAGAAGCTGGAGTTCCTGCTGCGCGAGCGGTTCCACTGGGTAGGCATGAGGGGAACCATCGAGAGGTGGTGCAGAGACTGTGGCCCGTGCAACCTAAGAAGGAAGGACCGTGCCAGCCAGAAGACTCCCCTGCAGTCCATCGTCACCCGGCAGCCGTTGGAACTGGTAGCCTTGGATCATGTAAAACTGACCCCAAGCAGAAGTGGCTACGTCTACGCACTAACCATCGTGGATCACTACTCCCGGTTCTTGGTTGTCGTCCCCGTCAAGGACTTAACAGCTCGAACAGCAGCTAGAGCCTTCCAGCAGCATTTCTGCCGTCCACACGGGTACCCGGACCAAGTGTTGACAGACCAGGGACCTGCCTTTGAAGCGGAGGTCTTCCAAGAATTCTGCACTCTGTATGGCTGCCGGAAGATAAGGACGACACCCTATCATCCGCAAACTAATGGACTTTGTGAGAAAATGAACCAGGTGGTAATAGATCTCCTGAAAACGTTGCCCCTGGAAGAACGCGGTCTGTGGCCTGAGAAGCTGCCCGATCTGGTGGACCTATACAACCACATCCCGGTAGGTTCCACCAACTGTACCCCGGCTTACCTAATGAGGGCGAGACCTGGTAAGTTACCTGTTGACCTGGAAATGGGAGTCCTGACACCCGAGGACACTTCACCAGAAGCAGACTGGGACACAGAGAGGCAGCAGCAGTACCGGAGAGTACAGGAGAGCGTGGAGCGAAGTCTCTGTCAGGCTAGGGAAAGACAAGAGAAAACTTACAACCAGTATGCTCCCGCTGTTCCCCTGGTACCCGGAGAGCAGGTCTTGAAGAGAAAAAGACGGCTCCACAAGTTGGACGACCAGTGGGAGAAGGACCCGTACACCGTACTACCCTCAAGCCACGACAACCCAAAGGTCTGTACCATCAGTAAAGACGGAGGGGAAACCACAACCATTGTATCCCGGGATCACCTGAAGAAGTGTCCCGAACAGCTACGGAACCCTGAAGAGGAACAAGAAGACCCTCGACCCGTAGAGGAAAGGGAAGACATGGTTAGTACTGTGCTCGGAGACTTCCCTCGGTCTTGGACTCAAGTCAATGGCGCAGTTGTGGTACCCGTACTCACCTTCCTCCAACCCGCATCCCAAGCACCTACGGAGCGACAGGTAGAGCTGGAAGAGCAGCCGGTCCAGGAGGCAGAAGACTCCACACAAGCAGAACAGGAGGATCAACCCTCTGCTTATAGTGAGCCTGCCGTACCCCTAGTGAGCCAAAGAGCCGGTAGACAGCTGCCCAGTTTACCCTTGACAGCTCCTACACCCTGTAGTTCAGGGCTAGACAGTCAGCTCCGTAGGTCCACTAGGGCCACTAGAGGCCAGTTACCCGCACGTTAGAGGATTTGAAATGTATAAGTTGTTTTATTTGTGGTTACCTGTTTTTCTTATTGCTTGTGTATAATTATGTGTTTCTAGTTGTTTATAGGAGTCTTTGGTGGATTTACCGGGAATCCTGTGTACATAGTTGGAGCGTAACCCAGGACGGACTAAAGACTGTTAAGGACTCGGGGCAGAACAGACCCCTACCTGGTTACGTCTCCCTGTTTTGGTGAAATGGACACCTTGCTTTCTTCAAAGACTGCACCCGGTTACGGATATCCGTGACCACCTTTATGTGTTTCTTCTTATTGTACTATTATTGTTGTTATATCTTGTTATGTTTTTCTAAAATATGTTTAGTCCCGGAGTACTAAATTTCACTAGGGGGGAATGTGGCACCCCAGGGGTCTGGTTTCCACAGTAATGTAATGTTATGTCTGAGAGCAGGTGGGAGGTCCTTTGGTCAGGGATCCTGTGCATGCCACACCTCCTGCCCAGTCTTGGGAGGGGAAGAACTTCCCCTATATAAACCCGGGGCTGAGGCAGGGTTAGGAGTAGAGAAGAAGCAGAGACAAGAAACAGTCATAGGAAGAAACAGCAGAAGCTCAGTGGGAGCAATACTACTACAAGTCAGGGGCTGGCAGCTGCAGAGCTCGCCCTGACTGAGAAGCTTTCTTACCGGACCCGGCGTCCGAGGCTGTGGGGACTAACTCTTACCCAGCAGCAGAAGCCGACCGGCAGGGGATTTCAGGTCCTCAGGCCCAGAAACCCGAAGGCACGGTCACACGCGTGGGACCAGCACCGCCATCGTGGAGCGGAAGCCATTAGAAGGCCCCGAGTCACCGGCCATACGGGTGAGCACCACACGGTACACTCAGGGACGTGGGCTACTTATATCCGCTTCTAGCAAGGTAGCCAGAAGAGTACAGTCAGTTTGGGAGGCTTACAACTCCGCCTGGCCAGGGGAGATCCCATCTGCTCAAGGACTGACCAGGCCCCGTTCGCTAGCAAGTACTCCGGGAGGGTCTATCGTTGTTACCAGTAAAGACCCTGAATTACACCGCACCGTCTCTGAGTGGTTCCTGCTTCCCCCATCTTCCACGTCGGCTGCCCTGAGGCCATACCCCTCCCGTTGGGGGTTATACTATCACGCTGCACAATTCTACATCGGCCTCAGCGGTCTGCCCTGCAGCGGCAGCTCCATAGCTGCAAATCAACGGGTGGCGTAGTCGACACTCAAATAACACCTATCAAGACTGCCACACACTGAGTTTGACTCCCTGGGCACGGACCGGGTCCCCGCCACTCGGAGACTACAACCCTCATCTGATCCGGTTCCGGGTAAGCCCCCGAGCGCGAGACGCTGCGCGACACAGCAGGCCCAGGGGCGCGTCAAATACATTGGTGGAGGATGGAGCTGCCAGCTCCTTCTTCAACCAATTAGCGTGTGAGATAGCAGACACAATGACATTATTAGGTCACGTCTGCTGTACGGACAGTCAGTGCACCAGAGACAGGAGCAGAGTGGGTTTTTCTTTTTCATTTGTGTATGGGATGTTTGCATGTATAAAGGAGGCTATGTGAGGGCTCTTAAGCTGCAACATTTCAGAGAAAACATAGTTTGAAGAGCCAGGAACCATAGAGAGTGATCATATTAGTCTGGTGACTCCCCTGGCTGGCATCTCTCCATACCACTCTAGTTGATTGACAGTTCTCTCTCATGAATGTTCATATGGAGACACCTGGAGACCTGTTAATCACCAAGAGTTGTGCAGAGCAGAAGCCAGCCAGAGAAAGCGCCGAACTTCTCCCCTACACTTCAGGGAAAACATACCTGGCTGCAATATTGCGGCCATGCTCTGATTCATGCTGCCCCTGGTTTCCTTTAAACCTATTTCGAATAGCTAATACCCATATTACACCGACTATTTAAACTGCAAAAGATGCAAATGTTGCTGTAAAAAAAGGTATACAATAAAATTTGCAATTATTTTAATGGCAAAAAATGGCGTAATACCCTCAGAAAAATTCCCCCATTATTTAAATTCTTTGCTGTCCCCAATATGGATCATCTGTCATCCTTATTTAACTGTTAGCATGTCTTCTTGAGGTGCCCCTTACCTCTCTTTGTGAAAGGAATCCCTGTGATGTTATGAGGTCACAGGGTTCCCTTGGAACTGCCTGAATGCAAATGCAGCGCCTTTTGCTTGCAGTGACATAGCACTCAATGTTAGCACTGTGTGCAGGAATATTACTGACTGCGAGCTCAGCTGTTTCTCATGCCTCTCCACTCACTCTTGCAATTGCAAGTGATCACTTCACCTCACCAATGTTCAACTTATCAAACTAAAAAAAAAAAAACTATTCCAGAGTCAACACAAAAATAAAAATTGAATAGACTGAAAAATGTAGATATAAATGGAAAAACGAAATAGAACCAGTGTACGTTTTATACTTGGAAACCTTTTCTGTAGAAACATCATTCCCATGACTGTGTTACAGTGCTAGTGTTGAAGAACATTTCCTCATTTCATAACTTTCAGGTGTGCCATGTTTCATCTAGTTGAAGCTGACAACCTTGTTTAGGTTGCATTCTCAAACAGAAAACTAAAGATTAAAAGTGACAATGAGAAGCACCATGGCACAGATAGCAAAGACTTATATGGAGTTTGGTTGACCATTATTTTTTATTCCAATCATTTAGCCTACTGTGGTTATTGTAACATTACAGTTTACAGAAGAAAAAAAGCTGCAAATCTGAAGTCTATATTATGGCAAAATATTCTACAGTTTTAGGCCAAAGCATTATAAAAGAAATAATGACTCCTCTTATGCTACTATTAAAAATGAATTTGATTATTATGTGACCCCCAAAGAGATTTGATATTATTTCCGACTTGTTGATTGTGTTGTGACCAGTCATAGTCTCCCATTGACTTGAACAATTCGACCTATGTTAATAAAGATTAATGAATAAGCCCCCGCTTTGCCACAGGAGGTCAGTAGGATAATTTGGAAAACTTAGGAAAGTGAAGCTAATAATTGTAACTCTCTGTGGTGTGTAATCTTGATGTGGTAGGAACAGTTGTTAGACATAATACTGTAAACTAAATGTTAATTAAATTGCTATGTATAATAAACAAATATTCAGTGCCATAGGATGTTAGAAAATGATGACTTCTTCAACAATTGGAGATCTTTTGTGATTGAACAGTATTGACATTTAGCCCAATTTCATCATTTTTGCATATACTGTATGTAATTTAACTTTTCATCAGTAACATGATTCTAGAGCATTGCATATTTCATATTACTATGATCTAAACAATATTCCACTTGATTTATTGGTATTACTATTTCATGCTTATCTAAAAAATTTACATCCAGAAAATCATGTATGATTTTTAAATAATTAAACTGCATTTTATTCCATGAAATACGTATTTGGTCACCTACAAACCAGCAAGAATTCTGGCTCTTACAGGCCTGTTAGATTTTCTTTAAGAAGCCCTCCTACTCTGCACTCATTACCTGTATTAATTGCACCTGTTTGAACTCGTTACCTGTATAAAAGACACCTGTCCACACACTCAGTCAGGACCCAGGGACAAAATTGTAGACCTGCACAAGGCTGGGATGGGCTACAGGACAATAGGCAAGCAGCTTGGTGAGAAGGCAACAACTATTGCACAATTATTAGAAAATGGAAGAAAAACAAGATGACTGTCAATCTTCCTCGGTCTGGGGCTTCATGCAAGATCTCGCCTTGTGGGGAAAGGGTCATTCTGAGAAAGGTCAGGAATCAGCCCAGAACTACAAGGGAAGTCCTGGTCAATTGCCTGAAAGAGCTGGGACCACAGTCTCAAATATTACCATTAGTAACACAAGATGCCATCATGGATTAAAATCCTGCAAGGCATGCAAAGTCCCCCTGCTCATGCCAGCACATGTCCAAACCCATTTGAAGTTAATGACCACCTGCATGATCCAGAGGAGGAATTAGTAACACACTACGCCTTCAAGGTTTAAAATCCTGCAGGGCATGCATGGTCCCCCTGCTCACACCAGCACATGTTCAGGCCCATTTGAAGTTTGCCAATGACCATCTGGATGATCCAGAGGAGGTATGGCAGAAGATAATGTGGTCAGATGAGACCAAAATAGAACTTTTTGGTATCAACTGCACTCATCGTGTTTGGAGGAAGAAGAAGGTTGAGTACAACTGCAACCGTGAATCATGGTGGGAGAAACATCATACTTTGGGGGTGCTTTCCTTCAAAAGGGACAGGATGACTGCACCGTATTAGGAGGATGGATGGGGTCATGTAACATGAGATTTTGGCCAACAACCTCCTTCCCTCAGTAAGAGCATTAAAGATGGGTCGTGGCTGGGCCTTCACTAGTAGATCACTCTGTCCTCATACATATTATGTTATCAGCAGCATATCTGCAGTTTACAACAGGCGATGTGCTGCAGAGAACAATGATTTTTGTTCCAACATAAACAATTCAAACCAAGGAAGATTGACAGTTATCTTGTCTTTCTTCCATTTTCTAATAATTGTGCCAACAGTTGTTGCCTTCTCACCAAGCTGCTTGACTATTTTCCTGTAGTCCATTCCAGCCTTGTGGAGGTCTACAATTTTGTCCCTGCTGTCCTTAGACAGCTCTTTGGAATTGGCCATGGTGGAGAGGTTGGAGTGTGATTGATTGTGTGGACAGGTGTCTTTCATACAGGTAACGAGTTCAAACAGGTGTAATTAATACAGGTAATGAGTGCAAAATAGGTGAGTTTCTTAAAGAAAAACTAACAGGTCAGTGAGAGCCAGAATTTTTGGTGGCTGGTAGGGGGTCAAGTAATTATTTCATGCAATAAAATGCAATTTAATTATTTAAAAATTATACAATGTGATTTTCTGGTTTTTATTTTTAGATTCTGTCTCACAGTTGAAGTGTACCTACAATAAAAATTACATTATTTGTAAGTGGGAAAACTTGCAAAATTGGCTGTGTATTAAATATTTATTTCCCCCACTGTAGATAGATAGATAGTTAGATAGATGGATAGGTAGATAGATAGATGTGTGTCATGCATGGGGAGTGATACAGTATATAATATTTCACCTTACATGACATAAACACATACACACATATATATATATATATATATATATATATATATATATATATATATATACTGTACTTACATACAGTACAGACCAAAAGTTTGGACACACCTTCTCATTTAAAGATTTTTCTGTATTTTCATGACTATGAAAATTGTACATTCACACTGAAGGCATCAAAGCTATGAATCAACACATGTGGAATTATATACTTAACAAAAAAGTGTGAAACAACTGAAAATATGTCTTATATTCTAGGTTCTTCAAAGTAGCCACCTTTTGCTTTGATGACTGCTTTGCACACTCTTGGCATTCTCTTGATGAGCTTCAAGGGGTAGTTACTGGAAATGGTTTTCACTTCACAGGTGTGCCCTGTCAGGTTTAATAAGTGGGATTTCTTGCCTTATAAATGGGGTTGGGACCATCAGTTGTGTTGTGCAGAAGTCTGGTGGATACACAGCTGATAGTCCTACTGAATAGACTGTTAGAATTTGTATTATGGCAAGAAAAAAGTAGCTAAGTAAAGAAAAACGAGTGGCCATCATTACTTTAAGAAATGAAGGTCAGTCAGTGCGAAAAATTGGGAAAACTTTGAAAGTGTCCCCAAGTGCAGTTGCAAAAACCATCAAGCGCTAGAAAGAAACTGGCTCACATGAGGACCGCCCAAGGAAAGGAAGACCAAGAGTCACCTCTGCTTCTGAGGATAAGTTTATCCGAGTCACCAGCCTCAGAAATCGCAGGTTAACAGCAGCTCAGATTAGAGACCAGGTCAATGCCACACAGAGTTCTAGCAGCAGACACATCTCTTCAACAACTGTCAAGAGGAGACTTTGTGCAGCAGGCCTTCATGGTAAAATAGCTGCTAGGAAACCACTGCTAAGGACAGGCAACAAGCAGAAGAGACTTGTTTGGGCTAAAGAACACAAGGAATAGACATTAGACCAGTGGAAATCTGTGCTTTGGTCTGATGAATCCAAATTTGAGATCTTTGGTTCCAACCACCGTGTCTTTGTGCGACGCAGAAAAGGTGAACGGATGGACTCTACATGCCTGGTTCCCACCGTGAAGCATGGAGGAGGAGGTGTGATGATGTGGGGGTGCTTTGCTGGTGACACTGTTGGGGATTTATTCAAAATTGAAGGCATACTGAACCAGCATGGCTACCACAGTGGCATGCTATTCCATCCAGTTTGCGTTTAGTTGGACCATCATTTATTTTTCAACAGGACAATGACCCCAAACACACCTCCAGGCTGTGTAAGGGCTATTTGACCAAGAAGGAGAGTGATGGGGTGCTACGCCTGATGACCTGGCCTCCACAGTCACCAGACCTGAACCCAATCAAGATGGTTTGGGGTGAGCTGGACCGCAGAGTGAAGACAAAAGGGCCAACAAGTGCTAAGCATCTCTGGGAACTCCTTCAAGATTGTTGGAAGACCATTTCCGGTGACTACCTCTTGAAGCTCATCAAGAGAATGCCAAGAGTGTGCAAAGCAGTCATCAAAGCAAAAGGTGGCTACTTTGAAGAACCTAGAATATGTCATATTTTCAGTTGTTTCACACTTTTTTGTAAAGTATATAATTCCACATGTGTTAATTCATAGTTTTGATGCCTTCAGTGTGAATGTACAATTTTCATAGTCATGAAAATACAGAAAAATCTTTAAATGAGAAGGTGTGTCCAAAGTTTTGGTCTGTACTGTATATATACATACACAGTATAATATGCATGGGGCAGTCTATATAGTGTGTGTCTCTTGTATAAAGTGTAATCTTACTTACATACTCTATACATGACACAAAAAGCTTACACATAATGCATGAAAAATAACACACATTACACATTACACATTACATACAGCACATTATACTTACCTATGTAGAAGCCTTTATTTCTTCTTGGGGCTCAAAGAGATCACTGGGTGTTTGCCAACAGTTTCTGGAGCCAGAGCAGTGCAGATGCCCCTCCCCCCTCTCACTGGTGTAAATGGCAGAGACAATGGAGAACAGAGCACCAAGGGAGGGGGAAGATGCCCAGTCTGCCTGCCCAAGCCTGGGGCAGAATATGAAGATGACTTGATATCTCAATGCGGCAACCCCTCTGTTGTCTGGCTTCTGCACTGGTGGCACATAAGTAAGGCTGGCCATGCTCTTCAATTCTTCTGATTCCCAAAGAGTTCATGACTAGTGTTGAGCGAGCATGCTCGACACTGCTCGTTACTCGCCTGAGCATCACGCTACTCGGGATGTTCGGCGAGCACCGAGCACTTCCGGGTTACTCGGACGGGAGCTCGGGTCTCCACCCTGCACGTTTGGCACTCTTTACAGAGCCAATGAACATGCAGGGATTGCCAGCCAGTCACTGTTATGCCGCAGCCATGTTGTTTGTGGGCATTACAGTGATTGGCTGGCCGCACAGCGTCACCTCGAGTATTTAAAACTGGGCGCTGCCATCTTGGACACAGTCGCTCCGGACCAGATGGTGTAGGGTCAGTGCTACTGAGCTAGGGAGAGATATATAGTGCGAAATAGATAGTGTAGGGTCTCTAAAGCCTGCCAAATCAAACAAACAGTCCTTCTCAGGACTAATATCCATCCCAGATATCAAGCAGGCAGGCTATATAGGAGACGCAGTGGTTATACCAGCAAACGCTGCATTACAGTCCTGTGTGCTCCTGTTGATCAAATTGCTAGACTTATCACCCCGGTCTCAGGGGCCAGGAAATTTTTTTTTTTTTTCATCTAAATCCTGTATTTTTTTTTCCTCAGTCAGACTGTCCAAATACGCGTCTTATTAACCTCTTTGTATTCCCCCCCCCCCCAAAAAAAAATAAATTGAGTGTGTCTGTGACTGTTCAGACACCAATAAATCTGTTTACAAGAGTCTGGTGTAGGCCAGAAAAATAGAACTGTGGTTTTGCAGTTCCACGCGTCAAATCTCTGTATTATCCTGTTTTTGGCATTTTTTGCCTTAAAAAAAAACTGTAATAGTGTCTCCCTGACTGGTCAGACACCAATATATCTGTTTGAAAAGTCTGGTGTAGGCCAGAAAAATATAACTGTGGTTTTGCAGTTCAACGGGTCAAATCTCTGTATTATCCTGTTTTTGGCATTTTTTGCCGTAAAAAAAAACCTGTAATAGTGTCTCTCTGACTGGTCAGACACCAATATATCTGTTTAAAAGAGTCTGGTGTACGCCACATAACTATAACTGTGGTTTTGCAGTTCCACGGGTCAAATCTCTGTATTATCCTGCTTTTGGCATTTTTTGCCGTAAAAAAAAACAGTAATAGTGTCTCCCTGACTGGTCAGACACCAATATATCTGTTTAAAAGAGTCTGGTGTACGCCACATAACTATAACTGTGGTTTTGTAGCTCCACGGGTCAAATCTCTGTATTGTCCTGTTTTTGGCATTTTTTGCCGTAAAAAAAAACTGTAATAGTGTCTCCCTGACTGGCCAGACACCAATATATCTGTTTAAAAGAGTCTGGTGTAGGCCAGAAAAATATAACTGTGGTTTTACAGTTCCATGGGTCAAATCTCTGTATTATCCTGTTTTGGGCATGTTTTGCTGTAAAAAAAACTGTAATAGTGTTTCTCTGACTGGTCAGACACCAATATATCTGTTTAAAAGAGTCTGGTGTATGCCACATAACTATAACTGTGAATTGCAGTTCCACGGGTCAAATCTCTGTATTATCCTGCTTTTGGCATTTTTTGCCGTAAAAAAAAACTGTAATAGTGTCTCCCTGACTGGCCAGACACCAATATATCTGTTTAAAAGAGTCTGGTGTAGGCCAGAAAAATATAACTGTGGTTTTACAGTTCCATGGGTCAAATCTCTGTATTATCCTGTTTTGGGCATGTTTTGCTGTAAAAAAAACTGTAATAGTGTTTCTCTGACTGGTCAGACACCAATATATCTGTTTAAAAGAGTCTGGTGTATGCCACATAACTATAACTGTGAATTGCAGTTCCACGGGTCAAATCTCTGTATTATCCTGTTTTTGGCATTTTTTGCCGTAAAAAAAAACCTGTAATAGTGTCTCTCTGACTGGTCAGACACCAATATATCTGTTTAAAAGAGTCTGGTGTACGCCACATAACTATAACTGTGGTTTTGCAGTTCCACGGGTCAAATCTCTGTATTATCCTGCTTTTGGCATTTTTTGCCGTAAAAAAAAACAGTAATAGTGTCTCCCTGACTGGTCAGACACCAATATATCTGTTTAAAAGAGTCTGGTGTACGCCACATAACTATAACTGTGGTTTTGTAGCTCCACGGGTCAAATCTCTGTATTGTCCTGTTTTTGGCATTTTTTGCCGTAAAAAAAAACTGTAATAGTGTCTCCCTGACTGGCCAGACACCAATATATCTGTTTAAAAGAGTCTGGTGTAGGCCAGAAAAATATAACTGTGGTTTTACAGTTCCATGGGTCAAATCTCTGTATTATCCTGTTTTGGGCATGTTTTGCTGTAAAAAAAACTGTAATAGTGTTTCTCTGACTGGTCAGACACCAATATATCTGTTTAAAAGAGTCTGGTGTATGCCACATAACTATAACTGTGAATTGCAGTTCCACGGGTCAAATCTCTGTATTATCCTGCTTTTGGCATTTTTTGCCGTAAAAAAATACTGTAATAGTGTCTCCCTGACTGGTCAGACACCAATATATCTGTTTAAAAGAGTCTGGTGTACGCCACATAACTATAACTGTGGTTTTGCAGTTCCATGGGTCAAATCTCTGTATTATCCTGCTTTTGGCATTTTTTGCTGTAAAAAAAAACAGTAATAGTGTCTCCCTGACTGGTCAGACACCAATATATCTGTTTAAAAGAGTCTGGTGTAGGCCAGAAAAATAGAACTGTGGTTTTGCAGTTCCACGGGTCAACTCTCTGCATTATCCTGCTTTTTGCATTTTCTGCCGTAAAAAAAACAGAAATAGTGTCTCCCTGACTGGTCAGACACCAATATATCTGTTTAAAAGAGTCTGGTGTAGGCCAGAAAAATATAACTGTCGTTTTTGCAGTTCCACGGGTCAAATCTCTGTATTATCCTGTTTTTGGCATTTTTTGCCGTAAAAAAAACAGTAATAGTGTCTCCCTGACTGGTCAGACACCAATATATCTGTTTAAAAGCGTCTGGTGTAGGCCAGAAAAATATAACTGTGGTTTTGCAGTTCCACGGTTCAAATCTCTGTATTATCCAGCTTTTGGTATTTTTTCCGTAAAGAAAAACAGTAATAGTGTCTCACTGATTGTTCAGACACAAATATATCTGTTTGAAAGATTCTGGTGTACACCACATAACTATAACTGTGGTTTTGCAGTTCCACGGTTCAAATCTCTGTATGATCCACTTTTGGGCCTTTTTTACATAAAAAAAAACAGTTTGAGTGTGTCGCTGACTGTTCAGCCCCAAATATATCTATTTAAAAAAGTCTGGTATACGCCAGTAAATTAGAACTGTGGTTTTTCAGTTGCTCGGTTCAAATCTCTGTATTATCCAGCTTTTGGTATTTTTTTCCGCAAAGAAAAGCAGTAATAGTGTCTCCCTGATTGTTCAGACACAAATATATCTGTTTGAAAGATTCTGGTGTACGCCACATAACTATAACTGTGGTTTTGCAGTTCCACGGTTCAAATCTCTGTATTATCCACTTTTGGGCCTTTTTTACATAAAAAAACAGTTTGAGTGTGTCGCTGACTGTTCAGCCCCAAATATACAGTGGTGGCCAAAAGTATTGGCACCCCTGCAATTCTGTCAGATAATACTCAGTTTCTTCCTGAAAATGATAGCAATCACAAATTCTTTGGTATTATTATCTTCATTTAATTTGTCTTCAATGAAAAAACACAAAAAGAATTGTCCTAAAGCCAAATTGGATACAATTCCACACCAAACCTAAAAAAAGGGAGTGGACAAAAGTATTGGCACTGTTGGAAAAATCATGTGATGCTTCTCTAATTCGTGTAATTAACAGCACCTGTAACTTACCTGTGGCACCTAACAGGTGTTGGCAATAATTAAATCACACTTGCAGCCAGTTAACATGGATTAAAGTTTACTCAACCCCTGTCCTGTGTCCTTGTGTGTACCACATTGAGCATGGAGAAAAGAAAGAAGACCAAAGAACTGTCTGAGGACTTGAGAAACCAAATTGTGAGGAAGCATGAGCAATCTCAAGGCTACAAGCCCATCTCCAAAGACCTGAATGTTCCTGTGTCTTCCGTGCGCAGTGTCATCAAGAAGTTTAAAGCTCATGGCACTGTGGCTAACCTCCCTAGATGTGGACTGAAAAGAAAAATTGATGAGAGATTTCAACGCAAGATTGTGCGGATGGTGGATAAAGAACCTCGACTAACATCCAAACAAGTTCAAGCTGCCCTGCAGTCCGAGGGTACAACAGTGTCAACCCGTACTATCCGTCGGCGTCTGAATGAAAAGGGACTGTATGGTAGGATACCCAGGAAGACCCCACTTCTTACCCCGAGACATAAAAAGGCCAGGCTGGAGTTTGCCAAAACTTACCTGAGAAAGCCTAAAACGTTTTGGAAGAATGTTCTCTGGTCAGATGAGACAAAACTAGAGCTTTTTGGCAAAAAGCATCAACATAGAGTGTACAGGAAAAAAAAAGAGGCATTCAAAGAAAAGAACACGGTCCCTACAGTCAAACATGGCGGAGGTTCCCTGATGTTTTGGGGTTGCTTTGCTGCCTCTGGCACTGGACTGCTTGACCGTGTGCATTGCATTATGAAGTCTGAAGACTACCAACAAATTTTGCAGCATAATGTAGGGCCCAGTGTGAGAAAGCTGGGTCTCCCTCAGAGGTCATGGGTCTTCCAGCAGGACAATGACCCAAAACACACTTCCAAAAGCACTATAAAATGGTTAGAGAGAAAGCACTGGAGACTTTTAAGGTGGCCAGCAATGAGTCCAGACCTGAATCCCATAGAACACCTGTGGAGAGATCTCAAAATGGCAGTTTGGAGAAGGCACCCTTCAAATATCAGGGATCTGGAGCAGTTTGCCAAAGAAGAATGGTCTACAATTCCAGCAGAGCATTGTAAGAAACTCATTGATGGTTACCGGAAGCGGTTGTTCGCAGTTATTTTGGCTAAAGGTTGTGCAACCAAGTATTTGGCTGAGGGTGCTAATACTTTTGTCTGGCCCATTTTTGGAATTTTGTGTGAAATGATCAATGATTTGATTTTTGCTTCATTCTCTTTTGTGTTTTTTCTTTGCAAGCAAATTAAATGAAGATAATAATGCCAAAGAATTTGTGATTGCAATCATTTTCAGGAAGAAAGTGAGTATTATCTGACAGAATTGCAGGGGTGCTAATACTTTTGGCCACCACTGTATCTATATATCTATTTAAAAAAGTCTGGTATACCCAGTAAATTAGAACTGTGGTTTTGCAGTTCCACCGTTCAAATCTCTGTATTATCCAGCTTTTGGCCGGTTTTACGTAAAAAAAAAACAGTGATAGTGTCTACCTGTCTGTTCAGTCACAAATATATCTGTTTAAAAGATTCTGGTGTAGGCCAGAGAAATAGAACTGTGGTTTTCCTCTTCCACGGTTCTAATCTCCTTTATATTACCCTTTTTCCATTGATAGTGCGAGTGTAAGCTATTTTACTTCCTTTACAATGGGCAAGGCGCGTGGCAAGGGACGTGGAACTGGACGTTCTGGTGATGGTGCGTGTAGAGGACGGGGCCGTGGCCAAGGTGAAAATGTGCCACAACCAACAGCCACATCTTCTCGCTCTCACTTCTTGACCGAATTACTAGGGAATCACACTACAAAACCAGTATTGCGAACTGATCAGTGTTAACAGGTTATTAATTGGATAGCAGATAATACTTCCAGTTTCCTGGGCACAACCACCTCCGGTCTGTCTTCCACACGGTCAAGTTTTAGTTGCCGTGAGTCTCGACTGCATACTCCTCCTCACTCTGATGCTCCTTCCTCCCACCATGCTTAGTGTCGTCAGACAGCAACTGATCCCACACTTGGACACTCTGAAGAGCTGTTCACTGGTCCATTTCCATATTTGTGCCCCTCGCCTGCTCCGCTTGAAGTGGTGGAAAAGGAGATCCCATGTAGCGATGCCCAAATATTTGAACAGCCACGGCCAGAGGAAGTCGACGCTGGCAATTTGTTACAAGAGGTGGACGATGACGAGACACAATTGCCACGAAGTGAGGAGGAGGATCGTGGTGCGCAAGTGGAAGAGGAGGTGGTGGTGGATGATCTAGTAACTGACCCAACGTGGCAGGAGGACACGCAGAGCGAGGCCAGCAGCACACAGGGGGAGGGAGGCAGAGTACCCCAACAGGCAGGAAGAAGCAGTGTGGTGGCCGCACACAGAAGGCGGGCAACAGTTCCCCGTAACACCAACACGAGGGACGTTGCCAGTACAACCGGTAGGTCTTCCAGGGTCTGGAAATTTTTTAAAGACTCTGCTGATAACTCCAAAAAGGCCATTTGTACCACCTGCCATGCCAGCATCAGCAGGGGTGTCAAAACTACCAGCCTGACCACCACCAGCATGATCAGGCACATGGCAGCACTGCTTCTTCCGCTGTTGTGCATGTAATAGAACCCCCTGTTGTGCATGCAAGGCAATCCCCTGTCCATACTGAATGCAAAGATGCCCCCTCCTCTCAGTCTTCACTTGTTATGGCAGTTTCTCAAGAAACAGCATTAACGTCCACATCCACGTCCCACCGCAGTATTCAATTGTCCATATCCCAGAGCTTTGAACGTAAGCGCAAATTCGCAGCCAACGCCCCACAGGCCACAGTCCTAAATTCGCACATTTCACAACTGCTTGCGTTGGAAATGCTTGCCTTTTAGGCTGGTGGAGACGGAATCCTTCCGCAACCTTATGGCGGTGACCGTCCCTCGGTACTTGGTCCCCAGCCGACACTATTTTGCCCGGTGTGCCATCCCCGCACTACACAAGCACGTGTCCCAAAACATCTGCCGTGCTCTCAACAACGCAGTTACTGGGAGAGTCCACCTGACAACGGACACGTGGACAAGTGCTTGTGGTCAAGGATGGTACATCTCTCTGACGGCACACTGGGTAAACATAGTGGAAGCCGGGACCCAGTCGGACCTTGGGACGGAACACATCCTCCCCACACAGAGGATTGCGGGCCCTATGTCAGTCAGAGTTGCCCCCACAGTGTACAGCTCCTGCGCATCATCCTCCTCCTCATGTTCAGCCTCCATCTCAGATATCACCATATCAGTTACAAGCTGGAAGCACTGCAGCACTGCCTCAGCCAAGCGGCAACAGGCTGTGCTGAAATTCATAAGCTTAGGTGATAAACCTCACACTGCTTGTGAGTTGTGGACAGCTGTGAAAGAGCAGGCAGATCTGTGGCTGAGACCGCTGAACCTACATCCAGGCATGGTCGTGTGTGACAATGGCCGTAACCTGGTGGCGGCTCTGAGGCGAGGCGAGATCACACACGTACCATGCCTGGCTCATGTGCTTAACCTCGTTGTTCAGCGGTTTCTTAAATCGTACCCCGAGTTGCCAGATCTGCTCATCAAAGTACGCTGCCTGTCAGCTCATTTTCGCAAGTCGGCTACAGCTTCCTCCGCCCTTGCTGTGTTGCAGCACCGTTTGCAGCTTCCGGCACACCGACTGGTGTGTGATGTCCCCACACGTTGGAACTCTACCTTCCACATGTTGCAAAGGATTTGAGAGCAGAAGAGAGCAGTTGTGGAGTACCAGCTGCAACAAGGCCGTCGATATTCAGGTCAGACTCCACACATAAGACCTCAGGAGTGGACCTGGATGTCTGACATATGTACCATCCTGACAAACTTTGAGGAGTCCACCAAGATGGTGAGTGGCGATGACGCCATCATTAGCATCAGCAACCCACTTGTCTGTCTTTTGCAACGCATTGCAGCCAGAGTATGATGAGATGGATCAAGAACCCGTAATGGGCGATTACACACAGCCCAGCCTCATCTCATCCCAATGTGCATTGGGGGACAATGAGGGAGAGGAGGAGGAGGAGGAAGAACAGGAGCTGGTATCATGCACTGTAGACGGTAGTACCTGTACAACTGTCATACAGTCGGTTCAGTGTGGGTGGCCTGAGGACAGGGGGGAGGAGGAGGAGGAGGAGGAGAGCATGGTCAGTCATCATCTTGGTGAGGACACGGAAGTCTTGCCCGTTACCAGTCTGGCACGCATGGCTGACTATATGTTACGCTGCCTTAACCGTGACCCTCGCATTGCCAAAATGTTGGTTGACAGTCATTACTGGTTGGTGACACTTTTAGACCCCCGCTACAAGGAGAACTTTCACTCTCTTATTCCTGAGGTGGAGAGGCCTACAAAATTGGGGCAGTACCGGAAGGACCTTGCTGCAGAACTGTTAAAAAATTCCCATCTGAACACGCTAGCAGCAGAGGTCACAGTTCGTTGACCAACCAAGGCATACAGGCGAGAGAGACGCAACTCCAATCCAGCAGAGGCAGGGGAACACTGTCAACATTCTGGGACAGTTTTATGAGACCTGCCCAGCTTACAGGCCCTGAGGAGCGGGGTACTCTCACAAGGAGTGGAAAGTTTCAAAAGATGGTGAGGGAGTACCTTGCCGACCGTACCAGCATCCTCCGTGATTCCTCTGTGCCTTTTAATTATTGGGTATCCAAGCTGGACACTTGGAATGATCTTGCTCTGTACGCCTTGGAGGTCAAGGCCTGCACTGCCGCTAGCGTGTTATCGGAGCGTGTTTTTAGTGCCGCTGGGGGAATTATAACTGATAAGTGCACTCGCCTTTCAACTGACAATGCTGACAAGCTGACCCTTATCAAAATGAACAAGGGCTGGATTGGGACAGACTTCTCATCACCACCAAATGACAGCAGGGTAACATAAAGTCAAATCCACTGTGTTATTTCGGGAGGTGTATTCCCATGCACCGCTTCACACCCACACATGGGTATACGCTTCCTCAATTCGGCCTTTTTTTGCTCTTCTCCTTATCCTCAGCCTCCACCACCACTATACCACCAGGGTGACCGTGGTCCGTGTTGCCAGCATTGCAAGTTCCTCCGTCCTAATTTTTGGCAGCTTTTGCTTGGAAGGCATAGGCAAAGACTATGGGAGACCCACTCCCCAATAATGGGAATAATGTTTTTAATATGCTGTACTGCATGGCTCTTGTAAGGGGCATTAAAACCGTCTTGTTAAACCACTCTGACCTTCACGTCTCTTCCAAGGGGCATTTAAACCATCTTGTTAAGCTACTGCAACCTCCACGTCTCTTCCAAGGGGCATTAAAACCGTCTTGTTAAGCTATTGCGACCTTCACCACTTTTTCAAGGGGCTTTGATATTGTCTTTTTATTCCACTGCGAACTCAACCATTCTTCCAAAGGGCATTGCATTTCCTCCTAATTTTAGTCAGCTTTTGCTTTTCAATGCATAGGCGAACACTAAGGGAGACCCACTCCCCAATAATGGGTAGAAGGTTTTTAGTATGCTGTAATCCACGTCTTTTTCAAGGGGCATTGCAGTTCCTCATAATTTTTGGAAAGCCTTCCATTCACTGCTTAGCCAACAGTGCACAGGAGACCTGGTTGCTATAAATGGAAAAAACGATTTAGTTAAGGCCCTCTGACCTCCATGTCACTTCCAAGGGGCATTGGAGTGCCTCGAAATTTTTGGTAGGCTTTGAACTCACTGCATGCCCTATAACTGTGTAGCCGAACCTCTCCTTTTGGTACAGAAACTTATCCTACTAGACATGTGTGGTTGACTGGCCTGATATTGATGTGAATGGTCCCTGTTCATCCTGCTCTTTCTCCTTTGCCACCACCTCATCCATCATTCTTCACCTGAAGCTTTGTTTTAACGGGAGTCATAGAACTGGGATAGTAGCAGGAAAACATCCAGCAATCCTCGGAGGAGGTAGGATATGTGCCAAAACACTGACCACCTCAGGCCAAGCCGCTACTACATGCATGCGCTTGCATTCCAAGAAAACAAAGCAGATGCTAACTTTTATCATCATCATCATGCTCCTCACCTTGGCACTCTCAATTCCCCATGGGAGAAGCCAGGGCCCACCGGAGGAGTCTGGTTCTCTGGTGGGCTCGTCTAATGCTGCCCTAAAGCAGGCCGGGCTAAGAAAAGTGTGGAGGGATGTTCCAAGGAGAAATAGGGGCGGCTGGGGACCGTTTATGGACACTTGGCCACCCCCAGGCAGCTGGGGACCGTGTATGGACACCCGGCCGCGGGGCGGCTGGGGACCGAGTATGGACACCCGGCCGCCCCCTGGCGGCTGGGGACTGAGTATGGATACCTCGCTTCCGAAGCAGGTATGAGGTAGTGGCCAGCTTCAGCCTCCTCCAAACTAAAAGGCCCCATTTCAAGTGCAAGCAAGCTGCCAGTATAGTATTGCAGCCTGGGGGTGGGTGGGTGGCAGGCTGCATATTTGTGCTTGCAAGGAATGGGGGAGGTACAATTGAACACTGCCCTGGGACAAGGACTTGCACGGGGATAGTTGCAAGTCTGCATCTTCTGATGCGGAAAGGATCACTTCTGATGGGCACATTTTTAGCCACTGGCCTGGGTGTCAGAGATGCTTCCAGGGGTCTTCCCCATGCTGTTCCCATGTCTTTTCAGCACTGTATGCATGTGTCACACAGCACATGGCCAGATAAGATTGTAAAATGTTAAAACGACATTTCCCGGTGAATGCATTTGTCAAGGTTGAAAGCAATACAAAAGTGCAAAAATGCATAAAAAATGCTACTGGTGAACATAGCCCAAGGTGTGGAGGAGTATTTTTGTTTTTGGTTATTTATTTTACCTTAACATATTTCACAGGAAAACCGTTTCAGTTTCGTTTTTGAAGTTTTTATTGTGAGCCCGTTAAAGTGGCTTAATACCTCTGAACACGTTGTTGACAGCAGTGACCTAGGGGTCAAAAATGCTTCCTGGGGCGATGCCCATGCTGTCCCCATGTCTTTTGAGCACTGTCACTATTGTTTTGGGCACTTTTTAGGCTTTCTACAGTCTGCCAGGGGGTGCCGCCGCAAAAATGTTCGGGTCTCCCATAGACTAACATTGGGCTCATTGCTCGGGTCGAGCACCCGAGTATCACGGCGAGTTCGGCCCGAGCTTCGAGCACCTGAGCATTTTAGTGCTTGCTCAATACTATTCATGACCAGTCAAATGCTCATGATGTCACCAAAGGCCCTGAAGCAGTCTCCACATTGGAAGCTTCACTGATAATGCTATAATCAGTGAAGCTCCTGCTGTGGACACTGGGGGCCCTGAAGGGAGTGTAGGCCCTGGGCAATTGCCCAACTCTTCCTAACACCCGCCCTGAATACTGTGGAAGTAGATGTGACCCTGTCTTTAGAGACACCTTCTCTCTATTTATCGTATTGGAATATAAAGATATTATCAATTAGGGTCCCATGTAATATTACATTTCCCCAACATCAGCCAATGAGGGGGAAATGTGTGTCTGAGTTTCCTCCTCAGAATTAGCCATAGATGCTCCCAAATTAAAGAAGTTGGCTGTGATATGAAAACTTTTTTACCTTTTTCAGACATTATTGAAGTTATATCGAAAAACCTGTAGAGAAAAATACTCCAAAAATGTACCTTCAGTGTGCTGCATTTGTAAACTAGACCAATAACACCAAGAATACCACCTAAAAATGTAATTGCGCTGGGGAAAATTTATCATCCCCCTATGCCAATTTTCTTCCAATCTACAATGAAAAGGAAGGGCAGCATATATAGTTCTATATTGTGGTCATTCCTTCATGTTGTGGAGGAGCCCAATTGTGATAGTGGCATAGGTGCTTTGTCCCACTTCCCTTTGTCTTTCTTTTGTGAATAGCAGGTATTCACCAGGGGTCAAGGCCAGGTCAGTGGTGTTATGGCATATGCAAGCTGTGTGGTAACAAAGCTTCTGGTAATCTGCCTTTACAATGTGATTGGTGAAGCTTCTCTGCAGTAGTAGTAGTCCAAGTAAGAGGAGTCCATAGGAAGTGTGCCTTTTGGTGGGAAGTTAAAGGAGAATATATAGCTGCTACCTGAGGTGGCACCTTCCCATTGCTGAAGAGAACCAAAGAAGCAGCGTCACTAGAGAAGCATTGTGCTCATTAAGATAATGGAAAGTAAGAACTTCTAAGCTATGCAATTGTGATTTTGTACATTTTTTTTCACAAATCCACCACTCACAGTGTCATAATGTCGCTGTGAGTGATAGTTCACCTTACCTATAGGATCGGGAGCACGCTGAGCTGTCAGGATTGTGAATGAAAGCTCAGCTGTCCAATCTGACCCAGCCTGTGGAGTTTAATCCAGGTGTCACCTGTTCTGGGTGATTACTTGGTTATTTAGCTGGCTGGAAATGACTAGAACATTGCCAGTTGTAGCTTTGCTTAAGTGGTGTATGTTTCCTCTGTGCTCTGAATTCTTATGTTCTGATCTTTGTTGCCCGACCTTGGATTTGCATTGACCATCCATTTTCCTAGCTTCTTTGTCTTGATCCACTACCTTCTTTGAATTCTGACCTGACTACACCTTCGTCTCACCCCTCTGTTTATGACGTACCCTCCTGGCTTTTGGTCTTGGACTCCTTGACTTCCCCAACACACGGCATGTCTGTGAGAAGTAACTACACGTCACATTTTGCTCCTTTAAAATAATCCTTATAAGATGCCTGTCGGCCTTATGTTTAAGGTCATAATACACTGAAATACAAACAAAGGGCAGTTTTAGTTCCCTTCGTCTTGATTTTTCTACTGAAGACAATTTCTTAAATCAAGGCTTGTCTGTCTGGGCTTCCTTGCTTGCAAAATGTTCAAGCCTTATTGATATCCATTTTTGCATTTATTTTCCATTTTTTTTAATAAAGTTTACTTTTTTTAAACAAAAGAAAATTACAGCAAAATGTTGCTACCTCTGATAGTAACACCGTCAGTTTGAGTAAGTATGTTATACAGTCCACCTCCTCAGCCACCAAAACTCTTCATCCATCATTTTCATAGCACACTTTCAACTGTGTCAATGACACAATTGTCTGGTCAGTCCCTTAGACCTCAAAACCACAGTACTCTGTAGGCTAAGGAAGATATTTCATTGATTTATTGGATGAGATGGATAGTTAGCATTTGAACTCGAATTACATGTTAAATGAGGAGATGTAGGAATCAATTTAAGTGCCCAGCTATGTTCCTGGCTCTACAAACCATAGCGGTTGAGGCACTGGCAATGGCACTAGTACTCTGAGTCAGGACAAATGTAGAGGTGGGAATCACACATGGTGGCAGGGAGCTCATGATATTTTCCCACTCTGAGACAACTCATGGATAATGTTGTTAATAATTGGAAACTAGAAAAAGGTGCTGAGGAGGTGATATCATCAGAGAGGAAGGGTGGTGGAGTCAACATTAAAGAATAGATCCGATGCTCTAACAGCAGTTATTCTGGAAGAAGATTTGCTCCTTCTATGGTCAGTTTGGGAGTAGGTGATGTCACGACTGATGCTGGTTTAGGAGGCTCAATTGTGTCTGAAAGTTCTAGCTGTGGTCATGGTGGTGGTAAGTCTTATGTGAAGGCATCTCAGGTAATGGAATTCTTCTCCAAGTTGCCGAAAGACAAGTGATGAGCGAGCATGCTCGCGACTGCTCAGTGCTCGTCCGATCATCTCACTGCTCGAGATGCTCGGCGCTTGCCAAGTATTTCCGAGGTTGCTCGGCGGGAGCTCGGGTCCCCTCCCTGCATGTTTGGTGCTCTTTAGAGAGCCAAACAACATGCAGGGATTGTCTGCCACTCACTGTAATGCCGCAGTCATGTTGGTTGCAGCATTGCAGTGATTAGCTGGCCGCACAGCATCATCAGGTCTATATCAGACCTGGTGCCGCCATGCTCTTCACAGTCATTCCAGAATCAGACAGTGTAGGGAGAGCTGCTGCTGAGCTAGGGAGAGATTTGCTTGTTTCTAGCTAGTGTAGGTATACCAGACTATATTAGAGACACATATCCATCTCAACTAACAGTCCTTCTGAGGACTAATCCAGCTGCAGAGATATCAGTGCTAGGCAGGCAGGCAGGGTATATAGCAGACTGCAGTGCACATAGCAAGAGGGTCCATTACAGTTCTGTCTGCTGGTGCTTTTACAGATATTTGTAGAAATAGGCCCAGGTATCAGGGGACAGGAATAATTTTTTTTTACTCAATCCTGATTATTTGCTTAAAAAGCAATCCAGAGAACACCGTTTATCTGCACCATTTGCTTGTTGGCACTGCAGAATACAGCCAGGTCCTTTCCATATTACAGCGTTAAAAATCCAGCTATTTAAAACCGAGGTTTGTCCGTCACACGGATCACATATAATTGCACTGAAAATATTGCCATTTCTGGCCTCCATTAAAATTTTGTTTCAGTGTGTCAGTGAAGTTATTGACACCGGTTTGCTGTTAAAAATAGTTACCTACAGGCCAGCTATTTAAAACTGTGGTTTGTCCGTCACACAGATCACATATAATTGCGCTGAAAATATTGCCATTTCTGGCCTCCATTAAAATTTTGTTTCAGTGTGTCAGTGAAGTTATTGACATCGGTTTGCTGTTAAAAATAGTTACTTACAGGCCAGCTATTTAAAACTGTGGTTTGTCCATCACATGGATCACATATAAGTTCGCTCCAAATTCAGCCATTTGTAGTGAGCATGGAAGATATTGTCTTCCATTTAAAATGGGCAAGACACGTGGCAAGCGACGGGGAACTCAACGTGATGGTGATGGTGATGATGCATGCAGAGGCCGAGGCCGTGGGCAAGCAGAAATTGTGCCACAACAAACACCCACATCTTCTCGCTCGACCTTCCTGTCCCAATTAATAGGGGACCGCAGAAAACCACTATTGTACACAGAGCAGTGTGAAAAGGTTATTGGTTGGATAGCAGATAATGCTTCCAGTCACTTAGCCACCACCACCACCCTGTCTTCCACACGGTCAAGTCTCAGTAACCGTGAGTCTGGACCGCATATTCCTCACTCTGATCCTCTTTCCTCCCACCATGCTGAGTGCCCAGAAACAACTGATCCTACACTTGAACACTCCGAAGAGCTGCTTACTTTTCCATTTATAGATTTGGGCCTCTCGCCTGGTCCATTTGAAGCGAGGCAAGAGGAGATCGCATGTAGCGATGCCCAAATATTTGAGCAGCCACGGTCATACGAAGACGACAGTGGGAAAGTGTCACAAGAGGTGGACGATGATGAGACACAATTGCCAGAAAGTCAGGAGGAGGACCAGGGTGCAGAAGTGGAAGATGAGGTGGTGGATGATATAGTAACTGACTTTACTTGCCTGACTTTAGCTTTATTGATATCAGGACAAATGAATTTGGAGTACAGATAACGACAGTGAAAGTCTTAGTGTAGCATTGGTGTCTCTGCCTCCTGCCCGGCAGAGACGCCGATCCCCTTACTGCTGCGGCCACAGTCCAGCATTCTCTGTTCCTCATCCTGGCTCCCATGCTGTGCTTGCCCGGGATACGCACACCGCGCTCAGATTCGTTGTTGACAGCAGTGACCTGGGGGTCAAAAATGCTTCCTGGGGCGATGCCCATGCTGTCCCCATGTCTTTTGAGCACTGTCACTATTGTTTTGGGCACTTTTTAGGCTTTCTACAGTCTGCCAGGGGGTGCCGCCGCAAAAATGTTCGGGTCTCCCATAGACTAACATTGGGCTCGTTGCTCGGGTCGAGCACCCGAGTATCACGGCGAGCTCGGCCCGAGCTTCGAGCACCTGGCCATTTTAGTGCTTGCTCAATACTATTCATGACCAGTCAAATGCTCATGATGTCACCAAAGGCCCTGAAGCAGTCTCCACATTGGAAGCTTCACTGATAATGCTATTATCAGTGAAGCTCCTGCTGTGGACACTGGGGGCCCTGAAGGGAGTGTAGGCCCTGGGCAATTGCCAAACTCTTCCTAACACCGGCCCTGAATACTGTGGAAGTAGATGTGACCCTGTCTTTAGAGACACCTTCTCTCTATTTATCGTATTGGAATATAAAGATATTATCAATTAGGGTCCCATGTAATATTACATTTCCCCAACATCAGCCAATGATGGGGAAATGTGTGTCTGAGTTTCCTCCTCAGAATTAGCCATGGATGCTCCCAAATTAAAGAAGTTGGCTGTGATATGAAAACTTTTTTTTTACCTTTTTCAGACATTATTGAAGTTATATCGAAAAACCTGTAGAGAAAAATACTCCAAAAATGTACCTTCAGTGTGCTGCATTTGTAAACTAGACCAATAACACCAAGAATACCACCTAAAATTGTAATTGCGCTGGGGAAAATTTATCATCCCCCTATGCCAATTTTCTTCCAATCTACAATGAAAAGGAAGGGCAGCATATATAGTTCTATATTGTGGTCATTCCTTCATGTTGTGGAGGAGCCCAATTGTGATAGTGGCATAGGTGCTTTGTCCCACTTCCCTTTGTCTTTCTTTTGTGAATAGCAGGTATTCACCAGGGGTCAAGGCCAGGTCAGTGGTGTTATGGCATATGCAAGCTGTGTGGTAACAAAGCTTCTGGTAATCTGCCTTTACAATGTGATTGGTGAAGCTTCTCTGCAGTAGTAGTAGTCCAAGTAAGAGGAGTCCATAGGAAGTGTGCCTTTTGGTGGGAAGTTAAAGGAGAATATATAGCTGCTACCTGAGGTGGCACCTTCCCATTGCTGAAGAGAACCAAAGAAGCAGCGTCACTAGAGAAGCATTGTGCTCATTAAGATAATGGAAAGTAAGAACTTCTAAGCTATGCAATTGTGATTTTGTACATTTTTTTTCACAAATCCACCACTAGTGTTGAGCCACCCCCGTAGTGTTCGAGTTCGGTTCGGTTCGTCGAACACCCGTGTGTTCGCCGAACTGTTCGTCGAACACCTTCGAACACCGTTAAAACCAATGGCAGGCAAACAAAAACACATAGAAACACATAGAAAACACCTTCAAAGGTGTCCAAAAGCTGACAAACTGCTCAGAAGACACAACTAACACATGGAAAAGTGACAAGTACATATAGTCATGCGAAAAGAAAAGAGGTGGAGGAGTAAAAGGAGGGGGAGACACAGATATAGGCATGTCATGCCCTTCTAAAATCCAAAAAGTGAGAAGCCGAGACGGCCAGTCCGCTCCTGCCCGTGCCACCTCCGTGTCGCCGGGTTTGTGCCAGAGCCGCGGTGAACCCTGACGGCCAGCCCCCCTCTCCCAATACTGGTGCCTGTCCGCTGGTGGGTCGAGAGAGTCCCCCTGTGGTGGAGGCAGCTCTAAGCTTTTTAATTTAAATTGTCCCTCTAATTTGAATGAATACACTTTAAATCCATTTACAAGGATCTATTGGAGGGCAAGTCTCATGCCAGCAGCCGCGTAATTCCAGCTCCAGTAGCGTCCACTAAAGCTGCTGCAGTTAAAAAGCTTTTATAAGGATCGAGCTCGGCTGTCCACCGCAAGGCATCCTAGTGCCAGTCCCAGCCCCTATGCCTTGGGGTGCCTCCTGATGCTCTTCACTGAGTATCCCGTGGTCCCGAAGCATTTCCTTTGAAAAAATTAAGTGTCCAAACTACAGGTGGTGTAGCTTGCTTAACAGCCGGGATAATCCGCTGACTAGCAGACACTGCTACTAGGCACAAAGTATTTCCTGGGCTAGATGCAGTTAAAAATTTGTAAGTAGATACTCTCGTTGGATGCTGAGAAAGCATTCCATAGAGTCTCCTGGCACGCCATATATGATTCTCTTAAAAAGCTTGGGGTAGGGGTCTAGGGGACCCTTTTATAGCCAAAATCACGGCCCTGTATCACAATACGTCACCTAGGCTGAAGATAAATGGAACTGTAGCACCGAGGGCTCGGTTGCTACAGACGTATTGCACCTCACCCAGAGGTGTGATATCTCACTCTCAGATAAGGATGGAGTGTGGATCAGGACCCGACACCTGCATGCATTACACCACATTGCCGTGGGGCAGGGCGACCAATATGCCCCTGAGATGGGCACGACAGTCCCTGTCCCTGGCTGGAGTGGGGGGAGGGAACACTGAGGAAGGGGAACCCTGCAGTGCAGGAGCAGGGAGGAAGCAGTTCCTGGGTGCATTGAGAAGGGAGTATAAAAGGTGGGCACCATCTTAGTTCAGTGCAGAGAAGTCTGAGCAGAAGTGGCAGGGAGCAGGGGCTCTGCATGAGCTCTGCTCCGGAGGCGGGCCTAGTAACAGAGGCCCAGGCCTGCAAGAGGGAGAAGGAAGGAAGAGGAGCGGAGAAGGCTCCAGGAACGAGGAATGAAGGGATCCCAGGGGTGCGGACGGGCGAGTCGCCACCGCACGCCCGAATCCACCTGCGTGGAGGGGTCAGGCCAAAGGGGGAGACTGGTCCCCGAACTAGTGGAGGCAGGAAACGACCCTCAGCTAGAAACCGGAGGCTCTGACATTTTATGTGGCGCAGCCCCTTGCTCCACCCGCTAGGAAGGCACCACATAGGGTCAGGGAAACTGGCGCCAAGTTTACCAAGAGGAGGCCCGAGGCAGCCGGACAGAAGTGTTGGTAAGAAAGGCCAGACAAAGGACACACAAAGGGGGTCCTGTGAAGCGCTCCAAAGTTATCTGGGAGTTGTCTGAGCCCCTCACCTGGTGAGCACAGTACGACGTGGGCAGCCGTTACCTGCAGACGTGGTCTGGATAATAAGAACTGTGAGTAAAGGCCCTGAACTGCATCACTGACTCCGTGTCATTACTGCTGCTGCCCTGCACCATCACCCCCATCCTCCGCATACACTGCCCTGAGGCTATACTCCTCCCGTGGGGAGTTATGCTACGCTCTGCTGCACCCACAACACCAGCCTTAGCGGTCTGCCCTGTAGCGGCGGTTCACTCTGACCGCAATCCACGGGTGGCGTAGTCGGACATTTAAACATCAAAACCACATAAATAGTTCCGCCACTGGTTTGACCGCCCTGAGCCACGGAACCGGATCGCCGCCACGAAGACTACAACCACCAGCATCCACCAAAAAGGGTCCGGCTCCGGGTGTCCCAAGGTCCAGGGGGTGCGTCAGAACATTTTCATCACCTTTCACAATCACCAATGGGACAAGGCAGGGATGTCCTCTGTCCCCTCTCTTATACATCCTAGTGACGGAGCACCTGCTCTCATCAATTCGCCATAACCCCAATATTAGATGGATTGAGGTGGGAGGCACCGAGTACAAGTGCTCTCTATTTGCTGATGATGTCCTAGTATATATCACTCAATCACATATATCCATCCCTGCTGTTATGGCTGAAATAGATCACTTTGTTACATGGTAAAATTTTAAAATCAATGCAGCGAAGTCTGAGGCCCTCGATGTCTCCCTCCCTAAATCCATATAGGATTCCATCCAGTCCAACTTTCCCTTTGCCTGGCCCTCACAGGGTATCAAATACTTAGGAATTCCTATTCATAGAGACCTCTCCCATCTATGTTATCTTAATTTTGGGCCCTTTATTGAACAATTCCATACAGACCACGGTTGGCAAGTTAGAACTGTAAGATTCACTACGTGAACCACTGGTGTTTTGTGGAAAAGCACATGTACACTGCGTTCCAAATTATTATACAAAAAGTGTTTAGGAGTGATAAGGGAAGAATTTGTTTGTTTGTCAGTTAAACTCATTGATGGTGATGTGTGTCAGGGCTCTTTATATCACTGTAAGCAATTGCAGACACCTGTGCTAATTAGTTTGGCAGGTGTGTCCAATGAAAGGCAAGACTACTTAAGAAGGCTCTCTCACATTATTAAGCAGCCTACATTTTCTGCCAAAATGGGAAAGAAAAAGGATGTGTCGGCTGCTGAGAAGCAACAAATTGTGGAGTGTTTAGGTCAAGGCATGACTACAATCAACATTGTGCGATGATCAGGATGAAGTGTCTTGGCAATCAAGAAGTATGTAGCTGATTCACAGTACACACGTGTGCGTGCTGATAAGGGCAAATTGAGGACTCTTTCCTACAGGCAATTACGTCAGGTTGAAAGAGCAGCGGCAAAAAAGCCTTGTCATAGCAGCAGACAAGTTTTTGAAGCTGCTTGTGCCTCCAACGTCCCCCGAACAACAAGATGCAGGGTCCTTCAGAGGATTGCAGCTGTGCATACGCCATCCTGTCGACCTCCTCTATCCACTTCACACAAGCAGAAACGGCTCCAGTGGGCCAAACATTACATGAAGACTGATTTCAAAACTGTTTTGTTCACGGATGAGTGCCGTGCAGCGCTCGATGGTCCAGATGAATGGAGTGGAGGATGGCTGGTTGATGGACACCCCACGCAAACACGGCTACAGCGCCAACAAGGAGGAGGTGGAGTAATGTTTTGGGCTGGAATCATGGGGAGAGAGATTGTCGGCCCCTTTAGGATCCCTGAAGGCGCTAAAGATGAACTCCATAATGTATGTGGATTTTCTCAAACAGCACTTCCTGCCATGGTTCAAGAAGAAGAACCGTGTATTTCACAGCAAGATCATTTTTCTGCATGATAATGCACCATCTCATGCTGCACATAAAACATCTGCATCTCTGGCTGATATGGGCATAAAAGGGGACAAACTTATGGTGTGACCCCCATGCTCCCCTGACCTCTACCCCATTCAGAACCTTTGGAGCATCATTAAAAGGAGTGTCTATGATGGCGGGAGGCAGTTCACATCTAAGCAACAGCTCTGGGAGGGTATTCTGTCCTCATGCAAAACAATTGAAGCAGAAACCATCCAAAACCTGACAAATTCAATGGACGAGAGAGTTCAGAAGCTCCTTTCGAACAAGGGGTCCTATGTGAAAATGTAACATCACCTAGAATAAAGTTTTGAGTTGAAAACTGTTTGATTTCAGTTTCTAACAACCTGCTAATGCTTATAATTTCAAAAATGACCATTTTTTTGGTCTTTATTAAAATGAAAAGGTTGATCGAAAAGTTTGGGGGATCTAAGAGTGTGGCAACCCAGTAGTCATGATTACTTCGAATTCTGACAATATGAGGGTCATGCTGCAGGTAGTGCAGCAAGAAGGCACTTATGTGTCTTGCGCATCTCGGAGCCCCAAAATTATTTTCCGGGCTAGATGCAGCTAAAAATTATTTTTAATTTTAAATCTGGTGAAGCTTATTATAGATGGCCTAATAGGATCAGTGCTGCACACTGCTACAAAGCCCAAATTATTTTCCAGTCAAGATACAGATAAACATGATTAGTAATTTGAAAGCTTAAAACGGTTGGTAGGGTGATTTTAACCAATCATCAAGCTTTTACTCTCCCCAGGATGACACAGGGGTAGAAAAGTCGTTTCGGATCCATGATTTGTTCATCTTTATGAACGTGAGTCTGTCTACATTATCAGTGGAGAGCCGCGTGCGCTTATCTGTCAGCACACCACCAGCAGCGCTGAACACACGTTCAGACAGAACGCTGGCTGCGGGGCATGACAAGATCTCCAAGGCGTAAGTGGCTAGCTCCGGCCATTTATCCAGATTGGAAGCCCAAAAAGAGCAAGGGTCCAGTGACACAGTCGTGGCTTCAATGTTTACTTGGAGATACTCCTGTACCATCGTCTCTAGGCGTTGACTATGTGTCAGACTTCTTGTCTCCTGTGGCCTTGCAAAGGATGGGCTAAAAAAGTGGTGAAATGATTCCGCAAAATTGATGTTACCAGCAGATACTGTGGTTCTGTTACGGTTTGAGTGCTGAACACTTGACGGTCCCACGGTTGGCAAGTTGGAACTGTGAGATTCACTACGTGCACCACTGGTATTTTGTGGAAAAGCACATGTAAGATTCTGCAACAGTCTCTGCTGATACTCCTGCATGCGTGCATCCCTTTCTATGGCAGGAATAATTTCTGCAAATTTACTTTTGTACCGGGGATCTAACAGTGTGGCAACCCAGTAGTCAGGATTATTTCTAATTCTCACAATTCGAGGGTCATGTTGCAGGTAGTGCAGCAAGAAGGCACTCATGTGTGTTGCGCATCCAGGAGCACCAAGTCCCTGTTGTGTTGGTGGCAAGGTAACAATCATGCTTCCTTCCTCTGTCCTATCCCCCCAACCTCGCACAACAGAAATGTGATCAAGGTCTCCCTCATCTGATGAGTCTTCCATCAGTTCGTCCTCCACTTCTTCCTGGGCTCCTGCACCTTCCTCACTAGTTTGGCTGCTACCATGCGCCCTGGTAAAATCATCTCCCCCACCCTCACATGCCTGCCGCCTTGGTGCTGCCGACCGTCTGGACCTTGCAGATGTTAGCCCTTCCGCATACAACTCCTCCTCCTCTACTTCCTCCACCTCCTCTTGTGCCACCACCTGACTCCGAATTCTGTTTAACATGTGCTCCAGCATGTAAATCACCGGAATAGTCATGCTGATAATGGCATCGTCAGCACTAAACATCTTCGTCGCCATTTCAAAACTGTGCAGAAGGGTGCATAGGTCCCTGATCTGAGACCACTCCTCCAGCGTGATTTGCCCCACCTCTGAATCTCGTTGGCCCAGGCTATACGTCAGAACGTATTGCACCAGGGCTTGTCGGTGCTGCCACAGTCGCTGCAACATGTGCAGAGTTGAATTCCACCGGGTAGGCACATCGCATTTTAGCCGGTGAAGTGGCAGGCCCAACGACTTCTGTAGAGATGTAAGTCGCTGAGCTGCGGGATGCGAACGGCGGAAGTGAGCACACAGCGACCGTGCCCTCTGCAGAAGGCCATCTAGTCTGGGATAGTGGGCTAAAAATTGCTGGACAACCAGGTTCAACACGTGAGCCATACAAGGCACGTGTGTGACATTGCCCCGGCGAAGGGCCGCACCCAGGTTTGCAGCATTGTCGCACACGGCCTTCCCTGGTTTCAGGTCCAGTGGAGACAACCATTCATGAAATTGGTTCTCCAGAGCTGACCACAACTCCTCAGCTGTGTGACTCACATTTCCCAGACATTTCAATGTAAAAACCGCCTGATGACGTTGAGCCCTACTGCCGGCATAGTAAGGAGGTGTGCAGGATCCCTTCTGCGCAGTTAGAAAGCTTGTGGCATGACCAGACAGGCTTTGGGTGCAGGTGGAAGACCGAGAGGAGGTTGAGGAGGCAGAAGCAGTGGAGGAACTTTGACATAAAGAGGATTGACGCACAACTCGTGGGGACGGCAAGACTTGGACAGCAGCCCCTTGTCCTGCTGTCACCATAGTTACCCAGTGCCCAGTCAGCGACATGTAACGCCCCTGTCCATGCCTACTCGTCCAAGTGTCTGTGGTGAAATGCACCCTGTCACACACAGAGTTTCTCAAAGAAGCGGTGATGTTGTGTGCGACATGCTGGTGGAGCGCAGGCACACCTTTCTTTGAAAAGTAGTGCCGACTGGGCATCTGGTACTGGGGCACTGCGACGGACATAAGGTCTCGAAAATCCTCTGTGTCCACCAGGCGGAAAGGCAGCATTTCTGTAGCCAAGAGCTTGCAGATGGTGAAATTCAACCTCTTAGCTTTCTCATGGCTAGGAGGAAATGGTCTTTTACTTGTCCACATCTGAGGGACCGAGGGCTGGCTATTGTGCTTAGACGGGGTTGATAAGGGTGTCCCCGGCAAACTGCCGGTCTGTGAGGAAGATGCAGGCGGACATGTTAGGTTGCCTTGATCCAAAGGTGGTGCTATCGATGTCGGACAGCGCTCAAGACCAGCTGGTGTTACCACCTCCAAAGAAAATGATGACCTGCCAATCACGCTGGCTGTTGCGGGTAAAGAGGTGGCAGGTCTGCGCCCCAAAACAGGTGTGACTGCTGTCCCCCCAGTCACAGAGGATGAAGAGGCCGCGGATGCACAAGATATGGCAGACGGTGGTTGGCCCGGCCGGCTAGGCCGCATTGTAGCACACTGAGCTTCCCACTGCAACTTATGCTTCATGTCCATGTGCCGGTTCATGCATGAAGTACTCAAACTATGTATTTTTTGGCCTCTACTTAGCTTTTGCTGACAAATGTTACAGATAACACGAGTTGGGTCATCTTTATCGATCTGAAAAAATGCCCAGGCTATGCAAGGCTTAGCACCCATGCGACCTGAAGAGCCACCACGACTTGTGGTGAGAGGCAGAGTTGTGTTTGAGGATGCAGTTGTTGACGTGCTTCCAGTACTACGTCTCTGTCCAGGAAGGCGCAACCTGACCTCGTCGTCACTAGCATCTTCCTCCACCTCCTCTGCTGACCTCATCTCTTGGCTGACTGTGGGTTGACAGTAAGTGGGATCTCCGACCTCATCATCATCACCCTGTGCGTTATCACACCCGTCGTCCTCAGAGCCAACCTGTTCCTGCCCTGACAAAAAACTAAAGTTGTCGCTCCAATCAGGTATTTGAGTCTTATCATCGTCTTCCTCATTGTCTCCACCAACAGGAGTTACAGTTTGGGAATGAGGGTCTACATTATGGTCAGAACCTTCTGCGTCTGGTCCTGGATCCGACTCATAAAGATTCTGGGCATCAGTGCAGATCATTTCCTCGTCTGGATTCACAGAAGCGCTGGAGTCGACCTCTGATTCCCAGGCTATAGTATGAGTAAACAGCTCTGCAGACTCAACCATCTGTTCTACCTCATACTCAGACGGGCAGCTGGAGATTTGGGAGCTGTGAGGAAGCAAGTGCGATTTGGGTGACACCTTTGAGGACTGGAGTATTTGTGATGTTGAAGTTGATGTGGAGGAGAGCCCACTTAAAGGAGCACTTGATATCCGTTGAAGCACCTGCTGTTTTTGTGCCTCATCTGGAATTTGTAGCGATTGGCGTGGCCGTAAGAAAGGGATCTTATCACATTGTCCGCTAAAAGAAGTAGACATTTTAGTTTGGCTGGAAGATGGTCTTTCTTCTGCACCTACCCCACGGACACAACCTTTTTTCCCCTTCCCAACACGCCTATTCCCCTTTCCACCAGCAGCAGGCCTTTTTCCACTCATTTTGGTGGTTAACTAATTCACAACTCTGGAGTTGTTTGCACAAAAAAACAATGGATGGTAACCGAACAGAGCTGAGTGGCCAAACTGTGGTATTAGGCCAAAACTATTGGCTGGGTTAGATGCAGAAAAAAAATATTTTTAATTTGCAACCTGATGGAGGTCAGTATAGATGGACTAATAGACCAAGTCCCACACACCGCTAGAAGCCCAAATATTTTTTCAGAGCTAGATGCAGAAAATTTTTTTATTCAATTTGCAACCTGATGGAGGTCAGTATAGATGGACTAATAGACCAAGTCCCACACACTGCTAGAAGCCCAAATATTTTTTCAGAGCTAGATGCAGAAAAAAATTATTTTTAATTTGCAACCTGATGGAGGTCAGTATAGATGGACTAATAGACCAAGTCCCACACACCGCTAGAAGCCCAAATATTTTTTCAGAGCTAGATGCAGAAAAAAATTATATTCAATTTGCAACCTGCTGGAGGTCAGTATAGAAGGACTAATAGAACAAGTCCCACACACTGCTAGAAGCCCAAATATTTTTTCAGAGCTAAATGAAGAAAAAAATTATTTTTAATTTGCAACCTGATGGAGGTCAGTATAGATGGACTAATAGACCAAGTCCCACACACTGCTAGAAGCCCAAATATTTTTTCAGAGCTAGATGCAGAAAAAAAATATTTTTAATTTGCAACCTGATGGAGGTCAGTATAGATGGACTAATAGAACAATTCCCACACGCTGCTAGAAGCCCAAATATTTTTTCAGAGATAAATGAAGAAAAAAATTATTTTTAATTTGCAACCTGATGGAGGTCAGTATAGATGGACTAATAGACCAAGTCCCACACACTGCTAGAAGCCCAAATATTTTTTCAGAGCTAGATGCAGAAAAAAATTATTTTTAATTTGCAACCTGATGGAGGTCAGTATAGATGGACTAATAGAATGATGCTATGCCCAAAAGATTTTACTTCACTAGGTGCAGTAAAAAAATTGGTATTCTATACACAGGTGGTATATCTTGCAACACAGATAGGCTACTCCACTGACTAACACACTCTGCAATAGGCCAAAAAGGATTAGCTTTGCTAGATTCAGCCAAATGCTGTGAAAAAAACTTGCACAGCACTGGCACAGACCTGCCTGGCAAAAACTGATAGGAACTGATGTAACCTAGTCCTGAAAAGGACTCCAATTACAATTAGTCTTTACTCCCACAATCTATCTATTTAAGAGCACAGACCTGCTTGATAAAAGTCGTAGGAAATGCTGTAACCTAGTCCTTAAAAGGACTGCAATCACAACTATTCCCTACTCCCAAGCTATCTGTATATTTGTGCTAAAATTGGCTTGAAATTAACAAGGTATAGCGCACACAGCAACAGCGGTGCCGTCTAACACGCAGCTGCAGCAGTGAGAAAATGGTGGCGACGGGGAAAATGGCTTGGTCTTATAGGGCAAGGACATGTGACATACACTGCCAATCACACATGCCCTTGCTTGTGTGATAAAAAGCACTTCGCTCCGTGTGTGCGCTGCTGATAGGCTGACAGATTGCACCTCCCCACTGCAAATGCGGGAAAGAGAAAAAAAAATGGAGATCTTCATTGTTCCTGCAGAGATCCATCCCCTGCCCCTCCCCCCGCCCCGCTGTACACTCAAACTGCGTATTAACATTAATTTTCATCATTACTGAGAAAAAATCCAGTTATGATTTTGGTGCACGAACAGTTATCGAACATAACCTCGAACAGCCGAATTTTTCTCAAATTGTTCGTGTTCGCCGACCGGCTCGAACACCGCCCAAAACAGCTCGAATTTGAGATTGGCGAACAGTTCGAGTAGAACAACGCTCATCTCTATCCACCACTCACAGTGTCATAATGTCGCTGTGAGTGATAGTTCACCTTACCTATAGGATCGGGAGCACGCTGAGCTGTCAGGATTGTGAATGAAAGCTCAGCTGTCCAATCTGACCCAGCCTGTGGAGTTTAATCCAGGTGTCACCTGTTCTGGGTGATTACTTGGTTATTTAGCTGGCTGGAAATGACTAGAACATTGCCAGTTGTATCTTTGCTTAAGTGGTGTGTGTTTCCTCTGTGCTCTGAATTCTTATGTTCTGATCTTTGTTGCCCGACCTTGGATTTGCTTTGACCATCCATTTTCCTAGCTTCTTTGTCTTGATCCACTACCTTCTTTGAATTCTGACCTGACTACACCTTCGTCTCACCCCTCTGTTTATGACGTACCCTCCTGGCTTTTGGTCTTGGACTCCTTGACTTCCCCAACACACGGCATGTCTGTGAGAAGTAACTACACGTCACATTTTGCTCCTTTAAAATAATCCTTATAAGATGCCTGTCGGCCTTATGTTTAAGGTCATAATACACTGAAATACAAACAAAGGGCAGTTTTAGTTCCCTTCGTCTTGATTTTTCTACTGAAGACAATTTCTTAAATCAAGGCTTGTCTGTCTGGGCTTCCTTGCTTGCAAAATGTTCAAGCCTTATTGATATCCATTTTTGCATTTATTTTCCATTTTTTTTAATAAAGTTTACTTTTTTTAAACAAAAGAAAATTACAGCAAAATGTTGCTACCTCTGATAGTAACACCGTCAGTTTGAGTAAGTATGTTATACAGTCCACCTCCTCAGCCACCAAAACTCTTCATCCATCATTTTCATAGCACACTTTCAACTGTGTCAATGACACAATTATCTGTTCAGTCCCTTAGACCTCAAAACCACAGTACTCTGTAGGCTAAGGAAGATATTTCATTGATCTATTGGATGAGATGGATAGTTAGCATTTGAACTCTAATTACATGTTAAATGAGGAGATGTAGGAATCAATTTAAGTGCCCAGCTATGTTCCTGGCTCTACAAACCATAGCGTTTGAGGCACTGGCAATGGCACTAGTACTCTGAGTCAGGACAAATGTAGAGGTGGGAATCACACATGGTGACAGGGAGCTCATGATATTTTCCCACTCTGAGACAACTCATGGATAATGTTGTTAATAATTGGAAACTAGAAAAAGGTGCTGAGGAGGTGATATCATCAGAGAGGAAGGGTGGTGGAGTCAACATTAAAGAATAGATCCGATGCTCTAACAGCAGTTACTCTGGAAGAAGATTTGCTCCTTCTATGGTCAGTTTGGGAGTAGGTGATGTCACGACTGATGCTGGTTTAGGAGGCTCAATTGTGTCTGAAAGTTCTAGCTGTGGTCATGGTGGTGGTAAGTCTTATGTGCAGGCATCTCAGGTAATGGAATTCTTCTCCAAGTTGCCGAAAGACAAGTGATGAGCGAGCATGCTCGCGACTGCTCGGTGCTCGTCCGAGCATCTCACTGCTCGAGATGCTCGGCGCTTGCCAAGTATTTCCGGGGTTGCTCGGCGGGAGCTCGGGTCCCCTCCCTGCATGTTTGGTGCTCTTTAGAGAGCCAAACAACATGCAGGGATTGTCTGCCACTCACTGTAATGCCGCAGTCATGTTGGTTGCAGCATTGCAGTGATTGGCTGGCCGCACAGCATCATCAGGTCTATATCAGACCTGGTGCCGCCATGCTCTTCACAGTCATTCCGGAATCAGACAGTGTAGGGAGAGCTGCTGCTGAGCTAGGGAGAGATTTGCTTGTTTCTAGCTAGTGTAGGTATACCAGACTATATTAGAGACACATATCCATCTCAACTAACAGTCCTTCTGAGGACTAATCCAGCTGCAGAGATATCAGTGCTAGGCAGACAGGCAGGGTATATAGCAGACTGCAGTGCACATAGCAAGAGGGTCCATTACAGTTCTGTCTGCTGGTGCTTTTACAGATATTTGTAGAAATAGGCCCAGGTATCAGGGGACAGGAATAATTTTTTTTTTCTCAATCCTGATTATTTGCTTAAAAAGCAATCCAGAGAACACCGTTTATCTGCACCATTTGCTTGTTGGCACTGCAGAATACAGCCAGGTCCTTTCCATATTACAGCGTTAAAAATCCAGCTATTTAAAACCGAGGTTTGTCCGTCACACGGATCACATATAATTGCACTGAAAATATTGCCTTTTCTGGCCTCCATTAAAATTTTGTTTCAGTGTGTCAGTGAAGTTATTGACACCGGTTTGCTGTTAAAAATAGTTACCCACAGGCCAGCTATTTAAAACTGTGGTTTGTCCGTCACACAGATCACATATAATTGTGCTGAAAATATTGCCATTTCTGGCCTCCATTAAAATTTAGTTTCAGTGTGTCAGTGAAGTTATTGACATCGGTTTGCTGTTAAAAATAGTTACTTACAGGCCAGCTATTTAAAACTGTGGTTTGTCCATCACACGGATCACATATAAGTTCACTCCAATTTCAGCCATTTGTAGTGAGCATGGATGATATTGTCTTCCATTTAAAATGGGCAAGACACGTGGCAAGGGACGGGGAACTCAACGTGATGGTGATGGTGATGGTGCATGCAGAGGCCGAGGCCGTGGGCAAGCAGAAATTGTGCCACAACAAACACCCACATCTTCTCGCTCGACCTTCCTGTCCCAATTAATAGGGGACCGCAGAAAACCACTATTGAACACAGAGCAGTGTGAAAAGGTTATTGGTTGGATAGCAGATAATGCTTCCAGTCACTTAGCCACCACCACCACCCTGTCTTCCACACGGTCAAGTCTCAGTAACCGTGAGTCTGGACCGCACATTCCTCACTCTGATCCTCTTTCCTCCCACCATGCCGAGTGCCCAGAGACAACTGATTCTACACTTGAACACTCCGAAGAGCTGCTTACTTTTCCATTTATAGATTCGGGCCTCTCGCCTGGTCCATTTGAAGCAAGGCAAGAGGAGATCGCATTGTTACAACTCTCCTGTTAGGCTTTTTTTAGTTTGATGGTCACATGACCATTTTTGCCTATTTAATCCGGCTCCGCCCTCCTGGCTTTGCTGGACTTCATTTGTATTTACTACTGTTGAGCTAGCTTGTTGCTCTGTTGCCGTTCTCTGTTAGTTTTGCTAGGTCTTCTGACCCCTATGCCTTTTTGTTGTGTGTTTGTCTTTGACTGCTACTATTTCTGCTAGGAGGTGTCCAACTTTTCCCAGTCCATAGATCTTGTAGTAGGGATCCCTTCCTCACATCTATAGGTCTGCGTTCAGACTAGCCGAGGACTTTAGCAGGTCTGATCGCAGGATCAGGTTCCCCGTTACATCGTAGGGATCTAGTTTAGTTCTATTGTAGGGACAGATCTCCTCTCTTTCCTTAGTCTCTGTAGCAGATCATAACAGTAAGTCCAGCCATAAAAAAAAAAAAATTTCTCTAAGGAAAGACCTCCAGTTTTCCATCATGGTCTCGGTGCAAGATTTGGCTCAACGCTTGCAGGGACTCTCTCTGGAGGTGACCAAGCTCCAACAACACGTGAGTAGCTGTTCTGGAGCGCATTTTGTGGAACCTAAGGTACGTCTGCCTGATCTATTTTTTGGCGAACAACAAGATTTTTTTTCTTTTAAAAATGCTTGTCTATTATATTTTCGTTTGAGACCCGGATCCTCTGGTGATGAATCACAGCGCATAGGGATCATAATGTCACTTTTGCGCAAAGATCTTCAGGGATGGACCTTCTCTCTCCAACCTAGTGATCCGTGCTTTAGATCAGTGGATAGTTTTTTTTCTGCTTTGGGTTTGTTGTACGATGATCCTGATCGTGTCTCATCTGCTGAGTCTGAATTAAGACGTTTGAGGCAGGGATCAGGTAATGTGGAAAAATATTGTTCTCACTTCCGACGGTGGTCTGCCCAGGTGGGGTGGAACGATTCTGCTTTGAAAAGCTTGTTTCTTGCAGGGCTATGTGAAAGGGTAAAGGATTTACTGATTGCTTATCCCACACCTGGAAACTTGCAGGAGGCAATGCAATTAGCTATACGGGTGGACAGGAGACTGCGTGAAAGGGTTAATGAGAGCAAATCCTCTGCTATGTCAGCTTCGAGTCCTGAGAGGTTCTGTGCTGACAATGGAGAGCCGATGGAAATTGGGGCGATGGCACCCCGCTCTCAGGAAAAAGACCGCCGACTTTCTGAAGGCTTGTGTTTCTATTGCGGAAAATCTGGTCATTTTATTAAGAGCTGTGTGCTTCGTAAGAAGAAAGAAAAAAAAAATGGTCAGTCATGCTCGTATTGCCTGTTTAAATTCTAAGGGAGAATTCCTATCTGCCACTACTGCTGCTCAGGATGAATTAATTGAATTTCGGGTATTTGTGGATTGTGGATCTACTCTGAATGTGATTGATGGGGGATTCTTGCAAAAACTTAGATTAGAACCTAAAACTTTGTCATCCCCTATTGCTGTGGTTTCTGTCGATGGCTCTCCCTTGAAGAGTGTTACTCACAAGGTCTGTGAATTTCCCCTCACTATTAATGGTATTCATCAAGAGAATTTGGATTTGGTGGTATTGGATAATTTGCCTTCTCCAGTAATATTGGGGTTACCCTGGTTAAAATTGCACAATCCTGTACTGGATTGGTCTACCAATGAAATTAAGTCCTGGAGCCCTAAGTGTTATGACAAGTGTTGTAACGGGCGCATTGCTGTTGTGGATAGAGGGGAATTGCCTGTACCTATTCAGGATTTTTGGAGAGTTTTTTCTGAGGAGGAGTCGCAGGTTTTGCCTCCCCATAGACACTATGATTGTACCATTGAATTTGTCCCTGGCGCGACTCTTCCTAAGAGTCGTTTATTTAATCTTACTATTCCTGAAAGAAAGGCTTTGGAAGAATACATACAGACAAGCTTGGCCGCCGGTCACATTAGGCCTTCCAAGTCTCCTGTGGCTGTTGGATTTTTTTTTGTAAAAAAAAAAGATGGCGGTTTACGTCCTTGTCTGGACTTTCGTGAGATTAATAAAATTACTGTACGCAATCCTTACCCACTGCTATTGATTCCTGATTTATTTAACCAGTTAGTGGGGGCCAAGTGGTTCTCTAAAATTGATCTCCGGGGGGCATACAATTTGTTGCGCATGAAGGAGGGTGATGAATGGAAGACTGCTTTTAACACTCCTGTGGGTCATTTTGAGAATCTGGTTATGCCTTTTGGTCTCACCAATGCTCCAGCATTTTTTCAGAATCTTATTAATGATATCCTTAGACCTTTAATCGGCAAAAATGTGGTTGTGTATTTGGATGACATTTTGATTTATTCGCCGGATCTGGAGTCTCATTGGCGGAGCGTACGTGAGGTATTACAGTTATTAATGGACAATTCGCTTTTTGCTAAGCTGGAGAAATGCGAGTTCGCTGTACAGAGAATTAGTTTTTTGGGCTACATTATCTCCAGTGAAGGTTTTGAGATGGACCCGGTTAAAGTTCAAGCTGTGCAGGAATGGCCTAGGCCTATTGGTTTGAAATCGATACAGAGGTTTTTGGGTTTCGCCAATTATTACAGAAAATTCATAAAAAATTTTTCTATAATTGTCAAACCGCTGACCGATCTCACCAGGAAAGGTGCTAATGCGGTTCAGTGGACTTCTGAGGCCATTGAAGCTTTTGTGTTTCTAAAGGAGAGGCTCACCTCTGCTCCCATCCTTATGCAGCCTGATGTGACTAAGCCGTTTTTGGTTGAGGTTGATGCTTCTTTGGTGGGGGTTGGTGCGGTGTTGTCTCAGGAAAACAAGGATGGAGTACATCCCTGTGCCTTTTTTTCAAAAAAATTTTCCGAGACTGAACTTAATTACGATATTGGTAATCGGGAATTGCTGGCGATTAAACTCGCATTTGAACACTGGCGTCATCTCTTGGAAGGTGCTGAATTTCCCATTCAGGTTTTCACTGATCATAAAAATCTGATCTATCTTGATGCTGCCAAGCGCTTGAATGCCCGTCAGGCTAAGTGGGCACTTTTTTTCTCGCGGTTTAATTTTTCCGTTACTTACATCCCGGGTACCAAGAATGTTAAAGCGGATGCTTTGTCTCGCAGCTTTTCTCCCATGGTCGGTGTTGAGGAGGAAGAGGAGACCATTTTACAAGAAGGTGTTGTGATTGCTGCTTTGGACTCCGTTTTGGAGGATGAGATTCTTAAAGCACAGGAGAATGCCCCATCTAACACTCCCCATGGGAGGTTGTTTGTGCCTAGGACCTTTAGGAGAGATTTGTTTGTTGAGTGTCATGAGTCTCGGTTGGCAGGTCATCCAGGAATTTCTGAGACCAAGAGACTTGTGGGTCGCAGTTTTTGGTGGCCTGGATGGCAGAAGGAAGTCATTAAGTGGGTGCGCCAATGTACTGTGTGTGCAAGATCCAAGTCTTCGCATGCTCCTGCTGCGGGGTTGCTTTGCCCTCTGGAGGTTCCTAGTGCACCTTGGACACATCTGGCTATGGACTTTATTACTGACCTTCCTCCCTCTGAAGGTTTCACGGTCATCTGGGTGGTCGTGGACCGTTTTAGCAAGATGTGTCACTTGGTTCCCTTCATCAAACTGCCTTGCGCTAAGACACTCGCCAAGGCCTTTGTCAAGGAAATTGTCAGACTACATGGTGTTCCTACTGACATTGTTTCTGATAGGGGACCTCAGTTCGTGGCTCGTTTTTGGCGTGCCTTTTGTGACAGGTTGGGAGTTCATTTGTCGTTTTCATCCTGATATCATCCTGAGTCTAATGGCCAGACAGAAAGGAAGAACCAGGATGTTGAGCAGTTCTTGCGTTGTTTTGTGGCAGACAATCAAGAGGGGTGGTCTGAGTTTCTGCCACTTGCTGAATTTGCTCTTAACAACCATACATCCTCTTCTGCTGGGTGTTCGCCTTTTTTTTGTTGTTCTGGGAGACATCCGTCTTTTGGGTCATTTTCCAAATTGGTTTCGGCTGTGCCTGAGGAGGAGAGTTTTTCCGGTGATTTGGAGAGAGTTTGGACGGATGTGCGTGGTAATCTTCAGGAGGCTAACAAGAAATCTAAGAGGTACTTTGATAGGAAACGGCAAGAGGTTTTGTTTGCTGTTGGTGACATGGTTTGGTTGTCCTCTAAGAATCTGCGATTGAGGATTCCTTCTAAAAAATTGGGTCCCAAGTTCGTAGGGCCCTTTAAGGTACTTCAGATAGTTAACCAATCTGCTGTTAGGCTGGAGATTCCTACGTCCTGGAGGATTAATCCGGTGTTTCATGTTTCTCTGTTGAAAAAAGCTGATGTGTCGGATGGTGACGCCTCTGCCACTGTTCCTCCGGTGGTGGAGGATGGGGAATATGAAATTTCCCGCATCCTAAATTCTAGACGGTATAGAGGGAGTTTGCAGTATCTCGTCGCTTGGAAGAGTTTCGGACCTGAGGATAACTCATGGGTGAGGGCGGATGATGTTTCTGCTCCCAGACTTGTCCGAGCTTTTCACAGGAGGTTTCCTGGTAAGCCTGGGCCTAGGGGATCCGGAGGATCCTCTTAGAAGAGGGGGTACTGTTACAACTCTCCTGTTAGGTTTTTTTTAGTTTGCTGGTCACATGACCATTTTTGCCTATTTAATCCGGCTCCGCCCTCCTGGCTTTGCTGGACTTCATTTGTATTTACTACTGTTGAGCTAGCTTGTTGCTCTGTTGCCGTTCTCTGTTAGTTTTGCTAGGTCTTCTGACCCCTATGCCTTTTTGTTGTGTGTTTGTCTTTGACTGCTACTATTTCTGCTAGGAGGTGTCCAACTTTTCCCAGTCCCTAGATCTTGTAGGGATCCCTCCCTCACATCTATAGGTCTGCGTTCAGACTAGCCGAGGACTTTAGCGGGTCTGATCGCAGGATCAGGTTCCCCGTTACATCGTAGGGATCTAGTTTAGTTCTATTGTAAGGACAGATCTCCTCTCTTTCCTTAGTCTCTGTAGCAGATCATAACACGCATGTAGCGATGCCCAAATATTTGAGCAGCCACGGTCATACGAAGACGACAGTGGGAAAGTGTCACAAGAGGTGGACGATGATGAGACACAATTGCCAGAAAGTCAGGAGGAGGACCAGGGTGCAGAAGTGGAAGATGAGGTGGTGGATGATATAGTAACTGACCCAACCTGGCAGGAGGACATGCAGAGCGAGGAGAGCAGAACACAGGGGGAAGGCAGAATACTCCAACAGGCAGGAAGAAGCAGTGTGGTGGCCGCAGACAGAAGGCAAGCAACCGTTCCCTGTAACACCAACACAACGGACGTCGCCAGTACAACTGGTAGGTCTTCCCGAGTCTGGTTGTTTTTTAAAGACTCTGCCGATAACCCCAAAATGGCCATTCGCACCACCTGCCAGGCCAGCATCAGCATGGGTAGTAAAACTACCAGCCTGACCACCACCAGCATGATCAGGCACATGGCAGCAAAGCACCTAAATTTGTGGGCCAAACCCCAGGGTCCAGGAACAGTGTCTGCGAAAGACACCATTGCTTCTTCCGCTGTTGTGCATGCAAGCCAATCCCCTGTCCATACTGCATGCGAAGATGCCTCCTGACCTGCACCTGTCGTTGCACACTCTCAACTAGCACCATCAGAAACCATGTCCTTGTCCAAGAGCAGTGTTCAGTTTTCCATACCCCAGTCCTTGCAACACAAGCACAAATACGCAGCCAATGCCCCACAGGCCACACTACTAAATTCCCACATTTCGCGACTGCTTGCACTTGAAATGTTGCCTTTTAGGCTCGTGGAGATGGAAGCTTTCTGCAACTTGATGGCTGGTGGCCGTCCCTTGGTACTCAGTCCCCCACCGCCACTATTTCTCCCAGTGTGCTGTCCCTGCATTATACAAACACGTGTCCCACAACATTAGCTGTGCCCTCAACAATGCAGTTACAGAGAAAGTCCACCTAACCACGGACACGTGGACAAGTGCTTGTGGGCAGGGACGGTACATCTCGCTGATGACACACTGGGTTAATATAGTGGAAGTCGGGACCCAGTCGGACCATGGGACGGAACACATGCTCCCGATGCCGAGGATTGCAGGCCCTAGGTCAATCAGGGTTGCCCCCATAGTCTACAGCTCCTGCACCTCATCCTCCTCAGCTTCCTCCTCCTCTTCAGCCTCCATCTCCGAAAGACCACATCAGTCACAAGCTATAAGCACTGCAGCACTGCCTTGACCAAGCGGCAACAGGCTGTGCTGAAGCTAATATGCTTAGGTGACAAACCGCACAATGCTGAAGAGTTGTGGACAGCTCTGAAAGAGCAGGCAGATCTGTGGCTCACACCGCTGAACCTACAGCCAGGCATGGTCGTGAGTGACAATGGCCGGAAGCTGGTGGCAGCTATGAGGCAAGGCGAGCTCACACATGTACTATGCCTGGCCCATGTGCTTAACTTCGTGGTTCAGCGGTTTCTCAAAAGCTACCCGGAGCTGCCGGATCTGCTTGTCAAAGTACGCTGCCTGTGTGCCCTTTTTAGAAAGTCAGCTACAGCTTCAGCCGCCCTTTCTGTGCTTCAGCAGCGTTTGCAGCTTCCGGCTCACACACTGGTGTGTGATGTCCCCACGCATTGGAACTTTACACTGCAGATGTTTGAAGGATTTGTGAGCAGAAGAGGGCAGTTGTTGACTACCAGCATCAACAAGGCCATCAGTATTCAGTTTAGACTCCACACATAAGACCTCAGGAGTGGACATGGATGTCAGACATCTGTACCATCCTCCAAAACCTTGAGAACTCCACCAAGATAGTGAGCGGCAATGATGCCATAATTAGCATCACCATCCCGCTTCTCTGTCTTCTGAAATGCTCTCTGCTCACATTCAAAGAGGATGCATTGCAGGTGGAGCACAATGAGATGGCGAAAGGAACCATACAAGGTGATTACACACAGCCCAGCCTCACCTCATCCCAACGTGGATTGGGTGACTATGAGGAAGAGGAGGAGGAGGAGGAAGAACAGGAGCTAGTTTCATGAGCTATAAACGTTACTACCTGCAAAACTGTCATTCCGTCTGTTTAGCGTGGATGGCCTGAGGACAGGGAGGAGGAGAGCATGGTCAGTTGTCCTCTTGGTGACAACACGGAAGTCTTGCCTGTTACCAGTCTGGCACGCATGGCTGAGTTTCTGTTTTGCTGCCTTTCCCGTGACCCTCGCATTCTCAAAATTTTGGGTGACATTCATTACTGGTTGGTGACACTTCTAGACCCACGCTACAAGGAGAACTTTATATCTCTTATTCCTGAGGCGGACAGGTCTACAAAAATGGAGCAGTACCAGAAGGCCCTTGTTGCGTAACTGTTAAAAAAATTCCCATCTGAAAACGCTGGCGGCAGAGGTCATAGTTCGTTGGACAACCAAGGAGTACAGCCGAGAGAGACACAACTCCAATCCAGCAGAGGCAGGGGAGCACTGTAAAAGTTCTGGGAGTTTTCTCAGCCCCTCCCATTGTACAGGCCCTGAGGTGCGGGGTACTCTCACAAGGAGTGCAAAGTTTGGGAAGATCCTGAGGGAGTACCTTGCCGATTGTACCAATGTCCACCGTGATTCCTCTGTGCCTTATAATTATTGGGTATCCAAGCTGGATACGTGGAATGAACTGGCTCTCTACGCCTTGGAGGTCCTGGCCTGCCCTGCCGCTAGCGTTTTATCAGAGCGGATTTTTACTGCCGCTGGTGGAAATATAACTGATAAGCACATCCGCCTGTCAACTGAAAATGCTGACAGGCTGACTCTTATAAAAATGAACAAGGGCTGGATTGGGCCAGACTTCTCAACACCACCAAATGATAGCAGCGTAACATAACTCAAATCCAGTGTCTTTTTTTGGGAGGTGTATTCCCATGCACATTTTCACACTCACACATGGGTATACGCTTCTTGCTTTTGGCTATTTGCTCTTGTCCTGCTCCTTCACCTCATCCTCCACCACCATATCACCAGGGTGACCGTGGTCCGTGATGCAACACCCACATAATTTTTTTAAAGGGTGTTTATGATGCCCGTAAAAAAAATTTTTTATACAGTATGTTCCAGTATACCCCCAGGAGTAAATGTTTGTCAGCCCATACACTTGCATGGGCATTACAAGTATAGATGACCCACTCCTTTCTAATTGGAACATTATTTTATGATGCCCTCCAGTCTTTTCCAATGTGCATTGGAGTGCCTCGCAATTTTTGGCAGCCCTTACATTCACTGCATAGGTCAACACTATGGGAGACCCACTTCCTAATAATGGGAACATTTTTTCTTGAGGCCCTCTACGTCTCTTCCAAGGGGCATTGGAGTGCCTCCCAATTTTTGGCAGCCCTTGCATTCACTGCATAGGCCAACATTATGGGAGAACCTCTTCCTAATAATGGAAACATTGTTTTCAGGAAGCCCTCTGACCTCCACGTCGCTTCTAAGGGGCATTGAAGTGCCTCCAAATTTTTGGTAACCCTTGCATTCACTGCATAGGCAAACACAATGGGAGACCCACTTCTTAATAATGGGAACATTGTTTTCAGGAGGCCCTCTGACCTCCACGTCTCTTCCAAGGGGCACTGGAGTGCCTCCAAATTTTTGTCAGCCCTTGCATTCACTGCATAGGCAAACACAATGGGAGACCCACTTCCTAATAATGGGAACATTTTTTTTCAGGGGGTCTTCCTCTTCGTCTCTTCCAAGGGGCATTGGAATAGGCACAAATTTTTGGCAGCCCTTGCATTCACTTCATAGGCAAATAGTATGGGAGACCCACTTCTTAATAATGGGAACATTGTTTTCAGGAGGCCCTCCTCTAAGTCTCTTCAAAGAGGTATTGGGGTGCGTCCAAATTTTCAAACGGGTATTGGGGTGCGTCAAAATTTTGGGCAGACCTGCCACTCACTGCATACGCAATAACAGTATAGGAGACCCAATCTTTAGTAATGGGAACAACAAAGCATAGCCGGCTGATGGCTCTCTAAGAATAGCGAGGGCCGGCTGCTGGCCCTTTAAGAATAGTAAAGGCCACCTGATGGCCCTATAAAAATAGGCTTTGTGACTTTCAGAGTCCCTATTACATAAATGAAACAGGATGTGTTTGATCATGTCTCACACACCACATTGCCAGATAAGGTTGTAAAATTTTAAAATTACATTTCCCGGTTAATACATTTCTCACGGTTGAAAGCAATGCAAAAGTGCAAAAACGCATCACAAATGCTACGTGTGAACATATCCCAAGGTGTGGAGGAGTATTTTTGCTTTTGGTTATTTATTTTGCCTTATATACAAGTCATTACCTTGGAAAGGATGTTCCTTAACATATTTCCCAGGAAAACCCATTTTGGTTTCGTTCTTGTATGTTTTATTGTGAGTAAAAGTGGCGTAATACCTCTGACAACGTTGTTGACAGCAGTGACCTGGGAGTCAGAAATGCTTTCCCATGCTGTTCCCATGTCATTTGAGCACTGTTCCCATAGATTTGGGCAATTTTTAGGCCTCTGCAGACCGCCAGGGGGAGCCGCCTGAAAAATGCTTTAGTTTCCCATAGACTTACCTTGGGCTCGTTGCTCGGGTCGAGCACCTGAGCATCCCATTTTGCTCGACCCGAGCATCGAGCACCCAAGAATTTTAGTGCTCGCCCATCACTACGGAAGACCCATTGCAGAATGCAGGTTGTGCTGTTTTAAAATAAGTCGTGTACATCCTGGAACACATAGACTAGAAACTATGTTTTTCAGTTAGCACATGAAACTGCTCACGACTAGCAAAATGATTATTTTTCTCATGATTGTCTTTCTGGTAGCCAATCTGCATCCACAAATAGTGACTGGTTGTTGTCATTATTCCCATCATCATCCTCATCTACTACTTTTAATATTCTTCCTCATCTCCTTTCTTTACTTCGTTAGTTAGCTTTTTTTTAGCCCAATAAACATGCATTCAGTCATCTGCTTGTGTGGAAAACGAACTACCACAGAACCAAGTTCACCACAATTAAAGTCAACTTACGGACTGTACTGCATTTTGCGAAAGAATTGCATGCGCTCAGCCTTAATGGAAGATACCTAGCCACCATAATTTTTTTAATAAAGCCTTCTATGAGCCTTATCTTCATGTGGCACAGACCCTGGTCCCTACTTGGAATGGATGTGGTGCTACAAGTTGCATTGCACTGCAGCAGTTATGGCCAGGGACTTTGTGTGTATTTTCCACTTGTTTTGTAAAAAAAGCCCTTAATAAAAAGTATATTATTGAAAAGTGGTCCTTACAAAGTATTCATTCAAGGGGGCTAAATACAAATGCACATCACAATTTTTAAATTCATATTTTTTAAATATTTTGAAAATATTTAGAAAACCATGTATCATTTACTCTGCACTTCACAAATATTTACTTTATGTTGGTATGTCACTGAATGAGCAACAAGTAACGTATATCACATTTAGAATTATTCACTATACAGTCAGCACTAGAAATATTGAGTATTAACTATAATTTTTTTATTAATATACCAGAATAAAACTAGAGAAAAAATGAGAAGAGGAGCTTACTTGGGAAAGGCATTTTCCCAGAAAAGCATACGGGGCATTATTACATCAAATGAATAGAGATTTTCCCTCAATATATATGGTGATTAAGTATCCCGACATAAATATAGCAGCAGAGTAGATGTACAATACATAAATAAATATAATAAATAGATCCAAGTGGATAGTAAATAATTAGATACACATGTTACAATAAATACATCATATAATAAATCAGATGTGTAACATATAAAACAGGGAAAATAAATAAATACCATAGAGGAACACCCCAAAACTCCAACAATGTTTCGCCAGGTGGCTTTTTCAAGGAGCATAAAATCCGAGTAAAATACTCAACATTTAAGTTTGTGGGTGTAAAGTGAAAAAATTTGGAAAAGTTCATGGCTTATTAATACCTTTTCAATGCACTTTAAGTGGCTTCCAAACCCCTGCTTTTCCCCAGTGTATTTGCCTGACTTTAGCTTTATTGATATCAGGACAAATGAATTTGGAGTACAGATAACGACAGTGAAAGTCTTAGTGTAGCATTGGTGTCTCTGCCTCCTGCCCGGCAGAGACACCGATCCCCTTACTGCTGCGGCCACAGTCCAGCATTCTCCGTTCCTCCTCCTGGCTCCCATGCTGTGCTTGCCCGGGATACGCACACCGCGCTCAGATCCCTGGGCATTGTGCTTAGGGAGCGCGTGCTCCCTGCTTCTTAAAGGGGCAGCGCGGAGGACATCTGCTATTTAAGGCACCTCCCCCAAAATGAAGGTGCCTGTGCAATTTTGTAGCTTGTGTGCTTATACTCTCTCCAGTCCTCAGGTCCCAGTGCTGCCCGCCAGCCTGTCTATCAGCCATGCCCGCCAGCCTGCCTATCAGCCGTCCTCGCCAACCTATCCATCGGGTCATACCCACCAGCCTGCCTGCCAGCCGAGTCTGCCTACCTGCTTACTAGCCATGCCCGTCTACTAGCCTATCTGCTGTGCTAGTCAGCATCAGCTGTCAATCCTGTGGGAGTTGCCTGCTCTCACACGAGGTCGGTCCCAGAGTAGCACCTGGTCCACCTTTCCGGTCCCTCCTTGGTTCACGGAGTCGACTAAGCCGCCGTATAGCCAAGGTCGGTCTGAGTAGGTCCCTAGTTATGCCCCTCTGGTCCCTCCTTGTACCACGGCACAGTGGTTCCACCATGCGGATCCGTAATGCTTAGCACCTGTCTCTTTCACTTACTTGTCTCAGCCACTTACAATCATTTTTTTTACAGGAATGTGTCATGACTCTGCTGTCGGGTATCCTGGCTCCTTCCCTGTCCCTAACACTAGGGGGAATTCTAGCTATCCCTGTTCCCCGGATTAGTTCTTAAGGTGGAGACGCCGGGGCCACATACCTTGCTTAGCTCCTGAATCTGCCCTCAGTCTGTTCCCTCCCCCACCCAGGGAAGAGGGGGGTAGTGTTGTATGACAATACGCAAATCAGACTAACAAGGTAATAAAAACAGGGATAAATGAAAATGCCAATCATACAAATATGCACACACCAAAAACAGAAGAAAACACCGGGGAGTGGAGGAAAAACCAAAGTAGGAGAAGGACAGGATTTGCACACAGCCAAAATGATGCGACAGTCTCAGATAAATCCACCAAACGCCTCCTCAAACAACAACTCTCCACCAACTCTTAAAATCATGCAGCAATGAAGCTAGCTCTGGCATCCCTAAAAAAAGAGATTTGCAATGTTTCAGAACTTTCCATGCTGGCTAACATTAAAAAAATAGAAAAAAAAGATACTCTTTAAAGATTTTGGTCCTTGCATTGCAATGATTAAAAATAAACTCCCACAATCCCAGCAGTATCAAGGCTTGAATTAACTGTATCCTTAAGGGGTGAAAGATGAGAGCTTCTATAGTAAAGTGGTAAGTTGGAAATATGGATATATCTTTTGAAAGATTTTACAAAATAAATATTTTAGGCAGGAATAAATCTTAACACATTTGACTGTATTATTTATTGCTTAGCAGATGTTAACAGCACTTATAATGTTGTTATTGCCATTATGTAAACTAATTGGAAATTCACTAGAGAATGTAATATTTGTTTTATGCAGAAAGAATGACAAGATTCTAAAACAGTGACTACATACAGATGCTAGATCTGACTGTCAACAAATATTACATTGAACTGTATCAGACAAAGACTGTTGAATCAATGAAACTGTTATTTTTCTAACTTCACTTGTGATAATATTTATTGTTAAATGGCCTACCTGAAAAAAATTGTTATGATCAAATATTTTTGGCATAAAAATTGTACCAAATGTAGCAGAAAATCAGAATGATATCACACCTAAATATTAGCTATACATAATAAGCAATTGTTGTGTCCTGCCAGGGCAGGGAGATGCCCGACGTAAAGGGAGTGGGTGAGGGAGCTGGTAAAGGGGATCCCTGACAATAGGGAGAGGGAGAAGATGGTGACCCCTCAACACTCACCTTATGCTGACACCTGCGCTCCCTATCGCCCTAGACAGGTCCTTTTCCCCGTGCACCATCACATGCCTAAGCCCTGACTGCCCCTTGGTCTTAGTCCCAAATAGTGAGCTAGGCAGCAAGAGACTAGGGGAACCGACAGGGGAAACACACAAACAAATGGAAATCCACAAGAGTCAAAGGGAACACAAACAACTTCTCCAAGAACTCTACAGCTTCTCCAGGAACACAACAGCTACTCCAGGTAAGTAAGGCATAGGATAAAAAAAAACTATTGCTGTCATGGGAGAAATCCAGAATGGAATTTAAATAGTAAAAGGGGGGGGGGGGGTATTAGTAAGCAGCAGATGAGACCATAGCCAATGGAATCTCAGCAGACTTAAACCAAGAACTCTTAACCCCTTCTGTACCAAAAAAACCCGATAAACCTGCACCCTTCATGGGAATGGTCACGTAGACTCCAAAGAGGACCTGTGATTAGCTAATCTCTGTGATCTTCTGATTCCAGGTGCTCCACAGTTCCCGGCAGGGTGTGGCACACTTGTGACACATTGAGTTTTCAATAAATGCAAGTATAGTAATGATAAAAAATTCAGTTAGAAAAAAAATTGATGAGATGAAAAAATCATTGACCCGCATTAAATATTATCAAAAATTTTACACCAATCAAATTGAAGAGGGTGGGTAGTGAGCTAAAACTGTACCTATTTTTTTAAAAGGTGCACATCTCTTAATACTTTGATGAGCCATAGTTTTTATTGCCACATACAACTTTGTGATCATTTTTATACCATTTTTCTTGGTAATGGAGGTGTCAGGACTCAAACCCGGCAGCTCTTCCCTTTGAGCTATTCAGTTCGCTGGACAGTTTCTTGCTAACCAAGATACTAGTACCTGTGTTGTTCCTGATTGCCTCCACCCTGAGTTCCTGATTGGTTCACCCTGAGTTCCTGATTGGCTCCACCCTGTAATATCCTGATTGAACACCCTACTTAAACCTGGCATTACACTTCCTTCTTTGCGAGATTATTGAGCTCCCAGCCTTTAGTCAAGCGTTCCTTTCACCTGCTGCTTCATCCACAACTGTACTGCTGCTCCCGTATTCCAACCTCTGGCTGATTCCTGACATTGCAACCTGCTAAACCTTAAAACTATACTGCTGCACCCATGTACCGACCTCTGGCAGATTCCTGACTACGCTACCTTCTGGTGCTGCCCCTAGTGGTTGCAATACCATTACTCCAACCCAGTTCAGTTCATAACAGAATAATCTCGCACACACAATGGAATCTGTTGTAACTACCCTAAGGCAACAAGTTGCTGAACTTCATGATTTTGATGCCACATACCAAGAAACATTTTCTAAGTTGCAAACACTGGTGTAGGATCAGCAAAAATAAATGATTGACTTACAGAGGCAACTTCTGAATTTGCACAACTCAGGCTCGGAATCAAGCGTATGCATGCTGCTGCCCGCAAAGTTCAGGCAGGATCATCATCATTATCGTGGATTCCTTAATCAATGTCGTATCTTTTTCCAGATGTAACCTTCTCCGTTTACCAGTGACAGGAAAAAGGTTCTTTTCATCATTAATCTCCTGACTGATGAGGCTCTTGCATGGGCCTCACCTTATGTGGAAAAGAACTGTGACCTCCTCAATGACTTAGTCTCCTTCATCACAGCTATGGATCAAATGTTTTATGACCCGAAACATTGTGCTACAGCTGAAACCAAGTTGCATAATTGATGTCAAGGGCAGCGCTCAGTAGCTGAATATTCCTTAGAATTCCGCCGCTCGGTGGCAGACACCACATGGAATTTAGATGCCCAGAGGAGTCAATTTCAATGAGGATTATCAGAGCTAATAAAGAATAAGCTTGCAAGGGTCGAGACCTTTGATAATTTAGAGGACTTTACTCAATTGTGCATCTGAATTGATCACTGAACGAAGAAATGAAAGACTGAGTATTTGGAAACAACCCTAACTACTCCTTTACTCAATCAGCATTGAAAAGCCAACAGGAAATGGAAAGTGTACCTGAACCTATGCAAATTGATGTCATCCGAAAAACCTCTCTCTGCAGTAAAGAAGGAGAGGCGACATACAGAAATGTATGCCCCTATTGTGGGGGCTCTGGACATTTGCCATTAGCTGTCTTAATAAAAGGACTATAGCCTTCCCAAATGCCAAAACTGCAAGCAACTTAGACCTTTTTGAAAGGCCAGATCCTATTATGCAGACCATCTAATTTGTAATGCAGGATAAAGGTAAAGAGCAATCACCATCTTCTCATTTTGTCATTCCCATACAGGTAATAATCGGGAGCCAAAAAAATATAATGCTCTGTCATGTTCGATTTTGGAGCAGGAGGGAATTTCATGGACTTACAATTTACACTAGATAATAACATTGCAAGAAGGCCTAAATCCATGGCAATCAATATGGAAACTGTGGATGGATCACCCTCATCTTCTGGACCTATTATTCACGAGACAATTGAACTTAAAACATGCATTGAATCAAATCATCACAAAGTTGTTAGTTTTCATCTTATTTCTTCTCCAAAATTTCCAGTTATTCTAAGAATTCCCTGGTTTTTAATTCATAACCCTTCTGTCAATTGGGCATCGAGGACCATTACCTTTCCCTCTGAGTACTGTAAGAGCAATTGTCATGCTAATTTATATGTTCTCAAAAAAATTCAAGTATCAAAGATTTCTCATCAGTTATGATAAACTGCCACCTCAGTACCAGCAGTTCAGTGAGGTCTGCAGTAAAAATAAAGCCGATCAACTGCCTCCTCATTGTTCTTATGATTGTCCTATTGAATTGCTTCCAGGAGAATCCATTCCATTTGGGTGAATTTACAAATTCTCTATACCATAATTGAAAGTACTGAAAGAATACCTAGATTAAAAATTAGATAAAGGCTTCATTCAACCTTCTTCTTCTCCTGCTGGAGCACCCTTGTTTTTTGAGGAAAAGAAGGACTCAACCCCCATGTAATGATTATAGAGAAATAAATAAGATTACCATTAAAAATCGCTACCCACTTCCTTTAATTCCTTAGTTGCTAGAGAGACTGCGTTTTGCTAAGATTTTTACCAAACTAGATCGAAAAAAGGGGTTTATAATCTCATAAGAATTTGCCTGGGAGATGAGTGAAAAACCGCCTTTATAATAATAATAATCTTTATTTTTATATAGCGCTAACATATTCCACAGCACTTTACATACATTATCATCACTGTCCCCATTGGGGCTCACAATCTAGATTCCCTAGCAGTATGTCTTTGGAGTGTGGGAGGAAACCCACGCAAACATAGGAAGAACCTACAAACTCCTTTCAGATGTTGTCCTTGGTGACATTTGAACCCAGGACAACAGCACTGCAAGGCTGCAGTGCTAATCACTGAGCGACCGTGTTGCCCTTTAGAACTAGATATGGACATTTTGAATATCTGGTTATGTGTTTCGACCATAGCAAAGCCCCTACCACCTTTCAGCACTTTATTAATGATGTTTTTCAAGATTTCCTGGATACATTTGTTCTGCGCAAGCTCTTCCCTTTCAGCTATTCAACTTGCTGGACAGTGCCTTGCTAACGCAGATATTAGTACCTGTGTTGTTCCTGATTGCCTCCACCCTGTACTGTAATCTCCTGATTGAACACCCTACCTGGCATTTCACTTCCTTCCCTGTGAGATTATTTAGCTCCCAGTCTTTAGTCAAGCTCTCCTTTCACCTGTTGCCTCATCCATAACTGTACTGCTGCTCCCGTGTACCAACCTCTGGCTGATTGACTAAGGAACTTGCCGGTGCTGCCCCTAGTGGCTACAATACCATTACTCGACCCCCGGTCAGTTCATAACAGGAGGATTTCAAAAAAACATAAATTTGGACATTAAGATAAGAGGATCCTCTATACCTTTATCTAATCACTTTAAATGCATCTGTCAATAGTTACGTTTTTAAATAGATGAAATCAGAGTTATCTCCAACCCTGCCATTGCAGAAAGCTGTTAGCTATAAGCTCCTATGTCTATATCAATTCCTATGCTGCATAGGGCTCTGCATTAAGTATATACAGGTGCATCTCACTAAATTCGAATATCATCAAAAAGTTAATTTATTTCAGTTCTTCAATACAAAAAGTGAAACTCATATATTATATAGAGTCATTACACACAGAGTGATCTATTTCAAGTGTTTATTTCTGTTAATGTTGATGATTATGGCTTATAGGCAATGAAAACACAAAAGTCATTATCTCAGTAAACTAGAATACTTTATAACAACAGATTGAAAAACGTTTTTAAAATCCAAAATGTTGGCCTACTGAAACCTGGCACCGTAACAGTTTGCACAAGCCCTGGAATCCAGTGGCTCCCAGGCTCCTTCGGTCTCGAACCTTTACCAAGAGGTCTCCTGCCTAAAGGTCGCAACAAGATACAATCCTGTCTTTCCTGCGGACTGTACACACCCACCTGGATGCCCTGTCCACCTCTGCTGTACGTGTCTCTACTCAAGCGGTAACCGCTCTGGCAGCACCGCAACCCAGTGGCGGTGTGGCACCCAGCGTTGGACCCTGTCTGCTCCTCCACACTTTGGCGGTGATCACGCTCTATGTCGGGGTTTCATTAATCAGTGTACTCTGCACTTTGAGCTCCTGGCTCATCATTTTGCCTCTGACTGGGCTAAAGTGGCATTTATCATGTCTCAACTCTCTGGAGAGGCATTGGCGTGGCTCAATCCCCTATGGGAGAGAGGGAATCCTTTGGATTCCAACCTCCAGGCTTTTCTTGAGGTCTTCCAGAGGGTTTTTGATGAGCCTGGCCACACATCCTCGACTGCCTCCTCTTTTCTTTGTCTACGCCAGGGGAGTCTTACAGCGGGCCAGTACGCTGGACGTTTCCGCACCCTCGCATCAGAACTCGCCTGGAATAACGAAGCTCTGGTGGCTACCTTTTGGGAGGGCCTTTCTGGGCAGATCAAGGACGAACTGGTAGGTTGTATCATACCCACCTCCCTGGACGACCTAGTTTCTCTGGCCACATGGATCGACATTCGGTTCCAGAAGCATTCTAAGGAGGTGATCCGTAGGAGAGACCTCTACGTCTTGCTCCTACCTTCCAGAGGCCGCTTTTGCAACAAACCTCTGCCCCAGTCTCGGCATCCATCCCAGAACCTATGCAGGTGGATAAGGTGAAGGTGGTCAAGTCTCGCAAGGAGGTCCGCCACGCTGAGGGAAGATGCTTTTATTGTGGCAGTTCAGAGCATATGATCCGCTCCTGTCCAGAGAGACCGGGTATCTCCAATGCCTAGGATCACTTGGCGAGGCTGTCCTGGGCAAGAATTCCTCTCCATCTCTGACTCTGTCTATATCGGTTTCCTGTGGCAAAGTCCATTTTTTTTAGACTACTTATCTGGAATTCGGTGCCGCTGGGAACATCATTCAACAAGCCATTGTGGAGAAGTACCAGATCAATATCCAATGTCTTCCGGATCCGTTGGCGGTCTCCTCGGTGGATGGGAGGCCCCTTTCCGAGTCCATCTTGTTCGTCACCGAGCCCGTAGTTCTCCAAATTGGTGTGTTACATTCGGAGGAAATCTCCTTCTACGTATTGTCTGGCCCCTCTCATTCTTTGCTGCTAGGACTGCCTTGGCTTCAGAGACACGAGCCAGTCTTGAATTGGAGTTTGGGAAAGGCGCTCCACTGGGGTCAGGATTGTCACAAGACCTGCTTGGTTGCTATCCGTCCTGCCCAAACGCTTTCCACTCCAGCTAATCTACCCGGCTTGCCGACACCCTACTGGTCTTACGCTGATGTCTTTGACAAAAGGGAGGCTGAGAATCTACCTCCTCATAGGCCATATGACTGTCCCATCGACCTCGTTCCTAGTGCCTTGCCTCTCCGTGGTCGAATCTACCCCCTGTCGTTGGCCGAGACCCGTTCCATGTCCGAGTACATTGAAGAGAATCTTGCTAGGGGATTTATCCTGAAATCCACCCCTCCGGCTGGAGCAGGATTCTTCTTCATCAAGAAGAAGGACAGCTCTCTTCATCCTTGTATTAGGGGCTAAATCAAATTACTATAAAAAATAAGTACCCTCTGCCTCTCATCTCCAAGTTGTTTGATCACCTCAAAGACACAAAGATCTTCACCAAGCTCGATCTCCGAAGTGCATACAATCTGATCCGGATTCGCCAGGGTGATGAGTGGAAGACAGCATTCAACACTCGGGATGGCCACTACGAGTACCACGTGATACCCTTCGGACTCTGCAACGCACCTGCAGTCTTTCAAGAGCTGGTAAATTACATCTTCCGAGATCTTCTATACTTATGCATGGTAGTGTACCTGGATGATATCATGGTGTTCTCTTCTGATCTGCTTTTCACAACGAAGTGACATTCGACAGGTATTGCAGAGGATCAGGAAGAATTGTTTGCATGCCAAATTCGAGAAATGCCTATTTGAGCAGACTTCTCTTCTATTCCTGGGATACTTCATTTCGGAGACCGGTGTTAAGATGGATCCTGAGAAAGTGCCTGCCATTCTAAAGTGGCCCCGACCTGAGGGGCTGAAGGTCGGGGCTATTCAGCGGTTTCTGGGATTTGCTAATTATTACCACTTGTTCATTCCTCATTTTTCTCTGCCCTGACCCGCAAAGGGATTAATCCCAAGGAATTGACTCACGAGGCAGAGAGTGCCTTTGTGTCCTTGAAACAAGCTTTCTCTTCTGCTCCAGTGCTATTTTGTCCTGACAGTAATAAGCAGTTCTTCCTGGAGGTTGATGCCTCCTCCTCAGGGGCCGGATCATTTCTCACCCAGAAATCCTCATCCGGGAGAATGGTGACCTGCGGCTTCTTTTCCAAACTCTTCTACTCTTCTCACCTTCAGAGCGCAATTAGTCCATTGGAGATCTGGAATTGCTTGCCATCAAACTGGCGCTAGAGGAGTGCCGGTTATTACTAGAAGGGGCTCTGCATCCACTAGTCATCTACACGGACCATAAGAATCTCGCTTACTTGCAGTCCGCTCAACAACTCAATCCTTGTCAGGCCTGGTGGTCTCTTTTCTTTGCCCATTTCAATTTCACTCTCCATTTCCATCCGTCAGACAAAAATATCAAGGCAGACATGCTCTCCCGATCATTTCTGTCTACCGACCAAGAGGAGGGGCCTCAACACATCATTGATCCCTCCAGAATAATTACTGTTGCTGCATTTGACCTGTCTTATTTTCCTCCTGGCAAGACTTTTGTGGCTGCTCTGGATAGGAAGAAGGTCCTACTCTGGGGTCATTCATCTAAACTGGCAGGCCATGCTGGTCAGAGGAAGACGCTGCTGCTAATTTCCCGACATCATTGGTCTCTGCTTGCTCTTTCTGTGCCTGTAACAAGACACCTCTGCAACTTCCAATTAGCTGACTTCTTCCTTTACCTGTGCCTTCCGCTGCGTGGCAACATATTGCAATGGATTTCATCACGGATCTTCCAGTATTGGTCGGTTGTACTGTCATTTGGGTGGTCGCTTCTCCAAGATGGCCCACTTCATTCCCTTGCCGGGCCTTCCTTCTGCGCCAGTGCTGGCTAAAGACTTCATCCTTCACATCTTCCATCTCCATGGTCTACCTCTTCATATAATCTCGGATAGAGGAGTTCAGTTTACTTCTCGCTTCTGGAGAGCCACGTGCAAGCTTCTGAATGTCGCGTTGGATTTCTCATCAGCCTATCATCCTCAGTCCACTGGCCAGGTTGAGTGTATCAATAAAATCTTCACTAGCTTCCTCCGGCACTTCATCAACGCTCACCCGAATGACTGGGTGGAACTTCTGCCTTGGGCCGAATTCACCTACAATAAGCATGTGAGTGAATCTTCAGCCAAGTCTCCATTTTTTGTGGTGTACGGACAACATCCAATATCCCGTTTCCTGTTTCCACTTCTGTTGACAATCCTGCTGCGGAGTCTCTTGTCAAAGACTTCTCTGACATTTGGGAGCATACTAAGTCTGCACTGCTGCAGTCCTCTGAGCGGATGAAGAGACACGCCAACAAGAGACGTCTGGACCCGCCTCTATTTCATCCGGGGGACAAGGTCTGGTTATCCTCCAAGTATGTTCATCTCAAGATTCCATCATACGCGGTTCCTCAGTCCTTTCAAAATCCCGAGTCTAATAAATCCAGTGGCGTACAAGTTGAAACTCCCTGCCTCGCTACGGATCCCCAATTCCTTTCATGTGTCTTTCCTCAAGCCTGTTGTCCTCAATTCTTTCTCTGACAATCCAGGTGCCATTCCAGTCCAGTCTTTTTGAGGTAGAGGACATTCTGGCTACCAAGAGGGTAAGAGGAAAGACTTTCTTTCTTGTGGATTGGAAAGGGTTTGGTCCTGAGGAGAGGTCTTGGGAGCCCAGGGGGAACATTAATGCTCTCTGTTTCTGCCGTGGCCTAGGTTCTGCATCCTCCGCTCCTCCTCCAGTCCTCCCCGTTGTGCCTGCCCTGGGTGCACGCGCCACACGCAGATCCCCGGGCACTGTACTTAGGGCACACATGTGCGCACTCCCTGCTTCTTAAAGAGGCCGCGCACGCCATCCTAAGATGTTCCCGGCCAATAGCCAGAGGACATCCCCTATTTAAGGCACCTCCTCTAAAATGTAAGTGCCCGCGCAACCTGTTAGTTTGGTTCCCTAACCTTCTTGTCAGTTCTCAGGTCCCAGCCGTGCCTATGTGCCATGCCAGTCAGTGCCTCTCACCAGTGCTGTGGGAGTCGCCTGCTCTCACACAAGGTCTGTCCTGGAGTAGCACCTGGTCCACCTTCCCGGTCCTTCCTTGGTTCAAGGAGTCGACTAAGCCACCGTATAGCCAAGGTCGGTCCATGTGAGGTCCCTAGTTACGCCCCTCCAGTCCCTCCTTGTACCACGATACAGTGGTTCCATCACCTGGCACCGTAACAGTGTCCTTCTCAAGTTTTCTTTGACCTCAGACCAAATAAGGTTCAAATTGTCTACACATTTACCAGGCTCTGGAGTATCAAATTCAGGGGCCAAAAAAAGAACCAAAACGAGGATAATACTTAGGATTACAGAAGAATGAGGAGATCTTAATGGACTCTTGATATTGAATGCCAAACTGAGCAAAAGGCAGTTGTTCCACTCAGTCACATAACACTGAAAATATTGTTTGAGTGACTGGTTGGCATATTTAGTCTGACCCTTGGTCTCTAGGTAATTCAATACTGACTATATTAGGGCAATTCTGTAACATATTGCATAAATCTGTAAATGGTCTTGTAAATTATAAATAACTGCTGTAAAGAATGCATTGCTTACGGAAAATACATAATTACAAGTGTGAAAAAAATCATCAGAGTTTTCTGGATAAAACTGACAATTTTTTATACACTCGTGTGAACTTGCCCTTGCAGAATTCCTTCAGAATTTAGAAACAAACTGAGTTCCATTATCAGGAACAATATGTTTTGGAATCCCATGAAGATGGGCAACGTGTTTAATAAAATAACTTTTTTAGGTTTGGGAGTTGGGAAACCCGTACAAAGGAAAAAATTACACTGTTTCTTGAATCTGTCCACCACCACCCAGATAACAATCTTTCTTCTGAGGATTGGAGGTCAACAATGAAGTCCATTAAAAGTTTAATCCAAGGACTGTTAGGAATAGAAAAGGTCTGGAGTAGTCCAACTAGGGAAGAGATTTCACAAGCAACAACGTATTCCTCAAGAATTTGGGCCACAAAAATTCCTGTTTATTAGCCGAATATTATTGTTAATCACAAGGTGACCTGCAAAGACAGAATCATGACACATGTGAAGTACTCATAAATGAAACTGGGGAGGAACAAATCATGTTTGGGAAGAAGTGTTGTGAGGCGCTAAAACTTGAGATCTATGGATCTCCTCAACCAGATTTAAATAAACAGAGGACACACCTACACCCTCAGTTAGAATGGAAAATTGTTTAGGGTCCTCATAAACATAAAGTAAAAAAGAGAACATTAGCTTTTTAGTACTGGGTCTAAATGTTTCCACAAAATTAAATCTAGAGAACAATAAAGCTCATTTAGGTTACCCAGGGTTAATGTTACGTGCACGCCGCTAGGTTTAGTTAGGGACAAGAAAAATTTCATGTTACTCAGGGCGACCATGAGTTGTAGTTTTCTCAGTCATAAGGGGGTATTGACTCCCAGACACAGACACACTTGACAGAGTCCTTATGAACTGTTTAACAGCGGAATTTAGTGTGGAGCACAGCCAGTACAATTCAAGTCATTTACAGCAACAGGCTTCATAACAGTACAGTTTCTCCATAAAGGCACAGTAGTGACAGTCTCTTTTAGCAGCACAGCTCAGCACACCCATGACCACAGTCTCTTTAGCCACAATATTTAGTGCACCCACCAGTAGTCCCTGTCCACAGTGCTACACGCTTTACCTTGGAATGCAGTGAGGTACGGGGAGGGGCATTAGAACGGAACGATAAGTTTGGTCCTTAGACATGGTGTTCAATCCCATCTTCTGATAATCCTAGCAACTAGCAGGCAGTCACAGTAGGAGAGTTCCCGGACCCTCATCAGCCTGGCGAAGAGTTCTGCTTCCTTCAAGCTCACTCTCCAGCTTGGCACTGACTCTACGCAGTCTCACTGGGGCAGGCCTGACCACTCTCCTTAGCTGCACCTTGTTAACCCCTGATGTTGCTGAATACTTAACAACATCATGTGCAGTATCTACCTGTCACACTTTTCCCTCCTTTTTGAATGTCGTCATCGACATTGGCCTTCTACCTGGTTGACTTTAACCAGCCCCTTGGAGTTGTTCTCCCCTTACTATCACTGGCAGTGTTCCCCTAATACTGCCTCTTTCAATAAATGTGAGGTGATGGTAGGAAACTGTGGACACTGTGTTACCCATCTTAGCACTTTAAACACATGTTCATCACATTTATTCTATCTACCTTTCTTTTGTTTGTTGGTCTCCTGCAAGAAATAAACTCTTATAGCAACAATTTGAACAACAGCCATTCTTCAGCCAGAGCTTTTCGCTCGTCTTCAATCGGCTCTCCCTAACTACCACTAACATTTTTATCACATTCAAATGCAAAATATTTAAATATGGCACAGTCTTTGTAAAATATTTGGCAGTCAATAAACACATATCATCAATACAGTCAATGTTCCTGAGGAAGTTTGTGCTACTTAGGAACACAGTCCTTTGTTTCCTAAGGCACGGGGTCCTCAGTTCTTCTAGGTAAGGACCCTGGAACAGGCAAGGGGACAGTTCTTTAAAACAGAGGCAGAAACAATGTCCATTTCTTGTAAACATTTATGGCACAGTCCATAAAGTGCAATTTGGGAAACAGTTCCTGGACAGGATGCAGCACAGTTCATAAGTTGAGAGTGCAAACCCCCCAACTTTGCTTGAAGTGCTTGCATATCCAGCAGAAAAAGACACAGCAGGTGCAAATAAAAATAAGGAAGAAAATAAAATGTAGCTTGTCCAGCTATTCAAGTGTATACAGTCTTTTTCAACATAGGCCTTACCAGCCCAAACAGGGAAAAAAAACAGCAACAATAGTTCTGTTAGTGTACACATTCACTGGCGGCTTGGCCAGCCTTTTAAAGAAAACACACACATGGCCTAAGACCTGATTGGACACTTTCTGGGATGGGGAACTATGCCTTTAACAACTAGCACAACTTTGTGACTTACAGGTGGGGCCCAACAGTCTTAGTCCAGTTTCTCTTTCTTTTGGCCCAATGTTGGCTGCACTCCACAATATATCGATACCTGGCTGTTTGTGGCGTGGATTGTGGGGGACTGCACAGTTGTCGGGGTAGACTCTGCCCTTCCTGATGCTGTTGAGGCAGCCGCCTCTGGAGCTGTTGCCTGCGGGGCTGGTTCCCTATCCCGGGTAGGTTGTGTCCCAAATTGGTGTCCAGAGGAGTCCTCTTACTTGACCCTCTGCCTTAGGGTTGGGTTGCTGTGTAGACGGCTTCTCTGGCGTACCCTGTGGCTGCTCTGTGGGCAATTGTCACCTGTGGGGGTCCTGAACTCCCAGTTCCCTGGCCTGGGTGCTGTTGGGCACCTCAATTTTCTCACGGTGTGACATCTCGGTCTGGTCCCGAAGCCCCACCCCTCTCGCGAGAGCAGGTGTCAGCCATGCTGACACGGTGACAACGTCAGGCTGCAGGCCAGTCCAGGCCTCCACTTCAGTGAGTACCTCACGTCGCTGTTCAGGGTAGTCAGCTGTGGGCGGTACCAACCTGAGTCTGCCACTGGTTGGTGCGGACAGCTCCTCCGGGGATCCGGCAAAAGGCAGCAGCACTGCTGTGGGCACAGCTCCTGGTGATGCGGTCTTGGCAATGAGGCAGTGAGGGTCGACCATCTGAGAAACTGGCTGTACATGGGGTACCTCTATTTTTCCGGGGCATCCTCCAAGATCGCGGTGTCCATAGGGATTCCTGCCTGCAGGGTAGATGCTGGATACTACGCCATAATACAACAGTAATAGGAGATGCAGCCTTTTCCTCCAACTCTCCTGACAGGAATGGCATTCTTTCCACACACAGATCTCATGTTCCTCTTTACTCCTCCCCCTCTGGGACAGTACCTCACTGGCCATTGGTTCTGCACTTGGGTGGGTGGGGTTACTTTCCCCAGAGGACAGCCTTATCCAGACTGTTCCTCTGCAGGGGGTTTGGCTCTGCTTCGCCCTCTTTTCTCACACACTCCTATAAGATGGGATGTCCTTCTTCTTTCCCACTGTGCTATAGGGCGCCATTTTAACAAATACAGTCGCCATTTTAACTTTACAACAGTTGCCAAGTCTTGCATTTTGCAGGTGCCTGGTTCTCTGTACTTTACTTCCTAGTTCTTCCTTTGCCCTTTTCACTGGTGTAGCAGAGTTGAATTGAGGTGCTGTGCTGCTGTGTTTTCCAATCACTTTTCCTCTTTTCCCTCTACGCGCTAATTCCTGCTCAGGATTCCCCATACGGGCAACCAAAGTTAAGTGCACGCCAATAGGTTTAGATAGGGATGAGACAAGTTTCATGAATCCTGGGGGAACCGTTACTCAGGGCGACCATAACTTGCAGCTTTCTCAGTCATAAGGATGAATTGACTCCCAGACACAGACACACTTGACAGAGTCCTTATGAACAGTTTAACAGTAGAATTTAATGTGGAGCACAGTCAGTACAATTCAAGTCCTTTACAGCAACAGGCTTCAAAACAGTATGGTTTCTTCAAAAAGGCACAGTAGCAATACTGTCTTTTAGCAGCTCAGCACACCTACGACCACAGTCTCTTTAGCCACTCTATTTAGTGCACCCACCAGCAGTCCCTGTCCCCAGTGTCGCACACTTTAACTTGGAATGCAGTGAGGTACGGGGAGGTAGAACGGAAGGATGAGTCCAGTCCTTAGATGTGGGCCTTCTTTTGTTTAACAACAGTTAACTCCTGCTTCAACTTCTTTCTAGTGTAGATACTCCTAGTGTGGCACCCAAGGTCTGGTCGCCACAGTGGCAGCAATGTCATGTCTGAGAGCAGGTGGGAGGTTCCCTGGTTGGGGACAATTAGCATGCTGCACCTCCTGCCTCAGTCCAGGGAGCGAAGAAACCTGCCCTTTATAAACTGGATCTGGGGCGGGGTTAGAGAGACCAGCCAGAGACGAGTTACAGACAAGTTGCAGATAGGGACAGGTCAGCAGCAAGCTGAGGAGTCCCTGTAGGCAGAGGAGGAACACGAGGCAAGGAGGGAACTAGCAGGGTTCGTCCTGGCCAGAGACTTACAAAGCCGGACACTGGAGTCCGAGGCTGTGAGGGTTATAAGCCCAGCAGCAGAAAACCACCACGCAGGGGACTTCAAGTCCTCTGGCCCAAGGAAGCCCGGAGGCTCAGCCACACGAGAGGGACCACCACTGCCCCGGAGGGGTGAGAAGTACGGAAGGCCCGAGTCGCCAGTCATACGGGTGAGAACAACACGGTACACTCAGAGACGTGGGCTACCAATACACTACAGCGGGATAGCCAAGAAAGAGTGAAGTCAGCACGGTAGGCCTACAAACTCCCCCTGACCAGCAGGATTTCCCAGTTGCTCTCAGACTGGCCAGGCCTCATTTGGTAACCTGTATTCCGGACGGGTCCCTTAATACCACCAACAGTAAAGACCCTGAATTGCATGACAGACTCTGTGTGGTTACTGCCGCTCCCGCGCACCATCACCACCAACATCCACACTTGCTCCCCTGAGGCTATACTCCTCCCGTGGGGAGTTATACTATCCTCTGCTGCACTCACAACACCAGCCTCAGCGGTCAGCCCTGCAGCGGCGGTTCACTCTGATCGCAATCCATGGGTGGCGTAGTCGGACATTTAATCACAAAACCCTATAAATAGACTGCCATTTGGGTTGACCACCCTGAGCCACGGGACCGGGTCCCTGCCACGCAATAACTACAACCCCCAGCATCCACAATGGGTCCGGTTCCGGGTATCCACACTCACACACAGCCCAGGTGGCACGTCACTAGCATCTAGCAGGCAGACACTTTAGGAGAGTCCCAGGACCCTCATCAGCCTGACCACTCCCCTTACCTGCACCCTGTGAACCCCCTCTAGTTGCTGGATACTCAACAACATTATGTGCAGTATATACCCATCACATTATGTTTCTTAAATTATTCTATTTATATAAGGTTTTGTGGTTCATGATAACAGTGACTTTATGTTTCGCATCTTCTGAGAAGTGGGACTGTTCCTCAAAGGCCAACGTTTTTGGCAACAATTCATGATTACTGATATCAGACTTCCTCTTATCAGATGAAGACTTTTGTGAAAAGAAGGCACTTAGGTGGAGTTGAATGAGACACGGTGTACTGTACCTTGTGATAACAGTGCTCCAACTCCAATAAATATGTATTTAACATGAAGTTGAAGGAAAAGTAAAGGTAGCACTCACCAGTGTGTCTGAACATATCCTTTATTTCTGCCAATAATGCATGCCGGCAAGCGGCGTAGGATGGAGGCCCCGAAGGGTGTGCGGGGGAGAGAGACTGAGGACGATGGCTGTTTCGCTGCCTTCCGGCGCTTCAACGGTGTACCATAGAGTGTACTGGAAAACAGGAAAAAATTTCCAAGTGCGGTGAAATTGCAAAAAAAGTGCAATTACACAAATGTTTTTTGGGTTTTTTATTTACCATGTTCACTATATGGTAAAACTGGCCTGCCAATTTGATTCCCCAAATCTATATGAGTACGCAGATACCAAACATATATACCGTATTTTTCGGACTATAAGATGCACTGGACCATAAGACGCACCTAGGTTTTAAAGGAGGAAAATAGGAAAAAAATGTAAGCAAAAAATGTGGTCATGATGCACTGTTATAGGGGAGGGGGTCTGCTGCTGACACTGGCATTGGGGTAATGTCCCCCAATTCTGTTAATATCCTCCATCCTGGTATGTATGGCCCCTCCTTACTGGTATAAGTGGCCCCCATCCCATCCTGGTATGCATGTCATCCCTTTACCCCTGCCATTTGCCCTCACACAGTGTGAGACGCTGTGCTGGAATAGTCACTGCTCCCCACGCAGGGACTCTGTGCATGGGGAGCAGTGACCATTCAGTCTCTTCAATAGCGTGCACACTGTACCGCAGGGCGGCTCCTGTTGCCGCTCTGTGGTCAGTGTGCCCGCTATTAAAGACCATGAATGTTCACTACAACCCATGGGAGTGGGATGTAGGGAATATTCATGAGCTTTAATAGCGGGCTCACAGACCGCAGAGCACAGCAGGAGCCGCACTGCGGCTCCAGTGTGCCGGCTATTAAGAAAGATGAATATTCATTGCTCTCCACGCCAATGGGCGTGGGGAGCAGGGAATATTCATTATCTTTAGTAGCAGGCACAGCTAGGCTGCAGCAGGTGGCTGCTGCCTCCTGTGCCCCGCTGATCCCCGGCTGCCACTCCCCCACACCCACCACCATGGGGCCATACAATAAAATAGTATTCGGACTATAAGATGCACCCCCACTTTCCTCCAAAATTTTGAAGGAAAAAAGTGAGTCTTATAGACCAAAACATACGGTAGTTTATTTTTTATTTTACTGGTGAAAAAAATTCCGAAATTTGTATGAAAAAAAGTTTTTATTTTGATGCTTTTTAGAGACCCATAGCATTATCAGTTTTTGGAATCTGGGGCAGGGCGATGGCTTATTTTTTGCACCATGAGCTGATGTTTTTATTGATTCCATTTTGGAGTAGATATGATGTTTTGATAGCCTCTTATTGCATTGAATTGCAATGTTGCGGCAGCCAAAAAAACTTAATTCTGGTGTTATGTGTATTTTTTATTGTTTTATTTTCAATGGGGCAAAAGGGGGTAATTTGAACGTGTGTTTTTATTTTTTTCACCTTTTTAAAAACTTTTTTCTAACTTTTTACTGTATTCAATAGTCCCTTTAGGAGACTTGAAACTGCAATTGTCCGATCACCCGTGCTATACATAACAGTGCTTAAGCACTGTTACATATAGCAAAAATCACAGTCTCTTATGGACACCGGCCATGAGTCGGCATTCACAAGAGATTCAAAATGACAGGCACAGGAGTCTTCTGCAGACCTCCGGCTGTCATGACAACCCATCGGTAGCCCTCGATCACGTGACAGGGGCTCCCACGTGTGGTATTTGTGTGGCTCTTTCGGCTGGCGAATGGTAAATCCTGCTGTCAGAGGCTGACAGCGGTTAAGAGCCGCGGGTGGAGCACCTATCCGCCCGTGGCTGTTAAAGGCTCATGACATCTGATTAAATCAGCTATTATGTGCAAGGAAAGGTGTGGTCTCAGAGCCGGAACCCGCATCAAAGTTGGGAACACAACATATGACGTAAATATATGTCATATGTCGTGAAAGGTTTGATTGTTAGAGGCTGCATTTAGAAGCACTTGTTGCATCACAAAAGGAGGAGATCCTGTACTAGCTATATTTTAGGAAGTATGAAAATCATATTCATAATACTGTTGTGAAACCAAAGAAATTGTATAATGGCTAACTGCTTTAAAAGGGATGTTTTAGATGTCTGTAGCAGTAAACAATAGCAATTCTGGATCATTCTGTAGTTTTTCTTTTCCTTTTTGGCTTCACTGATATTGGCTACACTATACTGTTGTGGCGCCCCTGAGGGTTCAGTCGCCACAGGGGTACTGCACCTCAGATTGAGGTGTGGTATCTCCTCTCCCAGGTAAGGATGGAGTACCTCACAGGACCCCAACCACACACGCAACACTACACCACTCCAGTTCTGAAGGGGGCCTAAAGCACCATAGTGCTGCCCCGGGCCTGAATGGAGGAGTTGGGGGGAACCAAAGTTACGGGGAACCATGTAGTGAGTGAGGGTGGAGGAAGCACTTTACTTTAGCACTTAATAGAATCATATATAACTGGAGGCCATTTTAATAACCGGGTCTTTGGAACGGCAGATCAGCACAAGGCTGCAGCCGCCTCAGGGTCCACGGTTCCCGGTCTCAGGACTCGAGATGGGGAATTGGGGCAGAGTTAAAACCGGCTCTGTCCCCGGTCAGAGTCCAACCAAGAAGGCCCAGGAGGGGAGCAGAGGGGATAGGCTCCACAGGCAAAAGGATCTCAGGGGGTGCGGACGGAGCGGAGTCGCCACCTGCATACCCCCCTGCCGCAAGAGGGGGTACCGGTCCCCGATTATCTGACTTTGCACTTCACGTCTCTGTCGGAAAAGTCCGGAGGCTTATGTGGATCCCAGGGGGATACGGACGGAGTGGAGTCGCCACCTGTATGCCCTAATCTGAGTTTATCCAGAGGGACCCGGCCTTACACCACGTTCTCACCACAAGTCACCAAAAAGGGCACCCAGTCGGTCCGGGAACTACACATTGCCCACAAGGGACATCGCAATACCCGTACGGGACTCAGTGGGGGACACAAGGCGGGAGAAGTACAACAGGAGAGGAACACTTGAGAGCGGTGGTCCTGTCAAGCGCTCCAGAACTACCTGGAGTGTGCTGAACCCCACCCTGGTGGCCGCAGCTCACTGTGTGACAGCAGAAAGAAGCTCTGAGCTGAGAAAATGCTACCGTGAGTAAAGACTTGTATGACTTCAACTACTGCCTCTGTCTGTTCTTTCCTCCGCGGCTCTGCACCTGCCAGGGCTCTATTCTGCATCCCTCTCTACACTGCCCTGAGGCCCCGCTCCACCTGTGGGGAGCAGCACCAACTAAGCTGCCTGAACACCGGCCTCAGAGGACAGCGGTTTCGCTCTGCTCAGCCCTGTCCACCGCACTTGCGGTTTCGCTCTGCTCAGCCCTGTCCACCGCACTTGCGGTTTCGCTCTGCTCTGCCTTGTCTACCGCATCTGTGGTTTCGCTCTGCTCTGCCTTGTCCACCACATCTGCGGTTTCGCTCTGCTCAGCCCTGTCCACCACACTTGCGGTTTCGCTCTGCTCTGCCTTGTCCACTGCATCTGCGGTTTCGCTCTGCTCTGCCTTGTCCACCGCATCTGCGGTTTCGCTCTGCTCAGCCCTGTCCACCGCACTTGCGGTTTTGCTCTGCTCTGCCTTGTCCACCGCATCTGCGGCTTCGCTCTGCTCAGCCTTGTCCACCGCACTTGCAGTTTCGCTCTGCTCTGCCTGGTTCACCGCACTTGCGGTTTTGCTCTGCTCTGCCTGGTCCACCGCATCTGCGGTTTCGCTCTGCTCAGCCTTGTCCACCGCACGTGTGGTTTTGCTCTACTCAGCCCTGTCCACCGCATCTGCGGTTTCGCTTTACTCTGCTTTATTACCGCATTTGCGGCTTTGAACCCGTCTCCTAGTCTGTACTGGACCCTACCCAGCCTGTGCTCTAACCTTCCTGTTCCTGTATTCCCCGGTGTGGGTCAACAGCCGTGTCCGGGGTCTGACCTGGAGTCGCACCTGGTCCTTCTGCTCGGTTCCTCCCTGGTACACAGGCATCGTATGTGGTCGTGCGACCTTGGTCATATTGGGTAGATACTTAGTTACACCCCTCCAGGCACTCTCCGGTTCATGGTCCAGTGGGATCACTAAACACGCACACGCCAGTCTGTCCGGGCGTGTGCATAACAACTTGGATGACTTCAACTACTGCCTCTGTCTGTTCTTTCCTCCACGGCTCTGCACCCCCCAGCGCTCTATTCTGCATCCCTCTCTGCACTGCCCTGAGGCCCCGCTCCACCTGTGGGGAGCAGCACCAACTAAGCTGCCTGAACACCAGCCTCAGAGGACTGTTGCAGCGCTGGTGATCCTCACCAGACACCACGGGTGGCATCACAAACTTTCGCCTTTCCCATACACCTTTTTCCCTTCCTTCCCTTGCTTTTAAGAGTGACCCCAGGGTACGGCCCCGGGAGCCAGCCACCGCGACATTCCCAAAAACCAACAGCAAGGCCCGGGCGCCGAGTCGTTTCCCCACACCCTGGGCGCATCACTGTAATACCATATGCACTGCCTGTAGTCTGTAGGTAATATCTTAACAGCCTGGACACACTTCTGCTACAGTATCTTCTGTGACATCCAGTGGTACATTTTTAAATTTTATACATTCGGTTTGCCATAGCAATCACAACTCCAATTGCTTCTGTTTGGTCGGATTTCATACCTGTTAGACGTTATCAAGGAATCCATGACCAGACCCATAAGAGGCCTCAAATTCCTCAGGAACACCTTAAATTGTGAAATTAGAATAAAAGAGGGTGCAATAAGTGAAATTGGTGACTTATAGAAGCAAGAGTGATATGTTTCTGATATGGAACATCATATTCCTTGTACTCATATTATTACAATTTAACTATCTGTAGCCATCACTGGTGGGCATTTAGGAGCTTAATAACATGTATGCAATTTCTGTTTGTTGCCATATTTTTTAGCTGTGTATTTGCATGATTATCATTGATCCAAGTAGCTTGAAGTCCTTTGCAATTTCCAGTTTGTCATTGTACATCTCAAATGTGTCCTAGTTGTACCTAGCAGTAGTCAATATTTTTGTCTTCTTTCGTGTTGAGTATCAGTCCTATGTTTGAGCTTTAAAACTTCTTGATACTCCATAATAAGTCCTTTATTCCATCTATACTTGTTGCTATCATTGTTGTATCGTCAGCATATTTAAGAATGTGGTGCTGGAGGAGGATGTTATCAATACCATGGATGGCAAGAAGAACAAACAGATCAATTTTGGAACAAATCAAGTCAGACATACTGTATCACTCGAATCCAGTATTAAGCAACGACTTGCCTACTTTGGACACATCATACGAAGAGAGCAATCACTGGAGAAGGACATCATGATCTGAAGAATAGAGGGAACAAGATGAAGAGGAAAACCAGCAACCCGATGGCATGATACTATCAAGATCATGGCAAAGAAGACCCTGGTGGACCTATCTAGGCTTGCACAATGTTTCCTAAAGAGCATTCATCCATCAAGTCGCCATGGCTCGAGATCGAGCTGAAGGCCGTTAAAAAAAAAAATTAATTCTGCATGGATTAATAAAAGTCAAATTATATGTTAATTTTGCCTTAAAAATGACACTCATTTTAACTCTGATTGGTCACTTTGATTCACAAGACCATTTTATCAACCATGCTTGATACAGAAAGTCAATAGTATTTATATTGTCACCACAAACAGTAATAGTGTTATATCAATCATATTTTCCTTGTAATGATTGCAAGTATTATCCAAACTTGTTTTTGAGCACATAAAAACATTGTCATCATGTTTAATATAGATATATACCTTTTGGACAATTTTTCTATACAAATAAACTGTAATATTTTCAAGTGTGCACTTATTGTCTGACATTTTAATAGATCAATGAAACAGCTTATACAATTACTATTTCTATTGTCAGGATTGTCTGTCAATACAAAATACAATTCAAGATACCACTCAGAACATAGCATTGTTAGCATGATAGCTTATTCGATTTTAGAATTCAATAGGAATAGTAAATAAGATATTTTATTGTCCTTAAATAGTAACTAAACTTTTTTCATAAATCAATAGTCCAAGCTAGAATAGGAAACTTTATAATATATCTAATTGCAGGAAAAAAATGACTCTTTCTCAACTTTTCAATCATTCCTTTCTTTCCCCGAACCTTGTAAATTTAGCATTCTCTCTGAATTCAATGACAAAATTCATACACACAAATCCACGCAAAGATTAAGTTACATGCGGTAGCCCTAGGTCTATGGAGATGGGACATGAACATGAAGGAATGAGTTGCTGGAGGGCAGTAGAGATAAACAGATGCGAGAGAGGGTATTGCAACTTTCTAGTAAGTTTCCAATCCAATTTAGAGCTGTGATAGACTTTACTTACAGTCCAGAGATGAATTCAAAGGCTGTAATGACGCATCGTAAATATTTTTAAGCTTTTGAATTCTCATTCAAATAGTATCTTAAATAAAAAGGCTGCTACTTGCTAAAAAAATTAGTTCAAATAACTTGCAAAATTCCAAGGGCTCCTCTGAATCTGATGCTTCTTTCCTATTTACACTGTGCCACTCCATTGAAGAAATATTCACATTTGTTGCTTTTGGAGCGTAACATGTGAAATCTTTCCTTTTAACCCAAGTGTGAATTTCTTCAGTCTTTTCTGGGAGTGTGTGCTTTCACCCGTCCCTCCAAGATGTAAGCAATCACAGCTAGGCTGCATCTGAGACTGCTGGATCATCTACTGAGCTGTGATTGTTAACGTCTGAGAGGGGTGAAAGTGCACACCCCCTTAGCAGACTGGAGAAATGCCCAATTGGACTGCAAGCAGATATTTCACATGCTGCCCTGAAAAAGCAACACATGTGAATTTCTCTAACATGGAGTGACTCAGCACAAAATGGAAAATAGCTGCAAAATTAATGTTGCTCAGGAATTTTTAGAAGGTATTTAACACAATTTTTTGGCCAAGTGACAGGTCCTCTTTAAAGAAGAGTACCATTATGATAGGTCATCAATATCAAATTGGTGCACAGATGACTTTTGAATAGAGATGAGCGGTGTTCGACTAGAACTGTTCGCCAATCTCAAATTTGAGCTGTTTTGGGCGGTGTTCGAGTTGTTCGACGAACCCGAACGATTTGCAAAAAATTCGGCTGTTCGAGGTTATGTTCGATAACTGTTCGTGCACCAAAAGCGTGTCCTGCATGTCTGGCGCTATTTAGAGCACCAATCATGCAGGGATTGTCTGCCACTCACTGTAATGCCACAGCCATGGTGGTTGTGGCATTACAGTGATTGCCCAAATCGATGGGAACAGTGCTCACAGTGAAACACGAAAAGCCGGCAATTCAGCAGCGGCATACACCGGTACCCGACAATTTAGAACCGAAAGAATAAAGCTTCACACATAGATTAGATAGATAGAAACATGTCAGTCACATATATAAGAAGTACAGTGACAGTGTTGATTACTGTACTTGTCATTTAGTGTAAAGGATTTATTAAAAAAAATATTAGTGTTTTCATGCACCGTCTCTTTAAAAAAGCCGGCCGGTAATTCAGCAGCAGTACCCGACAATTTATAAGACAGAATAGAGCTTCACACATAGATTAGATAGATAGAAACATGTCAGTCACATATATAAGAAGTACAGTGACAGTGTTGATTACTGTACTTGTCATTTAGCGTAAAGGATTTATTAAAAAAAATATTAGTGTTTTCATCCACCGTCTCTTTAAAAAAGCCGGCCGGCAATTCAGCAGCGGTACCCGACAATTTAGAATAGAAGGAATAGAGAATCACACATGGATTAGATAGATAGAAACATGTCAGTCACATATATATGAAGTACAATGACAGTGTTGATTACTGTACTTGTCATTTAGTGTTAAAATAAAGGATTTATTTTAAAAAAAATTGGCGTGGGGTTCCCCATAATTTTAGGCTCTAGCGGAGGTTAAGCAGACAGCTGGGGCAGATGTTTGAAGCCTGGGAAGGGGGTAATACCCAAGGAGCTTCCCAGGCTACTAATATCAGCCCCCAGCTGAATACCTAGCCTTTACTAGCTATTAAAATGGGGGCCCCCCCAAAAAATTGACGTGGGGTCCCCCCTATTTTAATAGCTAGCAAAGGCTAGGCAGACAGCTGGGGGCTGATATTAATAGCCCAGGAAGGGTGCCATGAATATTGGCCCCCTCCCAGGCTAGAAACACCAGCCGTCAGCCGCCCCAGAAATGGCGCATCCATAGGATGCGCCAATTCTGGCACTTAGCCTCGCTCTTCCCACTGCCCTGTAGCGGTGGCAGTGGGGTAATAGGGCTGGGGTTGATGTCAGCTTATCATGCCAGCTGACATCAAGCCTAGGTTAGTAATGGAGAAGCGTCTATAAGACACCCCCATTACTAACCCCATAGTCAAAGTTAAAAAAAAACACAAACACTCAGAATAAAGTCCTTTAATTGAAATAAAGACACAATTCTTTATTGTTCTAAATTAAACCATACTTACAATCACCCCCATTCCAGCTGAAGCCAAAGATCTCCTGCAATAAAAGAAAAATAATAAAGCAACATAATCCTTACCTTTCCATGGTTCCCACGACAGCTTCAGCTCTGCTACATCGAGATGACAGGCTGGACCGCAGCAGAAAGCTGCCATCCAGCCTGTCATCCCGCAGACACTGAGAAGCGCAGGCTTGCTTGCGCTCCTCAGCGTCTCTCTGTGACGGCATCCAGATGAGCCGAGTTCATGTCCAATGAACTCGGCTCACCTCATGCACGTCACTGACAGCGTGGGAAAATTCTCACGCTGAAGCGCTGAGTGCAGGAGAATTCTCCCATGCTGTCAGTGACGTGCATGAGGTGAGCTCATGTCCAATGAACTCAGCTCACCTCATGCACGTCACTGACAGCGTGGGAAAATTCTCCTGCACTCAGCGCTTCAGCGTGAGAATTTTCCCACCCTGTCAGTGACGTGCATGAGGTGAGCTGAGTTCATTGGACATGAGCTCACCTCATGCACGTCACTAACAGCATGGGAGAATTCTCACGCTGAAGCGCTGAGTGCAGGAGAATTTTCCATTGCTGTCAGTGACGAGCATGAGGTGAGCCGAGTTCATTGGACATGAACTCGGCTCATCTGGATGCCGTCACAGAGAGACACTGTGGAGCGCAAGCAAGCCTGCGCTTCTCAGTGTCTGCGGGATGACAGGCTGGATGGCAGCGTTCTGCTGCGGTCCAGCCTGTCAACTCGATGTAGCAGAGCTGGAGCTGTCCTGGGAACCATGGAAAGGTAAGGATGATGTTGCTTTATTATTTTTCTTTTATTTCAGGAGATCGTTGGCTTCAGCTGGAATGGGCGTGACGGTAAGTATGGTTTAATTTAGAACAATAAAGAATTGTGTGTTTATTTCAATTAAAGGACTTTTTTCTGGGTGTTGTGCTTTTTTTAAATACTTTACTAGAAATTCATGGCGGTCATGTCTAATATTGGCGTGACTCCATGAATTTCGGGCTTAGGGCCAGCTGATAATGCCAAGCTGGCCCTAACCCCTTTATTACCCAGTGAGCCACCGCACCAGGGCCCTGGATGAGTTGGGTACAGCGCCAGAAGATGGCGCTTCTATGAATGCGCCATTTTCCGGTGTGGCTGCGGACTGCAATTTGCAGCGGGGGTGGCCCAGAAAGCTTGGGCCTCCCTGCGCTGCGGATTCCAGCCCCCAGCTGCCTAGTTGTACCTGGCTGGACACATAAACAGGGCGAAGCCCCACGTCAATTTTCTTTAAATTATTTCATGAAATAATTAAGAAAAAAAGGGCTTCCCTATATTGTTGTGTCCGGCCAGGTACAAATAGGCAGCTGGTGGTTGGGGGCAGCCCGTTCCTGCCTGCTGTACCTGACTGGACACAAATATAGTGCGAAGCCCCACGTCAATTTTTTTTAATTATTTCATGAATTTCCTGAAATAATTTAAAAAAATTGAAGTGGGGCTTCGCACTATATTTGTGTCCAGCCAGGTACAGCAGGCAGGAACGGTCTGCCCCCAACCACCAGCTGCCTATTTGTACCTGGCCGGACACAACAATATAGGGAAGGCCTTTTTTTCTTAATTATTTCATGAATTTCATGAAATAATTAAAAAAAAAATACGTGGGGCTTCGCCCTATTTTTGTGTCCAGCCAGGTACAACTAGGCAGCTGGGGGCTGGAATCTGCAGCGCAGGGAGGCCCAAGCTTTCTGGGCCCCCCCGCTGCAAATTTCAGTCCGCAGCCACCCCGGAAAATGGCGCGTTCATAGAAGCGCCATCTTCTAGCGCTGTACCCAACTCATCCATGGCCCTGGTGCGGTGGCTCACTGGGTAATAAAGGGGTTAGGGCCAGCTTGGTATTATCAGCTGGCCCTAAGCCCGAAATTCATGGGGTCACGCCAATATTAGACATCACCGCCATGAATTTCTAGTAAAGTATTTTAAAAAAACACAACACCCAGAATAAAGTCCTTTAATTGAAATAAACACACAATTCTTTATTGTTCTAAATTAAACCATACTTACCATCACACCCATTCCAGCTGAAGCCAACGATCTCCTGCAATAAAAGAAAAATAATAAACCAACATCATCCTTACCTTTCCATGGTTCCCACGACAGCTTCAGCTCTGCTACATCGAGATGACAGGCTGGACAGCAGCAGAACGCTGCCATCCAGCCTGTCATCCCGCAGACACTGAGAAGCGCAGGCATGCTTGCGCTCCTCAGTGTCTCGCTGTGACGGCATCCAGATGAGCCGAGGTCATGTCCAATGAACTCAGCTCACCTCATGCACGTCACTGACAGCGTGGGAAAATTCTCCTGTACTCAGCGCTTCAGCGTGAGAATTCTCCCACGCTGTCAGTGACGTGCATAAGGTGAGCTGAGTTCATTGGACATGACCTCGGCTCATCTGGATGCCGTCACAGCCTGACACTGAGGAGCGCAAGCATGCCTGCGCTTCTCAGTTTCTGCGGGATGACAGGCTGGATGGCAGCGTTCTGCTGCGGTCCAGCCTGTCATCTCGATGTAGCTGAGCTGGAGCAGTCCTGAAAACCATGGAAAGGTAAGGATGAGGTTGGTTTATTATTTTACTTTTATTGCAGGAGATCGTTGGCTTCAGCTGGAATGGGCGTGACGGTAAGTATGGTTTAATTTAGAACAATAAAGAATTGTGTGTTTATTTCAATTAAAGGACTTTATTCTGGGTGTTTGTGTTTTTTTTAACTTTCACTATGGGGTTAGTAATGGGGGTGTCTTATAGACGCCTCTCCATTACTAACCTGGGCTTGATGTCAGCTGGCATTATAAGCTGACATCAACCCCAGCCCTATTACCCCACTGCCACCGCTACAGGGCAGTGTGGAAGAGCGAGGCTAAGTGCCAGAATTGGCGCATCCTATGGATGCGCCATTTCTGGGGTGGCTGACGGCTGGTGTTTCTAGCCTGGGAGGGGGCCAATATTCATGGCACCCGTCCTGAGCTATTAATATCAGCCCCCAGCTGTCTGCCTAGCCTTTGCTAGCTATTAAAATAGGGGGGACCCCACGTCATTTTTTGGGGGGGTTCCCCATTTTAATAGCTAGTAAAGGCTAGGTATTCAGCTGGGGGCTGATATTAGTAGCCTGGGAAGCTCCGCGGGTATTACCCCCTTCCCAGGCTTCAAACATCTGCCCCAGCCGTCTGCTAGAGCCTAAAATTATGGGGAACCCCACGCCAATTTTTTTTTAAATAAATCCTTTATTTTAACACTAAATAACAAGTACAGTAACCAACACTATCACTGTACTTCTTATATATGTGACTGACATGTTTCTATCTATCTAATCTATGTGTGATGCTTTATCTTTCTGTTCTAAATTGTCGGGTACAGATGCTGAATTGCCGGCCGGCTTCTTTAAAGAGACGGTGCATGAAAACACTATTTATTTTTTTAAATAAATCCTTTACACTAAATGACAAGTACAGTAAGCAACACTGTCACTGTACTTCATATATATGTGACTGACATGTTTCTATCTATCTAATCTATGTGTGATGCTCTATTCTATCTGTTATAAATTGTCGGGTACCGCAGCTGAATTGCCGGCCGGCTTTTTTAAAGAGACGGTGCATGAAAACACTAATATTTTTTTTAATAAATCCTTTACACTAAATGACAAGTACAGTAACCAACACTGTCACTGTGCTTCTTATATGTGTGACTGACATGTTTCTATCTATCTAATCTATGTGTGATGCTCTATTCCTTCTTGTCTAAATTGTCGGGTACCGGTGTTTGCCGCTGCTGAATTTGCCGGCCGGCTTTTTTTAAGAGAGTGTCTTCTGAGCAGTTTGTCAGCTTTTGGACACCTTTGAAGGTGTTTTCTATGTGTTTCTATGTGTTTTTGTTTGCCTGCCATTGGTTTAACGGTGTTCGACGGTGTTCTAAGGTGTTCGACGAACAGTTCGACGAACAGTTCCTCGAACATCTCGGTGTTCGACGAACCGAACCGAACCCGAACACTACGGGGTGGCTCAACACTACTTTTGAAGCCAACTCTGAACAGCTGATTGAAAGTGCCACAGCACACTGGAAGCTGTACAGCTTTACTCTTTGGATGGTGCCTCTGAATTGTGCTGCACTCTCTCTCGCATGCAACTGAATGGGAAAGAGCCTTCAGTAGCTTTCACAACCAGTATATAATAAACAAGTTGTGCCACTTTGAGTGTGTGAGACCTTTAATCAAATGAACTATGGGGATGCTGGGAGTTGGATCTCCCACGTTCTGATTTTTATGTCCTATTCTATGGATTGGTTATGAATAGTGTTGAGCAATACCTTCCGATATCAGGAAATATCTTATCGGATTGGATCGGACCGATACCCAAAAAGTATCGGATATCGCCGATTCCGATACCGGAAACCAATGCAAGTCAATGGGACGCAAATATCGGAATGAAAATAAACCCTTTCTTTCCTTGTAGGTTAATTCTACATGAAGTAAAACAATTAAGAATAATGTAGAATGTATTACGCGAAAAGCCGGCAATTCATCAGCGGCATACACCGGTACCCGACAATTTACAACAGAAAGAATAGAGCTTCACACATAGATTAGATAGATAGAAACATGTCAGTCACATATATATGAAGTACAGTGACAGTGTTGCTTACTGTACTTGTCATTTAGTGTAAAGTATTTATTTAAAAAAATAATTGTGTTTTCATGCACTGTCTCTTTAAAAAAGCCGGCCGGCAATTCAGCAGCGGTACCCGACAATTTATAACAGACAGAATAGAGTTTCACACATAGATTAGATAGATAGAAACATGTCAGTCACATATATATGAAGTACAGTGACAGTGTTGCTTACTGTACTTGTCATTTAGTGTAAAGGAATTATTTAAAAATATAATAGTGTTTTCATGCACTGTCTCTTTAAAAAAGCCGGCCGGCAATTCAGCAGCGGTACCCGACAATCTAGAATAGAAGGAATAGAGAATCATACATAGATTAGATAGATAGAAACATGTCAGTCACATATATATGAAGTACAGTAACAGTGTTGATTACTGTACTTGTCATTTAGTGTTAAAATAAAGGATTTATTTAAAAAAAAATTGGCGTGGGGTTCCCCTTAATTTTAGTCTCTAGCGGAGGTTAAGCAGACGGCTGGGGCAGATGTTTGAAGCCTGGGAAGGGGGTAATACCCACGGAGCTTCCCAGGCTACTAATATGAACCCCCAGCTGAATACCTAGCCTTTACTAGCTATTAAAATGGGGGACCCCCTCAAAAAAATGACGTGGGGTCCCCCCTAATTTAATAGCTAGCAAAGGCTAGGCAGACAGCTGGGGGCTGATATTAATAGCCCAGGAAGGGTGCCATGAATATTGGCCCCCTCCCAGGCTAGAAACACCAGCCGTCAGCCACCCCAGAAATGGCGCATCCATAGGATGCGCCAATTCTGGCACTTAGCCTCGCTCTTCCCACTGCTCTGTAGCGGTGGCAGTGGGCTAATAGGGTTGGGGTTGATGTCAGCTTATAATGCCAGCTGACATCAAGCCCAGGTTAGTAATGGAGAGGCGTCTATAAGACACCCCCATTACTAACCCCATAGTCAAAGTTAAAAAAAAAAACACAAACACCCAGAATAAAGTCCTTTAATTGAAATAAACACACAATTCTTTATTGTTCTAAATTAAACTCTACTTACCATCACGCCCATTCCAGCTGAAGCCAACGATCTCCTGCAATAAAAGAAAAATAATAAAGCAACCTCATCCTTACCTTTCCATGGTTCCCAGGACAGCTTCAGCTCTGCTACATCGAGATGACAGGCTGGACCGCAGCACAACGCTGCCATCCAGCCTGTCATCCCGCAGACACTGAGTAGCGCAGGCATGCTTGCGCTCCTCAGCGTCTCTCTGTGACGGCATCCAGATGAGCCGAGTTCATGTCCAATGAACTCAGCTCACCTCATGCACGTCACTGACAGCGTGGGAGAATTCTCCTGCACTCAGCGCTTCAGCGTGAGAATTTTCCCACGCTGTCAGTGACGTGCATGAGGTGAGCTGAGTTCATTGAACATGACCTCACCTCATTCACGTCACTGACAGCGTGGGAAAATTCTCACGCTGAAGCGCTGAGTGCAGGAGAATTTTCCCACGCTGTCAGTGACGTGCATGAAGTGAGCCGAGTTCATTGGACATGAACTCGGCTCATCTGGATGCCGTCACAGAGAGACACTGAGGAGCGCAAGCAAGCCTGCGCTTCTCAGTGTCTGCGGGATGACAGGCTGGATGGCAGCGTTCTGCTGCGGTCCAGCCTGTCATCTCGATGTAGCAGAGCTGAAGCTGTCGTGGGAACCATGGGAAGGTAAGGATGAGGTTGCTTTATTATTTTTCTTTAATTGCAGGAGATCGTTGGCTTCAGCTGGAATGGGCGTGATGGTAAGCATAGTTTAATTTAGAACAATAAAGAATTGTGTGTTTATTTCAATTAAAGGACTTTTTTCTGGGTGTTGTGTTTTTTTTAAATACTTTAGTAGAAATTCATGGTGGTCATGTCTAATATTGGCGTGACCCCATGAATTTCGGGCTTAGGGCCAGCTGATAATGCCAAGCTGGACTTAACCCCTTTATTACCCAGTGAGCCACCGCACCAGGGCCCTGGATGAGTTGGGTACAGCGCCAGAAGATGGCGCTTCTATGAACGCGCCATTTTCCGGTGTGGCTGCGGACTGCAATTTGCAGCGGGTGGGGCCCAGAAAGCTTGGGCCTCCCTGCGCTGCGGATTCCAGCCCCCATCTGCCTAGTTGTACCTGGCTGGACACAAAAATAGGGCGAAGCCCCACTTATTTTTTTTTTTAATTATTTCATGAAATTCATGAAATAATTAAGAAAAAAAGGGCTTCCCTATATTGTTGTGTCCAACCAGGTACAAATAGGCAGCTGGTGGTTGGGGGCAGCCCGTTCCTGCCTGCTGTACCTGGCTGGACACAAATATAGTGCGAAGCCCCACGTCAATTTTTTTTTAATTATTTCATGAAATAATTTTTTTAAAAAAGGGCTTCCCTATATTGTTGTGTCCGGCCAGGTACAAATAGGCAGCTGGTGGTTGGGCGCAGCCCGTTCCTGCCTGCTGTACCTGGCTGGACACAAATATAGGGCGAAGCCCCACATCAATTTTTTTTAATTATTTCATGAATTTCCTGAAATAATTAAAAAAAAATTGACGTGGGGCTTCGCACTATATTTGTGTCCAGCCAGGTACAGCAGGCAGGAAAGGCAGCACCCAACCACCAGCTGCCTATTTGTACCTGGCCGGACACAACAATATAGGGAAGCCCTTTTTTTTTCTTTATTATTTCATGAATTTCATGAAATAATTTAAAAAAAAAATACGTGGGGCTTCTCCCTCTTTGTGTGTCCAGCCAGGTACAACTAGGCAGCTGGGGAATGGAATCTGCAGCGCAGGGAGGACCAAGCTTTCTGCCCCCCCCCCAGTGCAAATTGCAGTCCGCAGCCACCCCGGAAAATGGCGCGTTCATAGAAGCTGGATGCTGTACCTGGCTGGCATACAAAAATATGGCAAAGCCCACGTCAAAATTTTTGGGAAAAATTAATTAAAAAATAAATAATAATTTAGGGACTGCATGTTTATTAACTCCTCAAATGTCATTTAGTGTTAAAATAAAGGATTTATTTAAAAAAAAACTGGCGTGGGATCCCCCATAATTTTAGGCTCTAGCGGAGGTTAAGCCGACGGCTGGGGCAGATGTTTGAAGCCTGGGAAATGGGTAATACCCACGGAGCTTCCCAGACTACTAATATCAGCCCCCAGCTGAATACCTAGCCTTTACTAGCTATTAAAATGGGGGACCCCCCCCCAAAAAAATGACGTGGGGTACCCCCTATTTAATAGCTAGCAAAGGCTAGGCAAACAGCTGGGGGCTGATATTAATAGCCCAGGAAGGATGCCATGAATATTGGCCCCCTCCCAGGCTAGAAACACCAGCCGTCAGCCGCCCCAGAAATGGCGCATCCATAGGATCCGCCAACTCTGGCACTTAGCCTCGCTCTTCCACGCTGCCCTGGTGCGGTGGCAGGGGGTAATAGGGTTGGGGTTCATGTCAGCGCCAGCTGCCATGAAGCCCAGGTTAGTAATGATGGGCGTCTATAAGACACCCCCATTACTAACCTACAAAGTGTTAAAAAGAAAAAACACACTACACCCAGAAAAAAATAATTTATTTGAAATAAAACACACAATTTTATTTAATTCTTAGTTTACTAAAAAAAAATAGTTACCTGTCCACGTTCCTGCTGCACAGCTGTCACATCTGGAGATGGTGACAGCTGTGCATGGCTGCTGTAAGCTCACGCTGCCGGGAACACGTCCGCTTCCGACAGCGGGAGCCACTGACTGAGGTCACCGGAGTGCATTCAGGCAGCGCAGCTCCGGAGACCTCCTTTACGGCACTGCTGTACCGTGGGAATTTCTCACGATACAGCAGGGCCGTAAAGGAGCTGACCGGAGCAGCGCTGCCTGAACTCCGGCTAACCCGCTTATGCAGTGACGGGGCTGCTTTACGGCCCCATCATTCTAGCGGCGGCAGCGGTTCAGAGCGGTTACATTCTATGTGGCTGCTCTAAACTGGAGATCATCGTGGGACACTCGTGGACTACTACGGAGGGGTAAGGATAAGGTTGTGGTTTATTATTTTAGATTTTATTACAGGAGATCGATGGCTTCGGGGAATTAGGTGTCTAGGTGAGTATAGGTGTAATTTGTTATTTTTTACTTTATTTTAGGTGGCGATCGGCGGGGACAGGTAAAGTATAAACTAATTTATTGTAGGTAACCACTGGCCACCAATGACATGTATTTAAAATTTATTGCGGACACAGTAGGGCAATTTAAATAGCAGGATCAGGCTGATGGGAACTACTGCTCCCATCGAGCTGATCCTGCTGGCATGAGTGGACGGGGGACAGACATAGGCCGATGGGAGTAGTAGTGTCACATCGGCCTATGTCTGCCTGCACGCACACCCCCCAGACATCGCAAAAACACCGCGCACACACCCGCAGACATCGCACAGACACCGCGCGCACACCCGCAGACATCGCACAGACACCGCACACACTCGCAGACATCGCACAGACACCCCGCACACACCCGCAGACATCGCACAGACACCGCACACACTCACAGACATCGCACAGACACCGCAGACATCGCACAGACACCGCAGACATCGCACAGACACCGCGCACACCCGCACACATCGCACAGACACTGCACACATCGCACACACCCGCAGACATCGCACAGACACCCCGCACACACTCGCAGACACACGCACAGACACCCACACACACTAATCATGACGGGCTGATCGTCTGGGAGGTGAGGCTGACCTGTGTGGCCGTGGGAAAGTTCATGTGAGTTCATGCAATGCAGTCAAGCATGAACTCACGTGAACCCTCTGAGGGCACCACGGCTACTTCAAATGAACAGCTGATCAGCATCACCTGATACCTCAGCTGTTCATTTGAAATAACCGGCGGGAAAGCGCAGCACAGAACGGGAAAGCCGGCGGTGAAGTCTTTTCACTGCCGGCTTCCCCGCCCGGTCCTAACTTACGATCGGGATGGGAGGTGGCGAGGGGAGCGGAGGATCGGGGTCGGAGGCTGCGGGAAAGCAGTATGGGGCTGTGTGATTGTTTAAAAGCCGGTGGCTTTTTACCGCCCGCCGGCTTTTAAACGATCAGGAGAATTCTCCCACGCTGGGATGGCATTCTGATGACAGGCTGGATCTCAGCTGAGCGCTGCCATCCAGCTTGTCATACTTCAGAGAGACTGCAGAGCGCAGGCATTATGGGAACTTCCGATTCCAGTATTCGATATTGTAAAAGTATCGGAATTAAGTATCGGAATTCCGATACCGCGAATATCGGCCGATACCCGATATTTCAGTATCGGAATACTCAACACTAGTTATGAATCAAAAAGGCTCAGAAATCCCCTTAAGTTTCAATATTTAAGCAAATTTTTAGCTATCAGCATAGTATAGTATAGTATTTCAGTAGCTTTTCCAAACTTAAAATTAACATCACTGGAACCCTAGGAATATTTCTTAGAAGTATTCCTTAACCACTTCCCAACAGTCCACTGTAGATAAACGTCAGCACTTGCTGGGCTCTGTGCAGCGACGACATTTATCAACGGTCAGTGGTCTTGCAGCGCTCAGGACCCCCAGGGTCCTGAAAGTGCTGCGATTCTGGTGCAGAGCTGTAGCTCTGACAGATTACATCATCGGGACCTGATTGGATCAGGTCCCAATGATGTTAACCCTTTCCTATCTTCTAAATGCCACGATCATGGCATTTAGAAGATAGTGAGAGGGAGGTTTACTCACCTCTCCGACGCCCCTTGTGATAAGATCTGATTACATCCCGGGGGTTCCGAGCGTTGTCAAGGCAGCCGGAGGTCACATGATGACCTTCGGGTCTGCCAGCTACGGTGGCCTGTTAGACTCAGCCAGAAGCTGAGTATAACAGGAGATCTGCCAGTGTAAAACTGACAGGTCTCATGCAATGCAATACATGTGTAGTGCAATGCATGAGACCAGTTATCAGAAAAATAAAAATTGAAGTCTCAGACAGGGACTAAGTAAAAGGTAAACAAAAGTTTAAAAATGTTTACAAACTATTAAAAAAAATCGCTAAATAAATAAAAAAAATCTTAAACCAATAAATACATATATTTATATAAAAACAAAAAAAGTACACATATTTGGTATCGCTGCGTCCGGAACAACCCGATCTTTAAAACTGTCACACTAGTTAACCCCTTCTGAGCAGACTGTAAAAGAAAGGAGAAGAAAAAAGAAGCAAAAACGATGCTTTTTTAACATATTGCAGAACAAAAAGTGGAATAAAAAAAAAAGTCAAATTGGAATCAAAATGTTATAGCTGAAAAGATCATCTTGTCCTGCAAAAAACTGCCATACAGCTCCATCAGTGGAAAAAGAAAAAATTATAGCTCTCAGAATAAAGCGATGCAAAAACAATTTTTTTTTCAATAAAATAGTTTTTATTGAGTAAAAGCGACAAAACATGAAAAAATGATATAAATATGGTACTGCTGTAATCATACTTAATTGCTGTTTTTTGTTCATTCTGTCTCCCAAAAATCTGAATAGAAAGCGATCAAAAAATATTATCTCACCGAATATGTTACCAATAAAAACGTCAACTTGTCCAGCAAAAAACAAGCCATCACATGACTCTGCCAGTCTAAATATGGAAAAATGATAACTATCAGAATATGGTAGTGCAAAAACTTGTTTTAGTAAAATAAAAGCATCTTTTAGTGTATGACAACAGCCAAAAACCCAATATAAATCTGGTATTGCTGTAATCACACCGACCTGAAGAATAAAGTAATCCAATCACTTATACCGGACCAGCAACGATGTAAAAAATAAATAAAACCAATTCTTGGCTGTTGATTTGTACATTCTGCCTCCCAAAGATTGCAGTAAGTCTCAGCACACATTTATCCTGCGCATCACTTACATCGGGGTTTCCATGTAAATCTCGGAAACACGTGATTCAAATGGAACCCCCAGCGGAAGATTCCCTATAATGAGGCAGATGGAAGCACTGTGAATGTCGCCTGACCTGCGATCTGGCGGAGTCCGTCTTTTTAAGCAAGCAGAAGAATGCTGTTGGCCACAGTTTTGTGCACTTCTGAAAAGAACGACACCGCTGAACAGAGGCCAGACAGAGTACAGAGTATCTCTGCTGCCTCATTATAGTGAATGGATCCCTTGGGGGTTTCATCTGAATTACATCACTCTAAGATTTAGATGGAAACCCCAATGTAAGTGCTTAGCGTAGAGCGCAAGATAAATGTGATACAAAATGTTATGTAAAATTTCCAAACAAAAGCTTTAACTCAATCCACAAAAAAAGCAAGTCCCCACTCATGTCCGTCATCTGTCAATGGAAATATAGGAGGATTCCATATTACTGGTAGCACAAAGGCTCTGGAAAAGTGCTAGGGCTCCTCGTCCTCCAAATGAAATCCAGCGAATTCTGCGCTCCAAAATCCTAATGCCCCCCTTCTGAGCCCTAGTGTGCCTGAACCACATTTAGCGTCCACATGTTTGACATGTCTGTAGCGATGAGAGCCCACCTAATTTATGGGTGCGTGTCTCCAGAAACACGAGCTGGGCACAATGTATTGGGCACTACAACGTACTAGTCACTACAACATACTAGTCACTACAATGTACTGGTCATTACAAGGCAGTTTGTAATTTTCACTCTACAACATCCACTGCTGCTTGTTTCTGGAAAACAAACATATAGTCCAAATAGTCACTACACCTGTAGATAAATTCCCAGAGAGGTGCAATTTCAAAAATGAGGTCATTTGAAGGGGGATTATGCTCTTCTGGCATCTGTATATGGAGTCAGCAAACTATTCTACAATAATTTGTTCTCCAAGAGTCAAATAGCACTCCCGAGTCTGGCCATGTGGCTAAGCAGTACTGTACAGCTTCATATGGGTATTACCACGTTCAGCAGAAATTGTGTGACACATTTTATCACCATTTTTACCAATTTCTCTATGTGAAAATGTAAAATCTGAAGCTAAAACTATTTTTTGGGGGTAAAAATTGAATTATTTTTGTGTTCACCACCCTATGGTATAAAATTCTGTAACCCACCTGTGGTGTCAATATGATCACTGCACCCCTAGATGAATTCATTGAGAGGTGTAATTTGTAAAATGGGGTCACTTATGAAAGTTTCTGCTGTTCTGGGATCTCAGGGACTCTGCCAGTGTGACATGGCATCTGCAAATCAAAACAGTAAAGTCTGCACTGTAATATGGCCCTCCTTCCCTTCAGAGCTTTGCACTGTGCCTCAAAAGTCGTTTTCAACCACTTATGGGGTATTGATGTACTCAGGAGAAATTGCATAACAAAATGTACTGTTCGCTTTATCCTATTATCCCTTTTGAAAATTGCAAACTTTTGGTCAAAACATTTTAGTGGAAAAAATAGTAATATTTCATTTGCTCAGCCCAATGTTGTACAAGTTTGGGAATCGCGTGAGGGTTAAAAATATTCACTACTCCCCTAGATGCATTCCTTGAGAGATGTACTTTACAAAATGGGGTCACTTGTAGGGGTTTCTGCTGTTTTGGCATGTCAGGGGCTCTTCAAACGTGAGATGGGGTCCGCATCCTATTCCAGCCAAAATAGCACTCCTTCCCTTCTGAGCCTTGCCGTGCACCCAAACAGTAGTTTTCTACAACATATGGGGTATGGGCGTACTCACGGGAAATTGCACAACCAATTTTGAGGTCCATTTTTTTCTTGCTACCCTTGTGAAAATAAAAAAATTGGGGATAAAAGAACATTTTTGTGGGAAGGAGTTTTTTAATTTTCATGGCTCAACATTATAAAATTGTGAAGGCCCTGAGGGTTCATGGTGGTCACCACACATCTAGATAAATTCCTTGAGGGGTCTAGTTTCCAAAATGGAGTCACTTGTGGGGATTTCCACTGTTTAGGCACATCAGTGGCCCTCCAAACACAACATGGCGTCCGCTTCTATATCAGCTAATTTTGCATTCCAAGACTCAAAGGGTGCTCCTTACCTTACAAGCCTTGCCGTGCGCCCAAACAGTAGTTTTCCACCACATGTTGGATATCGGTATTCTCAGGAGAAATCGCAGAACAAATTTTATGGTGCATTTTCTCCTCTTACCCTTGTGAAAATAAAATGAAAAATTTGAGGCTAAAGTAACATTTTTGTGGGAAAAAGTAAAACTTTCATTTTTTCCTTCCACATTCCATTAAAGCACCTGAAGGGTTAATAAATTTCTTGAATGTGGTTTTGAGCACCTTGAGGGGTGAAGTTTTTAGAATAATGTCACTTTTGGTGATTTTCTGTCATATAGACCCATGAAAGGGACTTCAAATGTGATGTGGTCCCTAAAAAATATGGTTTTGTAAATTTTGTTGTAAAAATTAGGAATTGTCTCTTCAGAGAGGAATAGGACTAGAACTCTAGTGCCACCTACAGGAAGTAGCAATCCTAAAAGTCAATAATGACCCTTTAACAAGCCTTATCACATGACTTAGGTTAAAAAGCCAAGACCAGAAACTCAATTTGCAGACACTGTGTTTTGGGGTACTGCCCCTCGTCAGTGCAAAGTGTGAGTTCTGGCTGGGGTGTGATTTACTATGGGGGTGATTTATGGTATGGCTGGGGGGAGATTTAGTATGGGGTGACGGGTGGGAGATATTTTGTGTGTGGGTGATTGGTGCAGACACAGAATGGGGAGAATGGGTGAGTACGCAATATGGGGAGCAAACGAGGGGAATGTATACGGACACAGTATGCAGGGCCGTATTTACACTTAGGCACTCGTGGTCCGGTGCCTAGGGCGGCAGATCGCAGGGGGTGCCGCCAGGGGAGGTTTTTTTTATTTATTTATTTTTTTTTTACTTCCCTCCCCGGTGTCGCCGGTGCAGAGCGTGGTGCCGGCATTGCATTGCCACCCGCAAGTGCCTCGACGCTGAGAGCGCTCCTGTCGCCGGGTCGGACAGGAAGCTGTACGGAACCCGCACTTCCGGGTTCCGTACAGCTCTGTTCCTTCCTGTCCCGCGGTGGCTCCCAAGTGCTGCTGCTGCGGTGGTGGAGGCGGTGTCTGGTAGTAATGACGGCAGGGGAGACACTGCAACTTTAATTGTGCTTGTGTCACCCCTGCCGCGTCATTACTAGCAGACACAGCCGCACAGCGCGCGGCCCTGTCTGAAAACAGTGTCGGCGGGCGGCGTCAATCAAACAGCGGAGCGGGGGGTGGGGGTGCAGGGGGGGGGCCCTGTTTAAGGGAGGCCCCGATGGAGGGGGGTCCCTGTTGAAGGGAGGCCCCGATGGAGGGGGGGTCCCTGTTGAAGAGAGACCCGTGGGGGGTCATTGATAAAGGGAGACCCCGTGGGGTCCTTGATGAAGGGAGGCCCGGGGGGGTCCTTGATGAAGGGAGGCCCGGGGGGGGCCCTGATGAAGTGTCAGCAATTAAGCTGCGCCGGCGGAGCAGAGGGTGCAGGAGGGGGGCCCCGATTAAGCAATCAAACACCGCCGGAGGTCCTCCCTGTGGACATTCTGGGGGAGCGGTAAGGGCCCCGACAGCGAGTGGGCCCCTCTGATGGTCCAGAGCCTGTGATGGCCATCAGACATGCCAGCGGCCCTGCACAGCTGAACCGGACACAGGACAAGGGGCAGGTAAGTGAGGCTTGCCACCAGATTCCCCAGTCCCCATATTAAATATATTTCTAATGTGTACTGTGTGTATGTCAGTGTGTATGACTGTCTATATGTGTGTATATATATATATATATATATATTTATGTCTGTTTTATGTGTTTTCAAGAATGTGTTCAAATATGTACGTATCTGTGTATGTGCTTGTCTGCATATGTATGTGTGCATATCTGTGTATCATCTGCATGTCTGCGTGCTGTGTACGTGCATGTTTGCATATGTGAAGGGTGAGGGGGCAGCCTTTGCCCTGTGTTGTATACCTACATTTCTCTGCTGTATCTGTGCATCATGAATGCTGTATGTATTAAAGGGGCCACTGAGACTCTTTCGCCCGTGACCCACAAAAACCTGGAGCCGGCCCTGGTTGAAAGCAATGATGGAGGAGGGAACGTCATGTGACACTCTCTCTCCCATCATTCCTCCTCTGCGTCTGACGCAGCAGCGTGATGACGCTCCACTCTCTGTCAGACAGTGGAGCTGGCAGCTGCTGAGGTGATGACAGAGACGCGCTACAGAGACTGAAGCAGCGGTGAAAGAGAAGCGGTAAGTATGTATTTATTTATTTTTGTAAATCAGTGAGTACTCATAATACTGGAGGACTGGGGCTGCATTTTACCCTATGGTAGGGGCTGCCTTTTACCCTATGGGGGGCTGCATTATACTGCATACAGAACCATGGGGAGTTCATTATACTGTGTGGAGGACCATGGGGAGTTCATTATACTGTGTGGAGGACCATGGGTAGTTCATTATACTGTGTGGAGGACCATGGGGAGTGCATTATACTGTGTGGAGGACCATGGGGAGTGCATTATACTGTGTGGAGGACCATGGAGAGTGCATTATACTGTGTGGAGGACCATGGGGAGTGCATTATACTGTGTGGAGGACCATGGGGAGTGCATTATACTGTGTAGAGGACCATGGAGTGCATTATACTGTGTGGAGGACCATGGAGTGCATTATACTGTGTGCAGGACCATGGGGAATGCATTATACTGTGTGGAGGACCATGGGGAATGCATTATACTGTGTGGAGGACCATGGTGAGTGCATTATAATGTGTGCAGGACCATAGGGACTGCATTATACTGTGTGCAGGACCATAGGGACTGCATTATACTGTGTGGCGGACCATAGGGAGTGCATTATACTGCATGGAGGATCATGGCGAGTGCATTATACTGCGTGGAGGACCATGGCGAGTGCATTATACTGTGTGGAGGACCATGGCGAGTGCATTATACTCAGTGGAGTATGGAGAGGTGTGGGAGCCATTATACTGTATGTAGGCCCACTATACATTATGTAGGCCCACTATATTGCATGGAAGGCTGTGTGGGGGTCACAGTTGGGGGATTATACTGTGTTGGGGTCACCATACTTTGCCCTGGAAGTTGAGGTGGGGTACTGTAGGCAGGGCTGTGGAGTCAGTAAGCCAAACCTCCGACTCCTCAATTTCCATGACACAGACTCCAACTGCGACTCCCTCATACACGGCTCATGTTTAAGTGATAAATTTTCTGTATCACAGATTCATCTCAACTAAAAGTCTAGACCCTTAGATCAGGAATAGGACAGACATTTATAGGACATTTCATAACTTTCCCAAATTCTTATGAAAAAAATATTCCCCCCAAACTGCATTGAACTACTGTACCCAATTTATTAATTGCTGTGCAAAGGCTGGAAAGTTGTGAGATCTGCTTTTCTGTGCCCCCAACAATTATTTAAATTTTTCTTTTGGGGTGGGGGCCCAATTAGAACTTCTGCTATGGGGCCACATGATTCCTATGTACGCCCCTGGTTATGGTGGCACATGGCGGTACACTGTGCACAGCACAGAGCTGAGGACATGGTGGTACACAGTCTCCCGCCGCCTTAAAATCGGTCCTTTTCTCATCCAGGAGAGTCGGATGAGTGTCAACGGTTTTTTGGTCTGTTTGGCATGCAACTGCTATGCAAGTGTCTGACATTTTTCTCAGATCACATCCGAGTTCTGTCCGTGTTCAATCTGTTTTTTGTCAGCAGCTATTACTGTATAATCATTTACAGGAACATTTTACAGTGTTCTCTGCTGCAGAATGAGAATGTATCAGTGAAAAAAATGGATGCCTCTCAGATGGTCCGTGTGCGGTCCGTGATTTTGTCGGACCATAGACTTGCATTGGTGAGTCTCGCGCGTGAATCGCATACGGTCGCAGCATGTTGCGACTTTTTTCTCATCCTGAATCTGGATGAGAAAAAATCGTCCGACACTCACCAATGTGCTCTTAGACATTGATTAACATTGGTCCGACTGCAATGCGTTAAAATCACGCATTGCGATCGTCAAGTTTCACGCCAGTGTGTTCGTTCCCTAATAATAAAATCCATATAGTAATCCTGCAATGTCTGCTGGACATGGTATGGGGAGGGTTTATGGCTCAGTTAGTACACACTCCATACTTCTTATTAACTAGTTAATGCTCTCTTGTCCACCGCAATGTAGTGTCAAGAAGAAGACAGCGAGATGGCCAGCAATATCTCATCAGGGAGCCCCTGATCTCGAAATAGAAGCTCCTCAGATCCTGGTATTGTGACGTAATATTAGGAATAATATTTTTTGCATTTATATTACACTATGAACTCCACAGCACTTTACAGACATCATCAACACTGTCCCCATTGGGGTTCACAATGTAAACATCCTATCAGTATGTCTCTGTAGTGTGGTTGGAAACCCATGCAAACACTTGGAGAATAAACTTGCACATAAACCAATTAAAATCATTAAAATATTATTTTTTCTATTTATCTCAAGGTAGTCTGTCTGCAGGATTTTACCCCTACAAACCTTTTATATGTGCTACCTGGAATGTGGGGGGAGAAACTGCAAGGATGGGGGGAGAAGCTACATGAAACTTGGGCCGTGACAGGGGGGAAGATTGTGTGCGATTGGAAGGTTCCGAGGGGGAGGGGATTGTACGCAACGGGGCTGCGACGAGGGAGGGCTGCGACGGGGGGGGTGCCACCGCTGACAGTGCCTAGGGCAGCAGGAACTCCAAATACGGCCCTGACAGTATGGGTAAATGACAATGAATTGAGCAAGACTGGACACATCTATTCAGAATGTGACCAGAAGTATACAAATCAAATACTTGTGCAAGGAAGAATCCTAAAAGTGTGCAGTGCATGTGCTGTGAGAATTCAGAAGCCTGCAGTCACATAAATTGACTGCAGACTTTCATGTCAAACCTGGACAAGCTCTTTAATGATAAACTGAAGCCCTGTAGCCAATCCTAACAGATTGTAAAATACTCACTGTCAGGATTCAGCTCTTCTTGCTGGTTCCAGCAGTCATCACATGGCCACTTAACTCATATGCGATTTTCATACTTACTTATGTGACAACGAGCTTCTCTTCCTGCTTCTCTCAGTTTTTCACTGAACATTGAGAGAATTAGGAAGAGCAGCACGTGACTAAGTTTGCAAATCGCATATATGCTGGGGGGGGGTCGCTGTCACGCAAGGTGTGGGAAAGACTTAGAGCAACACAAAGGGAAGAGGGAAGGGGAACCCAGACTCTAAGGAAAGGGGGGGAGTGGGGACCTCCTAGGCTGATCTAATATTACCTTGTCTCCACTAACGTCCCTATATTGGTTCTGCAACTATCACCGCATGCGTACCTCCTCCTGTCTTTCCCTGGCATTTGGTACTGGCTAGGGAAGAGAGGGGATGAGCGCTAGTCGATCCCCATTGAACACTAATGACAACAAGGGGGAACAAACAGGGGAAAATCCCTTAGCTTTAGTCGACTCCAGACAAATGCGCACACGTCCTCTAGCACGAGAGAGGAAGAAGTACTGCTCTTGCTCAAGCCTTCACAAGGAGTAACGAATATCGCCGACATCTCCCTCTGGCACACAGCAGGTATTTATACACCCAGGTTAGGGTGTTAATTAGGCAGAGGAAGGTAGCTGCTGGGTCCTAGAGAGACAGCTTCTAAGAAGTCTCTAATGACAAATGAAGAGATCTCCTGCAACAGTCACTTTTGACACAACCGTGACAGTACCCCCCTTCCGGACACTCAGGACCTTGTTTATCAGGATACGAGGTGTGAAATGAACGAACCAACCTGAGAGCATTCACCTCTGATGCTGAAACTCAGATCCTTTCCTCTGGACCATAGTCCTTCCAGTGCACCAAGTATTGTAGAGAATGACGTTGGAGATGAGAATGCACAATCCTAGAAATCAGGAAAACCAGATTACCATCAACCATTACTGGGGGTGGTGGTAGAGGTGAGGGCTCAAGAGGTTCCACATACTTCTTGAGGAAGGACCTATGTAACACGTTGTGAACCTTAAGGTCCTGAGGAAGTTCAAGACGAAATGCTGCTGGGTTAATGACGGCGGTTATTTTATAGGGACCAATAAACCTAGGTCCTAGCTTCCAAGAAAGAACTTTCAATCTTATACTCCTGGTAGACAACCACACAAAGTCATACACATTCAGGTCCGGATCAGGCAAGCGTTTTCTGTCAGCCATACGTTTATACCTGTCTCCCATGATCTTTAAATTATTCAGAACACCCCGCCATACCGAGGAGAGCGACGAAGCAAACCGTTCCTCCTCAGGAACTCGTGAAGCTCTGCCCCCACTAATGGTACCAACTTGTGGGTGGTAACCATATGCACCGAAGAACAGTGACCTGCCAGTGGATTCTTGTCGATGATTATTAATGGCAAATTCTGCCAGCGGTAAGTAAGATGCCCAATTCTCCTGATTTTTGGAAACAAAACACCTGAGGTAGGTCTCCAAATTCTGATTGACACACTCGGTCTGTCCATTCGACTGAGGGTGGAAGGCAGAGGAAAAGGACAGCTGCACCCCCAGTCGAGAACAGAATACATTCCAGAACTTGGAAACAAACTGGGTCCCCCCATCTGACACCACATCGGAGGGAACTCCGTGACGCTTCACGATCTCATTTATGAGCACCTGTGCCAGTGTCTTGGCATTAGGAAGTGCAGGTAATGTGACGAAGTGAACCATTTTCCTGAACCTATCTATAACCACCAAAACCACCTTTTTGCCTGCAGAAACCGGTAGGTCAGTAATAAAATCCATGGACAAGTGTGTCCATGGCCTACTAGGGATAGGTAGCGGAAGGAGAGTACCAGATGAACGGGTATGCGAAACCTTAGAATGCACGCAAATACTTCAAGCAGATATGTGTTCAATCACATCCCGATGCAACCCCAGCCACCAAAAACAACGAGAGAGGAGGTCTGCGGTTGCCTTACCACCTGGATGACCAGCAAGCACAGAGTCATCTTGTTCTTTAATAACCTTTCGGTGCAGATTGGATGGTACAAATAACCTTCCTGGAGGGCAGGAGGCAGGGGTGTCCCCCTGAGCCTCCAACACCTCACCCTCCAGTTCAGGATATGATGCCAAAATGACTACTCCCTTCTGTAATATAGGGGCAGGGTTCTCATCAGGGCCAGCGTCAGCACCCGGGCAAGTGCAGGGGCCCTGAGCAGTCAGGCACCCCGCCGGGCTATGGGCGGAGGAGATCGGTTCCAGCGCCCGCCCTTTCCACCACTTGCTCAGGGCCTAGGCAGCCAGATACTTACCTCTCCCCGTGCCTCCGCAGATCCGCTGTCTTCCCGCTCTGCGCTCCCTGTGACGTCTCAGGTCAGAGGGTGCGGTGACGTCTTTCCACCGCGCCCTCCCCTGAGCCATCACAGGCAGCGCAGAGTGGGAAAACACTGGCGACGCTGGAGTCTGGACCTGAGCAGCGGCAGCAGGTGAGGAGAAGTGAGGTGAGTATTTGATTTTTTTTTTTTAATGTATGGAGGCATGGGGCATTATATGGGGGGGTGACATCCTGCATGGGGCATTATATGGGGGGGTGACATCCTGCATGGGGCATTATAAAGAGGGGGGGTGACATCTTGCATGGGGCATTTTAAAGAGAGGGAGGTGATATCCTGCATGGGGCATTATATGCTGGGGGAAAGGGACATCCTGCATGGGGCATTATATGGGGGGTGATATCCTGCATGGAGCATTATAAAGAGAGCGGGTGACATCCTGCATGGGGCATTTTAAAGAGAGGGAGGTTATATCCTGCTTGGGGCATTATATGGTGGGGGAAAGGGGCATCCTGCATGGGGCATTATATGGGGGGGAAGGGACATCCTGCATGGGGCATTATATGGGGGGGAAGGGACATCCTGCATGGAGCATTATATGGGGGGGAGAGGTGACATCCTGCATGGGGCATTATATGGGGGGAAAGAAACATCCTGCATGGGGCATTATATGGGGGGAAGGGGCATCATGCATGGGGCATTATAAGGGAGGGAAAGGGACATCCTGCATGGGGCATTATATAGGAAGGAAAGGGACATCCTGCATGGGGTATTATATGGGGGGAGGGACATCCTGCATGGGGCACTATATGGGGGGGGAGTGACATCCTGCATGGGGCATTATATGAGGGGTGACATTCTGCATGGGGCATTATATGGGGGAGGGACATCCTGCATGGGGCATTATATGGGGGAAGGGACATCCTGCATGGGGCATTATATGGGGGGAAGAAGTGATATCCTGCACAGGGCATTAGATGGGGGGTTACATCCTGCATGGGGCATTATATAGGGGGGAGAAGTTATATCCTGCATGGGGGCATTATATGGAGTGGAAGTGACATCCTGCATGGGGCATTATAAGGGGGAACAGCCAGCATAGGGCATTATGTGGGGGGAACAGCCTGCATGGAGCATTATATGGTGGCCAGTATCCTGTATGGAGCATTATAAGGGGATCAGTATCCTGTACGGAGCGTTATATGGGGGCCAGTATCCTGTACGGAGCATTTTATGGGGGCGAGTATTCTGTATGGAGCATTATATGGGGACCAGTATTTTGTATGGAGCATTTTATGGGGGCCAGTATTCTGTATGGAGCATTTTATGGGGGCCAGTATACTGTGTGGAGCCATTCGCCAGTTTCTGAGCTATTATGGAATTTACAATAGATATCGCTCATGCAATGTAAGAAGTGAAATCTTTAGCATTGTCCTATATATATATTTCTCTGCGGTATCTCTGCATCATGAATCGTGGTATGTGTTAAAGGGGCCCACTGAGACTCTTTTGCCCGGGGCCCAGAAAAACCTGGAGCCGGCCCTGGTTCTCATGGTCACCACCACCACGGAAGCTCCAGGACAAAGCATCAGCCTTGACATTTTTGACCCCTGGATGAAAAGTGACAACAAAATTGAACCTAGTAAAAAACAGGGACCATCTGGCTTGCCTAGGGTTTAGACATTTAGCTGACTGGAGACATGACAGGTTCTCATGGTCAGTAATAACAGTAATAGGATGGACAGCCCCCTCCAACCAATGTCGCCATTCTTCGAACGCCAATTTGATCGTCAAAAGTTCCCTATTACCCACGTCATAATTTCTCTCAGTCGAAGACAATATTTTAGAAAAGAAGGCTCATGGATGCCATTTACCAGGGGACGGATCCTGATACAACACAGCCCCAACCCCCACATCTGACGCATCAACTTCTACAATCAAGGGTTGGGAAACAATGGGTTGACCGAGTATAGGTGCAGTGGCAAAACAATTCTTTAAGGAAGAAAAAGCCTGGAGGGAAGCATCCGACCGTTTTGATAAATTAGACCCCTTCTTAGTCATGTCAGTGAGGGGTTTCACAATTACTAAGTAATTTTGGATGACTTTCCGGTAAAAATTAGTAAAGCCCAGAAAATGCTGTAAAGCCTTCAGGTTCTCGGGACAGTCCCAATCAAGGACTGCACGGATCTTCTCCGGATCCATCCGAAAACCCGAAGATGACAACAAGTACCTCAAAAACTGCACCTCTTGAACAGCGAAAACACTTTTTTTCCAGTTTGGCATAAAGTTTGTAATCCCTTAATACCTGGAATATCTGTTTAACATGCCCCCGATGTGTCTCAATATCAGATGAGTAAACCAAAATATCATCCAGATAGACCACCACAAACCTCCCCACCAATGATGGAAAATAACATTTATGAAATGCTGGAATACCGCAGGTGCATTGGTCAACCCAAAAGGCATAATCAGACTTAGGTATTGAACGCTGTTTTCCATTCGTCCCCTTCTCTGATTCTAACCAGATTGCAGGCTCCCCTTAAATCCAACTTGGAGAATACCTTAGCTCCTACATCCTGGAATCAAAGGAAGAGGGTATGGATCACGGATGGTAATTTGATTTAATTCCCGGAAATCTAAACAGGGACGTAGACCTCCATTTTTTTTCTTCACAAAGAAGAACTCTGCCTCCTCGGGTGAAGATGAGGGTCTGATATGTCGCTTCTCCAGACTTTCCGCAATGAAATCCTTCATGGCTTGTCTTTCAGGGCCAGAAAGATTATACAGTCTGGACTTCGGTAGTTTAGCTCCAGTGGTCAGGTTAATAGGACAGTCATATGCATGATGAGGAGGCAATTCCTGACACCCCCTCTCAAAAAAAACATCATCAAAACCAGACAGAAAAGCAGGTAATATTTCCGTAGAGTCAGTAGCAAGGGAAATATCTAAACAGTTCTCATTGCAGTAATCTCCCCATTCAATGATTTCCATGGCTTGCCAATCCACTAAAGGATTATGTTTCACCAGCCACGGCGAAAGACACACACACAAAAAAAAACAAAGTGTCAAGTTTGTTTTTTTTCTTTAGAAAATGTGCTCGGCTGGCAATAATGTTATGCAAGGTGTGGGAAAGACTTAGTGCAACACAAAGGGAAGAGGGAAGGGGAACCCAGACTCTAGGGAAAGGACGGAGTGGAGACCTCCTAGGCTGATCTAATATCACCCTGTCTCCACTAACGTCCCTATATTGGTTCTGCACCAATCGCCGCACACCTACCTCGCCATGTTTTTCCCTGGCGTTAGGCCCTGGTTAGGGAAGAGAGGGAATAAAAACTAGTCGATCCCCATTGAACACTAAAGACAACAAGGGGGAACAAACAAGGGAAAATCGCTAAGGTTTAGTCGACTCCAGACAAATGCGCACACGTCCTCTAGCACCAGAGAGGAAGAAATACTGCTCTTGCTCAGAACCTTCACAAGGAGTAATGAATATCGCCGACACCTCCCTCTGGCACACAGCAGGTATTTATACACCCAGGCCAGGGTGTTAATTAGCCAGAGGAAGGCAGCTGCTGGGTCCTAGAGAGACAGCTTCTAAGAAGTTGTCTGTAATGCCAAACAAAGAGATCTCCTGCAACCAACAGCAGAGTGACTGTCTGTCACTTCTGACACACCCGTGACAGGCGCCAAACTGAATTCTTTCACCGGGTGCCAGAAAGCCTAGATACACCTCTGGGTCCAGGGACTTTCCCAGTTGGGAGGAGTAGAAGGTTATAAATAGTAGGAGAACTTCCTGTTTAGGTGAGATAGGGGAATAGAGTTGAACGAGTTGGGACGTTTAAGCTTGTGCAGAGGGATAATTGAGAAAATGAAGAAGTTCAGGGCCTTAGGGCTGAAGGTCAACAGCCATGCAGTGAGGGGAAGAGAAAGAGAGGAGCAGCATGATAGAAAAGGAAGCGGCTAACGGCAAGGAAACTTTTCTAAATGTCTGGGGCCTTTGGCTAGGAGAAGGCGTGGAGGAGCCAGCCTTACTTACTTCCCAAAAAGGATAAATGGGCAGGGATGCACCTATAGAAAGCAGAACCGTGTTCTGGAAAGCTGCGTTACCAGCTGGATCATACCTGGTGGACAAAGAGTCAGGAGAGTGAAGGACAGTGAAGGAGGCTGAAACTGTGATGGCTGTATCACAAAATGCTGTGTCTGTGACCAAAACTGAACTGGAAGAGTTCTGATGAAAAAGGAACAAGAGTCTGAGCTTTATTATCTACTTGCAGCTGAGTCTGGAATCCTGAAGCTGATGGGACCCTCAAGGAAAACCGTGAGTGTTATTCAGTATTTAAGTCGTATACCGGGGGTGTTCTTCAGGACCCGGCGGAATTACGGATGAAGAAAACTGACTATTACACAGTTCGTTTTCAAGACAAACTATATTAACCAGTCAATAGAAAATATTCATAACATTCTGCATACATTTGCCAAACAGTTAGAACCTCTATGCTATACAGGGTGCCACTCAAGAGATCTGTATTCAATTGTTGGCTGCTGTCAGCCTCATGACGCTTCCATCTTCCGACTCCATCATGTGCCCAAAGTACCTTTCGAAGAATTTAAGGGGCATAATGGTGCCTTCCAACCCCGTATCAACTAGACAGCGTACCTTCTGCCCTTCTAACTCAGCCTTTATAACAGGGCTGCTTGCATAAAGATCATGTTAATCTTGCGTGGGGCTCATCTTTAGGTGAACTGTCACAGGACGCCTGACTACTGCGGCGGTCGGGAGTTTAACACGCAGGCTCAACATCCATTAGTACCAAGCAGTGGGGTCGTGATCTCAATGTGACATGCCCTACGGGATTTTGCATCGTGGCTGGTCTAGCCGTAGGGCCTTGGGACCGTGAAACCGCACTCTCATGGGTGTGTCAGGGTTGACAGATAGTCATACAGTGTCCAGCTGTAGAAGGTCACTGTGTTTGACCTTACAAACATCTCCCTGCTCCTTTTATGTTTCCTCTCCCTTTACGACCCAGCAGTGATCCTCACCTTGCTTGGGGATTATACCTTTCCCTTTAGGACCCTGAGGTATCCTCACCTTTCTGTTGTTAATCAGCACTTCCTTGCTGTGTCCTTAAATACACTCAGATTTCTCAGAGTTGCTGGTAGTCGGCTAGAATTACCTTTAAGCTCCTTTGTGGATTGTTGCTATGCATTCTGCGGTGTCATCTTGGAGCTAAGTGTATTCCCCTGTTTGTTCCCCCATGTGTACTTTAGTTGGTAGTGGGGTTAACTCAGTGCTCACCCCTCCCATTCCATACCTAGGTGTCACGCTGTCGGTACATGGAGGGATTGAGTTCTTATCTGGGCTACCTCTAAGCGAAGGTCCTGTATTTGTTCTTGCATTGCTGTCGTCAGAGTCTGTGCTGCCTCTCCTGGTCCAGCCCAACCTTCTGTAATTTGGGCACTACTCACTGACTTCTTGATCCCAGAATTTGGCTCTTCCTCCCGTTCGAAGGCAGCCAAGTTAATATCATCAAACGTCAGAGCTAAGTTACCTTGAGTAAACTCTTGAAGTTTGTTCTGTAAGGACTTATTAGCTATCCCAGCAATGAACTTATCTCTCAGGAGCCAGTCCAGCTCCTGAAAGGCGCCTACGCCTGTTGGGTCACGTCTCCGGATTTCCTGCATTGCTTCCTGAAGGCTGTTCGCGTATCGCATCAGTGTTTCCCCCTCACGCTGTGGCCGGTTAAAGAATTCGCTCCTCAGCTGCGCTACCTGCACATGGGTCCCATGGACACTTTCCAGCAGGGCAAATAAATTCTGTATGGTGTTCCTCTCAGATTCAGAGTGCACCATCAACATCCGCTTGGCATCACCCTCAAGCGCATTCAGAGCTACCTCTGCCTGTAACTCTGGAGTCAGATTACACACCTTGATCGCACTCCAAACCCTCTCCATCCAATCCTGAAGTCCCATGTTGTTACCATCGAATTTGACCATGTGATTGAGCAGGGTCCCTACTGGAAGGTACCCTACCTGAGCTGATACCACGGAGTGAGGCCTTACCGGTGGCAATGGGGCTGGTTGGCTAGACTGTGTCGAGTCCAGCTGGTGTTGCTGGGCTGGGGCACCCTGAACAGGGCCCTGGGCTGACTCTAGGGAACTGTTTCCCGCCGTTACCCCATCCATAACAATCCCTGCATCCTGCCAACTATGCCAAGTTGTAAGTAGTGTACCGGGGGTGTTCTTCAGGACACGGCAGAATTATGGACGAAGAAAACCGACTCTTACACAGTTCGTTCTAAAGACAAACTATATTAACCAGTCAATAGAAAACATTCATAACATTCTGCATACATTTGTCAAACGACTGGAACCTCTGTGCTATACGGCGTGGCACTCAAGAGATCTGTATTTACTCTTTTCTCTACAAATTTGCCTATTAGTGAGCCTGTCTAAACCGGCCTGCTATTACCAGTTTACACCCTGAGAATTGGATTAATTGTATGAGTGCAACGTAGAGAGTAGCCTGCAGTACAGCACCAAAGTTTACAAACTTAACAACGTTTTCCTATATTTTCCAAACCAAATCTCCCTCTCCCTTCCCATAATGTCTTCAGTAAACTCAGAGGAATAGTCCATCCTCAACTGCATAGAAAATACCCCAAAAGTTACTGTGACGGCACTTTAGCCGTGAGTGAAGTCTATCGCAGTAAAATAACTGTCCATTAATATAATGCTCCGTAGAAACTTTCTCCTGAAACAGTATGAAGTTCAAGTTTTGATCCGGAGCCCGTTTTGTGCCGTGTCGGCACCGAAGAGTGGATTTGGATTTTTAGCTATTAAACAGAAAACATGGCAGCAGATCCGTAAGTCCTTTCCTGGATGCTGAAAGTAGCAATAAACGTATTTTACATCAGTCAATTTGCCTAACTAACTACATGCTATATCTCATCCTTAGGTATTTTGGCACTGAAATTTTATGTGATGCATGAACAGTTACTCACTGCGGGGCTCCTCCAACCGGTGAGCAGTACCAATGATGCTTGTGGCTTGAGTCCTCAGCGGCGTCCTTCACCACTCACTGTGAGTCCTGGCCTTTATAGTTTTTTAACAGCGTTTCTGACAGAAATCTCCTAAAATCTGGACAGGTTCTGGTCACCAGCAAGTTCAGCTCCAATCTTCCATTTCTCCACTGTCTGTGGGATGCTCCCAGACGTAGATGCTGCTGGATTCCATTCCAGCAGTTCCTTTCACTGTTTAGGACATCTCTACACTGCACACAAGATGGCTACACTTCCTCTTCCTGTGTCCCATGGGTCAGACTGTAACCCCTCCTCTGACAATGCTATATGCATTGCACAGTCTTTCAACAATACTTAAACAACAGCGACATCTTGTGGCCAGATAATAGCATCATTGTAAAGAAGCAAAATCTATTTGCAACAAGTACAGTCATGGCCAAAAGTTTTGAGAATGACACCAAAATTATATTTTCACATGATCTGCTGGCCTCTGGTTTTTATTAGTGTTTGTCTGATGTTTATATCACATACAGAAATATAATTGCAATCATATTATGAGTACCAATAGGTTATATTGACAGTTAGAATGAGTTAATGCAGCAAGTCAATATTTGCAGTGTTGCCCCTTCTTCTTCAAGACCTCTGTAATTCTCCCTGGCATCCTCTCAATCAACTTTTGGACCAAATACTGACTGATAGCAGTTCATTCTTGCATAATCAATGCTTGCATTTTGCCAGAATTTGTTGGTTTTTGTTTGTCCACCGTCTCTTGATGATTGACCACAAGTTCTCAATGGGATTAAGATCTGGGGAGTTTCCAGGCCATGGACCCAAAATCTCTATGTTTTGTTCCATGAGCCATTTAGTTATCACTAGAGATGAGCGGTGTTCTACTAGAACTGTTCGCCAATCTCAAATTCGAGCTGTTTTGGGCGGTGTTCGAGTTGTTCGACGAACCCGAACGTTTTGCAAAAAATGCGGCTGTTCGAGGTTATGTTCGATAACTGTTCGTAAACCAAAAGCGTGTCCTGCATGTCTGGCGCTATTTAGAGCACCAATCATGCAGGGATTGTCTGCCACTCACTGTAATGCCACAGCCATGGTGGTTGTGGCATTAGAGTGATTGCCCAAATCGATGGGAACTGTGCTCACAGTGAAACATGAAAAGCCGGCAATTCAGCAGTGGCGTACACCGGTACCCGACAATTTAGAACCGAAAGAATAGAGCTTCACACATAGATTAGATAGATAGAAACATGTCAGTCACATATATATGAAGTACAGTGACAGTGTTGGTTACTGTACTTGTCATTTAGTGTAAAGGATTTATTAAAAAAAATATTAGTGTTTTCATGCACCGTCTCTTTAAAAAAGCCGGCCGGCAATTCAGCAGCGGTACCCGACAATTTAGAATAGAAGGAATAGAGAATCACACATAGATTAGATAGATAGAAACATGTCAGTCACATATATAAGAAGTACAGTGACAGTGTTGATTACTGTACTTTCCATTTAGTGTAAAGGATTTATTAAGAAAAATATTAGTGTTTTCATGCACCGTCTCTTTAAAAAAGCCGGCCTACAATTCAGCAGCGGTACCCGACAATTTAGAATGGAAGGAATAGAGCATCACACATAGATTAGATAGCTAGAAACATGTCAGTCACATATATATGAAGTACAGTGACAGTGTTGATTACTGTACTTGTCATTTAGTGTTAAAATAAAGGATTTATTTAAAAAAAATTTGGCGTGGGGTTCCCCATAATTTTAGGCTCTAGCGGAGGTTAAGCAGACAGCTGGGGCAGATGTTTGAAGCCTGGGAAGGGGTAATACCCACGTAGCTTCACAGGCTACTAATATCAGCCCCCAGCTGAATGCCTAGCCTTTACTAGCTATTAAAATGGGGGACCCCCCAAAAAATTGACGTGGGGTCCCCCCTATTTTAATAGCTAGCAAAGGCTAGGCAGACAGCTGGGGGCTGATATTAATAGCCCAGGAAGGGTGCCATGAATATTGGCCCCCTCCCAGGCTATAAACACCAGCCGTCATCCACCCCAGAAATGGCACATCCATAGGATGCGCCAATTCTGGCACTTAGCCTCGCTCTTCCCACTGCCCTGTAGCGGTGGCAGTGGGGTAATAGGGCTGGGGTTGATGTCAGCTTATAATGCCAGCTGACAAGCCCAGGTTAGTAATGGAGAGGCGTCTATAAGACACCCCCATTACTAACCCCATAGTCAAAGTTAAAAAAAAAACGCAAACACCCAGAATAAAGTCCTTTAATTGAAATAAAGACACAATTCTTTAGTGTTCTAAATTAAACAATACTTACAATCACGCCCATTCCAGCTGAAGCCAACGATCCCCTGCAATAAAAGAAAAATAATAAAGCAACATAATCCTTACCTTTCCATGGTTCCCACAACAGCTTCAGCTCTGCTACATCGAGATGACAGGCTGGACCGCAGCAGAAAGCTGCCATCCAGCCTGTCATCCCGCAGACATTGAGAAGCGCAGGCTTGCTTGCGCTCCTCAGCGTCTCTCTTTGACGGCATCCAGATGAGCCGAGTTCATGTCCAATGAACTCGGCTCACCTCATGCACGTCACTGACAGCGTGGGAAAATTCTCACGCTGAAGCGCTGAGTGCAGGAGAATTCTCCCACGCAGTCAGTGACGTGCATGAGGTGAGCTCATGTCCAATGAACTCAGCTCACCTCATGCACGTCACTGACAGCGTGGGAGAATTCTCCTGCACTCAGCGTGAGAATTCTCCCACACTGAAGCGCTGAGTGCAGGAGAATTTTCCCACGCTGTCAGTGACGTACATGAGGTGAGCCGAGTTCATTGGACATTAACTCGGCTCATCTGGATGCCCTCACAGAGAGACACTGTGGAGCGCAAGCAAGCCTGCGCCTCTCAGTGTCTGCGGGTTGACAGGCTGGATGGCAGGGTTCTGCTGTGGTCCAGCCTGTCATCTCGATGTAGCAGAGCTGAAGCTGTCGTGGGAACCATGGAAAGGTAAGGATGATGTTGCTTTATTATTTTTCTTTTATTTCAGGAGATCGTTGGCTTCAGCTGGAATGGGCGTGACGGTAAGTATGGTTTAATTTAGAACAATAAAGAATTGTGTGTTTATTTCAATTAAAGGACTTTTTTCTGGGTGTTGTGTTTTTTTTAAATACTTTACTAGAAATTCATGGTGGTCATGTCTAATATTGGCGTGACCCCATGAATTTCGGGCTTAGGGCCAGCTGATAATGCCAAGCTGGCCCTAACCCTTTTATTACCCAGTGAGCCACCGCATCAGGGCCCTGGATGAGTTGGGTACAGCGTCAGAAGATGGCGCTTCTATGAACGCGCCATTTTCCGGGGTGGCTGCAGACTGCAATTTGCAGCGGGGGTGGCCCAGAAAGCTTGGGCCTCCCGGCGCTGCGGATTCCAGCCTGTCATCCCGCAGACACTGAGAAGAGCAGGCATGCTTGCGCTCCTCAGTGTCTCGCTGTGACGGCATCCAGATGAGCCGAGGTCATGTCCAATGAACTCGGCTCACCTAATGCACGTCACTGACAGCGTGGGAAAATTCTCACGCTGAAGCGCTGAGTGCAGGAGAATTCTCCCACGCTGTCAGTGACGTGCATGAGGTGAGCTCATGTCCAATGAACTCAGCTCACCTCATGCACGTCACTGACAGCGTGGGAAAAATCTCCTGCACTCAGCGCTTCAGCGTGAGAATTTTCCCACGCTGTAAGTGACGTGCATGAGGTGAGCTGAGATCATTGGACATGAACTCACCTCATGCACGTCACTGACAGCGTGGGAAAATTCTCACGCTGAAGCGCTGAGTGCAGGAGAATTTTCCCACGCTGTCAGTGACGTGCATGAGGTGAGCTGAGTTCATTGGACATGAGCTTACCTCATGCACGTCACTGACAGCGTGGGAGAATTCTCCTGCACTCAGCGCTTCAGCGTGAGAATTTTCCCACGCTGTCAGTGATGTGCATGAGGTGAGTTCATGTCCAATGATCTCAGCTCACCTCATGCACGTCACTGACAGCGTGGGAAAATTCTCCTGCACTCAGCGCTTCAGTGTGAGAATTCTCCCACGCTGAAGCGCTGAGTGCAGGAGAATTTTCCCACGCTGTCAGTGACGTGCATGAGGTGAGCCGAGTTCATTGGACATGACCTCGGCTCATCTGGATGCCGTCACAGCGAGACACTGAGGAGCGCAAGCAAGCCTGCTTTTCTCAGTGTCTGCGGGTTGACAGGCTGGATGGCAGCGTTCTGCTGCGGTCCAGCCAGTCATCTCGATGTAGCAGAGCTGGGGCTGTCCTGGGAACCATCGAAAGGTAAGGATGATGTTGGTTTATTATTTTATTTTTATTGCAGGAGATCGTTGGCTTCAGCTGGAATGGGCGTGACGGTAAGTATGGTTTAATTTAGAACAATAAAGAATTGTGTGTTTATTTCAATTAAAGGACTTTATTCTGGGTGTTTGTGTTTTTTGTAACTTTGACTATGGGGTTAGTAATGGGGGTGTCTTATAGACGCCTCTCCATTACTAACCTGGGCTTGATGTCAGCTGGCATTATAAGCTGACATCAACCCCAGCCCTATTACCCCACTGCCACCGCTACAGGGCAGTGGGAAGAGCGAGGCTAAGTGCCAGAATTGGCGCATCCTATGGATGCGCCATTTCTGGGGCGGCTGACGACTGGTGTTTCTAGCCTGGGAGGGGGCCAATATTCATGGCACCCTTCCTGAGCTATTAATATCAGCCTCCAGCTGTCTGCCTAGCCTTTGCTAGCTATTAAAATAGGGGGGACCCCACGTCATTTTTTTGGGGGGGTCCCCCATTTTAATAGCTAGTAAAGGCTAGGTATTCAGCTGGGGGCTGATATTAGTAGCCTGGGAAGCTCCATGGGTATTACCCCCTTCCCAGGCTTCAAACATCTGCCCCAGCCGTCTGCTTAACCTCCGCTAGAGACTAAAATTACGGGGAACCCCACGCTAATTTTTTTTTTAATAAATCCTTTATTTTAACACTAAATGACAAGTACAGTAACCAACACTATCACTGTACTTATTATATATCTGACTGACATGTTTCTATCTATCTAATCTATGTGTGATGCTCTATCTTTCTGTTCTAAATTGTCGGGTACAGATGCTGAATTGCCGGCCGGCTTTTTTAAAGAGACGGTGCATGAAAACACTATTATTTTTTTAAATAAATCCTTTACACTAAATGACAAGTACAGTAAGCAACACTGTCACTGTACTTCTTATATATGTGACTGACATGTTTCTATCTATCTAATCTATGTGTGAAGCTCTATTCTTTCTGTTCTAAATTGTCGGGTACCGCTGCTGAATTGCCGGCCGGCTTTTTTAAAGAGACGGTGCATGAAAACACTAATATTTTTTTTAATAAATCCTTTACACTAAATGACAAGTGCAGTAACCAACACTGTCACTGTGCTTCTTATATGTGTGACTGACATGTTTCTATCTATCTAATCTATGTGTGATGCTCTATTCCTTCTTGTCTAAATTGTCGGGTACCAGTGTATGCCGCTGCTGAATTTGCCGGCCGGCTTTTTTAAAGAGAGTGTCTTCTGAGCAGTTTGTCAGCTTTTGGACACCTTTGAAGGTGTTTTCTTTGTGTTTCTATGTGTTTTTGTTTGCCTGCCATTGGTTTTAACGGTGTTCGACGGTGTTCTAAGGTGTTCGACGAACAGTTCGACGAACAGTTCCTCGAACATCCCGGTGTTCGACGAACCGAACCAAACCCGAACACTACGGGGGTGGCTCAACACTAGTTATCACCTTTGCTTTATGGCAAGGTGCTCCATCATGCTGGAAAAGGCATTGTTGGGTGCCAAACTGCTCTTGGACGGTTGGGAGAAGTTGCTCTTGGAGGACATTCTGGTACCGTTCTTTATTCATGGCTGTGTTTTTAGGCAAGACTGTGAGTGAGCCGATTCCCTTGGCTGAGAAGCAACCCCACACATGAATGGTTTCAGGATGCTTTACAGTTGTACAGTTGGCAAGAGACAAGACTGGTGGTAGCGCTCACCTCTTCTTCTCCGAATAAGCTGTTTTCCAGATGTCCCAAGTAGAGATGAGCGTTGTTCTACTCGAACTGTTCGCCAATCTCAAATTCGAGCTGTTTTGGGCGGTGTTCGAGCCGGTCGGCGAACACGAACAATTTGAGAAAAATTCGGCTGTTCGAGGTTATGTTCGATAACTGTTCGTGCACCAAAATCATAACTGGATTTTTTCTCAGTAATGATGAAAATTAATGTTAATACGCAGTTTGAGTGTACAGCGGGGTGGGGGGAGGGGCAGGGGATGGATCTCTGCAGGAACAACGAAGATCTCCATTTTTTTTTCTCTTTCCCGCATTTGCAGTGGGGAGGTGCAATCTGTCAGCCTATCAGCAGCGCACACACGGAGCGAAGTGCTTTTTTTCACACAAGCAAGGGCATGTGTGATTGGCAGTGTATGTCACATGTCCTTGCCCTATAAGACCAAGCCATTTTCCCCGTCGCCACCATTTTCTCACTGCTGCAGCTGCGTGTTAGACGGCACCGCTGTTGCTGTGTGCGCTATACCTTGTTAATTTCAAGCCAATTTTCGCACAAATATACAGATAGCTTGGGAGTAGGGAATAGTTGTGATTGCAGTCCTTTTAAGGACTAGGTTACAGCATTTCCTACGACTTTTATCAGGCAGGTCTGTGCTCTTAAATAGATAGATTGTGGGAGTAAAGACTAATTGTAATTGGAGTCCTTTTCAGGACTAGGTTACATCAGTTCCTATCAGTTTTTGCCAGGCAGGTCTGTGCCAGTGCTGTGCAAGTTTTTTTCACAGCATTTGGCTGAATCTAGCAAAGCTAATCCTTTTTGGCCTATTGCAGAGTGTGTTAGTCAGTGGAGTAGCCTATCTGTGTTGCAAGATATACCACCTGTGTATAGAATACCAATTTTTTTACTGCACCTAGTGAAGTAAAATCTTTTGGGCATAGCATCATTCTATTAGTCCATCTATACTGACCTCCATCAGGTTGCAAACTGAATATAATTTTTTTCTGCATCTAGCTCTGAAAAAATATTTGGGCTTCTAGCAGTGTGTGGGACTTGGTCTATTAGTCCATCTATACTGACCTCCATCAGGTTGCAAATTAAAAATAATTTTTTTCTTCATTTAGCTCTGAAAAAATATTTGGGCTTCTAGCAGTGTGTGGGACTTGTTCTATTAGTCCTTCTATACTGACCTCCAGCAGGTTGCAAATTGAATATAATTTTTTTCTGCATCTAGCTCTGAAAAAATATTTGGGCTTCTAGCGGTGTGTGGGACTTGGTCTATTAGTCCATCTATACTGACCTCCATCAGGTTGCAAATTAAAAATATTTTTTTTCTGCATCTAGCTCTGAAAAAATATTTGGGCTTCTAGCAGTGTGTGGGACTTGGTCTATTAGTCTATCTATACTGACCTCCATCAGGTTGCAAATTAAAAATAATTTTTTTCTTCATTTATCTCTGAAAAAATATTTGGGCTTCTAGCAGCGTGTGGGACTTGGTCTATTAGTCCATCTATACTGACCTCCATCAGGTTGCAAATTAAAAATAATTTTTTTCTGCATCTAGCTCTGAAAAAATATTTGGGCTTCTAGCAGTGTGTGGGACTTGGTCTATTAGTCCATCTATACTGACCTCCATCAGGTTGCAAATTAAAAATAATTTTTTTCTGCATCTAGCTCTGAAAAAATATTTGGGCTTCTAGCAGTGTGTGGGACTTGGTCTATTAGTCCATCTATACTGACCTCCATCAGGTTGCAAATTAAAAATAATTTTTTTCTTCATTTATCTCTGAAAAAATATTTGGGCTTCTAGCAGCGTGTGGGACTTGTTCTATTAGTCCATCTATACTGACCTCCATCAGGTTGCAAATTAAAAATAATTTTTTTCTTCATTTATCTCTGAAAAAATATTTGGGCTTCTAGCAGCGTGTGGGACTTGTTCTATTAGTCCATCTATACTGACCTCCATCAGGTTGCAAATTAAAAATAATTTTTTTCTGCATCTAGCTCTGAAAAAATATTTGGGCTTCTAGCAGTGTGTGGGACTTGGTCTATTAGTCCATCTATACTGACCTCCATCAGGTTGCAAATTAAAAATAATTTTTTTCTGCATCTAGCTCTGAAAAAATATTTGGGCTTCTAGCAGTGTGTGGGACTTGGTCTATTAGTCCATCTATACTGACCTCCATCAGGTTGCAAATTGAATATAATTTTTTTCTGCATCTAGCTCTGAAAAAATATTTGGGCTTCTAGCGGTGTGTGGGACTTGGTCTATTAGTCCATCTATACTGACCTCCATCAGGTTGCAAATTAAAAATAATTTTTTTCTGCATCTAGCTCTGAAAAAATATTTGGGCTTCTAGCAGTGTGTGGGACTTGGTCTATTAGTCCATCTATACTGACCTCCATCAGGTTGCAAATTAAAAATAATTTTTTTCTTCATTTATCTCTGAAAAAATATTTGGGCTTCTAGCAGCGTGTGGGACTTGTTCTATTAGTCCATCTATACTGACCTCCATCAGGTTGCAAATTAAAAATAATTTTTTTCTGCATCTAGCTCTGAAAAAATATTTGGGCTTCTAGCAGTGTGTGGGACTTGGTCTATTAGTCCATCTATACTGACCTCCATCAGGTTGCAAATTAAAAATATTTTTTTTCTGCATCTAGCTCTGAAAAAATATTTGGGCTTCTAGCAGTGTGTGGGACTTGGTCTATTAGTCCATCTATACTGACCTCCATCAGGTTGCAAATTGAATAAAAAAATTTTCTGCATCTAGCTCTGAAAAAATATTTGGGCTTCTAGCGGTGTGTGGGACTTGGTCTATTAGTCCATCTATACTGACCTCCATCAGGTTGCAAATTAAAAATAATTTTTTTCTGCATCTAACCCAGCCAATAGTTTTGGCCTAATACCACAGTTTGGCCACTCAGCTCTGCTCGGTTACCATCCATTGTTTTTTTGTGCAAACAACTCCAGAGTTGTGAATTAGTTAACCACCAAAATGAGTGGAAAAAGGCCTGCTGCTGGTGGAAAGGGGAATAGGCGTGTTGGGAAGGGGAAAAAAGGTTGTGTCCGTGGGGTAGGTGCAGAAGAAAGACCATCTTCCAGCCAAACTAAAATGTCTACTTCTTTTAGCGGACAATGTGATAAGATCCCTTTCTTACGGCCACGCCAATCGCTACAAATTCCAGATGAGGCACAAAAACAGCAGGTGCTTCAACGGATATCAAGTGCTCCTTTAAGTGGGCTCTCCTCCACATCAACTTCAACATCACAAATACTCCAGTCCTCAAAGGTGTCACCCAAATCGCACTTGCTTCCTCACAGCTCCCAAATCTCCAGCTGCCCGTCTGAGTATGAGGTAGAACAGATGGTTGAGTCTGCAGAGCTGTTTACTCATACTATAGCCTGGGAATCAGAGGTCGACTCCAGCGCTTCTGTGAATCCAGACGAGGAAATGATCTGCACTGATGCCCAGAATCTTTATGAGTCGGATCCAGGACCAGACGCAGAAGGTTCTGACCATAATGTAGACCCTCATTCCCAAACTGTAACTCCTGTTGGTGGAGACAATGAGGAAGACGATGATAAGACTCAAATACCTGATTGGAGCGACAACTTTAGTTTTTTGTCAGGGCAGGAACAGGTTGGCTCTGAGGACGACGGGTGTGATAACGCACAGGGTGATGATGATGAGGTCGGAGATCCCACTTACTGTCAACCCACAGTCAGCCAAGAGATGAGGTCAGCAGAGGAGGTGGAGGAAGATGCTAGTGACGACGAGGTCAGGTTGCGCCTTCCTGGACAGAGACGTAGTACTGGAAGCACGTCAACAACTGCATCCTCAAACACAACTCTGCCTCTCACCACAAGTTGTGGTGGCTCTTCAGGTCGCATGGGTGCTAAGCCTTGCATAGCCTGGGCATTTTTTCAGATCGATAAAGATGACCCAACTCGTGTTATCTGTAACATTTGTCAGCAAAAGCTAAGTAGAGGCCAAAAAATACATAGTTTGAGTACTTCATGCATGAACCGGCACATGGACATGAAGCATAAGTTGCAGTGGGAAGCTCAGTGTGCTACAATGCGGTCTAGCCGGCCGGGCCAACCACCGTCTGCCATATCTTGTGCATGCGCGGCCTCTTCATCCTCTGTGACTGGGGGGACAGCAGTCACACCTGTTTTGGGGCGCAGACCTGCCACCTCTTTACCCGCAACAGCCAGCGTGATTGGCAGGTCATCATTTTCTTTGGAGGTAGTAACACCAGCTGGTCTTGAGCGCTGTCCGACATCGATTGCACCACCTTTGGATCAAGGCAACCTAACATGTCCGCCTGCATCTTCCTCACAGACCGGCAGTTTGCCGGGGACACCCTTATCAACCCCGTCTAAGCACAATAGCCAGCCCTCGGTCCCTCAGATGTGGACAAGTAAAAGACCATTTCCTCCTAGCCATGAGAAAGCTAAGAGGTTGAATTTCACCATCTGCAAGCTCTTGGCTACAGAAATGCTGCCTTTCCGCCTGGTGGACACAGAGGATTTTCGAGACCTTATGTCCGTCGCAGTGCCCCAGTACCAGATGCCCAGTCGGCACTACTTCTCAAAGAAAGGTGTGCCTGCGCTCCACCAGCATGTCGCACACAACATCACCGCTTCTTTGAGAAACTCTGTGTGTGACAGGGTGCATTTCACCACAGACACTTGGACGAGTAGGCATGGACAGGGGCGTTACATGTCGCTGACTGGGCACTGGGTAACTATGGTGACAGCAGGACAAGGGGCTGCTGTCCAAGTCTTGCCGTCCCCACGAGTTGTGCGTCAATCCTCTTTATGTCAAAGTTCCACCACTGCTTCTGCCTCCTCAACCTCCTCTCGGTCTTCCACCTGCACCCAAAGCCTGTCTGGTCATGCCACAAGCTTTCTAACTGCGCAGAAGGGATCCTGCACACCTCCTTACTATGCTGGCAGTAGGGCTCAACGTCATCAGGCGGTTTTTACATTGAAATGTCTGGGAAATGTGAGTCACACAGCTGAGGAGTTGTGGTCAGCTCTGGAGAACCAATTTCATGAATGGTTGTCTCCACTGGACCTGAAACCAGGGAAGGCCGTGTGCGACAATGCTGCAAACCTGGGTGCGGCCCTTCGCCGGGGCAATGTCACACACGTGCCTTGTATGGCTCACGTGTTGAACCTGGTTGTCCAGCAATTTTTAGCCCACTATCCCAGACTAGATGGCCTTCTGCAGAGGGCACGGTCGCTGTGTGCTCACTTCCGCCGTTCGCATCCCGCAGCTCAGCGACTTACATCTCTACAGAAGTCGTTGGGCCTGCCACTTCACCGGCTAAAATGCGATGTGCCTACCCGGTGGAATTCAACTCTGCACATGTTGCAGCGACTGTGGCAGCACCGACAAGCCCTGGTGCAATACGTTCTGACGTATAGCCTGGGCCAACGAGATTCAGAGGTGGGGCAAATCACGCTGGAGGAGTGGTCTCAGATCAGGGACCTATGCACCCTTCTGCACAGTTTTGAAATGGCGACGAAGATGTTTAGTGCTGACGATGCCATTATCAGCATGACTATTCCGGTGATTTACATGCTGGAGCACATGTTAAACAGAATTCGGAGTCAGGTGGTGGCACAAGAGGAGGTGGAGGAAGTAGAGGAGGAGGAGTTGTATGCGGAAGGGCTAACATCTGCAAGGTCCAGACGGTCGGCAGCACCAAGGCGGCAGGCATGTGAGGGTGGGGGAGATGGTTTTACCAGGGCGCATGGTAGCAGCCAAACTAGTGAGGAAGGTGCAGGAGCCCAGGAAGAAGTGGAGGACGAACTGATGGAAGACTCATCAGATGAGGGAGACCTTGATCACATTTCTGTTGTGCGAGGTTGGGGGGAGAGGACAGAGGAAGGAAGCATGATTGTTACCTCGCCACCAACACAACAGGGACTTGGTGCTCCTGGATGCGCAACACACATGAGTGCCTTCTTGCTGCACTACCTGCAACATGACCCTCGAATTGTGAGAATTAGAAATAATCCTGACTACTGGGTTGCCACACTGTTAGATCCCCGGTACAAAAGTAAATTTGCAGAAATTATTCCTGCCATAGAAAGGGATGCACGCATGCAGTGGTATCAGCAGAGACTGTTGCAGAATCTTACATGTGCTTTTCCACAAAATACCAGTGGTGCACGTAGTGAATCTCACAGTTCCAACTTGCCAACCGTGGGACCGTCAAGTGTTCAGCACTCAAACCGTGACAGAACCACAGTATCTGCTGGTAACATCAATTTTGCGGAATCATTTCACCACTTTTTTAGCCCATCCTTTGCAAGGCCACAGGAGACAAGAAGTCTGACACATAGTCAACGCCTAGAGACGATGGTACAGGAGTATCTCCAAGTAAACATTGAAGCCACGACTGTGTCACTGGACCCTTGCTCTTTTTGGGCTTCCAATCTGGATAAATGGCCGGAGCTAGCCACTTACGCCTTGGAGATCTTGTCATGCCCCGCAGCCAGCGTTCTGTCTGAACGTGTGTTCAGCGCTGCTGGTGGTGTGCTGACAGATAAGCGCACGCGGCTCTCCACTGATAACGTAGACAGACTCACGTTCATAAAGATGAACAAATCATGGATCCGAAATGACTTTTCTACCCCTGTGTCATCCTGGGGAGAGTAAAAGCTTGATGATTGGTTAAAATCACCCTACCAACCGTTTTAAGCTTTCAAATTACTAATCATGTTTATCTGTATCTTGACTGGAAAATAATTTGGGCTTTGTAGCAGTGTGCAGCACTGAACCTATTAGGCCATCTATACTAAAGCTTCACCAGATTTAAAATTAAAAATAATTTTTAGCTGCATCTAGCCCGGAAAATAATTTTGGGGCTCCGAGATGCGCAAGGCACATAAGTGCCTTCTTGCTGCACTACCTGCAGCATGACCCTCATATTGTCAGAATTCGAAGTAATCATGACTACTGGGTTGCCACACTCTTAGATCCCCCAAACTTTTCGATCAACCTTTTCATTTTAATAAAGACCAAAAAAATGGTCATTTTTGAAATTATAAGCATTAGCAGGTTGTTAGAAACTGAAATCAAACAGTTTTCAACTCAAAACTTTATTCTAGGTGATGTTACATTTTCACATAGGACCCCTTGTTCGAAAGGAGCTTCTGAACTCTCTCGTCCATTGAATTTGTCAGGTTTTGGATGGTTTCTGCTTCAATTGTTTTGCATGAGGACAGAATACCCTCCCAGAGCTGTTGCTTAGATGTGAACTGCCTCCCGCCATCATAGACACTCCTTTTAATGATGCTCCAAAGGTTCTGAATGGGGTAGAGGTCAGGGGAGCATGGGGGTCACACCATAAGTTTGTCCCCTTTTATGCCCATATCAGCCAGAGATGCAGATGTTTTATGTGCAGCATGAGATGGTGCATTATCATGCAGAAAAATGATCTTGCTGTGAAATACACGGTTCTTCTTCTTGAACCATGGCAGGAAGTGCTGTTTGAGAAAATCCACATACATTATGGAGTTCATCTTTAGCGCCTTCAGGGATCCTAAAGGGGCCGACAATCTCTCTCCCCATGATTCCAGCCCAAAACATTACTCCACCTCCTCCTTGTTGGCGCTGTAGCCGTGTTTGCGTGGGGTGTCCATCAACCAGCCATCCTCCACTCCATCCATCTGGACCATCGAGCGCTGCACGGCACTCATCCGTGAACAAAACAGTTTTGAAATCAGTCTTCATGTAATGTTTGGCCCACTGGAGCCGTTTCTGCTTGTGTGAAGTGGATAGAAGAGGTCGACAGGATGGCGCATGCACAGCTGCAAACCTCTGAAGGACCCTGCATCTTGTTGTTCGGGGGACGTTGGAGGCACAAGCAGCTTCAAAAACTTGTCTGCTGCTATGACAAGGCTTTTTTGCCGCTGCTCTTTCAACCTGACGTAATTGCCTGTAGGAAAGAGTCCTCAAATTGCCCTTATCAGCACGCACACGTGTGTACTGTGAATCAGCTACATACTTCTTGATTGCCAAGACACTTCATCCTGATCATCGCACAATGTTGATTGTAGTCATGCCTTGACCTAAACACTCCACAATTTGTTGCTTCTCAGCAGCCGACACATCCTTTTTCTTTCCCATTTTGGCAGAAAATGTAGGCTGCTTAATAATGTGAGAGAGCCTTCTTAAGTAGTCTTGCCTTTCATTGGACACACCTGCCAAACTAATTAGCACAGGTGTCTGCAATTGCTTACAGTGATATAAAGAGCCCTGACACACATCACCATCAATGAGTTTAACTGACAAACAAACAAATTCTTCCCTTATCACTCCTAAACACTTTTTGTATAATAATTTGGAACGCAGTGTACATGTGCTTTTCCACAAAACACCAGTGGTTCACGTAGTGAATCTTACAGTTCTAACTTGCCAACCGTGGTCTGTATGGAGTTGTTCAATAAAGGGCCCAAAATTAAGATAACATAGATGGGAGAGGTCTCTATGAATAGGAATTCCTAAGTATTTGATACCCTGTGAGGGCCAGG